>NC_133325.1:689241696-690441696 GCF_042186555.1 Aquarana catesbeiana | reverse complement strand
AGTGAAGGAGGCAGCCACACCCCCGACTCCACCCACCAACTCCAGCTTCCTCGGGAGATAGTGAAGATCCCCGAGGGACAGCCTAACTTGAATGAATGGCAGGGGAGTGTTACAGGCAGCCTCCCCGCAACGCACACTCCTGCTGACCTGATCGACTTAGCAGAGCAGTACATGTTTACAAGGGGACAGGTAAAGTACAGGGGCACCCTCATGCATCTGGGGCCCCTGGGCATCATTAAGACGTCCCTGGTGGTATCCCTATACTCGGGAGGCATAGCAGAATTTTTTGGGGGGTGTTATTGTAAGTATGCCTATGCTCGTGTGAGAAATAACTTGTTAAGATGACAACTTTAATGGAAAAAATTATTACAATTTAAAAAAAAAATTTCAAATTCCAAAAAATTGCCACAAAAAATTACATGTTCAAAAAACCCACCATGTCACTAACTAAAGACCTTGGACTATTTACTTAAAAAAAAAAAAAAAAGGATTGTTTGGGGAGTATTTGTACTGCCCTTGCATTTTAGGGCCTCAGAAAGATTAGTACATCAGGACTGATCAATTTGAAAAAATATGTACTAGTGGTGCACGAAAATGAAAATTCCGGTGCCAAAACCAAATCCAAAGATTCAGGATGCACTGGGTCGAAACCAAAATTGACAGTTTTTAAAAAATATAATTTTTTTATAAATAATTGCATTATATTCAACTTTTTAAATAATATCATGAATTGAATGAGTATGAATTGATTGTCGGCCATTAACGGCACCTTTTGAAGCGGTGTTAAAAATCCTGCTCGCTGCATTTTTGGTACACCTCCTCATTGAAATGCACTGAAAACGCAGTAATAACGCATCAAAAATGCATGTTGTGTTTTTTTATGCATTTTTTGAGTCACATGACCTATGAAAAACACAGGATAAGCATGGCAAAAATCACGGCAAAACCTTTTTTGCTTTCAGCACAACGCTGAAAACCCTATTTTCACACCATAATTTTCAGCAAAATTTTGGTGCATCACTAATATGTGCCTTGGCTTATAGACTCTATAACTTTCACACAAACTAAATAATATACACAGATTTGGGTTATTTTACCAAAAGAATGTAGCTATATAAATTTTGGCCTAAATTTATGAAGAAAAATTACTTATTTGCAAAACTTTATAACAAAAACTAAGAAAAATATGTTATCACCAGCGACTCCTGCATCGGTAAATGCTACACATGCTAATTCCATAAAAATGGTTGCAATAGGAAGGGGAACTTTCACCCTTTAGGATAAATGTTACAGAAAAGACCTTTCTCTGCTGAGGTTTCAGGGAATGGGAATTTCACTGGGTGTATATTTGATGATTTTCAACTAATTTTGCCTTATACATTGGGAAATGTCGCCAACACATTCTGGACACTTTTGGGACAAATCTTAGTTGTAGGCAAGAGAAAGTCGCTTTAATTAGTACCATTTACTGCTTCTGCTGAGCAGTGTACCTAATAACTAAAGTACAATATGTCTATGCTTCTAAGAGATAGAATGTTAGCTTTTATATTATACATTTCTTTTTTTTTATAATATCTTTTGTCTGAAGTGCTCTTTAAAGAAAGTGTTTCTGCTTAAATAAAGTACTAATTTTCCAAATTCCGAACATTAGCCACAGCTCAAAGGAGATATGAGCCAACAGTGAACTAATTTTAGTCATCATCAAGTTCCTGTTCACTGAATTTTTTATCTATTAAACAGTGGCACAAATGCATAATCCATGTAATCTGATTAAAAACAAACATTTATGCAAATGCTGCACTTAATTCATTCCTATCTTTTGCAAGTGGTATGCTTCACATTTTGAAGCACATTCCCTACCTAAAGAGATCATTTCTGAATACACAGTTGTATTGTTTTGTTTATACAGCATTGATATTCCATGTGGAATTGAAGTCAATTCAGGAAAATAAAATAAAGTATGCACAATAAAGACAGCAATAACAGGAAAACACAGGAAATGAAGCCATGAGGGGGTCACAGTCTGATGAAATAATGAGACTGTTAACACCAGCATAAGCAATTATGAAGGGAATGAATATAAAGGGGGAACATTTTCTCGGTATTTGTCACTTATATTTTTCTCTGTATCACAGCTCCTTTCCAAGCTGGACACACCAGAAGCAATCTCTTGTTGTTCCAAATGAATTCTTTTCATGAGGTACTTTTGGAGGCTGCCATTGCTGGATTCTTCTGTGGAAAATGTCCAGGCTGTCATGTTGATTTTCTTGTCGAGTTGCTGACCTGAAATAAGTGTACAACTATGGAGCTATCGCTTTACTCTGACTTTCCCTACCTGTATGCATTAAAAGTATACTTTAAAGCCCAACGCTGGGAAACTTGAAAATTCCTCCTTGCAGTGGGACTGTAAAGGTGAAACGCTTGTTTAGGTCTAGGGGTCTAGAAAAGATTTACTTACCCAATCCTCCGCTCCTCCGCCCTGCTACACTGGTCCTTGCAGCATCTTCTCCCCATGCTCCAGCAGTCTAAGGTCCTAACATCATCAAGATCAATGTAGAGTCCATAGCCCTGCATTGGACAAGACGATGTCAAGGAACCGTCGAAGAATGGAAGAGAGACATTTGCTGGGGGGCAGAGGATTGGGTAAGTAAAATGTTTTTACTCTCCCCTAAACCTAAATAAACAAATAAATGTTTTTTTTTTTTTTTAAATAATAAACATATCATATTTACCTGCCCTGTGCAATGGTTTTGCACAGAGCAGCCATGATCCTCCGCTTCTGGGTTCCCCCGTTGGCGCTCCTGGCTTCTTCCCTCTGCCAAGTGCCCTCATAGCAAGCTGCTTGTTCCAGAGCAGCACTTTGTGTGTCTATAGACAGGCTCTGCCCCCCCCCTCTCTATCTGTTCACTAGCTGTGATTGACAGCAGCAGGAGCCAGTGGCTCCCCATGCTACCTCCTTCTCCAGTGAGGAGGGAGAGGACAGAGAGAGCCACTTACTTTGGATGTCCGGGTGTCCATTTGGCAGTTTGCAGCCTGTTGCCATTTTTGGGCCATTTTTTTGGAAGATTTCATCTTCCAACTACATATTGGCTTGTAGCCACACCAGTACAGCCCTCCTGCTTACACTGAGACTTCATCTGGTTAACCTTACATTGGTTACCTCTGGACAATTATAATGCGGAACTAATTGCCACAGCAGTGGGTTAGCCCATCTAGCCAGGCCCACTACGCCCACTTTTTTGTGACTCTCCTGAAAGGCAACTCTCCATCTTGCTTTTTTCCATCCATGGCTACATGTATATCCCTGCTATAACACAGCCTGAAATATCTTTGTACCCACAGTGAAACATCCCTGAAGAAGATCAGGTTATTCCATTTTCGAAATATATTGGTGGTTCTGTCAATTCATGTTGTGATCAAGGTTATGTTTCGTGATTTATGCTGTGTGATCTCTATAATGTTTTAGCCATGATCATGTTTTAAATTTTAAATTGTATTTTGTAATAAAGATTTGTATAATTTTTAATTCTGGATCCTAATTGTCTGATGTGCCATCTTCTGGTAAGCTCACTTGCAATATCCTAGGTGGTGGATCACTATGTTACAGTGGAATACACAGAGTGAATGTTCAGGGACACTTATTTATCATCACTTGATTGATATTAATGATTTGTGGGTGCATTGGGGCCCCCCAATCGCATGTCATCATCTTATAAGATTTGTGGACAGCTCACAGTTATATTTGATCAATTGGCACTTTGCACTTTATATCATGATTGTTTTTGATACTTGTGAAGGATCCTGGATACCCTGGCTGGGCACCTCCGCCAGACCTGTGTCTCCTGTTCTCCAAACGCACCCGCAGCTGGCAGACTTGCCATAACCAGCCCTTAACCCCCCAATCACGAGGGAAAACCACACAGATGTTGAGGGTTAAACATGCAAAGCATAAACTGTTTATTAAGTACAAAACATACACCTTTAAATACAGTTAGGGACACTCCCCCTAGCCTTGTCATAGAGGGGGTAGGGGACAAGGAAGAACCAATGGTTCTTGTAAATTTAAACAGAAATTACAGTTGAAACACAAAGGGATTATAACAAGCAGGCAGCCCCTCCTTACACATCCCCTACTGGGATGTGTCTCCACACCTTTTGTCTACGTGCCATGACATAACAGATATAAACACAGTAACAAGAGGGGGAGGATGGGGAGAGGGGATTCAACTTATATAGGGCCATCATTACCTTATCCCAAAGCCATTTTGTCCCCAAGTCTCGTAGCCCCCCCACTTTTGGCATACTGCCACCTTGTATATGCCATTATCAGCTAAAAGTACATTGTTTGTGGAATAAAAGTACATATTTAGCCTAGCCAGGCCAATAGGTTTAAGTAGCCAGAAACGGCTCCACAAGCCCGGCCACAGATATCGCGTTCACCCGATTCCGATGAACAGGCAACCGCGAACACAAATGTCTGGAGGTGGTGTCTAATTCTGGTTGCGGGAGACGGCAAATAGCCCTCCAAATCTCCCGTTCTCTGCTGGGCCATAGTATGTGGGTAGGAGGCCAGCCCACACCCCCCTCTAAAACACACAGTGACAGTGGGTTCTGTCATAATACTCTTTAGTTTATTGTCTTTTCAGATATGTGTTAGCACAGCACTTATTTTTTACACATTTGGGAGGGAGGTGCACACAAAAGGTTTTTTACCTTAACGCAAAGAATGCATTTCGGTAAAAAAATTTTCTACTTGTCAGAAACCATGAATCAGACTGAGACAGAAGTACATTTAAATCACACTTGTTTAATAATAAAAGTAAATAGAACAAACTTAGTCAAAACATAACCAAAGTTTGGTAACCGGAACGGATAGTCAGACAAGCCAGAAAGTCAGGGAGTCAGGGATCAGCATAGTGGATCAGCAAGCAGGATCTGGAGCAAGAAGGAATGTCAGCCAAGCAAGTCTTAAACAGGAACGCAGGAGATATTCTCTGTGATGTTGACCAAGGCGAAGGCAAAGATCATCTGGGCTGGATGGCTTAAGTAGGCAGGACTGACGAGCAGGATATCATCAACAGGTGAGTCACTGTGGAGAGATAGGAGCTGGCAATTAGCCAACAGCTGAGTAGCCAGCTCAGAGAAGGAAGGGCTGAGCCCAGCCCTGACACTACCTTACAACCACTTTAACCTTTGCAACACAAGCACAGGCCCACTGCAGGAGGAATTTTAAGATTTCCAGAAGTTGGGCTTTAAAGTGGGATCAGAGGAAAAAGGTGTATGTAGTAAACCTAAATGAAACCTGACCAGGAGTGCCAGCCCCGGCCCGCCTCCGTGGAACTACTTGAAGATAAGAAGAAAAGGCTGCACATCCAGAGGTTCCAATTGCATACAGTCACGTAGACGTGTTTCACACATACATCTTGTGCTTAAAGTGATTGTAAAGGATCATTTTTCATTTTTTTTAAATAACAAACATATCATACTTACCTCCACTGTGCAGCTCATTTTGCACTGAGTGGCCCTGAACATCCTCTTCTGGGGTCCCCCGGTGGCTCTTGTGGCTCCTCCCCGCATCAGATAACCCCCTAGGAGAAGCGCTCTCCCGAGGGGGTTACCTTGCTGGTGTGCTCCTGAGTTCAGCATTTGCGTCCACAGGCACGTAATTCGGCCCCGCCCCCCCGGCGTCCACGTCATTGGATTTGATTGACAGCAGTGAGAGCCAATGGCTGCTCTGCTATCAATCTATCCAATCAAGAGTCGGGACCCCATGGAGTGAGGGACAGCGAGTCCCCGACGAGGAGATGAAGGGGTTTAGGTAAGTAAAACGGGGGGGCTGGGGGGCCAGTGACTGCCAAGTGTAGGATGCATTAAGGTGAAAAAACACAAGGGTTTACAACCCTTTTAATTAAGCATAAGATGTATGTGTGAAACGCGTCTATGGGCTTTAAAGTGACTGTTGCTAAATAAATATGCTTAAAAATGCGCCTTGTGCAACAAAGGTGATTAAAGCTAATTTATTTATTTTTTTCGTATGCTGCACCAGAGACTACCTATCCTGTCATCAACGATCCTATCATTCATCGTCCCCTCCCCCATTCACAGAATGGGTTGCAATTTGTGAAACAGTCTTTTTTTTTTATTTACAGCAGCATGCGTTAGCAAGTCAGCTGAGAAATTCTAGCCACTATATAGCTCTATATATATTTATAGCACTATATAGTCAGGTTAAAACAGTATTTAAGTATTTGTAGACATGGTATGTAATTGGATGCCATTTCGTTTTCCAAAGCATTAGGCTCATAGGCAATTTCATAAAAAGAAAAAAAAAAAAAGAAAAAAATGGTTTTCATCCTATTTTGCATTTCAGTGCTACTGTTCTCCTTTAACCTCTTTCAGCCTCTTTCCAACAAAATATATATTAACTCTAGCATAGGCTAACATCATTGTTTTAAACCAGCCTCCTAACAGCCAAGATGATAGATTATGCATGTATGTATGTATGTCTGCTCGTAGTTTCCATCAGGGGTGAATGTGACAGGATGACACAGGACCTCAAGTATGTGTAAAATATTGGTGTGCTTTTCCCTTTAAAACTGTAAAAATGAAAACCACATCACCACAATTTATATGAGGTCAAAAACAATAAGTGAAATTACAATGTATCAAAATATCACACTTGGGCATCTTTAACGGACTACATAGGCCTTAATCTTGAAACCCTACATGACATTCTAAAAACCAAAACACAGTCGTGGTCTTGTCCCCCTCTTGGAGTTATTGGACACATCAACCTAGTAAAAATGATACTTCTTCCCAAATTACTTTATATTTTTTGACAGGCCCCTTTGTACATCCTACCATGTATATTCAAATCTATGGAATCCATTCGTAACACATTTATTTGGGGTTCCTCCTGTCACAAACTATCATGCAAACTCTGAAATGTCCTGTTAACCTAGGTCCAGACCTAACCTATATTGCTTCCCAGCTCTCCCATTTCTTTTACTTTAATCAGGTGGACAGGAATAGGTTCTCCACTCTGGTATGCTCCCATGCCTCCCGCCCGGCTGCTCATCCCTTCTAAATTTTACTCTGTAGTACTCGTGAGTTGTCCTACATGGGCAATAGGAGTTGTACATTATTCCATCATAAATCGCAAAATCTGGCAGTTGGCTATGAACCTTACCAAGACTCCTGTATTTCATACCCATATGCTTTGTGGGGTAATCCGCACTTGCCCAAATTGTTATCTGTACCAGAATTCAGACTATGGATTGACAAGGGGGTCATATATCTTTCACATGTTTTAGAAAATAGCTTGGTTAAATTGTTTCATGCATTGAAAGATGGTTTTGGTGTGCCCAACCATATGTTTTTTCATTACCTCCAACTCTGACATGCGATCACTTCTCAATTCCTTGACTCCATCCCCAGCCTTGAATCGCTATATCTGGTGGATATAATCACAGGTCGGAAACCCAAGAAACGTATCTCTTTGTTCTACAACCACCTCATGCTACCTGCTGCCACTGCCTTGGCTTATCAATTGAAATCCTGGTGGGAGACAGATCTAGGGAACATTACAGATGAGGACTGGGAGGAGGTGCTAGCTAGCTGTAAATCTGTATTCCCCAAGTTGTCTGACCATCTCACTCATCTCTACAGGTATAGGCTGAAGCACAGTTCAGCATGTCCCAGGTGTGGAGATTCCAGAGGCACATTTTACTACCTACTATGGTCCTGCCCTTCTTTCCAATGATACCGGTCACATGTGGTCAGATTCCATCCTGATTGCATGGGTTCCTCCCTGACTATACGCCCCCGCCAGTGTGTATTGGGCCTCCTCTCCATCTCTGAAGAGGACAAATACCTAAACATCTTTTTACAAGAGTCACTGTTTTTAGCTAGAATGCAAATAACCAGGACCTGGATAAGGCAGTCGCCTCCAACAGTGGATCAGGGCCATTAACATTACCCTCCCCTATAAAAAAAATACTGCACTTGCACAGGGGCCGCCCGAGCAAATATCACAAAATCTGGTAGAGGTGGTTAAAAGACACTTCCACTTGTACTGATGAGGAATGAATCCCCAACCAAAACTGGTAATCTTCCCCTAAGTATGTTGAGTGTACTCATCCTCATGTCCCTGCCTTTCATGCACCCCCCCCACCCCCCGTGGGCATCTTTGGTTTTATTGACAAGCACTGGGCTGTTTGGTGTCCCCCCTATGTGTGTAATATGTTCTGTTGCATTCAGATTGGTAATCAGTACTTTAGTTAATCTGACCTTCAATGTTTTACATCCAGTATGAATATATCAATGTACCTGTCTTATGAATAGTGCCTTTTGCACTTTCCATTTATGTTTCTTTTTCTTTATGCTCAATAAAACTTAATTTTTTGATTAAAAATACTGTAGCTTCTGACTTTTAAAAAAAAGGATTCTCGACTGTCCAGGGATCCAGCGCCATCCTCGCCCGAACAGGTTCTTTGCCTGTCTTTGGGTCCTGAGCACCGGCATGTCTACTGTGGGCAGCTGGATGTGATTCCTAGTGACTTTACAGCCAGCTTCCCACTGCGCATGTGCCTGCTGCACTTTATAAATGGTCCTACAGCCTTCTGGGACCTGTGACATATCCCAGAAGAATGCAGACGGGGATGGGGGGGGGGATTTCCAGTGGATCTGCTGCGGCTATCTAACCGGAAAAAGGAGCAGGTACCTGTCAAAATCAGGTACCTTCACCCCCTCCCCCAAAATGGAAGAGGAGGGGAGAGGAGGGCATAAAGCAGAACTTTCCCTTTAGGGTGAAGTTCCGCTTTAATTTGGCCTCCTTGACCTTCAGACCATTTATTTCCATATTCTTCTCTTCCCCTCTTTGGGATTAAAGCGCTTCCCCCATGTGGTGCTCCCCCTCCGTTCCCCTTTTCCTCCCCCTCTCCTACTTTCCTTTTTTCTTTGCCTATCCACCTAATCTCTTTCTCTGAGGTATTGCAACCATTTTTGCCCTCTTGCTGTAGTTCTCCCCTTTGTTCTTTGCTTACAGTTGACCTTTGATTTTATATGCCTTTGGACATGGTACTTGTCTATCATTATACGGCTTGCATTTCCCTGTGCTTGGTTAGTCCTTTTGTTGTTACTCAATTTACTAATTACTATCTGAAAAGGACAAGATATAATTGACTCCTTTATGTTAAGCCATGAATCTCTCCTGGTCTGTACGCGTGCTGAAAAATAAAGAACTTGAACAAACAAAAATGATTGAAAACAACTTTTTGAAATTATACTAACAGGTTAAAGCTTAAATGAAAGTTTAGCGATTAAGTGTACAAGCACGTTATATCACATTGATAGATGCTCTTGTCTCTTGGGGATAATGGTGGAGAGATCTCTGTGATTGAGCTCTCAGGTTTGTGAAACATGCTATGGAAATTACTTACTACTGAACATGTGATTGTAAATTGTGCAGAAGGCAACAGGAGTAGGAACATTGATGAACCCTGGGATCTAGTTGCTGGAGGCTATATGGACAAGGTTGATTTATAGACCCTCTTTCCTCTGCCTTGTTTCATGTTATTAAACACAGAAGATACAAAGAAACATTCCAGAGCTGTACTCTATAGGTAACAATAGTTTTCTATGCAGAGATGGATTCTCTGTCCCTTCTGATTACAGGCTGCAATGAAAGCAGAAAACCATCAGAGGAACAGTGATATAGGGTGGTTTTATTTTCTAAAATAGTTTTCTGCACCTTACTCAAGCAATCTGTTTCTGCAGAGAAAACCATTGAACTGTTTGCAAGTTAAAATTCAGTGCAATTGATTTAATTGTAATAATGCAAAGAAAAATGAAGTTCAGTCTAGATTCCCAGATGAAATAAGAAAGTAAGAAGCTATTGCCTTTCTGCAGAACATTTGATATAAAAAAAATGGTTTAAAGGTTTGTAATTGCTCCAAACATCTCGTAACTATGGAAATTTTAAGATGATATAAAAATAGATTCATTTGATTGAGAAGAAATCACTGTCACTTGCTATACATGTTTTTTTGATCTGTGTTTTTCCATCATTGCACCATGCAGCACCATTGGAATGTGTGGCAGACTTTTCTTGTTCCGTAGTATCCTTAGGTAACGTCTTTTCACTCTTCTATTGTCAAATTTTGGTGATCCTGTGTGAATTGTAGCCTCAGTTTTCTGTTCTTAGTTGATAGGAGTGGCACTCAGTGTGGTCTTCTGCTGCTGTAGTTCATCTGCTTCAAGAGTCGATGTGTTGTGCGTTCAGAGATGGTATTCTGCATACCTTGGTTGTAATGGGTGTTTATTTAACCACTTCAATACAGGGCATTTTCACCCCCTTCCTGCCCAAGCCAATTTTCAGTTTTCAGCGCTGTCCCAATTTGAATGACAATTGCGCGGTCATGCAACACTGTACCCAAATGAAATTTTTATCATTTTTTTCCCCACAAATAGAGCTTTCTTTTGGTGGTATTTGATCATCCCTGCGGTTTTTATTTTTTGTGCTATAAACAAAAGAAGAGCTACAAGTTTGAAAAAAACACAATATGTTTTACTTTTTGCTATAATAAATATCCCAATTTTTTTTAAAAAAACAAATTTTTTCCTCAATTTAGGCCGATATGTATTCTTCTATATATTTTTGGTAAAAAAAAATCGCAATAAGCATATATTGGTTGGTTTGCGCAAAAGCTATAGTGTCTACAAAACTGGGGATAGTTTTATGGCATTTTTATTTATTTATTTACTAGTAATGGCGGCGATCGTGACTGTGACATTGCAGCAGACATAGCGGACACTTTTGACACCATTTTGGGGCCATTCACATTTATACAGCGATCAGTGCTATAAAAATGCACTGATTAATATATAAATGTCACTGGCAGGAAAGGGGTTAACACTAGGGGCGATCAAGGGGTTAAATGTGTTACCTAGGGAGTGATTCTAACTGTAGGGGGAGGGGACTCACAAGGGGAGGAGACCGATCAGTGTTCCTCTGTACTGGGAAGACATAATCGGTCTCCTCTCTCTTGACAGGACGTGGATCTGTGTGTTTACACACACAGATCCAGGGTCCTGCTCTGTTATCTAGTAATCGCGGGCACACAGCAGACATCGTGGCCGCCGGGCACGCGCATTGGCTCCCAAGTGATGCAGCGGGGCGCACGCCCCCCAGACGTCCGGGAGGCCCAGGACGTCATATGATGCCCACCCAAGATGGGAGATCCCTCCTGCGGACGTCATATGATTATGGGCGGAATGTGAAGTCGTTAAGTTATGTCCCATACACACGGTCAGATTTTCTGACAGAAAATGTTCGATAGGACCTTGTTGTCGGAAATTCCGACTGTGTGTAGGCTCCATCGGACATTTTCCATCGGAATTTCCGACACACAAAATTTGAGATCTGGATCTCAAATTTTCCGACAACAAAATCCGTTGTCGAAAATTCCGATCGTGTGTACACAGTTCCGACGCACAAAATTCCACGCATGCTCGGAATCAAGCAGAAGAGCCGCACTGGCTATTGAACTTCATTTTTCTCAGCTCGTCCTACGTGTTGTACGTCACCACGTTCTTGGCGAATGGAATTTCCGACAAGATTTGTGTGACCGTGTGTATGCAAGACAAGTTTGAGCCAACATCCGTCGGAAAAAAAACATGGATTTTGTTGTCAGAAAATCCTGTCGTGTTTTACAGGGCATTACTGTTGTCTTTCTATCATCGAACCAGTCTGCCCATTCTCCCCTCACCTCTGACATCAATAAGGCATTTTCATCCACACAGCTGCCGCTCACTGGATATTTTCTCTTTTTCTGAACATTTTTTGTAAACCCTAGAGATGGTTGTGTGTGAAATTCTCAGTAGATCAGCAGTTTTTGAAATACTCAAACCAGCCCGTCCGGCACTAACAACCAAGGCACGTTCAAAGTCACTTAACCACCTGCTGACCATATCTGCATATATACTGAGGCAAGGCAAACCAACGTACCTGTACGTTGGTCTGTGCATGTGATAGTGTGAGAGTGCCCGCTACAGGCCAGGGGAGCGCGCGCACGGGTCCCACGGACTCGATGTCCGCTGGCCATCCGCGATTGCAGTACAAAAAGGCAGAACGGGGATCTGCCTATGTAAACAAGGTAGATCCCCATTCTGACAGGGGACAATATGGAGATCTGCTGTCCCTAGTAATCAGGAACAGCGATTTCTGTGTTGTCCCAGTAAGCCCAGCCCCCACACAGTTAGAACACACCCAGGGAACACAGTTAACCACTTGATCGCCCCCTAATATTAATCCTTTCCCTGCCAGTGTCATTTATACCTTGATCAGTGCATTTTTTTTAGCACTGATCACTGTAATGGTGTCACTGGTCCCAAAATGTGCCACTTAGGCTTGGATTTGTCCGCCACAATGTCGCAGTCCCAATAAAAATTTCTGACCGCCACCATTGCCAGTAAAAACAATAAAAAAATTTAAAAGTCCCTAAATCTATCCCATAGTTTGCAGACGCTATAACTTTTGCGCAAACCAATCAATATACGCTTATTGGGATGTTTTACCAAAAATATGTAGTACATATTGGCCTAAATTGATGAAGAAATGTGATTTTTTTTTTCATTTTTTTATTTTTTGGATATGTATTATAGCATTTTTTTCAAAATTGTCGGTCTTTTTTTGTTTATAGCGCAAAAAATAAAAACTGCAGAGGTAATCAAATACCACAAAAAAAAAGCTCTATTTGTGGGAAAAAAGAACATCAATTTTATTTGGGTACAGCGTGGCATGACCACGCAATTGTCAGTTAAAATAACGCAGTGCTGTATCACAAAAAATGACCTGGTCATAAAGGGGGTAAAACCTTCCAGGGCTGAAGTGGTTAAATAAATTATAGTTAGCGTGTTCAGTACTTTTTCCCTGTGTCATTCCATTTGATTACACATAACTTCATTTCTGAACGTATTTGTTTTGGTTTCTTTGTATGTATGGATTACATGGGTTGTTACCGACATGTGGTGAACATTTCATGTCAATGGCACCTTTAGAAATAGATTTACCTAGAAAAATGGTGGCGTTTTGTGCCGCTGTGTTGTGGCATGCAGTGCATTCCTATACTACACCGGACCTCCGGGCTGCATTGTAGTGTGGAGGCACATAGAAAACAATTGTGCCCTACATGTTCATACGGTGACTGGTGTTTTTCCAGTGCAGATAAAATGCCAGTCACCTCACTGTGTGAACAGGCCCTAAGCATTAACCTACTTTCTTATTCTAACCATAAATGTTAACCTAACACCCTCAAAAAAGTCGGTATGAAAGAATATTATCACAATAAAAGAAAACTATCATATCATCATAGCATGAATGTACTACTAAAATGTTCCTGAGTCAGTCATTAATTCAATTTAATTTCCAATCTGTGTACATTATACCTTTGCAATCTGTGAGTGGGACCATCTGAACTCTTTCCAAGAGTAGGAGTCTCCCAATCTGTGCAAGTGACGAAGGTGTTGTACATGCTTTAGCTTTATCATTCAGAATATTTTCAGTTGCCATAAAACAACAAATTTATATAGTAAAATGTGCCACACTGTGTGTAATATAAATAAAATACACTGTGAAAGTATATGTAACTCAACATAAGTGTTCCAGTTTACACAGTCCTGCTTATGCAAAACAAATCATGTATGCGTGCTAAACTATGTATATTCAGATAATAATTCTATAATAGAATTAGTATTCATTCTAAAGAATATCTTCAGGTAAAAAAAGAACAGCGTGTTTTTTAACTCCAATTCATACAGTGCATACATTTCCTATACACAAGGAATATATCCACAAAATCCAAAAATACATAAAAATTAAATATTCAAGTGATCAACAAATAGACCATTAATGCGCATAGCATCCGTGATTGTGATTCAATTATGCCGTGCTTGCATTCTTCTATATTTTCAAATGCTTATCTCAGTGCCTTTTTGAGAGCTCCATATATGTGACTATATAATACACTCGTGTTCCCCCATCAGATGTATGCTCACCTGATGATATGTGACCTTACAATTAACCTCGGTCAAGTATTGCGTTTTGTTGCGTTTTGTCCTTCCAGGACTTGATCAATTGTTATCCTCTTCTCTTTCCCACTTCCGCTGCTATGTCTCATTGGCTTTTTGTAGTGTGACCCCAATCCAGCACATACAGTATCTCACAAAAGTGAGTACACCCCTTATGTTTTTGTAAATATTTTATTATATCTTTTCATGTGACAACACTGAAGAAATGACACTTTGCTACAATGTAAAGTAGTGAGTGTACAGCTTGTATAACAGTGTAAGTTTGCTGTCCCCTCAAAATAACTCAACACACAGCCATTAATGTCTAAACCACTGGCAACAAAAGTGAGTACACCCCTAAGGGAAAATGTCCAAAAAAAGAATTGTTGCTCTGCATAAAGATGGCCTAGGCTATAAAAAGGTTTCCAATACCCTGATACTGAGCTGCAGCACAGTGGCCAAGACCATATAGCGGTTTAACAGGACAAGTTCCACTCAGAACAGGCCTCGTCATGGTCGACCAAAGAAGTTGAATGCACATGCTCAGCGTCATATCCAGAGGTTGTCTTTGGAAAAATAGACATATAAGTGCTGCCAACATTGCTGCAGCGGTTGAAGGGGTGGGGGTCAGCTCATATCATACGCTGCACACTGTATCAAATTGGTCTGCATGTCTCTCGTCCCAGAAGGAAGCCTCTTCTAAAGATGATGCACAAGAGAGCTCGCAAACAGTTTGTTGAAGACAAGCAGACTAAGGACATGGATTACTGGAACCATGTCCTGTGGTCTGATGAGACCAAGATAAACTTATTTGGTTCAGATGGTGTCAAGCATGCATGGTGGCAACCAGGTGAGGAGTACAAAGACAAGTGTGTCTTGATTACAGTCAAGCATGGTGGTGGGAGTGTCATGGTCTGGGGCTGCATGAGTGCTGCCCGCACTGGGGAGCTACAGTTCATTGAGGGAACCATGAATGCCAACATGTACTGTGACATACTGAAGCAGAGCATGATCCCCTCCCTTCGGAGACTGGGCCGCAGGGCAGTATTCCAACATGATAAAGACCACAAACACACCTCAAAGACGACCACTGCCTTGCTAAAGAAGCTGAGGGTAAAGGTGATGGACTGGCCAAGCATGTCTACAGACCTAATCTCTATTGAGCATCTGTGAGGCATCCTCAAATGGAACGTGCTGGAGGGCAAGGTCTCTAACATCCACCAGCTCCGTGATATCGTTATGAAGAAGTGGAAGAGGACTCCAGTGGCAACCTGTGATGTGAAGCTCTGGTGAACTCCATGCCCAAGAGGGTTAAGGCAGTACTGGAAAATAATGGTGGCCATACAAAATATTGACACTTTGGGCCCAATTTGGACATTTTCACTTAGGGGTGTACTCACTTTTGTTGCCAGCGGTTTAGACATTAATGGCTGTGTGTTGAGTTATTTTGAGGGGACAGCAAATTTACACTGTTATACAAGCTGTACACTCACTAATTTACATTGTAGCAAAGTGTCATTTCTTCAGTGTTGTCACATGAAAAGATAGAATAAAATATTTACAAAAATGTGAGTGGTGTACTTACTTTTGTGAGATACTGTATATGCTTGGACCAACTAATCTTGGTGAACGTGGTAGATGGGATAGAATGAATTTTTCTTGCCAATTGTTATTCTTCCTTGAAGGTAAGGTGAAGTGTCTTCATCAGTTCCCAGTCTGCATCATTAACAAGAACCAGAATCCCCACCCTATATGGGCCTATATGTCTGCAGCTGGAGTTTGTAGGTGGCGCAGATCTGCTATTTGATGGGATCAAGAAGCACCAGGTGATCTTGCCTAGTCAGTCAGATCCTTGGGACATCAAACATTTGTTGATGTGGATCAAAGATATTTTGCTGAAGGAATGTCCTGAGCTGTTTATTCAAGGAGATACAGTGAGGCCAGGATGATTGTTGAAAATGCGACAAACTACAGTACTTAAAATTCTCCATAGGCGACTCTTAAAAGTGGAGGTCCACCCTAAAAAAGGAAATGGCATTCAAATTCATTTAAAAATTTTAAAAAAAGCATTTGAAAAAAAAAAAAAACTTTTAACGTACCTGAAACCCCTGTTGCTAGGCAGTATTCCTAATCTGCCTCTTCCTATTCTGCGGCACTTCCTCCTCCTAAGGTGAGCGGCCCCTTTGCCTTCTGGGACATGTGTGTGTCCCAGGAAACAACGGGGCCATTCACAGAGCGCTGTGCCGCTCGCGCATGCGCAGTAGGAAACTGGCAGTGAAGCCGCAAGGCTCCACTGCCTGTTTACCTTAGTTAGGATGGAGGCGCTGCCGGCCGATCCGATGGACGGATCGGTCTCTGGGGGGGCCGACATTGCGTGCTCGGTGGACAGGTAAGTGTCCTTATTAAAAGTCAGCAGCTACAGTGTTTGTAGCTGCTGACTTAAAAAAAAAAAACGGCCAGAACCCCCCTTTAAACACCTTTACAGGTTACCTGTTTAGAGTTACAGAGAAGGTCTAGCACTACAATTATTGCTCTCGCTTTGTTTAAGCCTGCGTAGGATCACTTATATATACATGATCCTGCACTCCGCCTGCAGGGGGCATTTCTGCTGTGATTATTCACAGCAGAAGCCGATCTGCGGCTGTCGGGCACTCAATGTCCTCCGGCACCTGCTGAATGTTGGTAAACAACACAGAATGGGCATCTGCCCAAACAAGGCAGATCGCCCTTCTGACAAGAGGGAAGGGATGGATTCTGTGTTCCTGCAAAGCAGGGACTAGAATTCATCTCTTCTCCTAGTAAAAGCACCACACTGTTTACACAAGAACACTGGCTAGGCACACAGTTAAGCCTTGGATCGCTCTAGATGTTGAACCCCATCCCATCCAGTGGCATTAGCATGATGACTGCATACTTTTAGCACTGATCACTGTATAAGTGTCACTGGTTCCCGCAAAGTTTTAAAAGTGTCAGTTAATGTCCGATTGTCAGCTGCAATATCGCAGTCCCACTATAAGTCGATGAACTCTGCCATGACTAGTATAAAAAATAAATAAATCCATAAATATATACCATAGTTTGTAGACACTATAATGTTTGCGTAAACCAATTAATATTTGCTTATTGGGATTTTTTTTACCAAAAACATGTAGCAGAATACATATTGGCCTAAATTTATGAGGAAATTAGATTTTTTTAAAAATTTTATTGGACATGTTCTACAGCAGAAAGTAAAAAATATAGTTTTTTTTAAAATTGTCGAAAGAAAAAAAAATGGTGATCAAATATTACCAAAAGAAAGCTCTATTTGTAGGGACAAAAATGACATTAATGTTATCTGACTACAGCGTAGCACAACCGCACAGTTGTCAGTTAACCCCTTCCCGACCGGCGCACGCCGATGTACATCGGCAGAATGGCACGGTACGTCCATTTGAATTCGCCGCCGTGCCATTGCGCGCGCCGGCCGGGAGCTCCGTGAGTCGTGTCGCAAGACCCGCGGACTCGATCGCTGCGGGGATACCTGCGATCGCCTCACGGAGAGGACGAACGGGGAGATGCTGATGTAAACAGCATCTCCCCATTCTGCCTAGTGACAAGTGTCACTGATCTCTGCTCCCTGTCATCTGGAGCAGTGATCAGCGTAGTGACACAGCTAGCCCATCCCCCCTACAGTTAGTAATCACTCCCTAGTACTGACTTAACACCTCCCCGCCCCCTAGTGGTTAACCCCTTCACTGCCAGTGTCATTTACACAGTAATCAGTGCATTTTTAATCTGTCAAAAATGTCCGACATGTCCGCCATAACGTCGCAGTCACAATAAGAATCGCTGATCACTGCCATTACTAGTAAAAAAAAAATTATTAATGAAAATGCCATAAAACTATCCCCTATTTTGTAAACGCTATAACTTTTGCGCAAACCAATCAATAAACGCTTATTGCGATTTTTTTTTTACCAAAAATATGTAGAAGAATACGATCGGCCTAAACTGAGGAAAAAAAATGTTTTTTATATATTTTTGGGGGATATTTATTATAGCAAAATGTAAAAAATAAAGCGTTTTTTTCAAAATTGTCGCTCTTCTTTTGTTTATAGTACAAAAAATAAAAATCACAGAGGTGATCAAATACCGCCAAAAGAAAGCTCTATTTGTGGGAAAAAAAGGACGTCAATTTTGTTTGAGAGCCACGTCGCACGACCGCGCAATTGTCAGTTAAAGCGACGCAGTGCTGAATCGCAAAAAGTGCTCTGGTCAGGAAGGGGGTAAAATTTTCCGGAGCTGAAGCGGTTAAACGCAGTGCCATATCACAAAAAATGTCCTGATCATGAAGGGGGGGTAAATCTCCCAGAGGTCAAGTTGAACTCCAGGATAGATAAATATTGTCTAAAGACCAGAAACATGTGTATTTTTACTTTTTACTCTCGGTGTGCTTTGTGTATTTCTTCCAGATCTGTACAATAATCCAGAGTAAAACTTTGCCTCTGTACAGGAGCTTTTTGTAATAAAAACTGGCCACTGCTGTTTCTCTCCTTGTGCAGAGTGACTGGTCTTGTATCCGCCCCCTTCTGGATTTTTCTTTAGGCTGCCTGTAGTGGGTGGGGCTTGCTAGCGCCCTCCTACAGCTCTGTCTGCTGGACAGGCTATGTACAGCACAATAATGGTGACACCATTACTTTTAGTCTGGGTTTGAAAAGACATTTGGCGTACAAAAAGTGATTAAGGAAGGTTTTTGTGCCCTGATTTCAGTTTTAATATTATTAAATAATTCAGTGTATCGATTTAAATGCAACCAGCGTAAATACCTAAATTTGGCACTTGGTATCAGCCTCTTGCAATACTCTATACAGTATAACTCAGACTGGAATAGGGAAGACAGGTGTGTTTTTTGCAAATATGTTGACTAAGCTAAGTGAACAGAAACATGACCTCATCAGTCTGCTGCTGCTCTTTCTATGGAAAATCAGTAGGCTGATGAGAAGAGGACTTTCTTTGCTGTAAGTTATGTTATCCACCCAGCTGTGCTTTGTGATAGGGCTGTGCAACTTTCAAGAGTAAATGAACAGAAATACAGATTATCTGACAGGTAAAACAACTCTCTTCCAAAGGCAATGATCCAATTGTCTAGAATCAGAAGTGGTATCCCAGCACTGATAGGTAGTAATAACACTAACCACAATGTCCCCAATATTTCATATAATGGAGAAATATAATATAGACCACCAGATACATTGCTGCCTGAAACTTTGGAATTGAAAAACTGTTCTTAGCTCAATAAATTATAACTTAAAGTGGTAGTAAACCCTGTTACACCACTTTTACCTACAGGTAAGCCTACAATAAGGCTTACCTGTAGGTACCGTGAATATCTCCTGAACTTGCACAGTTTAGGAGATATTCACTGTATCCCCATGTGCTGACGTCATCGGCATATGCCCACTGAAGAAACGGCTCACTCGTGCAGTTTCTTCAGCTGCTGTGCCGTGACCGGAGGCTCCCGTGCGCATGCGCGGGAGTGACGTCATCACGGCTCCGGCTAATTACAGCGCCGAAGCCTGCAAACCCAAAAATAACTCCTGGAGACATGTCGTCGGTCACAGTGGTGTGTGGGGACCACTGCAGCAGCTTCGATCTAAGGTAAGTATTTTATAATGAGCTAGTATGCGATACATACTAGCTCATTATGCCTTTGTCTTGCAGGGGGGGGGGGGTTCTGAGTTTACAACCACTTGAAAAGTAGAGTCATTTCTAACAAGTACAAATAGAAAATCCTGTAACGAAATTAGATTTTTTAAATGATGTTATTACAGAACTCTCCATGTTGCGTGCTATTTAGTAATAGAAATAATGTATATATTTCCCATTGGCATTAGCTATCTAGTAAACAGACAAAATACAGTGTGCATATACTAAAATACATCTTGCTGCTGAGACTTGAGAATACAGATAGAGACTGAATCCAGTTTACCTTGCACCTTGTATGATGGATCCAGAAAACTTATGCATGAATCTCTGTAAAAACACCCATGAGACAGAGCTAGGTGTATGAGCTAACTGTATAATTTAACAGAAAAAACATGCACATTAATATTCCAAACCTTATCTAAGGATAAGCTGGTGATTATATAAATACACAAAGTATTGTATTAGGAAAATAAAGAAAACTAAATGATAGATACCCGAATTTAAGAACATTTAAATCAACGGAGTGTGGTGCCATCTCAGGAGAAGCTGCTGGATTTTTTTTTGGGCCCTTCTGCCCTGCTCCAGTGATGACCCACCCTGCACCTGGACCTGAATGATGCCAACACACCCGAAAACAGTTTAAATGGGCTTTTTTAAGACAAAGGCCCTAAAAAGGAAAGATTTGGTTGGCAGTTGAATAACAGAAGTGCAGATACAAGATACATTTTGACACAGATTGCCAAGAATACCCAGTTTATTTCCCACAGCTACCTGTGAATCTGGTACCAAACACACTAGATCAGCATCGGTGAACAACGCTAATGCCCCGTACACACGGTCGGATTTTCCGATGGAAAATGTCCGATCGGAGCGTGTTGTCGGAAATTCCGACCGTGTGTGGGCTCCATCGGACATTTTCCATCGGATTTTCCGACACACAAAGTTGGAGAGCAGGAGATAAAATTTTCCGACAACAAAATCTGTTGTCTGAAATTCTGATTGTGTGTACACAAATCCGACGGACAAAGTGCCACGCATGCTCAGAATTAATAAAGAGATGAAAGCTATTGGCCACTGCCCCGTTTATAGTCCCGACGTACGTGTTTTACGTCACCGCATTTAGAACGATCGGATTTTCCGACAACTTTGTGCGACCATGTGTAGACAAAACAAGTTTGAGCCAACATCCGTCGGAAAAAATCCTAGGATTTTGTTGTCGGAATGTCCGAACAAAGTCCGACCGTGTGTACGCCCTATAACACTGTAATTCAATGCACGAGAAATAACAGAAATGCAGTACAAGTACTAAGAGTAGCTTTGCCTATTTAGTGCAGAAAATGTCCTGCCTAACCACTGGCCAGTGTGCTAAAAACTCAGTTCTGCTGGTGTTGGGGCCCTTTATTTTATATGGAGCTCTCTCTCCCCAAATGGGACATTTGTAATCCATTAGGTAACAGCATAATCCCTTCCTGGGCAAGCAGCAACAGTGGGAAAAATAGCAAGATGAGAGCTTCAAGGCAACAACCAGGCTTGTAAGTGGGACCAAGTGAACGTGGACACAACTGTTAGCGTCCTGGGTATCATTAGCCAGTACAAGCCCCACATCGCTAATGTGAACCAAGCACTCCCAGAGGGAGTCAATATGCATCATCTCCAAATAACACATAGTAAAAGCATCAACATTTTCCCCTTTCTGGAATATCCAGAGGCCTAGTTTACTTACAAGTTTCCAGGTATAGGCCACAGCACAAAATAAAGTGAGTCCAGTGGTTTCTTTCTTATTTTTCTTTTACTGAGTAACAAGAGAAATTCAGACATCTTCAGTCGACCCACTGTCCAACACAGAACATGGTCAACTACATGTTTCCAATCATAATACAGGTAATGTTATCCTCTTGTCTTGTCATAGGGGGTGCCTCACAGCTACTGTATCCCTGGCTGAGCCCAAAGAAAACAAGGTGAGTGTACAGGGCAATCCCCAGACAGGGAAAGACTTCTCAGGAACCTACATCTAGAACAGGATTAAAACTTACCTCTCCCTACTCCTGTACCCAAAATCCACCCCTATGTACCGTATGTTTATATATTCTTATCTGCTAGGGAAAAGAGAACTCTCTAGTGGCCACATGAGGAATTACATAGAAGCCACTTCCTACCAATGGAAATCCTCAGTCCAGGTTCCCTCTCCCTGCACCCTTTGCCAGGACAGGACTTCTACCAAGAGGGTGCTTCCCTGCGAGCGGTGCCCTGGCAGTGTTGCGGTTTGTCCCAATACCCCAAAGGATGCCCTAAACTTGCAAGCCTCCCGGCACCTCTGACACTCTGGGTTCAGACATATTTCAAAGTGATAATGCAATTTACACAGACCCCAGACTGTAGCAAAGTAAACAAGTATTTTACTTAAGATTCTTGAAGCAAATACTGAAAGAACAAATATCATTTAAGCAGATATCTTCCAGTGTAAAACTCTTACTCTTGATAAATATGCAAATGGTATGCAATGCAAAGAAAATCACAGTAAGTCAAACAGTAGTAACCAGTAGGTCCTGAAAGAACCTATGACCCCGGGCATGATGGGGGAAGAGAAGGACCTTTTATGTCAGATTGCTCCCTTCAAATCCTGATGCCACAGGCCCAACAAACTTTGTGGCACAATTATAAAATAACAGTTACAAGAAATGCACTACCTCTGAGTAGAGTTCCCCTTAATGGCCCAGAAGGATTGCTGTGCAATAGCGACCAGCAACAGAAAACAGCATGTCCAAAGTGTTTCCTTTTTGAGACTTTAATGTAAAGAGATGGGATGAAGGTGATTGCATGCAGTGTCTTTGTAGGGTGTACACAGGGTGGGCTTCTGCCCGCTCCCCAATCCTGATGATACCAAGGCTCAAGGGAATAGGATTTCACGGAACAGGCTCTTGAAGGGTGCCTGGCCGCACACCTATAGACGCTGGGATTCTGCTGTAACTGCACTGGTGACGATGAGAGTGACCCCCAACAATGACTTGGCCAACAGGGAGCTGGCAATGGTGGACTCCCCATGCCACCTAGGCCGTGGCTACTACTTACATCCCCCAGAGTGAACAGGTCCCTGCTCTCAGCTGAAAGCCATGGTTCCAAGAGAAAGACTCCTACCCAGTCCAGGCTATTTAAGTTCTCACCCAGCATTCTTCCCTCTGTCTCAGCCAGCTGGAACTTGTAGTCTGTGGCAGTGTGGCTCCAATGCAAATCTTGGCTCCTTGGACCACATATTCCACGATCCCTTGCTCTCAACTGTGGTTTCTGCTTGCTCTGCATTCAGGAGATTATGACACAGTGTCCAGGCTGAGCACTAGAGGATAACAGGCTCACTGCAGCTGGTGTTACAGAATGTCCCACGATGACACAGGCAAAGTTAGCCAGCACCTGGCTACATACATATAGATGCAACTGCATATCCCTCATACTGCAGAGGCAGCACACTATCTAAACTTAAGAATACGTGTAATGCATTGTATCTTACAGGTCCTTAAATATGGGGCTGCATTTGTTTTTTTCATTTCAGACTAAGAATAATTTCAGCACATAATGATAATGCCTGTTGATCTTGCAGTGTTTCTGTCACTTTCTGGGAATTATACTTAAATCAAAAACAATGCTACCTTCCTTCCAAGTTACAAAATCTGTTGTAAAAAAAAAAAAAATTTCCAATTCTCCTCCCGCATTTAGTGAAGATGAAAAGAAAAAGACGTCATTGTAGTCAGGGGCGTAGCTAGAACCTTCAGGGCCCCGATGCAAGAAACCCCCCCCTTCCATCCGAGCCCCGGGCTTCCATGGACATCCTCCCAGAACTCTGCATCCAGCACAGTCACGGCGGCCATTTACCATGTGATCAGCTGCTCAATTGTTTACACTGATAATCAGTGCCACCTATCAGTGCTCATAAATGCCACCTATTAGTGTCCATCAATGCTGCTTATCAGTGCCACCTATCAGTGCCACATTTCAGTTCCATCCATTAGTGCTCATCAATGCTTCTTATCAGTGCTCATCAATGCCGCCAATCAGTGCCCCTCAATGCTGTCTATCAGTGCTCACCAATGCCACCTATCAGTGCTGCATTTCAGTGCCGTCAATCAGTGCTCATCAATACTGCCTATCAGTGCCCATCAATTCCGCCTATCAGTGCCCATCAATGCTGCCTATCAGTGCCCATCAATGCCGCCTATCAGCGTCCATCGGTGCCACGTATCAGCGTCCATCGGTGCCACGTATCAGCGTCCATCAGTGCCACCTATCAGTGCTGGCTATCAGTGCTGCATGCCCATCAGAGCAGCCCATCGGTGCCCATCAATTCTGCCTATCAGTGCCGCCTATCAGTGCTCATTAATAATGCCTATCAGTGCCACCTATCAGTGCTCATTAATGCCACCTATCAGTGCTGTCTATCAGTGATTAAGGCCCATCAAGGCCACCTATCAGGGCCCATCAATTCTGCCTATCAGTGCCACCTATCAGTATTTATCAATGTCACCTATCAGCGTCCATCAATGTTCATAAATGATGCCTATCAGTGCCCATCAGTGCGGCCTATGAGTGCTGCCTATCAGTGCTCATTAATGCCCATCCTTGCAACCTATCAGAGCCACCTATCATTGCTCATTAATGCCGCCTATCAGTGCCCATCAGTGCTACCTATCAGTGTCACCTATCGGTGCCACAGATCATTGCTCACCAATACCACCTATCGGTGCTGAGTATCAGTGCCCATCTGTGCTGCCTATTAATGCCACATATCAGTGCCCATCTGTGCTGCCTATAAGTGCAGCCTGTCAGTGCTCATCAATCCCTCCTACCAGTGCCTATCAGCCCTGCCAATTAATGCTGGGTATCAGTGCTCATCAATGCCGCCTGCACGGCTCAGCACGGCTCAGCACGGCTGAGCTGAAAGCGTCTCTTATACAGCTCAGATCCGGCCCGGCATTGCTCCCTGCTCCCTTCATCGGCCCCCACCCTCCCTCACACAGGATGAGAGTGGAGACACAGCCGATCTGCTTCTTCACCCCCTACGGTCCCCCCTTAGATCTCAGGGGTTCATGCTGGGACTTGTAGTCCTTCACTTTTGAAGTATGTGACCCCCAAAAGTGAAGAACTACAGGTCCCAGCATGAGCCCCTCAGAGCTGAGGATGTGACACCCCTCCTCCTCCCAAACTAGTGAAGGACTACAGGTCTCAGCATGAGATCTAAGGGGTTACATCCTTAGATCTTAGGGGTTCATGCTGAGACTTATAGTCCTTCAATTTTGGAGGGAGCCACATCCTTAGATCTAAGAGGTTCATGCTGGCACATGTAGTCCTTCACTTTTGGGGGATGTGACCCCCCCAAAAGTGAAGGACTACAGGTCCCAGCATGAGTCCCTCAGAGCTGAGGATGTGACACCCCCCTCACTAGTGAATGACTACAGTTCCCAGCATGAACCCATGAGCTCTAAGGGGTTACATCCTTAGATCTCATGGGGGTTCATGCTGGGCCTTGTAGCCCTTCAATTTTGCAGGGAGGCACATCCTAAGATCTAAGGGGTTCATGCTGGAACTTGTAGTTCTTCACTTTTAGGGATGTGACCCCCCCAAAAGTGAAGAACTACAGTTCCCAGCATGAGCCCCTCAGAGCTGAGGACATGATACCCCCAGGGCGTGTTTAGGGGCAGAATTAGGGGCAGGGCAGGGTAGGGGCTGGGTGGGGCAACTGGTGGCGAGTAACTCTTATGCCCTGTACACACGGTCGGACATTGATCGGACATTCCGACAACAAAATCCTAGGATTTTTTCCGACAGATGTTGGCTCAAACTTGTCTTGCATACACACGGTCACACAAAGTTGTCGGAAAATCCGATAATTTTGAACGCGGTGACGTAAAACACGTACGTCGGGACTATAAACAGGGCAGTAGCCAATAGCTTTCATCTCTTTATTTATTCTGAGCATGCGTGGCACTTTGACCGTCGGATTTGTGTACACACGATCGGAAATTCCGACAACGGATTTTGTTGTCGGAAAATTTTATATCCTGCTCTCAAACTTTGTGTGTCGGAAAATCCGATGGAATATGTGTGATGGAGCCCACACATGGTCAGAATTTCCGACAACAAGGTCCTATCACACATTTTCCGTCTGAAAATCCGACCGTGTGTACGGGGCATTAGCCTGTGTTCACACTGAATGCGGGTTTGAAGTCATGCAAGTTCAGCTGAACTCGCACAATTTCAAACCCGCATTTCAGTCTGACTTTGAGAGTGACTTCAGAGACATCTGTGCGGGTTCATGCACAGATGTCTACTGAAATTGCCCCCGAAGTAGCCAAAAGTAGTGCAGGAACTACTTTTGGGAAACGGTGCGGCGCCGCAAAGTCTGTGTCTCACATGCCACAACATGCTCACATGCCATATGTATGCATCACTGGGTGGCTGATGTTTCTGTTCTGAGAGCATGCTCACTGCTGCCAAAGGCAGCTCTTGGTCCTCACTAACAATCAGTAGCTGACAGAACTGTGGCGTGATCATGTGACCACTGTGACAGCGAATCACAGTGGTCACATGATCACTGATCCTTCCCGCCCCTAGGACATACAGACCCTATTAAGGGGTACCAGGGCTGGGCAGAAAGGTGTTAACTTTTTTGTATCAAATAAAAATACATGTAATATTTTAATATATGGACCTACTGGTTGTTTATATACACAGTAGCACTTTAAAAGTCCAAACGATATAAGAAAAGGATTGTGTTCTATGGATGATTTTAGATGGGTGCTCTGGTCACCCATCACAAATAATTTAATTGCATTATTACGCCAAAAAAAACCCAAAAAACAATGTATGTAACAATGCATCGCACCACCCGTCACCATCCCTATGCAACATGCACCAGTGTGCACATGTTTTAGCATTGGGGCTAGTGTGAAAATCCTTAGGCTGGGTACACACTTGCGGGTTTCAGCCAATTTGCATCTAATTCGCATGACAGGAGAGTGACGCAATGGAGCCGGTTCACAGAGCTCCGGGGCGGACGTGGTCCGCATTTGGAAAGGGTCCTGTGCGTCTTTGGTTCTGATTGAAGTGCAAACTCAGGCAAATATTCGGACCTGATTCGCACCTGAATCGGTGCACAGGGACACACTGGACCCCCCTGATGTGAGCCGCAGCATGCGTGAACCTGGCCTTATACAGGACGTTAGGGGTGCACTGGAGGTCTGGGAGGTCGCTATCTATTTTTTTTTAGTACTAGCATTATAGGGTAATGTGCATGTATTAGAGAGATGTACTGAATGAGATGGTTGTTTTTAATAGCTATTTAGATGTTGACATTTGTGAACAGAATCTGAGCCAAGGAGAAAAAAAGGAGAGTCTAACCTTACTTGGATTAAGCTATCATTAACTTTATTTTTCTACTCAAACTGTTCCCCTAGCCAAGCAAAAAAACATGGAGTCCAGAATCACCCATCTTCCCATCCGGCTGGGAAGTGCACTGCAGAACATGCCAGCTGGCAAATGGTTTTAGAACTGAACTGCAGCCATCTAGAAATTCTGCTTCATTGAAAATGAATCTCTGTATTAAAGTGATTGTAAAGCATTATTTTTTTTCATAAAAAAATTAAAATAAACATGTCATACTTACCTGCTCTGTGCAATGGTTTTGCACAGGGCAGCCCCGATCCTCCTCTTCTGGGGTCACCCACCTGCACTCCTGGCTCCCCCCCACCGAGTTTCCTTTTGGAAGCCACTTCTTAATGGGGCACTCATGCCCCAGCCAAGCCTGGCCTGTGAGACATTGGATAGGGGGTTGAAGAGTTGCTGCAAATGTGAACAGCGCTGGATCAAGTTGGGAGGTGCGTATTTAGAGGGGGAGGGGGAAGTTTTTATTAAAAGTTTTTTTTATTTACTTTAATGCAGAGAATACATTAACCACTTGACCTCTGGAATATTTATCCCCCTTCATGAAAAGGACATTTTTACTGCGGTTACTTTAACTGACAATGGCACAGTCATGCATTGCTGTACCCAAATGAAATGTATGTCATATTTTTCCCACAAATAGATCTTTCGTTTGGTGTTCTTTTTTTCTGCTATAAACAAAAAAAGACCAACAATTTTGAAAAAAAAAAACAAAAAAACAATATTTTTTACTTTCTGCTATAAAACATATCCCATAAAAATAAAAAAAAAATAAAAAAATAAAATTTCTTCATAAATTTAAGCTAATATGTATTCTGCTACATATTTATGATAAAAAAAATCCCAATAAGCGTATATTAATTGGTTTGTCCAAAAGTTATACATACAAACTATGGGATATATACTGGATTTTTTTTTTTTAACTAGTTAATCAGCGATATATAGCGGGACTACAATATTGCGGTGGACAGTCTGACACGAACTAACACTAACTGACACTTTGTGGGAACCAGTGACACTAATACAGTGATCAGTGCTAAAAATATGCACTGTCAAAGTATTAATGACACAGGCTGGGAAGGGGTTAAACATCTAGGGTGATCTAAGGGTTAAACGTGTGCCTAACCAGTGTATGTGTTTACACTGTGTGCTGCTTTTACTTAGACCCCTTTCACACTGAGGTGTTTTTCAGGCGCTTTTGGGCTAAAAATAGCACCTGTAAAGCGCCTGAAAAACGGCTCCCCTGCAGTCATGTTGTTTTAACTCTTTTCTGGCCACTAGCAGGGGTTAAAAGCGCCCTGCTAGCGGTCAAAAAATAGCGCAAAGTGAAAGTAGCGGCGCTTTACCGCCGATGGCGCCAATGCCCTAGTGTGAAAGGGGCCTAAGGTAAGGGATCAATTCTATTCCCTGCTTTGCAGGGACAGAAAATCCATCACTTTCCCCCTGTCAGAACGGAACTCTGCCTTGTTTATATAGGCAGAGCTTCGTTCTGTGTCTCTCCTCGCCGATCATGTGCTGAAACATAAACACAAACAAAATTCCACACTCTGGTTTCCAACCCATACCAACTATAAAGCAGCTAGCACAAAAATGTTGATACCAAACACATACTGTATAAAACAAAAAAAATTCCGCGCTAGAAGTACAAAAGGATAAGCAGCAGTAAACAGTGCGACAACACCAACAAAACAAATAAAATTAAATAAACTGCGCTAAAACAAAAGTTATATGTGTTGGAGTGAGTTAATAGTGTGACCTAACACCAACAAAAATATAAAAAACGAATCCAGTAAATAAAAGTCCAAATTCCCAAAGTAGTAAGTATTCAGTATAAATGTGGATGCTGTTCCAAATGAGCTATGATTGCTCTTACCAGAACTCCAAAGATATAAGCGGATGGCAAAAAACCCTTGCCAGGGCCTCTGAGGTATTGGACCAATCAGCACCGTCCGTGGTCAGATCAAAATCCCCTCAATGAATGCAGGAGAGAAGCAAACACAAGAAAAACTCAATAAATCCATTAAGAATGATATTTGAACCTGAGCAAGATTGGAATCCCTAATCAGATAATGTTCAACTGCCCAATGGCGTTGTTAGGTGGGTGCGGGGGGTGCGGGACTTGTGCTGTGTCCCTCAGCACAGCGGACTGTATATATATATATATATACTGTATATATACTGTATATATGATAGAAGCAAAAAGTCCAATGCTTAATTATAGAACATGAGTGCATAAATGTATATATATAGTGGACAAAAATTTGGTACAAGTGAAAACTGATTATAGAAAGTATCAATCATCCATAAACATAAGAATCTGTGCCAAATCGCATTGTGCGTGTAAATTTGGTGTCAATCATCCATACACTGTGATCAATCATATGCTGTGAGTAATCACGATGTGCATTAAAAAGTCAACTAAATGATTTCTGATCATTCCAGTGTGCAAACAAACTGTGATATTCCCAGTGGAAGATTTTGTTAATCCTGAGAAAATCCAGCAGTGATCAAATAGCCAATATGAACTGCTTACCAGATTTACATGACCCTCTATTACTGAGTGGTCAGGAGTGCTTGTGGAATTTATCCCAAGTACCCAGGATGAGCTTCACTCCTCTCACTTTGGTGCCGGGCTCTTAAAAAGATGAAAAGTAAAACAGGAAAAACACCCTTATAGTGTAGGAAATTTAGAATGGCTATATTAAAATATAAAAGTGCACATTCATATTAGACACATCTGTACCACTCTACCATAAAAACTGCTGTTAAAAACAAATTTAATCCTCCAGTCAGCAGCTACTGTGCATGATGACATCACATCATCCTCCACCCTACGCGCTTCGTCACATAATGACATTGTCAAGGTCTTGTCGGAGGATTCGAGTTGTCTTTAACTGTAATTTTTAATGGAGGAGCAGTACAGATGTGTCTAATATCAGTGAAATATAATGCTCTTGTGCCAGAACACTTTTCCTACTTGCCGCCCACTGACTGTAGATTAACTGCAAACGGGAAGCACAAGCAGGCTGGACAATGTACCTGTATGTCGCCACCTGTCTTCCAGGTTTGGGACACGTATGCATGCACCCCCTGCTGACCCGTGCTGTGATTGGACACAGCACGACTTTGTCGTCAGATTTTAACCAATTATTTTGGCTGAAATCAGCTGATCGGCTGTGTCCAATCACAGACAGAGTTCTGTGTTTACAAAACAGCCAGATCAGATCAAAGTAAAAGCAGCACATATTGCACACAGTACACCTAGCTAGGCACACAGTTAGCCAACTTGATTGCCCCTAGATGTTAACCCCTTCCCAGCCAGTGTCATTAGTACAGTGTCAGTGTAGAGTATTATCACTGATTGCTGTATTCATTTTACTAGCGACATCAGTTAATGACCCTTCCAGACAATGTCTGATAGCACCAGATTGCTGCCACCCTATCACAGTCCCATTATCAGTTGCTGATCCCTGCTATTACAGTATAGTGTCTATAGCTTCGTAAAATCCAGTATATATACCATAAGTTGTAGACACTATACCTTTCACACAAACCAATTATTATACACTTATTGGGATATTTTTTTATCAAAGGCATGTAGCAGAATATGTTTTAGCCTAAATGTATGAAGAAATTTGATTTTATTACTTTTTTTATGGCATGTGTTTTATAACAGATAGTGAAAAATATCAATTTTTCCTAAAATGTTAGTTTTTTTGCTTATATATATATATATATATATAGTGTGAAAAAATTATATAAATTTCATTTGTGTAAAGTGTTGCATGACCGCACAGTTGCCAGTTAAATTAGCACAGTGCTGAATAGCAGAAAATGCCCTGGTAATGAGGGGGGAGGTAAAACCTTCCGGAGGTCTAGTGATTAAAATGTATGCTTGAGTGCTCTTTTTGAGGCCTGCTGCTTGTGATCCACTATATTCAAAAATCTGCTTTGAAAAACTATTTGTCTGGTGGGATGTTTTTTTTTCCAGAGTTCTGTGAGCTTGAGAAAAGTAATACCCAGGTTACATGTGTGCCTAACCAGGCGATCAGTTTATCATTATTGGCTTTTCCAAGGGTTTTATGAGCTTTCTTTTTTCAGGGATTAGGCTTTTTATGGTTGTCAATTTTAAAATCTGTTGATAAATTACTTGAGTGTTATAAATGTCAAAAGAAAGTTATGAGGGTAGAAATGCTGCCCCCTTTTTTAGTTCCTTCTTTTGTTGATTTTAGGTTATCACCTCTCACTGTGGTCCCCAAAGAAGAACCCAGTAAATTTAGGTTAATCCTTTATTTGTCATCTGCTAAGGGCTTTTCTTCTTTGGTGATCTTTGGTGATCAAATTGTTGTTAGCCTTTACTTACTGAAATACCCAAATTAGTTTTAAGCTCTTTTTGTGATTATATTGTGTGGTCTATAGGCCCTGTTAGTCAATTCTAACATCACATCTGCTATTTCCCTGTTTTTCTATATCAGACATCTTCCTATGGGCTGCTCAATGCCTTGCCTATCATTTTCTGAAATAGATTGTCAACTATGAGCACCCTGAGGGAGAAGTGTTTTCTTATTTAGATGATTTCCTGTCTATTGGGTATAGGGACCCTACGATCTGTCACAGTTGTAGGAGTTGTTCTGGTGTAATGGTTAGAGCTCCTGTCCATTATACACAAGGTGGAGAATTTCAGACTGTAAATTGGTATTTTATTATCTACTTTTCAGTGTCTAATGAAGCATATTTTGTCCCTTTGGCTGCTGAAACACAGATTTGCCTTGCACCACATTTGATTTCCTGGGTATTACTATTGATTCCACCAGGATAGAATTTTTAACTCCTGCATAAGCCATTAATTTTTTAAGAACCTACCTACGGTATATTTAATGCTTATCAGAAACAAGTATATTGTTCACGTAATTCCTTAATTCTTGGGTTTTTTTGGTGTTTGCATCATGCATTATACCTATGGCCATAATGTTCTCTAGTAGGCTGGCATTTCTTATCTCAGGCCCTATAGTCCCTTATTTACATGTTCAATATATGCAAAATAATCCTGCGCTGCTCATAAGGGAGAAAAAGCAGCTAACACAACCAACAAAGTGTATATGCAAAAAAACAACAAAAAGTGTAGCGCTAAACCATATCTTAAATAACCCTAAATGGGTAGGTATACAGTGAAGGGGATCACCAATATAAAGACCTATTCATGGATAGGAAGTCCTGATATAGGTGTTTATGGCTAAAAATGACAATGTTTAGTCCTTAGGTTAACATATTATAAATGGGTAAATCCGGTGTCCCAAAACGGCAGATCAGCTCACTACCACCGAGAGAAAAGAAGGCTTACCAGATGTGGTGGACCCGACAGGGCATACGCCGAACTGGGTCAGATAAGGCTTGGGTGGTAAGAGGCTGTGGATGTCTGTGGTATCGCAGATTGCTGGATTCCTCCAACTGGTGCCCGGGTCCTGGAAGGTGTGCGGAGTCTCAAGAATATGGATGATTCTGTAGATCCCAGGGGGGGGGGATGAGGTGTTCCGTGGATGGATCCCTCAAACCAGCATTCATTAGGTTAAGGTGATGATATTAATGTGGAAAAAAGAAAGGAAGGGCCACATAGTGTAAATCCGAATATAAAATTTTAATAAAAACTGTAAGGAAATACACTCACGTATAAGTCCAAAGAATAATACAGCGCTGTGACAAAGTGGCGACAGTGGGGTCCTGCCCGACGCGTTTCGTCCTAAAAAGACGTCATCTGGGGGGTTACCCCCACTGTAGCCACACTCATATATATAGGGGGTGCTTCAATGATCATGAAAATCAGCTCCACGTTGAAAAAACGGCACTTCCGGTATTGGCCAAAATGGCCGACCGGCGTGCGTTCCAGACTTGCGTTCCACACATCACTTCCGGGTTAGGGAATGAACCGGAAGTGGGGGAAGGGATCTGGAACAGAAAAAGAAAAAAGGAAGAAAATCCAAGCCAGACTGAGTCTGACAGGAAGCCTTGAATTGGTCCATAGTGAATGCGTGCAGCAAAAGTGGTAGTGGATCAGGAAAACTCCCGATGCTGCGCATTGCGCAATATGTGTGCGCTGAGAGGGGAGGTGTCTCCGATATGTCAACAGGAAGTGACATAGGTGGGACAGTGAGCGCCGCAAAAGGCGCTGTGATTGGCCATACGAGGTGGGGGAGGAGAGAGGCCGTGGGTGGGACGGGTGAGCGCCGTAAAGGCGCTGTGATTGGCCATGCGCAGTGAGGGAAAAACAATACTTGGGACGAGATGCCGCTGTCAGCGGACTTATGACATGCGCAGTGAGAGCTAGCGAAGTGCTAAGGGAAGTGAAAGTGAACATAATGACAGAGAGTGCCTGGTGATGTGCTTTTTGTTAGAAATGCGAAGCCCAGGTGCATGAACGGGCCGCACAGATGGACAGAAAATCGTATAATTATGAATCTCACACCGAAAAATCGATAACACAAGATAAATAAAAAAGCACTGTGAAGGGGGAGGTAGTGGAGCGGGTTTCCAGGAACAATATATAGGACATTGTGCAATAATGCAAGGAACAAATACACAAATGTACAAATCATTGCGGACATATATGTAAGTCACTTCATATGACAATAGAACAAAATATAATAAAATGCACAATTAAGTGCCGCATTAATATATATGAAACATAAAAACAATGAACGTAAAAAACGGAAGCAATTCCCAAAACCCAAAAGGGGGAGGGAGCAAGTAGTGGAACCCCAAAAAAGGGGAGAGAGTCTGGTATTTAGAGGTGGATGTCAGGCTCTATTAATGAAAGCGTTGACATCCAACTCCACATTAATACCTGACGGAAAGAGGGTACGGAGCTCATGGATCCAAAAAGTCTCCAATCGTGATACACCTCTAGTCATGGCTCCGCCCCTCCACGGGGGAACATATCGGTCTATCACTATAAATTGTGTACCCGCAAACACCCGATTGTGGTGTAACTTATAATGTCGGGGAACTGTATGCTTGGTATCGCCACTTTTAATCAAAGCAATGTGCTCCGCTACTCTTATGGAAAAAGAGCGAATAGTGCGGCCTACATATTGCTTGCCACAATGGCATGTGATTAAGTAAACAATGTGGCTGGTGGTGCAAGTGCAAAATCGCTTGATGGAATATCGTCTCTGTGTAACTGTTGAAATAAAAGATGTGGTTTTTCTTCCTATACCAGAGTTATGCCGACATACTATACATTTTCTACAAGAGTAGAAACCCTCCATTTCGTAGAAAAGAGGTTGGTGTACAGGAGGGTTGATGATGTTCGGAGCAATTTTACTTTGCAAGGTGGGGGCACCCCTGAAAATGACTTTCGCCCTGTCAGGCAAGACAGTGTTCAAAACCCGGTCATTCCTAAGAATGTCCCAATGTTTGGACATGATAGCTTTGACCTGTTTGTATTGATTAGAAAAAGCGGTAAGGAGAGACCACCTGAAAATCTCACCCCGCTCTTTCTTAGGTTTCTCGACAAGGAGTGACTCCCTATTAGTCTCTAGGGCACGCTGAAACTCCCGATCGACAAGTTGGGGGTCATAGTTCTTATCAACAAGTTTCGCCTTCAAAAGGGCAGATTGTGTTTTAAAAGCATCAGTGCTGGAACAATTTCTTCGTAGTCTGAGAAATTGGCTTTTCGGAACTGAATCTAACCAGGACCGGTGATGGCAACTATCTGGGGGAATGAAACTGTTCCGGTCCGTGGTTTTGAAATGGGTCTAAAAGTGAAAAAGACCGTTACGGATCTCAATTTCTAGATCCAAAAAGTTAATTTTTTGTTTACTGGCTGTATATGTCAGGGAGATGCCACGATCGTTAGTGTTCAGATGTTGGAAAAATAAATCCAATGATTCGGCACTACCCTTCCATAGGAGGAGGATGTCGTTGATGTACCGCGCCCACTTGGTTAGGGAAGGATCCCTATTGGCATAGACGACATCCTCCTCCCACTTGGCCATAAACAAATTGGCGAGGCTGGGGGCAAATTTAGCCCCCATAGCCACGCCACACAGCTGATGGTAATATTGCTGGTCAAACCAGAAGTAACTTCGCTTAGTAGCGAACTCCAAAAGTTCCATAATAAAAGAGCACTGGAAGGATCCAATACTAGGCTCTTTCTCGAGGAAGTACCGGACAGCCTCCAAGCCTTTATCTTGAGGTATGCAGGTATACAGGGAGGCCACATCGGCCGTGGCAATGATGTGATCACCCTGTAGTTCTAAATTTTCAAGCATGCGTATAGTGGCCCCTGTGTTCTTCAAGTAGGAGGGCATACGCCTGACAAGTGGCTGTAGATAAAAGTCGATGTACCGGCCTATACGTGAAGTGACAGAGTCAATGCCACTCACGATAGGCCGGCCTGGGGGTTGAACTGGGTTTTTGTGTACCTTTGGTAGGTAATATATAGTTGGAACCCTGGGTGCCAAGGGCACTAAAAACTCTCTCTCCTTTCTATTTAGGATTCCCTGGTCATAGCCCTTCTTGACGATGGCAGACAGCTCTCTTTTAAAACGATTGGTGGGATTGCTAGGCAGTATTTTATATGTATCAGGTTCATTAAGAATCCTGTACATTTCGGTTATGTAGTCTTTCTTGTCTAGGACCACAATACCACCACCCTTGTCCGCTGGACGAATCACAAGATCTTTCTGTGAACATAGGGACTTCAAGCCAGTGTTGGACAAGGAGTGGTGGGATGTGCGTTTATCCGGAAGTTCGGATAGATCTTTGAGAACTAAGTCCCTAAACAAGCTAATGGCAGGCGCCATGGGGACTGGTGGAGTAAATAATGAGGGGTTCGACAGGCCAGAATGAACTGTACCCGCTGTGGCGCACCTCTCATTTCTAACAGGGTTGGAAGTAAGATAACGTTGGATATGTAACTTCCGTATGTATTTGTGAATATCTATAAAAGTGCCAAACCTATCGAGCTTCTTAGGGGGGGCAAATTTGAGTCCCTTATCCAGTACGGACAGCTCCTCCTTGGTCAATGGCTTGGCACTTAGATTAAAAACACCTTGGCCCTTTAAGTTCTCCTTCGTTTTCCTTTTTTGGATTCTCCAACCTCCCCTTGTACCTCTCTTGGGTCGGGACCCCTTTTTCTGGGTCTTTGGACCTCGTGAAAAACCTGCGCGTGGCGTGGGTTGGTGTTGGATGGAGGATAATCCTGAAACGACTGTTCATGTCTGGATCCGGGATTATATCCGTATTCATCCCTATAGTCATCATCCCAGGTGTTTCTAAGGGGTAAAAACCTATTTTGGGTAGTCAGGGGTGGTTGTTCATAGTAATGGGGATTCTGGTGGTAAACATCCGTGTGTGACCCCTGTCGGGTTTGGGAGGCCTCGCGTTGTCCTGAATACGATTCAGGGGGATACCTTCCCCGGCCATGTTGACCTCTACCACCCTGTTTCCTTCTAGTTTGACCCCTCCCTCTCTGGTTAGTATAGGGAGTGTGGGGGTCATGGAAATATCTGTTGGTACGTGATGGAGATTCATATCTTAGGTTGTCATTCCTTACCATATGAACAGGGGTGCCTGAGGGTTGTGCCCCTATGTCAGCTATTCTAGCTGTGGACGTACTAGGGGAGCAAGAACCGGAGGGTGCAGGGGCGGCATCATTGGAATTCGCAGAGTACAGCTTTTGCCACCCAAACACACTCCCTGTTCTATAGTCCCCTACATCTCTAGAGTACTTTTTTTGTTTTTTGTTCCTCTGTTCCTTATCCTCCTTTTCGAGATGTTTCTGAAGGTTGGAGGAAAGAACGGAGTACTCTGAGGAATTTTTGTGGGTTAAAAGTTTATCTTTAATCTCCTTGATCTCGCCATCTAATAGGGATAGTTTGTGGCGTTTTTTAGAGATGAGGACACCAAGCAGATTAATCCCTGCCTCATTAAAGTATTTATACCAGGATTCTACATCAGGTTCTCCACATTAATATCATCACCTTAACCTAATGAATGCTGGTTTGAGGGATCCATCCACGGAACACCTCATCCCCCCCCCCCTGGGATCTACAGAATCATCCATATTCTTGAGACTCCGCACACCTTCCAGGACCCGGGCACCAGTTGGAGGAATCCAGCAATCTGCGATACCACAGACATCCACAGCCTCTTACCACCCAAGCCTTATCTGACCCAATTCGGCGTATGCCCTGTCGGGTCCACCACATCTGGTAAGCCTTCTTTTCTCTCGGTGGTAGTGAGCTGATCTGCCGTTTTGGGACACTGGATTTACCCATTTATAATATGTTTACCTAAGGACTAAACATTGTCATTTTTAGCCATAAACACCTATATCAGGACTTCCTATCCATGAATAGGTCTTTATATTGGTGATCCCCTTCACTGTATACCTACCCATTTAGGGTTATTTAAGATATGGTTTAGCGCTACACTTTTTGTTGTTTTTTTCCTTATTTACATGTTGATCTTGTTAATAAGATAAAAAAAAGGATCTGCTGTTTTGACACAAATGTAATTCCACTTACAATGTTAGATCTACATGGCAGAAGGAATTTGTTTTAGAAGAGCATTTTCAATTGTTTACAGATGCAGCAGAATCTATTGAATTTGGTATTTTCTGGTCTGCAAATGGTGTGCAGAGGTTTGGCCAGATTATTGTATTTACCCTGGTATCACTAAGAATATTACAACAATAGGCATGCACGGGGGGGTGTACCAGGTGTGCCCGGGCACACCCTTATGACTGCATGCAGTGCTGATTCCCCCTATTGCCTGGTCTCCCCCCCCTTGTTGCGCCCCCGCCAAAATGCTGTTGGCTTCCCTACTCTCCTCTCCCCCTGGATGGTTCACAATGGAGAGTTGGGTAAGGGGCTGGTAGATATGTCATTTACTGACCCCTTCCTTTTCTAAATGAACACAGTGAACACACTCACTCACTGTGTTCATTCATGACTGAAGCATAGTAAACTGTATTTATTATGCTTTAGTTTGTGAATGAACAGGAAGCTGCTCAGCACAGAGCACTTCCCATTCATTCGCTAAGGCTGCAGAGGAAGGCGTGTGTTTTAGCATGGGTGCAATAGGCTGCATACACCTATAATTACAACATATTCTGTTGCGTATTCTTCCCTGTTGTGACTGTGGTACCTGAGAACAAGTACTTCAGCAACAGGAGAATCTTATTGCTGACTGTTGCAAAAGGTGTTATGCAATTAACTGTTCTTGCTAAGATATAAGGTCCTTGCCTGTCTTCATTTAATATTTAGGTTAAAGTATGACATTTTGAGAATAGCAGAAAATGTAATAGCAGATGCCATGTTTCACCAGGTTTTCGGCTACCTCAGCAGACAGTAAAGCTCTACACTAGTTGGAACAGTTTCTTTGACTGAAGTTAAAGTAGTTGTGAATATACAATGTTATAGACACTTTCCAACATAGTTATAACTATACAGGCACCATAACTGCTTCTGATTAGTTTCAGAAATCATCTTTCTTACCTTTTTTACATGTTTAAAAGGTTCTGTCATGCCCATGCATCTCTTCTTCCTGATAGAGGGGGGATGAGTTACAGGGCACTGTGCAAACACACTTTGTGCTTGTATTACATAGTATGTTCAGCCTGAGCCAACATGCAGACTGTGTTTGAGCAGGAGGTGTGTTTAAGAAGCAGGCTGTGATTGGGAGAAAATATTGCCAGAGGAAGGCTGTGATTGGTCGGAGGGGGGTTGGTAGCTGAACAAACTATACAATACAGGCATGCAGTGTGTCCCATACCTCTGATTGGCCAGTCAAAGGATGAAAACTGACCACATTAACACAGATCAGCTTTTGTGCATTGTGTGGTCAGTTAAGAACAGGGAAGAAAAGTGTCTGGCAGGATCAACTAGATAATGATGTAAGAAGTAGATGGACTATGATTTATAAATTAAATTCACATATGTAAACATACACATAAATAAATAAATGTTTAGGCTAACACAACATGTTAAAGTGATAATAAACCCACTTTTTCATCTTTTACCTACAGGTAAGCCTGTAATACTGTAAATATCTCCTAAACTTGCATTGTTTAGGATATTCAGTCTGCATGTAGCCAGTGATGTCACCGGCGCATGCGCTCTGAAGGCCAGACCTCCAGAGCCCCTGCCATAAATGGCGACTCCCACGCGTATGCGCAGGAGTGACGTCATCGCTCCCCCGGCCACTCATGTAGCTGGAGGTCACGAATCCGGTAAGGAAGACCAGGTGAAGATGAAAGCCCTCTCAGTGGTGACAGCGCGATGCTGGAGGGCTTTGTTTTAAGGTAAGTTTCTCATAATAGTATGTGATTCATACTAGCACATTATGACAATGCCTTGCAGGGGATTTTTTTTCTTTGACTGAGGTTTACTACTGCTTTAATTCTGATATAATGTTAAAGCAGTATCAAACCCAAAAACAAAAATGTAATACATTGCATCTTAATAATCCTTAGATGTGGTGGCTGCATCTTTTTTTAGGCGTTTCCCCCATCTGTTTTCACCTGGTGATCTGGCCAGTAACAAACTTCCTGTACTATAGTGCCCCCACTCTGGATGAAGGAGTACAAGGGGGTACCTTTGGACAGCAGCATTGTCAGTCTGGGGGGAGGGGAGTGTTAGATGTACTAGCAGATTTAGATACACTAACAAATTGAAGCCAAACTTCAGCTCACACTGCAGTTACACATGCAATTAGAGCAAACAGATTTTTTTCTTTTTGTGATAAAGGTTTTATATAAATAAATAAAAGCTGTGACAAAATGGTTTGTCTCAACACTCTAAACTTATAAATGTGCAGGAGAGCTTGTTATTTTGAAAAACAAAAGACTTACTAGCCAAATCATCAGATGAAAATAAGGGGAAAAAAAACAAAAAAGAAAACAAATTCAGCCACCACATCTAAGAATTGGTGATCTGCAATATGAAAAGTTTGCTTTGGGGTTTAATACCGCTTTAAATGTCCATGCTTAGACAACCAGCACTGCCTATGCAACTAAGTACTTCTCCTTTTGAGGACTCTGTAGAACTCTTTTGGCCTTTATAAAAGGTATATAAAATGTTGTTTCCATGTTTATTTATCATAATTGTTTGCAGAAGTTTTGTTTTTGTGGAAAGATTCACAAATACCTTGCATGTAATTCTCACTATTTGGTTAAGCAGTTCCTGAGAGGACTGAGAGGAAGTTCCTGAGAGGAAGCCGTGTTTCCATGCTGGTAATAGATCCCATATTACATTAAACATGTCATAATACTACTACTACAGAATAAATCTATCTTTCTGCATATAAAAAAGTTATGCAAATGTGCCTTCCCACACAATTCATTTTGGTTTGCTGCAGCCCCTGAGGAAGTCAGTGATACTGGGAAGACCCACGTAGGGATGATGTAGGACCAGGAAGTAGGTGGCAACGCTCTGTACCGATACTCTGAGAGGTTTTTACATGTAGCGATCTTACTGCAGTGCACCGGTTCAATGCATAGATTAATGTGATTTATATTGCTTAGTTTTAAATAAATGGTTTAATTTAAAGCTCCATAAGTCACTTTTATATTTTTTGAGCCACCCAACATATTATCTCCATGGAGGAAGCAGGCAAAGGGGGGGCGGGTGTGGAGCCATGGACCCTTGAAGGGAAAAAGAACTGGTTGACCTAATTCGCTAATTATATCTACAGTCTAAGGTGCAGGCAATATATGAAAGATGGTGAAAATCACTGAAGAGATAAACAAGGGTGTGAAGTACAATTAATATTGAAGATTCACATCCCCTAAACTCTCAGATAGGCTGACACAACTATATATTGTACATCGAGCATACTTAACGCCTTTGAAACTCGCTAAGTTTCAACCTACAAGAAACCCCTTATGTCCCATGTGCTTGCTGACTGCCAGAACATTTTATCACTTGAAATGGAGTTGCCCGAACATACAGACTTATTGGCTTCAGGTGATTCAGTTTCTGCATGATAATATTGGCTCTGCTGTGGGTCTGGACCCGAAGTTGTGCCTCCTGGGCCTACTACCTGATATTGACGTGGACAAATATCAAGCAATATTTGTGTATGAAACCCTATTCTTAGCACGGAAAGTTGTTGCCAAGGTTTGGATGCAGGCAGTACCCCCGACACTACAGGGGTGGAAAAGGGAAATTAATGATACCCTTCCATATAGGAAAATGATATACATCCACAGAGGTCACCCGCAGAAATTCTCTAATGTTTGGGATAGATGGCTGGAGGATGGAGAGACTTGCACTTCATATTCCCGCTCCTAGGTGTATAAGGAACTTAGGAATATATCCTATGTCAATTTGTGTCATACTCTACTTGTAATCTATTTTTTATATTTTGTATGTGTTATTTTTCTTTCTGTGGCGTTTTACTGCTTAATACGATTCACTCGATTGTGTGTATGTACATTTTGATTGCATCTCAATAAACTTAATTTTTTTTGGTAAATATTGAAGATTCACCTATGCTGTGCACTTGGACATATTGAGGACATTAAATACATAAGCAGAGAGGACAATTTATGTACCGGTATTTGAAGTTTTTATTTTTATATTATACTTTATAAATTGGATTATAAAAATTAATATATATAATTTTTGGGGGGATTTAGTACTATTGGTTTGATGTAAGCAGAGTGAATATGTATAGAACCACGTGTGTGAGGGCACAAAGGAGAAGAGAAGATATATGTATATGATTATTGTTTTGTTTGTTTTTTATTTAGAATTTTTTTCAAGTAGCATGGCAACCTTTATTTCAATAACCTTTATCTTTTGTTTAATTTATTATTTAGGTATGTTATGGTATTATGGGTATTAATGGGATGTAATATCCCATGTTGGGCAGCCAACTGTAACAGATTTGCAAAGTTCTGAGACAGATTTTCGGTAAATAGACGCACAATAAAAAATAGCCAGGGTCAAGTTTTATTCTGGTGCAGTGATATTTTAGAGCAGCCAAAGTAGGAATTTATGAATTAAGCTATAACCTTGTAGTAAATCTGTCTCAAAATCTGTCTCTTGTCACAATTGATAACTGTCCCCCAGTTTTCTAGTCTTCCAGCTCCTGGGTGAATAACTGATCATGATAATCTTTTTTTACCACAAGGAGACTTTCTTTTTTTATATAAATAAATTAAGTTTTATTAGTCTTTAACAAAATACGGTCACATTAGAGAAAGGTGAATGTATCAACGATGCATCAGAAAAAACAGAGAGTAAGACAATATATAATGTGATTTAAAACCATCATTGTAAGGGAAGACTACCTGGTCTAAGATGACGGTAGACTGTATGGGAGAGTTGCATTAACCAAGGAAAATCAAGTGGTTACAAAACAAGTGATGGTTAAATTCACAATGCATACTTGAGAGTATTAATGTATTCAGTCAATAAACCTCAAACTGCTTATGTAACATAAGTACCACTGCACATATTTCTGTCTGGAGTGTTCATAGCCATGGGTGTACAACAGCCAAACCTGGAATACAAAACAAAAATACCATATGTGACCTGTTTAATTGCTTTTGGCATTGCTCAAAGTAGAGATTAAAGCATATTCCTGTGTCCCAGAACATGGGGTGCAGGCTTGTCCTAATACCAATCCAGGGGGTTAGAGAATGTAAAGACAAGAGGATTGCCTTTACTCAAGACCAGCTCAGGTCTCCCAATTTGGTTCAAAAAAGAAGTCTGGGATTAAACATACATACTCAAATTCACATTCAAGCCTACTTTGCCTCCAAACCCGAGAACTAAGCAATCACGTAACTGTTACCTACTCAATTCTCGGCTGCTCTGAGCATTGTCAGTCGTTGCTCTCTGCCCCTCCAGTGTTCACTTAAGCATCAGGCTGGAGATGCTGCAGATGCAGTCGTCTCTGGCTCTCAGTCACACACTGAAAGGTGAAGCCAGCTGTCAGTCAGCAGGTTAGATCCCAACAATATTCTCAGGATTCTTCCTCAGCTTGGCATGGCTCGCAATTGCCCGCTATCAACTGACTCTGGGTCACAGTAGGACAAAAGTACTTCTGTGACCCTCAAGAGAAGTTTTACCTAAAAAGCTTTGACCATACTACTTTTCTTTTAGGGAGTCAACAGTACAGATAGATATGTTAAAGAGTTCCAAGTTTTGCAACGCCAGTATATGTCATTAGTTATATTAGATATATAGCACAGAGATTTTCTAGGGTCTGATATCAGTGCAAAAGTATTTTATATTGATGGTCCTTATAAAAAGTAAATATTGAGGTTTTAGATGCCTGAGACCATAATATCACTTGACATATTTCCAGAGTCTGCTCTTCTCCCAGGACCCTCTCACATTTTTTCCATTTATGAGTGTTTATATGCAGCTTAAATAGGCAGTGCATTCATTGCTTTATATATATTCCAGATCAGTTCTTTGCGAGAGAAGGCCACTAGAGAAATTTCCTCAATGGGGGTCAAATTCGAAAACTATAGGGAGCTAGAAAGTGACTGGACATAGTGGTGCATTCACTGTAAATAAACAAAAAAAATGCAAGTTTTCTGGATCAAAGATTTCTTGAAGTTCCAATTTACTAGTTCTGACATACACCAGGAGTTCAAAGTCAAAAAATACAATTGTCACCCAAGGTTAAGACATCTGTGAGGTCAAGATCCCCAGAATGAAATTGGTTAAATAAGAAAGTGGTCAATAGGGACAAATCCATTGTTAATGGGTGTTGGCATTTAGCATGAAACACCAGAGAGCAAAGCAACCTAGATGGTTCCTTGTCCATATTGCTACTCCTCAACACTAAATTGGGGTGAATTGGTGCTATCCACAGCTTCTTCACCTCAGTCCATTGGTTAAATGCATATAAAAAAAAGCCAGGAGGCCAGTGCCTGCAAACTCGCCACCTGGTAATAATTTATTATATTTGGGAATGCTATCCCCACTTCCCCCGAGCTACAATATGGCAGACTGATCTGGGGACCCTGTATTTATATCCCCAGGCAACATCTAATATGTAAAGAACTGGAACAGGTGTATCTGAGCTACCACCTTCAAATAGTAATCATCCACTTCAGATGCAGGGCACTGAAAAGTCTCTGCAACCTCAATATTCAACCAGAAAAGGGAAGAGGGGAGTGCCACAAAAATCAAGTAAAAATGCATTAGAGCTTTCATAAATACTGTTGAAAAATAGCCAAGAAGCGCCAACACGTTTTAGCAGTTAGGCCTTAATCATGGCTATGAATAAGCCATGATTATGGCCTAATGCCTGAAAAGCATTGGTGCTTTTTGGCTATTTTTCACCAGTATTTAATAAAGCTCTAATGCATTTTTAGCAAATTTTTGTGGTACTCGCCTTTTCCCATTTTTAACATCTAATAGGTCATTTTGTATCCTTTTAATACAGGAGGTGGGCACTGGCAAAGTCTCAAAAAGGTATAATAATTTGGGGTAAAATAGCTATTTTGATGGTCCCTATATGACAAAAAAAGAGATGAGGTGGATTTTCCTCTGAAATAGGGAGTTTTCCTGTGTGCATAAGTGAGCTTTGTTTCAGTCATATTATGATCTGTCAGTTTTTAACTCCTAATAATAACCATGGCGAGAAGATGAACTAAAATACATAAAGATTGAAAGCAGTAAGCAGTACATTAGCCCTTAAATTAATTTTAGGACAAACAGTGTGTTACTTTCTTATATATAAGAACAAAATGTATTTCTAATTTGTGCCAAATTAGTTGTTAAACAACCGTGCAATATTTTGTCCTTGCACCCTAATGTCACATATGTGCTAAAATGTGTTAAATAAGTCATTAAAACCCTAACATGCTCAGTGAAGACTCTCACTTAAAAATAGCCACTAGCAAATGAGAATGAAACAGCTCTGAGTTGATCTCTAAAGTGCGCACAGAAGATTTAGGAAGAACTGCTTTTTTTGGTCATGTAATAGGAAAGATTGCTTTGATCTCCCAGATACTTCACTTTTCCCATTAAGCCCAGTCTGCAAGCAGGAAGTCAAAGGAATGAGGTCTTTGCATTATACTTAAAAAATGGTGTTGCTGCCACTTAAATGTGACAGTTAACCATTATTTGCACAGATAACAAAGAAAAAATGCGGCATTCAGGTAAGATCCTTTTATCGCATTATGAGCTGAATATGCCATATGTCTATTGTCACAGAAAATAAGATAAATGGCACGAAGAGCCTTTTACCAAGTGCTAGACCTGTCATACTGATCTAGAATCCCATATTGTGCATTTAATGGGAATGTATGGAGACTACAGTAACATAAACACAAACAGGAAGCTGGTAGTTAAATGAGCTCCATTAGTACCATGAAAGATTTACACCGACCGGCCATAACTTTATGACCACCCACCTAAAACTGAGTAGGTCCCCCTTTTTCCACCAAAACAGCCCCTTTTGCTGCCAAAACAGCCCTCACCTACCCAGCCATGGATGCCACTAGACCTCTGAAGGTATGCTGTGATATCTGGCACCAAGATGTAAGTAGCAGATCCTTTAAGTACTGTAAGTTAGAAAGCTCCATGGATTTGACCTGTTTTTCCAGCACATCCCACAGATGCTCGAATGGACTGAGATCTGGAGATTTTGGAGGCCATGTCAACACCTCAAACTCGTTGTGTTTCTCAAACAACTCTTGAACCATGTCTGCAGTGTGGCAGGGCACATTATCCTGCTAAAAGAGGCCACTGCCATCAGAGAAAACCATTTCCATGAAGAAATGTACTTGGTCAGCAAAAATGTTTAGGTAGGTGTTATAAGAATCAGTGATCTCCACATGAATGGCAGGGCTTAAGGTTTCCCAGCAGAACATTGCCCAAAGCATCACACTTCCTTTGGCTTACTTTTTCGCATAGTGCATCCTGGTGCCACCTCTTCTCCAGGTAAGCGAATTATGAGCACCCAGACATCCATATGATGTAAAAGAAAATGATTCATCAGACCAGGCAACCTTCTTCCATTGCTCTATGGCCCAGTTCTGATGCTTGTATGCCCATTTTAGGTACTTTTGGCTGTGGACATGGATCAGCATGGGCACCCTGACTGGTCTGCAGCTATGCGGCCCCATACACAACTGGGATGCCCATTTTTTCTGCTTTCACCACAGCAACTTCAGGGATAACATGTTTACCTGCTGACTAGTATATCCCATCAACTTTTAGATACCATTGTAATGAGATAATCAATATTATTTACTTAACCTGTCAGTGGTCATAAAGCTATGGCTGATCAATGTATGTACTGTCATATCATGAAATACAGCCCTGAAATATCTAACCTCTATATTGTTCAATACAGTAAAAATAGCTCAACAAATGGTTTCCCTTTTAATCCTTCTGGTGGCTTGATGAGTGAGAGATTTCTCATTTAAATACCACTGCCACCAGCTTTTAACTATAATATAATGATAATTAAGCTTTTTTCTGTGCACAGTTTGATGCTGATGCAGCTGCCTGGAGCCTTGGCATTTATTGAGTGCAAAGTAGTCATTTATAGTTCTTTGTGCACTCAGAAGTCATCCTCATTATCCAGTGAATCTGAAATACAGAACAAATATATCAACCACTGAGTTCCTATACAGTCTTAGAAGCGAGAGAGCCCTGAGCCCCCCTTCTATGCATCGTACATCCCCCCTCTAGTAATCGTACTCTTTCATTGACTACTCACCCTTTTATATTAATTCCCGTACTGTCCTTTCATTGACTAACAACTGATGTACAAAATCACCTCTGTTGTTATTGGATATTTCTGTTGATGTTACTTGTCATATCAATTAACACAATGCCGTTATTTTAATTAACGTGAGTAGCCTTGGAACTCCCATGAGCCTTTAGTGAGAGGAAGAGCTTGTACCAGGAAACCTTGAATCTCATAAAAGGTTTGTAAAGATGCCTGATGAGCGTTTCACAGAAGAGAAATTAACTTGGCTTGGAAAAACATAAATATGCATAAATGTACATTAGATATAGTTTCAAGTACATCTTGCAAAGTGCTGTATTTACTGGATGACTTTGCCGTAGAAAGCCAAACAACAGATAAATATTGATAGCGACACATTCTGGAAACAATGCTCAATTCTAAATATTTTAGCTTGCATGTTCATTTCTTGCAGCACTGCATGTGTTGGTGTTATTCCCCGACTCTCCTGATCTAGTTCTCAAGGACCTCTCATGTCTGAAGATTTATAGATGTCTATTGTCATTACAGAAATCTTTGCTGTCTTATTGTTCTACCATAAACTGGTTACATAATAAGGATAACCCTGACATGACTTCTAGTATGAGAATCAGACACACAGATGATTGAATGCCTTGTACAAGCAAGGATTTCCTTGAAACATGACCTGTTATTTGTTCCCACTTAAAGGATTTGAAAGCAAGTTAAATGCAAAGGTAAAGACATATTGCAATTTTCATACCCTAAAGGCCTGGTATTTACATTACATTACAAGCATTTTAGTGGTTTAGTATGAAATTATTTCAAATTTGCCCATCTTCAGTCAAAAGGTTTGATTTCACTTTGGATTTAGAAGCAAAGGGTTAGTAGAACCTTTGTCTGCCATTTATTGATGTCTATGCCACTACTAGGAATATGTCCATTCACTTCTTACTTGTCAGGAAGTGATGGGAAATCTTTTTAATGGGGACATGGAAAAAACACATTTTTTTTGTAGAGTAAGGGATGGGTAAAACCTCTGACAACTAGTTACTGTCAAAAATTGGTGGATGACTTTAAACAGTAAGTGACATATAGTAAAATTCTCACTAAGGTGATGAAAAATACACACAAAAATAATATAAATAATAATAAAGAACTACCTTCATTGTGCTACAGATCAGGCAATAGCTGCTCAAAATATCAATTCCTCATCAAATTGTTAACATATACATAATATGTGAGAATATAAATGAATACAATCATGTCCCAAGCATGTTAAAATAATCCTATTAGTCCAAAAGAGTCCAAAGATAAATATATTGTGAAATTGCAGTGACTTTAGTAAAACTATGCACTCCAAACTCATGCCACACACCAATATTACAATGGGTGATTCAAACAACTGTCACTGCCTCCTCTAGGTGCAATGCCTGCTCACCTCCACAGAAGACCACTAAGGGTCAAATCAAGCCTTGATTTTATGGATCCTGAGTAATCCCCAATGGGAATATAAGCCGTGTTGTGGAACCCTAACACTCCTCTCCAGACACCCAGGACAGCTCCTTAGTATGCAGCTCAAAGATGATCATAGCGCAACAATGCTAGTATAAAAGTTTTATTAAACATATAAAACAATGCCCACTCACATTTACAATATCTTGTAAGATCACTTTGTATTAACAAAACACTTTGGAGAACTCGCCTCCTCACCATTGCGTCCGGGTATACGAGACATCGGAAGTGACGTCACCTGCTCCTCCAAACGCATTGCGTCACTGGTCATTTGACTTTCTCAAGGAAAGAGTTTTTAAAACTCAACTTTTCAAACTTTTTTTATTTTGTGTTTTGGTGGTGAAGGGCTGAAACTAACTGTCAGGTTTTTATACTCTAGTTTTGTTTTTATTCACCTTGACAGAAAGTGAGGCAAATCTTCCCTATAAGACTGTAGATATACACCAATCAGCCATAACTTCATGCTCACTGACAGGTTAAATGAAAAACATTGACTATCTTGTTACAATGGCATCTGAAAATCTGTAAAATATTTTAGGCAGCAAGTAAATATGTTTTCCCTGAAATGTGTTGAAGGCACATCAAAATGAGTATCACAGTTTGATGTGTAAAGGGCTGCCTAGTGCCAGATCATTCAGGGTGTCCATTGTGACCCATGTTCACAGCCAAGAGCACCTGCAATGTGTGTGCATTCGTGTGGCTGTTACTTGACATGTACTACATACCTAAACAGTGTTGGGGACCATGTACACCGCTTCATGGAAGCCTCTCTTTTGTAAACATCCAAAATCAGTGAGACTGCTGCTGGGTTCCACCGTTTTAGATGTGATGTCATCAGCCCTAGCAGACCCAGAGCTGTCACTCAAGTGACATACAGTATTCCTCTTCACTCTTCCCCAGTAACTATATAAAACATGATGTAGGGGGGAATTGAGGGAGGGGTGGAAGAACTTGGCCAGCACAGACACATATTAGACACTACCAAAAGAGGAGATGGTTATAATGCACAGAGAGGTAGGGTGTTGTGCTAGGAATCTGACTCTACTGTAGTGTAGGGTAACCAGATGTCCCCGGACTGAGGACACTGTCCCCGAACCAAGTTTGTCCCTGGTTTTGTCCCCGGAGTCAGGGGTGGCGCCCATACCTCCAAACAGTCCCTGATTGGGCGGGACTTTCCCGCATTTCAAACTTTGTCCTGCGGCCCCATTGTACAGGGACTTTGTCCCACATTACTCCATTGCTGACAACCTAGCAGGACATGCAGTAGTGTGAACATCCATCCAGCAGAGCCGGATCAGTGGGCAAGCCAGCGGGCATATGGCTGCAATTTGAGTGAGTAGAGCTGTCAAGTCCAACCTCTGATGTCAGGGATGGGCAGGGCCGATATGCAGATCTCCGTCCCCTTTGTCAGACAACCCATGCATAGACAAATAGCAGACATTTATACATTGGTGGCCGGGGAAGAAGGTGGCAGGGGGCAGGACCATTTGCAATTACTGTATGTGCACCCAGCATGGTGTATAATGCAGGTTAATTATAATTCAGGTTTATTATACACTGCTGTGGGTGCACATGCAGTAGTTACAATTGGTCCTGCCCCCTACCACCTTCTTCCCCGCCCACCAATCTATAAACACCATCTGTTTGTCAATGCATGGGTTGTCTAACAAAGGGGGTGGAGCCCTGGATATAGGCCACGCCCATCAACAACATCAGAGGTTGGACTTGATAGCTCCACTCACTCTCACACTCATTGCGGCCATACGCCCGCCAGCTTGCCCACCAATCCCTGGCTGTGCTGGATGGATGTTCACACTGCTGCATGTCCTGCTAGGCTGCACTCATTTGTGATCCATCTGATGCCTGCATTCTTTACTTGGCTTCTGTATGCTGGTAATCAAGATTTTAGAATAGAAGTGTGTAATGTTTAATTAATTGGTGTCTTTGCAGTTTAACTAATTCCTGAACCTTGCACTCTGTACATAACGCATTCTGAAAACCTTACACTCTGTACAACACATTCCTGAACCTTGCACTCTGTACAATGCATTCCTGAACCTTGCACTCTGTACAATGCATTCCTGAACCTTGCACTCTGTACAGCGCATACCTGAACCTTGCACTCTGTACAAGGAATTCCCGAATCTTGCACTCTGTATAACGTACTCCTGAACCTTGCACTCTGCACAGCGCATTCCTGAACCTTGCACTTTGTACAACACACTCCTGAACCTTGCGCTCTCTACAACACACTACTGAACCTTGCACTCTGTACAACACACTTCTGAACTTTACACTCTGTACGTTGCATCCTCCTGAGCCCTGCACTCTATATGTTGCATCCTCCTGAGCCCTTCACTCTGTACGTAGCATCCTCCTGAACCCTGAACCCTGCACGTAGCTTCCTCCTGAACCATGCACATAGCATCGTCCTGAACCCTGCACGTAGCATCCTCCTAAACTCTGCACCATGCATGTAGCATCCTCCTGAACCCTGCACCCTGCAAGTAGTATCCTCCTGAACCCTGCACATAGCATCCTCCTGAACCCAGCATGTTGCATTCTGAACCCTGCATGTAGCATCCTCCTGAACCCTGCATCTTGCACGTAGCATCCTCCTGCACCCTGCACATAGTATCCTTCTGCACACTACACTTAGCATCCTCCTGCACCCTGCACATAGCATCCTCCTGCCCCCTGCACGTAGAATCGTCTTGCACCCTGCACATAGCACCAGCCTACAGGAGCACACTGACCACCAGCATACAGGGGCACACTGACCACCAGCATACAGGGGCACACTGACCACCAATATGCAGGACCAGTGGTTACCAGTATACAGAGGACATAACAAATCAAGTAAAACTACCATGCAACTAAAAAAATCTTAAAAGCAATAAGAGAATCTTGTTAGCTGATTCCCTTATCTAACGTGAATCAATAAAAAAGCAAAAAACACAGCGCTGCCCTATACTTCATCTATAAAATTGAACAAATGGACTTATAAGTGCAATGGTAAAACCTATACATGAATATACAGTGCAAATCAACCAATGTACTGCAAAATAGTAGTGATGGTGTCACTCCCTCTGCAAAAATATTTTGAGAAACTGCAGAGCTTCAATGTGCAAATAATGGTGAAACCCCCTACATACAATGATAATAACAGAGATGCAAATCAACCAGTATATTAGAACATAGTAGTGATGATGTCACCCTCTCTGCAAGAAATATTGCAGAGCTGCAATGTGCAAATAGTTGTGAAACCCCCCATATATATAATGATAATAAAATGTAAAATATGTACATCAATTGTTATGGGGATTTACTGTACCTACAGGTAAGCCTTATTATAAGCTTACCTGTAGGTACAAGATAAAAATCAGAGTTTACTAGCGCTTTATTTTTTAAAGGTACAATGTACCGCCTGATATTTGGTTGATGGAGTTTTCTATCTAGTGATCAGACACTGACCTGGAACAAGCACTCCAATGATGTCTGAACTCCGGTCCTATGTGCTTTTTTCACGTCAGTAAATACCTAGGGAGTGAGGGCAGGCTCACGATGACATATATGGAGCCTGCGCCTTTACGATAGCCTGCACTCCCATTGGGCCCACCACATTTGTTTTCTTCTATATTTTTCGTTTACATACAGTACCTCTTTTCCAGTTGTCTTCTGTCCAGACACATAATGAGCAGAGTTCTTCACTCCTTTCCATCCTGCCAGTGGTACTGCTGCATTGCTGTTCTGTGCAGCTGATGCAAAGGGGGTGTGTCCATGACACCCTGGGTTTACAGGAAGTGCATTGAATGATGCTGCATGGCATTCAACCAATAGGAGGCCTGATCCTCAAGAGTAGTGTATGTAAGGGCAGTGCAAGAGAGAGGTTGAGTATTACAGCAAAAAATGCATTTTTCATTTTACTACCTGCTGGGCAATTTATAAAAAAAACAGAGTTGGACTTTAATTACTTTGAGTTATGGACCTGCAACATGTATGCAACAAGTGAAATTAAAAAGAAGGCAAACCTACTGGAAGTGTCAATAAAACAAAACAAAAAATAATGTTCCTGCATACAATAAGAAGTCCAGGGTACTTCTTAGTTTCCTGGCTGTCGTGCTGTCAAAAGCTTACCCTGTATGAGGGTACAGAATGTCATACCTATGTACGGCATCCTGTGCACTCTAGTAGTCTGCCTCTGATTATAGCCATGCCTCTCGCTCTACCCAAGCTACAGACTGACTGCGGCTCCCATAGGTAGTATCATTGTCAATACAGCAGAAGTCTACAGAGCGCAGGAGTTTCCAGAGCAGCTTAATGCGCTGAATTGACTAGAAATGAATGATATGTCATTTTGACATTTCAATTAGGTTAAGGCTAAAAAAAGTAAACAGTGCAATGCTCTGATCACAGTACATCAAACTACCCTATACACAGCACACACCAGAGGTTTCCTTATGTGTTTTTCTGTCTCCTTGTAACATCCTCTGTGAGCTCCCAAACCTCTCCTTATCCCTCTCACTTCCATTTATTGTACAAACGTTGCGGTCATGTGCACTGTTCCATGTACACTATAAATCTCATAGTCTATAGTCCCTGGTCCATCTCTGGAGCAAGCAAGAGAGGGTGACTACATTCCGACATGAAATAGGACTATGGAGAACAAAGGTAGCCACCTTTTAACAGCAATTCGGGTCACATCAGCAAAAAAAATAATAATTTGAAGAGTTGGAGGAGGCTGAGAGCAATAGATTGAGTTAAGAATATATACCTGAATATGTTTTTTAGCCAGAGTTTCACTTAAAGGAGAAGTATGGGATGTAAAAAAAAGAACATACTGTACATATCCATACCTCCCAACTTTTGAACTTCAGAATGAGAGACAGTTAAGGGAGGAAGCAACTGACGGCGCCCTACGTGCACTACGGCAAAAGTGGGTGTGGTCAAACTCTTAACAGTGGGAGGGGCTTAATGGGGGTGGTTAAAGAAAACCCTGGTTTCCTTGTTCCTCTAATACAGTGGTCATCAACCCTGTCCTCAGGGCCCACTAACAGGCCAGGTTTGCAAGATAACTGAAATACGTCACAGTTGATATAATTTACTGCTCAGTGATTGCAGTATTCTAGTCTGCATCTCCCCAAGGTAATACATAAAACCTGGCCTGTTGGTGGGCCCTGAGGACAGGGTTGATGACCGCTGCTCTAAAATATGCTTTGATTGCTGTGCCACAAGATAGGGTCTCACGGACACATAGAATTCCCTGCACTATCATTTATAAAAAAAAAGAAAACGCTTCCATTACACCGCTTCATTTAAAGTCCCAAACTGTTTTTCTTTTGTACATTAAAGTGAAAGTGCCGATCTGTGAGAGCAGGGCTACACAAAGATGAAAAAGAAACCCTGTGGAGGGGAACAGACAATTGATCCTGACACTTTACATGTTTGTCCCAGCTGGCTCTTTTATTACACTGGTTGTTTGACAAAGGGGGCAGGTCTAGGTAGCAGTCCCGCCCATACCCGACATCACAGCCTGGATTTGACAAAGCCCCTTACAGCGGTATAGCGGGACAAAGGTGTGAATGCGGGAAATTCCCATCCAATCTGGGACTGTTTGGAGGTAGGCATAACCACCTCCATGCTGCAGCTGTGCCATTGTGGCTCTAGGACCGAGAACTAAGCAATCACATGTGACCGCTGGTTGCTCAGTTCTTGGTTTGCTCAGAGCAGAGAGTAGTGACTGTCAGTGACCTCTGTCCACTCTGCTCCTGCATTACTCACTGGAGTGCCAGACTAGGGAGGGGGCATGCACAACTGGCTCCAGAAGTCAGCTATGTGCTGAAAGGCTGTGCCAGTTGTCAATCAGGCAGCTGGGTGAATCACGACAATATTGTTGGGATCTTTCCAGAGTCTGGCGTGGCTCTGTCCTATCAGCTGATAGCGAGCAATAGCCTGCTATCAGCTGACTCTGTGTTACAGGAGAACAAAAGTAAATGTACTCCTTTGATTTGACTTCTCTTTTAAAGTGAATGAAGGTAGGGGAAGGAAAAGTTTTACTTAAAGCAGAACTAAAGCTATCAATATTTACCTTTCCCTCTGTCGGCGCCGACATCTTCTCTTGTGTGCTGGTCTTTGGCCCTCTTCTTTGGCCAGCAGGAGATGGCATTACTCCTGTGAATGTGCAGGAGGCCATTGTTCCAGCATACAGGGACAGTGCGAGTGTTGTGAGTTGGGCTGTGCATGTGCAGCTCAGTTTATATCAATGGTGAGGGCAGTGAGCAGGCAGGTAGGTGACTTTTATTGCAAAGAGGTATTGAACCACATACTAGTAATTATGGTAGACTCATGTTATAAACCGTGTCCTCCAGCAGTGCGCTTCCATCTCCACCTGGTCTTCCTCCTGGGTTTGCACACTCCAGCCATTTCAATGTCTGGGCCACAATGATGTCACTGGGCGCATGACACTCTCTGTGTCCTGAATACAGACAGTCACTGCACATCAGCTGGTGACGTCATTGGCCATTGCCAATGTGAGTATCTCTTAAACAGTGCAAGTTTAGGAGAGATAGATAGATAGATAGATAGATAGATAGATAGATAGATAGATAGATAGATAGATAGATAGATAGATAGATAGATAGATAGATTGTGCCTACGGGTAAGCCTTATTGTACATACAAGTTTAAAGTGGTAGTTTACTACAGCTTTAACACCATAATGACACAATAACACATATATGCAGCCAGGGCTTTTTTGCTGCCGGAACTTGCCGGAACACAGTTCCGCCACCTCAGGCAGCCCTCTTCTCTGCAGTCTGTCACATAAAACAGAAGCCAGTAGAGGAAGTTTTCTATACCATTCACTTCCTCCACTAGCTTCTGTATGCTAGGCATCCAGGGAATGTGCTCCACAGCTGACTGATTGGTGCCCACAACTATATGCATTAATGGGGGATTTCAGAGGCAGCTATCCCTGCCTGCTGTCTGTCAGATCAGTGTAGCACGAAGCCGAGTGAAGCTCTCTGAAACTCCTCCTCGGTTCTGTGCTACACTGATCTGACAGGCGGAGCTGCACAGAGGAGACTGCATAGTAAGCTGAGGGGAGAAAAAAAGTCTGATTTGACAGAACGGAAGTCTGCTGCAGGGCTTTCATACCAATGAAGGTGAAATAGGTGTGGAGGGAAAGGGGGAGGAAGGGGGCTGGTTGTGCAGAGAGAGTAGAGACTGAAGTTGTGGATGTTCTGCAGAGGTCAGAGCTGGGGGGTTAGATTGTGCAAAGTGAGAGTTGTGAGCAGGGGAATTTGTACAGGGTCAAGAGTGCTGGGGGGCTTGAGGTGCAGAGGTGGAAGATGAAGGGTTGTAGAGGGTTAGAGCTGTAGATGGGGGTGCAGAAGTGAAATGTGGAGGGGGGTGCAGAGGTGATTGTGGACTGGGGGTGTAAGCTGTGGATGGGGGGTGTGCAGAGGTGACATGTTGACAGGGGTTAAAAGGGGAATTGTGTATGGGGGAGGGGACTGTGCATGGTAATGTGAATTGTGAAATGTGGGGGCGTAGGGGGTGAGCTGGCTGTGGATGGAGGGGGGGTGAACTGTGGAGAGGGGGGAGAGGGTGAGTTGTGAGGGGGGATGTGAACTGTGGAGAGGGGTGAGCTGTGGGGGGTGAACTGTGGAGAGGGGGAGAGGGTGAGCTGTGAGGTGGGAGGTGAACTGTGGAGAGGGGGAGAGGGTGAGCTGTGAGGGGGGTGGTGAACTGTGGAGAGGGGGGAGAGAGTGAGCCATGAGGGGGGATGTAAACTGTAGAGACGTGGGGGAGGGTGCACTGTGTGGGGGATGGTGAACTGTGGAGAGCGTGAGCTGTGAGGTGGGAGGTGAACTGTGGAGAGGGGGAGCTGTGAGGTGGGAGGTGAACTTGGGAGAGGGGGAGCTGTGAGGGGGGTGTTGAACTTTGGAGAGGGGGAGCTGTGAGGAGGGATGTGAACTGTGGAGAGGGGGGAGAGGATGAGCTGTGGGGGGTGAACTGTGGAGAGGGTGAGCTGTGAGGTGGGAGGTGAACTGTGGAGAGGGGGAGAGGGTGAGCTGTGGGGGGATGTGAACTGTGGAGAGGGGGGAGAGGGTGAACTGTGAGGGTGGTGGTGAACTGTGGAGAGGGGGAGCTGTGAGGGGGTATGTGAATTGTGGAGAGGGGGAGAGGGTGAACTGTGAGGGGGGTGGTGAACTGTGGAGAGGGGGGAGAAGGTGAGCTGTGAGGGGGGATGTGAACTGTGGAGAGGGGGGAGGGGTGAGCTGTGGGGGAGGTGAACTGTGGAGAGGGGGAGAGGGGGAGCTGTGAGGGGGGAGGTGAACTGTGAACAAGAGAAGAGAAGGCAACCTGTGGGTGGAGGGAGGGGGGTGAGCTGTAGAGAGAGGAGGAGAGGGTGAGCTGGGGGGGAACTGTGGAGAGGGGGGAGAGGGTGAGCTGTGGGGGGGACTGTAGAGGGGTGAAGAGGGTGAGCTGTGGGGGGAGGTGAACTGTGGAGAGGGTGAGCTGTGGGGGGAGGTGAACTGTGGAGAGGGTGAGCTGTGGGGGGGGGACTGTGGAGAGGGGGAAGAGGGTGAGCTGTGGGGGGAGGTGAACTATGGAGAGGGTGAGCTGTAGGGGGAGGTAAACTGTGGAGAGGGTGAGCTGTGGAGGGAGGTGAACTGTGGAGAGGGTGAGCTGTGGGGGGGACTGTGGAGAGGGGGAAGAGGGTGAGCTGTGGGGGGGTGAACTATGGAGAGGGTGAGCTGTGGGGGGAGGTAAACTGTGGAGAGGGTGAGCTGTGGGGGGAGGTGAACTGTGGAGAGGGTGAGCTGTGGGGGGGAGGGAGATGTACTGTGGACAAGAGAAGAGAAGGTAACCTGTGGGTGGAGGGAGGAGGGGGTGAACTGTGGAGAGGGGGAGCTGCGAGGGGGAAGTGAACTGTGGATAGGGGGAGAGGGTGAGCTGTGAGGGGGGTGGTGAACTGTGGAGAGGGGGAGGGGGTGAGCTGTGAGGGGGGAGGTGAACTGTGGAGAGGGGGAGAGGGTGAGCTGTGGGGGGATGTGAACTGTGGAGAGGGGGGAGAGGGTGAACTGTGAGGGTGGGGGTGAACTGTGGAGAGGGGGAGCTGTGAGGGGGTATGTGAATTGTGGAGAGGGGGGAGAGGGTGAACTGTGAGGGGGGTGGTGAACTGTGGAGAGGGGGGAGAAGGTGAGCTGTGAGGGGGGATGTGAACTGTGGAGAGGGGGGAGGGGTGAGCTGTGGGGGAGGTGAACTGTGGAGAGGGGGAGAGGGGGAGCTGTGAGGGGGGAGGTGAACTGTGGAGAGGGGGAGAGGGTGAGCTGTGGGGGGATGTGAACTGTGGAGAGGGGGGAGAGGGTGAACTGTGAGGGTGGTGGTGAACTGTGGAGAGGGGGAGCTGTGAGGGGGTATGTGAATTGTGGAGAGGGGGGAGAGGGTGAACTGTGAGGGGGGTGGTGAACTGTGGAGAGGGGGGAGAAGGTGAGCTGTGAGGGGGGATGTGAACTGTGGAGAGGGGGGAGGGGTGAGCTGTGGGGGAGGTGAACTGTGGAGAGGGGGAGAGGGGGAGCTGTGAGGGGGGAGGTGAACTGTGAACAAGAGAAGAGAAGGTAACCTGTGGGTGGAGGGAGGGGGGTGAGCTGTAGAGAGAGGAGGAGAGGGTGAGCTGGGGGGGAACTGTGGAGAGGGGGGAGAGGGTGAGCTGTGGGGGGGGCTGTAGAGGGGTGAAGAGGGTGAGCTGTGGGGGGAGGTGAACTGTGGAGAGGGTGAGCTGTGGGGGGAGGTGAACTGTGGAGAGGGTGAGCTGTGGGGGGGGGACTGTGGAGAGGGGGAAGAGGGTGAGCTGTGGGGGGAGGTGAACTATGGAGAGGGTGAGCTGTAGGGGGAGGTAAACTGTGGAGAGGGTGAGCTGTGGAGGGAGGTGAACTGTGGAGAGGGTGAGCTGTGGGGGGGACTGTGGAGAGGGGGAAGAGGGTGAGGTGTGGGGGGGTGAACTATGGAGAGGGTGAGCTGTGGGGGGAGGTAAACTGTGGAGAGGGTGAGCTGTGGGGGGAGGTGAACTGTGGAGAGGGTGAGCTGTGGGGGGGTGGGAGATGTACTGTGGACAAGAGAAGAGAAGGTAACCTGTGGGTGGAGGGAGGAGGGGGTGAACTGTGGAGAGGGGGAGCTGCGAGGGGGAAGTGAACTGTGGATAGGGGGAGAGGGTGAGCTGTGAGGGGGGTGGTGAACTGTGGAGAGGGGAAGGGGGTGAGCTGTGAGGGGGAGGTGAACTGTGGAGAGGGGGGAGAGGGTGAGCTGTGAGGGGGGTGGTGAACTGTGAACAAGAGAAGAGAAGGTAACCTGTGAGTGGAGGGGGGTGAGCTGTAGAGAGAGGAGGAGAGTGTGAGCTGAGGGGGAACTGTGGAGAGGGGGGAGAGGGTGAACTGTGGGGGGGACTGTAGAGAGGGGGAAGAGGGTGAGCTGTGGGGGGAGGTTAACTATGGAGAGGGTGAGCTGTGGGGGGAGGTGAACTGTGGAGAGGGTGAGCTGTGGAGGGGTACTGTGGAGAGGGGGAAGAGGGTGAGCTGTGGGGGGAGGTGAACTATGGAGAGGGTGAGCTGTGGGGGGAGGTGAACTGTGGAGAGGGAGAGCTGTGGGGGGAGGTGAACAGTGGAGAGGGTGAGCTGTGAGTGGGGTGGTGAACTGTGGAGAGGGGGGAGAGGGGGAGCTGTGAAGAGTGGAAGAGGGTGAGCTGTGAGGGGGGGTGAACTGTGGAGAGGGTGAGCTGTGAAGTGGGAGGTGAACTGTGGAAAGGGGGAGAGGGGGAGCTGTGAGGTGGGAGGTGAACTGTGGAGAGGGGGAGAGGGGGAGCTGTGAGGGGGGTGGTGAACTGTGGAGAGGGGGGAGAGGGTGAGCTGTGAGGGGGGATGTGAACTGTGGAGAGGGGGGAGAGGGGGAGCTGTGAGGGCGGGTGACCTGTGGAGAGGGTGAGCTGTGAGGTGGGAGGTGAACTGTGGAGAGGGGAGAGGGTGAGCTGTGGGGGGATGTGAACTGTGGAGAGGGGGGAGAGGGTGAACTGTGAGGGGGGTGGTGAACTGTGGAGAGGGGGGAGAGGATGAGGTGTCAGGAGGGATGTGGACTGTGGAGAGGGGGGAGAGGGTGAGCTGTGAGGGGGGTGGTGAACTGTGGAGAGGGGGCAGGGGGTGAGCTGTGAGGGGGGAGGTGAACTGTGGAGAGGGGGAGAGGGTGAGCTGTGAGGGGGGAGGGGAACTGTGAACAAGAGAAGAGAAGGTAACCTGTGGGTGGAGGGAGGGGGGTGAGCTGTAGAGAGAGGAGGAGAGGGTGAGCTGGGGGGGAACTGTGGAGAGGGAGGAGAGGGTGAGCTGTGGGGGGGACTGTGGAGAGGGGGGAGAGGGTGAGCTGTGGGGGGGACTGTGGAGAGGGGGAAGAGGGTGAGCTGTGGGGGGAGGTGAACTATGGAGAGGGTGAGCTGTGGGGGGAGGTGAACTGTGGAGAGGGTGAGATGTGGGGGGAGGTGAACTGTGGAGAGGGTGAGCTGTGGGGGGGGCACTGTGGAGAGGGGGAAGAGGGTGAGCTGTGGGGGGAGGTGAACTATGGAGAGGGTGAGCTGTGGGGGGAGGTGAACTGTGGAGAGGGTGAGCTGTGGGGGGGACTGTGGAGAGGGGGAAGAGGGTGAGCTGTGGGGGGGGGTGAACTATGGAGAGGGTGAGCTGTGGGGGGGGGTAAACTGTGGAGAGGGTGAGCTGTGGGGGGAGGTGAACTGTGGAGAGGGTGAGCTGTGGGGGGGAGGGAGATGTACTGTGGACAAGAGAAGAGAAGGTAACCTGTGGGTGGAGGGAGGAGGGGGTGAACTGTGGAGAGGGGGAGCTGCGAGGGGGAAGTGAACTGTGGATAGGGGGAGGGGGTGAGCTGTGAGGGGGGAGGTGAACTGTGGAGAGGGGGGAGAGGGTGAGCTGTGAGGGGGGTGGTGAACTGTGAACAAGAGAAGAGAAGGTAACCTGTGAGTGGAGGGGGGTGAGCTGTAGAGAGAGGAGGACAGTGTGAGCTGGGGGGGAACTGTGGAGAGGGGGGAGAGGGTGAACTGTGGGGGGGGGGACTGTAGAGAGGGGGAAGAGGGTGAGCTGTGGGGGGAGGTTAACTATGGAGAGGGTGAGCTGTGGGGGGAGGTGAACTGTGGAGAGGGTGAGCTGTGGAGGGGTACTGTGGAGAGGGGGAAGAGGGTGAGCTGTGGGGGGAGGTGAACTATGGAGAGGGTGAGCTGTGGGGGAGGTGAACTGTGGAGAGGGTGAGCTGTGGGGGGAGGTGAACAGTGGAGAGGGTGAGCTGTGAGTGGGGTGGTGAACTGTGGAGAGGGGGGAGAGGGTGAGCTGTGCAGAGTGGAAGAGGGTGAGCTGTGAGGGGGGAGAACTGTGGAGAGGGTGAGCTGTGAAGTGGGAGGTGAACTGTGGAAAGGGGGAGAGGGGGAGCTGTGAGGTGGGAGGTGAACTGTGGAGAGGGGGAGAGGGGGAGCTGTGAGGGGGTGGTGAACTGTGGAGAGGGGGGAGAGGGTGAGCTGTGAGGGGGGATGTGAACTGTGGAGAGGGGGGAGAGGGGGAGCTGTGAGGGCGGGTGACCTGTGGAGAGGGTGAGCTGTGAGGTGGGAGGTGAACTGTGGAGAGGGGAGAGGGTGAGCTGTGGGGGGGATGTGAACTGTGGAGAGGGGGGAGAGGGTGAACTGTGAGGGGGGTGGTGAACTGTGGAGAGGGGGGAGAGGATGAGGTGTCAGGAGGGATGTGGACTGTGGAGAGGGGGGAGAGGGTGAGCTGTGAGGGGGGTGGTGAACTGTGGAGAGGGGGCAGGGGGTGAGCTGTGAGGGGGGAGGTGAACTGTGGAGAGGGGGAGAGGGTGAGCTGTGAGGGGGGAGGGGAACTGTGAACAAGAGAAGAGAAGGTAACCTGTGGGTGCAGGGAGGGGGGGTGAGCTGTAGAGAGAGGAGGAGAGGGTGAGCTGGGGGGGAACTGTGGAGAGGGAGGAGAGGGTGAGCTGTGGGGGGGACTGTGGAGAGGGGGGAGAGGGTGAGCTGTGGGGGGGACTGTGGAGAGGGGGAAGAGGGTGAGCTGTGGGGGGAGGTGAACTATGGAGAGGGTGAGCTGTGGGGGGAGGTGAACTGTGGAGAGGGTGAGATGTGGGGGGAGGTGAACTGTGGAGAGGGTGAGCTGTGGGGGGGGCACTGTGGAGAGGGGGAAGAGGGTGAGCTGTGGGGGGAGGTGAACTATGGAGAGGGTGAGCTGTGGGGGGAGGTGAACTGTGGAGAGGGTGAGCTGTGGGGGGAGGTGAACTGTGGAGAGGGTGAGCTGTGGGGGGAGGTGAACTGTGGAGAGGGTGAGCTGTGGGGGGAGGTGAACTGTGGAGAGTAGGGATGAGCCGAACACCCCCCGGTTCGGTTCGCACCAGAACCTGCGAACGGACCGAAAATTCGCACGAACGTTAGAACCCCATTGACGTCTATGGGACTCAAACGTTCGAAATTAAAAGTGCTCATTTTAAAGGCTAATTTGCATGGCATTGTCCTAAAAAAGGGTGTGGGGACCCGAGCCCTGCCCCAGGGGACATGTATCAATGCAAAAAAAACTTTTAAAAACTGCAGTTTTTTCGGGAGCAGTGATTTTAATGATGCTTAAAGTAAAAAAAAAAAAAAAGTGAAATATTCCTTTAAATATCATACCTGGGGGGTGTCTATAGTATGCCTGTAAAGTGGCGCGTGTTTCCCTTGCTTAGAACAGTCCCTGCACAAAATGTCATTTTTAAAGGAAAAAAAGTCATTTAAAACTGCTTGCGGCTTTAATGTATTGTCGGGTCCTGGCAATATGGATGAAAATCAGTGAGACAAACAGCATGGGTACCCCCCAGTCCATTACCAGGCCCTTTGGGTCTTGTATGGATATTAAGGGGAACCCCTCACCCAAATTAAAAAAAGGAAAGACGTGGGGCCACCAGACCCTATATACTCTGAACAGCAGTATACAGGCGGTGCAAACAAGACAGGGACTGTAGGTTTGTTGTTAAGTAGAATCTGTTTGTAATTTTGAACTGGTAAATTTTTAACGTGTTTAGCTCCAGCCAAAAAATCTATTTTAAGCTTTTTGGAAAACATAGGGAAGGGTTATCACCCCTGTGACATTTGTTTTGCTGTCTGAGCTCCTCTTCAGAAGATTTCACCTCACTTTTTGTCCCAATGACAAATGTTTTTTGAAAATTTGGGTTTTTTTGTGAAACAAGGATTGGTGATAAGGCATCAGTGGAAAGGAGAAATGTTTTTCCCATATTAACTCTTACAGGAGAGAATTTCCCTTCCTAGGGGTAGATTTCATCTCACTTCCTGTTGTCTCCTTCTGTTTGCAAGTAGGAGTCGTTTGTAAGTTGAATGTTTGAAAGTAGGGGCCTGCCCTATATACTCTGCAGAAATTTGGGCCTTAGGTGTTGTTGTGGCCACAACACTGTAAGCCCTCACAGGGCCCTGCTGTGAAATATTAGATCAAAAATTGTAATTACATGCCCCTGTTGAACAGGGGCAGAAAAATTGGGCCTTTGGTGGTGGTGGCGGTGCTGGTGCCACAACACTGTAAGTCCTCACTCGCTCTTGGTGGGCGCAGAAACAGCACCTGCTGTGAAATATTAGATCAAGAATTGTAATTACATGCCCCTGTTGAACAGGGGCTGAAAAATTGGGCCTTAGGCCTCAGCATCAGCATAGGCAGTCTTTGAAGGGATCTGAGATTTCAAAAAAAATTATTTGGTTACATCAGCATCAGTTGCTTGGTAGCTGGTGGTGATCCAAGACTGATTCATTTTTATGAAGGTCAGTCGATCGACCGAGTCGGTGGAGAGACGCACCCTGTGATCGGTTACAAAGCCTCCAGCAGCACTGAATGTGTGTTCTGAAAGAACGCTGGATGCAGGACAGGCCAGGAGCTCAATTGCATACTGTGCAAGCTCTGGCCAGTGATCCATCCTCAAGACCCAGTAACCCAGAGGATTTTCGGTGGGAAAGGTGTCCAAGTCAGATCTTGCCCCTAGGTATTCCTGCACCATGTAAAACAGACGCTGGCGATGGTTGCTGGAACCAATCATACCTTGGGGCTGCGGACTAAAAAATTGTCTGAACGCATCAGTCAGATGGCCACCTTCTCCACCGCTCCTTCTTTGACTGACCGAAGCCCCAGCAACACGTTGTCCAGAAACAGGAGTTTGTAACCTCCCAGTCTCTGGGAACGCATTGCACAGACTTTTCTGCAAGGCCTCCCGAAGATGTTTCATCCTCTGCTCCCTCTGTGACGGCAAGATAAGGTCCACAACCTTACCCTTATAATGTGGATCAAGGAGGGTTGCCAGCCAGTATTGGTCCTTCTCCTTGGTACCACAAATACGAGGATCCTTTACGCAGGCTTTGCAGGATCAAGGAGGCCATGCAGCGTAGGTTTGCTGAGACATTCGGTCTGGAGTCCTCTGGGTCACTAAGGACGACATGGTCCGCAGCCACCTCCTCCCAGACTCCCAGGCACGTACATGTGTTTCTTGGGACTGATCCCTTAAAGACTGCTGCTGATGCTGAGTGCCAGGCTCCACCTCCACCTCCACCTCCATACTGACACAATCCTCCTCCTCCTCGTCCTCTTCCTGTGTGATCGGCGGGCACGCAGGAACACTGTCTGGATAAAGGGGGCCTTGAGAGCTAAGGAAGTCCTCCTCTTCCTGCCTCTGTTCTGCCTCAAGTGCCCTGTCCATTATTCCACGCAGCGTGTGCTCCAACAGGTGGACATGGGGGACAGTGTCACTGATGCATGCACTGTCACTGCTCACCATCCTCGTGGCCTCCTCAAATGGTGACAGGACAGTGCATGCATCCCTGATCATGGCAAAAAAAAACAAGCTCCCCTGACCCTGTCCTGGTGCCATAGTCTCACAGGTACTCATTGATGGCCCTCTGCTGCATGTGCAGCCGCTGAAGCATGAAATGCACACAGACTTTCCTGGCCTGCCTAAGGACATCCTGTAAGCCCGGGTACCTGCCCAAGAACTGCTGCACCACCAAGTTAAGGACATGAGCCAAACAGGGCACATGGGTCATTTGTAACTGTTGGAGGGCAGAGAGGAGGTTGGTGCCATTGTCGCAAACCACCATTCCTGCCTTAAGTTGGCATGGCGTCAACCACCTCTGAACCTGCCCCTGCAGAGCTGACAGAACCTCTGCCCCAGTGTGGCTCCTGTCCACCAAGCACACCAGCTCAAGCACCGCATGGCATCTTTTGGCCTGCGTACTTGCGTAGCCCCTTGAACGGCTATGGAGCACCACTGGTTCCGAGGACAAAGCACAGGAAGAGGCCATGGAGGAAGAAGAAGAGGAGGGAGTGGAGGAGAGAGGTGTGTCACAATCATTAGTAGTGGCATTTTGGAGGCGTGGTGGCGGAACAACCTCCAACACTACTGCACCTTGTCCTGTATCCTTCTTAGCTGCCAGCAGAGTCACCCAATGCGTGGTGAAACTTAGGTAACGTCCCTGTCCATGCCTGCTGGACCATGAGTCAGCGGTATTATGCACCTTACCGCTGACCGCCCTGTCCAGCGAGGCCAAAACATTGCCTTCCACATGCCGGTAGAGAGCCGGAATCGCCTTCCGTGAGAAAAAGTGGCGTTTGGGTACCTGCCACTGAGGAACCGCACATTCCACAAACTCACAGAAGGGGGCAGAGTCTACCAACTGGAAAGGAAGCAGTTGAAGTGCTAGCAATTTTGCCAAGCTAGCATTCAACCGCTGGGCATGTGGATGGCTGGGAGCGAACTTCTTTTGGCGGTGCAGCAGCCGGGGCAGGGAAATTTGCCTGGTACAATCTGACGTCGGTGTACCGAAAGCAGATTGCCCACAAGTACTTGGCTGTGACACACCTAATTCTACATCTTCATTCCTCTCAGTGCAGGTCTCAGAGAGGACTGAAGGTATAGTGGGGTTGGAGATTTCAGCTGATGAGGAGCAAGGAGAGGTCCTCTTTGTTCTTTGGTGTGGGTCTTTTAGATACACTTGCCAATGAACTGCATGGCAGGTCAACATATGTCTGGTCAAGCATGTGGTGCCCAAGCGGGAGATGTTTTGGTCACGCGAGATACGCTTGAGACATATGTTGCAAATAGCAGCGGTGCGATCTGATGCACTCGTCTCAAAAAAGGCCCACACCAAAGAACTTTTGGAATAACACGCAGAGACAGTAGCGCCCTGCACATGCGGAGCTTTGGGGTGTGATGCAGACAGTGTGCTGCCCTTAGGCTGGCCCCTGGAGGGCATCCTGCCTCATTGGTGATGTGCCTCCTCCTCCTCCTGCTCTCTCCTATCAGGCACCCACGTTGAGTCAGTGACCTCATCATCCCCACCCTCCTCATCACTGGAGCAAACCTGGCAGTATGCTGCAGCAGGGGGAGCATGACTGCCAGATTGCTGTCCTTCTTGGGCACCCCATGGGCCGTGCTCACATTACTGCCTTCATCTAGCTCAGTATCATCATCAGAGCCTTCTAAACGCTGGGCATCCTCCTGGAGCATGTACCCAACACTGTGGTCAAACAGTTTGAGGGACTCCTCGGGAGGACATGGTGGGGCTATGGAAGGAGTCACTGATGCCATTGAGCTTAGGGAAGAGGCCGCGTTGGCAGCTGCTTTGCCAGACAAAGTACCCTGAGCATGGGTGAGAGAGGATGAGGACGGCATGGTCATCCACTCGACCAAGTCTTCTGCATGTTGCGGCTCAACACGGCCAGCTGCCGAAAAAAGGCCAAGCGTGTCCCACGGCCATGTGCTGATGAGGATGCACCGTCTCCACGACCAGCACTGTTGCCTCTAGACACAGAGCCTGCTTGCCCTCTTTTATTGGCTTGTGACTGTCTGCCTCTCCTTGTTGGCCTTCCAGACATACTAATGGCCTGTAGCTGCACTAAGCTGGGATATATATATATATATATATATATATATATATATATATATATATACTGATACTGCAGCTAGCAAAATCAACTGCCTGCCTGTAGTATGAGAACACCACCAACGTTCTACAGGTAGCTTTAGGTGAACACTGTGCAGAGCTCGCAAAAAACTAACTTGTAGCTTATTTAGCTGCCTGCGGTAGTGATAGGATCAGGAAAACACCACCAACCTTCTACAGGTAGCTTTAGGTGAACACTGTGCAGAGCTTGCAAAAAACTAACTTGTAGCTTATTTAGCTGCCTGCGGTAGTGATAGGATCAGGAAAACACCACCAACCTTCTACAGGTAGCTTTAGCTGAACACTGTGCAGAGCTCGCACTACACTAACTTGTAGCTTATTTAGCTGCCTGCGGTAGTGATAGGATCAGGAAAACACCACCAACCTTTTACAGGTAGCTTTAGGTGAACACTATGCAGAGCTCGCAAAAAAATAACTTGAAACTTATTTAGCTGCCTGCGGTAGTGATAGGATCAGGAAAACACCACCAACCTTCTACAGGTAGCTTTAGGTGAACACTGTGCAGAGCTCGCAAAAAACTAACTTGTAGCTTATTTAGCTGCCTGCGGTAGTGATAGGATCAGGAAAACACCACCAACCTTCTACAGGTAGCTTTAGCTGAACACTGTGCAGAGCTCGCACTACACTAAGTTGTAGTTTTAGCTGAACACTGTGCAGAGCTCGCAAAAAACTAACTTGTAGCTTATTTTGCTGCCTGCAGTAGTGATAGGATCAGGAAAACACCACCAACCTTCTACAGGTAGCTTTAGGTGAACACTGTGCAGAGCTCGTAAAAAAATAACTTGTAGCTTATTTAGCTGCCTGCGGTAGTGATAGGATCAGGAAAACACCACCAATCTTCTACAGGTAGCTTTAGCTGAACACTGTGCAGAGCTCGCAAAAAACTAACTTGTAGTTTTAGCTGAACACTGTGAGGTGGACGCACTACACTAACTTGTAGCTTTAGCTGAACACTGTGCAGAGGTCACACTACACTAACTTGTAGTTTTAGCTGAACACTGTTCAGAGGACGCACTACACTAACTTGTAGCTTTAGCTGAACACTGTGCAGAGGTCACACTAAACTAACTTGTAGCTTTAGCTGAACACTGTGAGGAGGACGCACTACACTAACTTGTAGTTTTAGCTGAACACTGTGCAGAGGTCACACTAAACTAACTTGTAGCTTTAACTGAACACTGTGAGGAGGACGCACTACACTAACTGTAAATAGTCTAGCTGCCTGACTGTGGTACTAATAGGATCAAAAGAACACCAGCAATTTTCTTCAGGTAGCTGTAAATACTGTAACAAGACAAGCCTGCCTGTCAGTAGGAATACAGTGTATGTATATATATATATCTATATATATATATATATATATATATATATATATATATAGATATATATATACAACACCTGGGATGCATATATATACACAATACATTGTAAGTGCAGCTAACTCACTGACTGTCCTGCCTAATCTAGCTAACTCAAATGAAATGACACACTAAACAGGGCCGCCGTGCAGGCGGCCTTATATAGTGTGGGGCGTGTTCTAAACCCCCTGAGCCATAATTGGCCAAAGCAACCCTGGCTTTGGCCAATTACAGCTCTCGCTACTGACGGCGCTGTGATTGGCCAAGCATGCGGGTCATAGTGCATGCTTGGCCAATCATCAGCCAGCAATGCACTGTGATGCCGCAGTGAATTATGGGCCGTGACGCGCCACACGAATTTGGCACAAACGGCCCATATTCTCCTCTGGGCCAATCAGGAAGCAGGTCCTGAGACCCAATTGGCCGAGAGGAGAAGTGATCCTATTGGCCGCAGAGGAGGTGTAGGAGATGCAGGGGAAGCCGCCATGAAGCCGAGGTGGAGATGCAGGGTGAAGCTGCCGCCCGGAGGAAGCACTGCCCATGACTTAGATGGGGTAAGTGTGGGTGATCCAACTGACCCACCGGTGGGGGGGGCCCGTGGATTGTTTGCTGCCCTCCCCCCAAAAAAATATAGCACCAGCCGCCACTGTTAGAAAAGGAAGGAGCTGGCAAATGACATTTACTTTTGACATGCCCTTTTCCTCCTCACCATCCTGAAACGATCCACCGCAGCATTCTGCTGGAGAGGAAAGGCAGGAAGCCAGCAGTGCCGCAGGGAGGGGCATGGGGCAGGGCAGAAAGGGCAATCTGCACTGCACAGGGTGATTAGGATTTGCCCAGGCACACCAGACACACCATGTGCGCATGCCTATGGTCACTTCACTGAGTATAAGAGTAATGCCCCGTACACACGGTCGGATTTTCCGATGGAAAATGTCCGATCGGAGCGTGTTGTCGGAAATTCCGACCGTGTGTGGGCTCCATCGGACATTTTCCATCGGATTTTCCGACACACAAAGTTTGAGAGCAGGATATAAAATTTTCCGACAACAAAATCCGTTGTCGGAAATTCCGATCGTGTGTACACAAATCCGACAGACAAAGTGCCACGCATGCTCAGAATAAATAAAGAGATGAAAGCTATTGGCTACTGCCCCGTTTATAGTCCCGACATACGTGTTGTACGTCACCGCGTTCAGAACGATCGGATTTTCCGACAACTTTGTGTGACCGTGTGTATGCAAGACAAGTTTGAGCCAACATCCGTCGGAAAAAATCCTAGGATCTTATTGTCGGAATGTCCGAACAAAGTCCGACCGTGTGTACGGGGCATTAGAGTTTACAACCACTTCAGTCATTTGTTCACCTTCAGTCATTTGTTCATCTTTCCATCTATTAAATCTTCTTCCCTTTCTGTTTTAACTTTGGATAATAAAACTTTTTTTTCTGCCAGTAAATACCTTATACATCCCACTTCCTGTTTCTTGTCTGGTAAAAAGCCTAGGCTTATGACATCATGCACAGCTTTCTATCACTCTCCTGAGAGTTTGCCAGGAAGGGAGGGGGGTAAGTCATAAGAGGGCCAATGAGAGCTGCAGAGCTGGAGGTGTGCCTCTGTGTGTCTGTGTAAATCCAGGAAGTGAACAGGCAGCAGCTTCAACTGCCCCCAGTTAAAATGGTTGCAGCCAGACTCAGTAGAGGGAGATTTCCACAGCATATTTGGCAAGTACAGAATCACAGTATATATGTAATATGTAAAACCAATGGCAATTAAAAAGTCCAACATATCCTGTGACTTCAAACTACCATAGCAGCGCTCATGTCAGTCCATCAGCATATGACACGCTTTTATATAATTCCTCCTTTAAGTAAAAGTCCAATGAGGTGGTTACTGTGAGTGGATAAAATTTCTTTAAGGTAATATAAGTTCTTGTAATTTGTGCACCACACACCCAGGCTTATCACCACGTAAGAAGAAACTCACCCCTTTGGGGTTAAACTCACCAGAAATCTGAAAAAAAACATGTGTCACAAGCACATCCTTTGTTGCCACTTCTAAGGAATATCCACTGTCTCTGCTAATATTCTTATTGGGTATGGAAGGCTCCAGTGAACAACGATCAAATTTTATCCGCTCACAGAAACCACTTCATTGGACTTGTTACTTATATGAGGAATTATATAAAAGCGTGTCATATGCTGATGGACTGACATGAGCGCTGCTATGGTAGTTTGAAGTAGAAGGATATGTTGGACTTTTTAATTGCCATTGGTTTTATGTATGATTTATTTTATAGTAGCTGCTAATACAAGTGTGCTTAGAGTATAAGTTATGCTATTGACATCTATTCCTGTAGAGGATTTTTTTCCTGGGCGCTGAGCGGTGCTATTAGGCCGTAGTTTTTGCACTTTGTGTTATATTAAATATATAATATGCAAAGTGGTTGGAGGGATGCTTCAGAATGACAAAGATGTTTTTATTACACATTATGTGAGCAGACTGCAGTTCCTCTTTAAGGTTTGTTTTACCCTCGGTCATGAAAGGGTTAAAGGAAAAGGAAGTTGAAAAATAACAGACTTAGGCCCCTTTCACACTGGGCTGTCTGTTTTCACTACTCCGCTTGCTCAGCGGGGATCGCTCTGTTGATTCCCGCTGAGCCGGCGGATGACAAGTCCATCTCTGCACACTGTGCAGGGACGGACCTGTCAGAGAGTCCGCTCTCCCCTATGGGGGGATCGGATGATTACGGACCGCCTGTCCGTTTTCATCTGATCCGATCCGCCAGATGGATAGAAAATAGGACATCCGTCCGTCTGGATTTTGCGTAGCGGATCGGATGTCAGCGGACATGTCACCGCTGACATCTGATGCTCCATAGAGCTGTATGGAGCGACCGTTCAGATCCACCTGAAAAAACTGGCGGGTCTGAACGGTCCGCATGTGTGAAAGGGGGTCTTATTGACCGGATCACCAGGTGAAAAAAAAAAGGAAAACAAAAAGCCTGGGAAATAAAAACAAAGGCAGCCATCACAAATTGGTAATCTCAAATGTATTTATTTACTGTATTTATGTATTGCCGGAATGCAATTACCAAAATGAAGGGACTCAACATTTGGCCAACGATACAAGATAAGAATTGAAATATATGTATTTATTTTATTCTTGTCAGGCTTAGATACACTTGAAACCATTATGCCATGTACACACAGTCGGACTTTTCAGCTACAAAAGTCCGACAGCCCGTCCGACAGACTTTCGACAGACTTTCGATGGACTTTTGGCGGACTTTGAACAGACTTTCTAACGACTGGACTTGCCTACACACGATCACACCAAAGTCCGACAGATTTGTACGTGATGACGTACACCGGACTAAAATAAGGAAGTTAATAGCCAGTATAGACGAGCAGATTTCTAGGTCCGGCGGAGTTACGACGTAAAGATTTGAAGCATGTTCCAAATCTAAAGTCCGTCAGATTTGCGACTGGAAAAGTCCGCTGAAGGTCCGGTGAAGCCCACACACGATCGGATTGTCCGCCGGATTTGGTCCGTCGGCGTCCGTCGGACAAGTCTGGTCGAAAAGTCCGACCGTGTGTACGCGGCATTAGAAGAGAAAGACAGGCAGGCAACTAGCTCTAAAAAAAAAAAAAAAACAGTATTAGACCTCTGCATTCTTAAATGTTTCCTTTAATAGATTAAAATAAAATAATAAAATAATAATAAAAGACTTGCCCTGTCAGATAATATATCTATCTATCTATCTATCTATCTATCTATCTATCTATCTATCTATCTATCTATCTATCTATCATCTATCTATCTATATCTATAGATAGATATATAGATAAATATCTATATATCTATCTATAGATATATATATCTATATAGATATAGATATATATATCTATATCTATATATATATAGATATAGCTATATCTAGATATATCTATATCTAGAGCTAGATATATATCTATATCAATTACAGAGAGGTACATGTGTTACCCTCTGCTTGTACATACAGGACTATCAGTGTCACACTGTACACTGTATATAGATATAGATCTATCTATCTATCTATCTATCTATCTATCTATCTATCTATCTATCTATCTATCTATCTATCTATCTGTCTGTCTGTCTGTCTGTCTGTCTGTCTGTCTTTCTTTCTGTCTGTCTGTCTGTCTATCTATCTACAGTGTAAATACACATAACTGTGTATCAGTAATAGAAGGCAGCCCCGGTGACACTGCTAGTCCTGTATGTACAAGCAGAGGGTGGCACCTGTACCTCTGTGTAATTGTCGGGATCCCCCAGCCGGGGATCGCTCCATCCCGCTGCCTCCCCACTCGCCGTCCAGCCCCTCTCTGGTTAAAGTAATCCCCGGCGTAGCCGCTAGGCGCTGTCCGCGGTGCTGAAGCCTGTTGGAGGTGCTGAGAAATCTAGTGGCGAGCAAGCAATCGTCTCCCAGCAAGCAGTGAAATGTAAGCTTCTCCTCACCACAGCTGATTGCAATTACACCAACAAACAACTGCCGGCCTCTCTCAAAGGAGCCACAACACGCTCTTTCTTCCTCTTCCATTTTATTTGGGTAATTGCTTTTTTTTTTTCCCCCCTTCCCCTTCCCTGTTCAGCCAGCACTTCCAACACCCGGGTGCTCCTTTCCAATGCAGCTCGTTTCCACACCGTGAGCAGTCAGTGTTTCAGCTTCCAAAGTATTGAGCAAAAAAAAAAGAAAAGAAAATCCCACACACGCTGCCAGAGAAGGTAGAAGGAAGAGAAGAGGCTATTTAAAGGGACTGACTGGAGTAATAAGGAGATTATCCTAAGAACATGTATGCAGCGTGCTTGCTGTTCTCTGCTATGGTGCATATCCATTGTCAAGGTAAGGAGCCTCTTATTTTGCAGCTGATTTATGTCAGTCAATTTGCCATTGTTTGGGGGAAGCACGCTTCTTCCGTTTAATAGAGGTCAGGTTTCGCTCACGCCGTTCTCCTTTAAATAATGCACCGTCCTTCCGTCTCCACTCTCCGTTCTCAAGTTTTTTTTTGTTTATTTGCCTTCGCCTCTTAATTATTGCCCCGGCTCACCAAAGAGGCTTGACTAATGCCTTTCAGTCGTTCGCCCTAAGATTAAACCGAAAAATTGGATTCCACTAGATGTCTATGTCCTTCACAGATATGTCTGTTCTAAAAGTAAAGTGCCTGGGGTATCTCATAATTACTTCTTTTTCTGGTAATCTCATTTTGTTGGAAATGAAATGCCATTTAATCATTTGCCTTGAAATAATAGAATTTTTTATGCTGCGATTCGCTTCAACAATGAACTCTGCTCCCACTCTGGTGAACAATTAATTAAGTTATTGGCAAATCATTTACCTCATTTGTGAAATATTACATACTGTTTTTTTAATCTATTTTATGGGATTTCTCAAGAGAACATCTGGTTAATAGAGAAATTAGAATGAGGGATGAAAATCATCAAAGGCATGTCTTGACGGTTTAGTTTTCAAACTTTGAGGAGAGCTTCAAAGAGGCAAAACTTTCTACATGTGACATATGGTGAAGACGTCATATACTATACAACTCATAACACATCAGTGGACATTTTATACACTTTGATTGAGGAAACAATATTTAATCTGCCCATAGTAACCGATCAAGCATTCTATTTTATTAACTAACTTTAGATAAAGCTTTAGTGCTGCTTGGTTGCTAAGACTGTACTATAATACTATTATACTTTCAGCTATTGACTATAGGGTGTAATTTTCACAAATTCTAGTACTCTGGTTTTATTAAAACTAATACATGGAAGAATGTTCCACATAATGACGGCATTAAAATCTGAACAAGAAATGATTTGCAATAACTTTTAACTTTGTTAGAAGTTAACACAACGTCATGTAGTTCTATGAACACATCTTATCAAACTCAAATCCAACTTCACGTGCAGCTTGTAGATTTAATTTTAAGGCTATCAAGTCGTGATTATTGATTGTCAGGATCCCTTCTCCCGCTTGACCAAACAATGCTTATCATCTCCTCTCTTTAAACATTGAGGTGAATATATGACTTGGCCAAGAAGTAAGTCAACTTCAGGAGAAGCTGTACCAGGCCAGATTAGGAAATGCAGTTTGCTTATGTAATAACTGCCTATGAAATGTATTTTCTATTTTATTTTTGCTCTGAATGTTAATAGGTAGGAATGTTGTCTCTTTCTTGTTTTCCTAAAGTTAAATGTGCTTCGCCTTCATTTTTTTTTTTTTCATCTACTGCAACTCATTTGAAAAAACATCCTTCAAAGCAAATATGAAATTAGTGTCCTTCTAAAAATGTAATAACCCAAGAAAACAGTTGTCAGTCAGAGTATCAGTTGTTGGTAATTTATTAGTCTTTCTGCCAGCTGAGCTTGGAAAGCTGATTATGAACACAGAGCAAAACAATTTTCGGAGAGAAAGCCGGGCATATTTGTTAAACCAATAAACAGGAAGCCAGTGTAATAGAATTCCCCAAAACATGATTACATTTTAAAGTCACTTGTGGAAGTGTATATATAAATCTGGTTGGCTGTGGCTGTCCTAATGCTAAAAGCACTTGGCAGAGTTTCCAGTGACAGTGGAAGCACCGTTTATTGTACCTTAAAATGCCTAGGGCCATAAAGCAGGATGTAAAGAATGTTAATGCATATACAAGCATGGCATATAGTAGGGCATGGTTTATTGTATAGGCTGTAATTCTATGTTTAGAAATACATAATATATATAAATGTCACCCCTTTTTTGGTTCTTAATGTCAAACAAGCATTCTTAACTTCTTTCAAGTCAACAACTTAAATAAAAATGACTTTAGTTGACATACAGGGTAAAATATTTGAAGACACTGGAGCTGTTTGTAAGCTAATGTTTGCTTAGTCCAAATGTTGACTGAAGCTATAACCTGCACAAGAATAATGTGTTATTCACATTAAGGGGGCGATTTACTAAAACTGGTGCACACAGAATCTGGTGCAGCAGTGCATAGTAACCAATCAGCTTTTAACTTCAACTTGTCCAAATAAGCTTTGACAATAAAACCTGGAAGCTGATTGGTTACAGGCATAACCCACTTTTAAGTACACAATGGGGTTTATTTACTAAGGCTGGAAAGTGCAAAATCAAGCTCACTTATGCATAGAAACCAATGAGCTTCCAGGTTTTATTACCAAAGCTTAATGGAACAAGCCGAGGTTAGAAGCTCATTGGTTTCTATGCAGAAGTGAGCCTGATTTTGCACTTTCAAGCTTTAGTAAATAAACCCCATTGTGTACTTAAAAGTGGGGTATGCCTGTACTATGCACAGCTGCACCAGATTTTGCGTGCACCAGTTTTTGTAAATCCCCCCCCCAAGTGTCCATTTAGTTATTTATTTTCTATTTCTTTCAAAAACATAAAATAGGTCTCCATGATTTATTTATAAAGTGATATAGAGTCCTCTGCTTTTCCTAATAGACATGGCATCGCTACGGGCATAATTATAAGAATTATTCAGTGCAGTGATTGATCTTGGGAATTAATGTGGTTTAAGGAAAGATGCCTTCTTGAGGATTAGTTCATAGATACCTCAAAGTTTTGAAGCTTATTTCCTTCTTCCCGATAAATGAAAATTCATAAGAACAGGATGAGTTTGATGAATGTACATGTTTGTTTATTCTATTACTATTGTTAAGACATTTCTGAACACAAAGTAGGTTTGTCATTATATTAACGTTAATATTTGCTGTCTTCAATAGTACAGATTAGTCTATTTAGATTAATTTATCCAGGGCACCCCCCACTAACCCAATTTACACAATTGTGATTTGGTGGCAAACCCAAGTTTTGTTGCCTTGTTCTGTTTTTAGCTTGCTTTTCTTTGATGCAAAGTTGTGTTTGTATTACTAGTGATCAGTTCATCACCATGTATTTGGTTTCAGCTGTCTCCCTTTAGGTATAGACTTCAACTTTTTTTTAGGCAACACATAAGTAAACCCAGCAATTGACAGGAGAAACTTTTGACCCTTCCTAAGGCCTAGCTGGAAATCTGGCCAATCAGATGCCTTCTTGCTTCCTAGCTTGGGTGTCTAAGCCTTAATTCCATAATTGTTTTGTTATATGTGTTAATTAAATGGTATACAGCAATCTGAGCTTCTGTTACAACGTGTTTTGGTGGGATATCCTTAAAATTTGCATGCACCTTAACCTCGTGGTTTATCTTTCTTTACGCACCCTAAAAATATTCTATAATAATGCATTTACATTTACATACATTAAGTTTTCATTACACATGTTGTAACAATGCTTATAAAAACTTATATGAAGCAGCAGGGAATTGACAATGAAATACTCCCTGTGTTAGAGGGTGTTGCGTAATCAATAGATAAAAAAGAATGAAATCTATGCGCATAGCAACTGATTGTATTCTTTTGAATTTGAATAGAATTGGAGTTTAATGTCTATGGGTAAAACCTTCACTTCACGGACCTTCCATAACCTAAATATTATATATTAATTTCTCTCCATTGACTCTTTTTTAGTGCAAATTGTGGGATATTGCAAAGAATAAATAGTATGGATTTTTAAATGTAAATCAAGTTTGTATATTAGCTCTGTGTATGGTTCTGTACAGTGCCTTTATGTTGCTAACTGCACAGGTCCTGCAAACCTAATGAAGGGCAAGGACACCTAAAACTGTTGTTTAGCATACTTACTTGTGTTTGCACTGCAGCAGAAAATATGTTTATTGTGTGGATTTACCATTTATTTATACAGCATGCTTCCTTGGATAATTCATATGTACATATAAAACAATGTGTGGATTTGGAATTTGGTTGGAAAATCCTTTCCTTGAATGATAATACACAGTATGTATACACATGTGTATATGGAAATGTGTGGTAAGCTATTGTGAGCTCCTGTAGGAAAAAATAAAGATAAAAATCAGGCTCAGATTACAAAAGAGATGTGTAGGCGTTTGTCAAAATCTAGATATTTGGCACAATGCGCTCATCTTGGGCACATGCTACAGTATGTTGTTATTTTATCATCGTTTTGTTAAATTAGCATTTTGGTGTTGTTACATCTCTCTAGCAATTTAATAACAAAGCAAAATTGACATAAGAAAAACAAATTATTGTTTTTCCTAAGTAAATGTCAGTTAAACAGCATTGGACTGCCGTAGACGTTGGTTGTAGATTTTGGTCTTTAATGTGTGCATGGTGTTTCTTGTAGTAATCAATAAAAACATAATTGAGTTATGGTTGGTAAATATTGTGATAGAGAAACACTTATTAATCCATTTAGGTTGTCCAAAGATAGCTCATTTTTAATAGGAACTGACATGGTGTCAGTATGATTGATGTAATTATACCCTTGGTTTTAAGTATCTTTTACAGTGAAAGTTTTCTAAAGATTTTGGAAATGTTTTGCAGCTGAACTACATGGGAGTTTCTCAACCACGGGATTATAGACCATAATAAATCTTTAAACAGTTTTATCGAATGTCCCAAATTGATGATTGCAGAAGATTACTGTAGACAGACTTTATCCACTCAGAAAGAAGGCCACTGCAGATTATAGACTGCTAGATGCTGTCTACTTTTAAAGTGAGTTATGTTAATAGAATACAGTAGCTTGAACTGTTGCTTACAGGCAATCTGTTACAATAAAAAAAAGTATCTAGAGTTACGGCAGTTAATTAACTACAATAACAGGCGTATCCTGATTCTGACTGTGAGTGAAATAATTTTACCATGAAATGAAAAATTCACTATAGCCACAACCATGCTTTATCTGTAATGTCCAGACACAGGCCACTTTCAAGAGCTTCTTTCTGCTCTATAGTCCAAGACTTTTCCATTGCAGTTTCTACATCATTTCATTCTGCCCTACAACAATGTGTTTCAAACATGTCTACAAACAAAGCTTAAAAAAGACAGAACCTTTTATCAGAAGCACACTTAAAGCTAAACTCTGACACGCACTAAAAATATCCTCTGAATGTCACACTATGTAATAGTTTTTTGTTTTTTTTTTACTGTTTTTCCTGTATCTTTCCCCATTCTTTCCTCATACCTTGAAGGTCCAGCTGTGTCTGTGTTTTGAATAATGTTGGCGGAGTGGAGGGTGATGCTGGTCATGCTAGGTCTCAACCCTAGGATTTCACTGCTCATGCTTGTACCTCTGGGTGACCAGTCTAATGACACATATAAAACTATCCACAGACTCAACTTGTCTATCAAGTTCTTAACCAACATCTCCAGATGGAACTTATGTTCGCCAAGACAAACCTAACCTTATCTAAAGTCCAGAAGGACTGGGCAACCTGGCTAAACTACTCCCATTCTGATATCACTTCCTTACTCCACAAGTCTCCTTGCCATCAGGCTATAACCGATTATACTAATATTGAACCATCAATAGATCTTCTACTTTCTCCCATGATGTTTGTTGAGGAGTCATTTTAGGGATTATCTTAATAAATGCTTTATTTTATTGGCACCACTGTCTATCAGTTTTCTGGGTATCAAAAAGTCCCTCCATTTCCCCCAGTTCTCCCCTTGTGGTAATATTTTATAATCGATTATATTTGCCACAATGAAAAAAAGATACACCTTTCTTGGCTACCACTGCTGCCCGTGTCAATGCTACCCACTACCATTCCCTAATACTATCCCTCCCCACCTGGAACGGACTATCAGATTGCAACATATAGAACCTTTGGGACTCTTTTCCAGTATGTTTGTTACACTCCCTTATGTAACGCATTAATACCGCCTTACCTTTATACTGTATCTAATCTCTAAAATCCTTCAATAAAAACTTATGTAAAAAAAAAAACTATCCACAGAGACCAGTCCCCAGCAGGGAGGAAGCAGAAAAGTAGACATTTACAGCACCTTGAAGCAGACAATTTTACAAAATTAACAGAAAAATTAGTAAACACATGCATAGTGCCCATTTTGTCTGTGCATTTATATTAAAGTGGTTGTAAACCCTTACATATAGCTAGTGACTCACCTCAGGTGATACATAAAGATGTAACAAATCCTCCTACATAAGTCGTACCTGTTTATCGGCAATGCTTTCTCTTCTACATTCATTCAAAGTGTAGAATTTATACAGCTTGTTTGAGATTTCAGAAAGCAGAGGACAGAGAGGTGAGGTTACACTCTGTGGAGATTAATGAGAACTGATTGGAGGAAAGGGACACACCTCCCTTCACACAGCACACAGGAACAGAGCTGAGACTGTCAATCGCATGCTGTGTGCTGGAGATCCCTACCCTGTCACCTTTTTACCTCTTGGTGTCAGGAAAACCTGTCAGGAGTGGCTTATCCTGATAACAGAAGAAGGAGGCAGCAGAGAGAAATTACATTTAGTGCTCTGGAATGAGACAAGTATACACTACAGATAGATATCCTTTGTTCATATTTCATGTCAGAGGTTTACAACAATTTTAAAGCCTAGTACACACAATGAGATTATCAGACGAATAATTGTCCATTTTTTTTGTGTATGCTAGTCTCCATATCAAAAATGAAGAGATTACTAAGGTTAGAAAATTCTCGTATGACAGAATGAAAATTCGGAAGTGATGTATTGTATTTGTATTGTATTTTCCAAAGAAAACTGTACTGAATAAATGAAAATCATATGATTTGGTTTCGCACAAGAAAAATTTTCATGTTTGTCCCTTCGGATAATTTTGGATGAAAGCTGTATACTAACGATCAGATTATTGCACGATCGATTGGAAAGCTGCATTTTTTGTACGAATTTCTGACCATGTGTAAGGGAAATTACATTGTTTTCAATAGTGTCCTTTCACATCAATGCAATTCAGCAGGGAGTGATTTTGGAAAAGGTTCCTGTACTACTTTGGTGTGATTTCAGCACTGTTTTGGCCCCATACAATACACAAACCTTATCAAAATTGCATCCAAGTAGCACTAGATAATCGCACTGAAAGTCGGAGCAAAATTGTATCGCAGAAGTGTGAACCTGGCCTGGGTCTGTACCATTTCTTTAACATTGCCATGCTATCCTAATTCACTTATATGGACTGGCCAGTTCCTTCTACAATGGCAAGCTTAAAGGACAACTACACATTTAGTACAGATTTTCTTTAAATTTCCCCTCTCTCCTCCCAGAAAGCTCCCCCAGCCTTATATTTACCAGCAATTGCTCCTATGAAACCTCTCATATGGTCTGCTGGGAGCCACACAGCTGTCTCTCCAAAAGTCCCCCAGCCAGGCTTTGCAGGTGCAGAAAAAGCTCCATTTATCTCTAAAGAGAAGCTGCTGACCGTTTGAACACATAATAGTAGAATGATTGGCGAACCTTATGCACATGCATTGAAGAAGCAGCACCCGCCTCGGAGACTTCGGAAGTGGTGGCTGTTCAGTAGGCCACACTGCAACGATCTTTGAGGAGGGAGGACAGATAAGCATATGACTTAGAGATGTTACTGGGGGGATTTCATTTAAAGGATAACCATACTAAAAGAACAGTTAACCTTTGTAGTGAAACTCTGGGTTTATTGAAGGAAAAATTCCTCATGAATTAGCTCTTTACATTGTAAAAGTTATCAAACCTTACTGTGACTGCTTATCTTCTTCTCTTCTGCAGCTCTTAAAGAGGAATGTGATGGGTTTTACTTCCTTCCTTTACCCCTGCAAAGTAAAAACATAATGTGCTAGTATGCATCGCATGCTAGCACATTATGTGACACTTATCTGCAAACGAAGCCAGCGCTGTCCCCGATGGAGGTCGCTTCCATATTCGCTCCTCTTCCTTCCGGGGCCGCGGGCTTCGCCTCTGTGACTGGCTGGAGCCTCATTAAGTCACTCCCACGCATGCACGTGGGAGCCGCTATTTACGGCACTCGCTCGTGAAGAAATGACACAGAGAGGCCGTTTCTTCACAGCGCATGTGCCGATGACATCATCGGCGCAAAACACAGTAAATGTCTCCTTAATGGTGCACATTTAGGAGATCTTTACAGTACCTATAGGTAAGCCTTTTTCTAGGCTTACCTATAAGTACAACTTCCGAAGAGAGGTTTACAACCTCTTTAAGGCCAGTCATAGACTGATCAAAATTTGGCCAGTTCAGCAGGAATAGGATGAATTTCGATCCATCTTTGGGCAGGCTATTGATCATCTTCAGTACAACCAGCCTGTTGGTTTTATTCATAGGATCACTACTGCTGGCTATAACCAGCAGCGCTAATCATTGTATGCTGATGGCGGGGAAACCTCCTCCTGTCAGAATATAATAACACAGTGGGATATATTCCCCATCTACACTGACTATTTTGAATCAAGTGATTTTCTTTCCTTTAATCCATGGTTGAAGGAAAGAAAATTGCATACTGTATGGCCAGCATTAAAATAGGTCATTCAAATGCACTTATTAAACTCTTTCAAAATGGGTTTTCCTTTCATTCTTTACCAGCCCCGGTGTTATAATAAGTTTTGCCCCTGTTATCCTTTTAGATGTATTTGGTTCTCACAAAGTATGAATGTTCCAGTGCAATAAACCTTAGGACATTGCCAGAGATGCCAGATTCCACCAGCCATCTTTCATCGCAAACTCTGAGGCAGTGGGGACGATTTACTAAGGGTTAATAGAAAGGCAAAGGGAAAGGTGAACTTTGCAAAGGAAATCTATGGTTATCGCTGGGGTCCCCAGAACTAGTGACCCATTTGATCGTTTTACCTTCTATACCTGTTCTGGTGACAACTCAAAGTTTTAGATTATCTTTCACCTTCGTTCTTGGTAATAATGGTCGCCAGAACAAATGGAGGAAGTAAATCTGCCTAAAGGGGCCACAAAAAGCAACAAAAGCTGACGCGTTCCACTAACTCTCACAATCACACACACACATTTTGGCTGTAGTTGCATTTTAAAGTAATGCATTAGGAGTGAAATAGGAAAACTGCTATCACCAACACAACCCGTGTTTTTGGAGGTGTATGATAGGGACTGTCATACTTATCCTTGCATTCCTAATTTGTGAATCAAGTAACTGGAAACAAGCATGTATGTATTAGGGGTTGAATAGCTTATATAAATGTGCTTACTTCATAGTTGACATTTATGTTCCTCTAGTTCTCTTTTAAATGCTCAACTACACCTAAAATGTTTAGTCAGTAGCATGGCATGAACTTACAGTAGGTTCACATTTCTGTGGGTCCTGTGTGCCACGTTTGCAGTGACACAGCAACCCATTCACTTGCATGACTGCTTTACCCTCGGGAAACGTGGGGAGAAAAGTCCCTGACCCTATTTTTCAAAACTCGGTCACAGGCCCAAAGACATGCCACATTTTCTAATGTGTAGGGTTGCCATTTAGTATTGATGGCACCCCTGCACGTCTGCTAAAGAGTAATGCGTTCTGCCTGCAGGTCGGGGAACCCATGTGATTAGTGATTAGAACCTGTTCCCCGACCCACATATGTGTGAGTCATTTTGTTGTGTGATAAATAATACAATAGTCAATGAGGGATCAATCCTGTGCTACCAAGCAATAAAAAAAAATCACATGTATTACATGTACTGTAGTTATACACTAAAAAATGGGTGACAAATCAGGCAATAAATGCATCAAATGACCCTATCCAAAAATACCCCAAAGTCAGCTCCTAAAAGGGGACAGGAGCTACCTTGGTGAGTTTTTGGAGCGATTAGCAGCCCATTCAATTGCATGGTGTAGATCCAAAAAAACACGTCGCTCCAGCGTCACTAGATGTGAACAGGGCCTCACTTTGGAAATCTCCCCATCTCCTGCAGTCAAAACCTGGAAGGAAGATGGCCCTTCCCTATTTGCCCCAAACTGTTACTACAGGACAGGGACGGACTGACCATTCGGGCACTTGGGCACTGCCCGAGGCCCCCATGCCACTAAGGGGCCCCATCAGGGTTGCCAGCCTCAATAAACCAGGGACAGTATGTAAAAATCTGTGTTTTTTAAAAATCCCAAGATTATAGCTGCCCCGCTTCTCCAGTACCTTTTCAGTGTGTGTATGTGTATTCTGTGTGTGTATACTGTGTGTGTGTATACTGTATGTGTGTGTGTGTATACTGTATGTGTGTGTATACTGTGTGGCACCATAATCTATTGCCTGGGGCCCCATAATCTTCTCCTATTGCCCGGGGGCCCCATAATCTTCTCCTATTGCCCGGGGGCCCCATAATCTCCTATTGCCCGGGGGCCCCATAAGTTGTCAGTCCGCCCCTGCTATAGGATCAAAGTGAAACTAAAGTCTCCCTGTAAAAAGAAATGCTGTATACTTACCTTTCTGGTGGCCTGTGTCTTAAAAGCCTTTGTGTCGCTGATCTCCTGTCACTGTACGTATATAACACTTCCAAGAGTAATAAATACCCCCTTCCCCTACATGCTGTGGTTTCTCCTGCCATTTCCTAAATCACTATAGGACATACGATCTAGTCTGAGGAACCACAGTGCTCAGTAAAGAGAGCAGGTATTTGACACACAGTAGCTGGAGGCTGAAGACAACCCTGAGAATTTTTAGCATTACCTTTAATAGGAAGACCTTAGTTTTCTTTTGAAATTATAATGTTATTTTAGGGGTTAGTTCATTTGTCTGTGCAGTGTGGTCTTATCCATCCTTCTTTATGTGCAAAACACAAACATACGTGGTATGCATGGATATAAAGAAGATTTACTAAACCTGGAGCACACAGAATCTGGTGCAGCTGTGCATAGTAACCAATCAGCTTCTAGATTTTAGCTCCCATTCACACTGGGGCAACCTGTCATGCAATTTCACAGTTCCAAATTGTATAACAAGTCGCACCCCGTTGCCAGCAATTGAACAGTTCATATCGCCCGACTGATGTCGCAGCGATTTTGAAAAAGGTTCCTGCACTATTTTTTACCAATTTCATTGCGACTTGCATAGACTTCTGTTAAATGAAGTTGCAAGCCTCAATGAAAACGGCAGTGCAAATCGCACTGATGTGCAGCTTTGAAATCGCGCTAAAGTAGCGTAATTTCAAAGCCACACCGGTGTGAACGGGGCTAATTGTTAAAGCATAATTGAACAAGCTGATTAGTAGCTGATGAGTTATTATGCATCGCTGGACCAGATTCCGTGTGTACAAGTTTAGCAAATCTCCCCCAAAGTGTCCCAAAGCAGAAGAGGCTTTTTTTTTCAAAACTGTCTGAAGATGTCTGAAAAAGAATCAATGTAACCTATATACAATCCACTATTTTCTTTCATTTTTGATAAATGAGGCCCAAAGAGTTAATGCATGATAGAACAGTTTCTGTTTTTATTCATTCATTTATGCCAGGGATCCTCAAAACTTTGACATTCACAGATATGGCTAGGCATGATGGGAATTGTAGTTCTTGAACAACTGGAGGGCCATAGTTTGAAGACCCTTGATTTATGCTATAACGTAAAAAAAATAAAAACAAGCTCTCTCTATACATTTTATGTATTGCGTAGATCATTTGTGCAGATGGTAATAATTTAAATGGGTCAAGCTGGCTAGTGCACATGTTCTGATTTAACTGCATTTATTTAGCTTTACCTCCTGCTTAAAGTACTTCAGACACCTGAAGCTGTATTGAAATGCTACCCCGAGGCACTCATAGCTAAAATGACTGAGACAGTTACTAAAGACTGGTGTATCAGCACAGCTTGTGCTTACTGCTCAGAATTCTCCAGGGCCCGCCTGCAGACCTAACGGACCTGGAACTGAATAAAAATCATCATAGACTTATTAAACTGAAAATAGGAAAAAATTATAGTTAATGGTAATAAACATAACTGAAATTTCTACAGTCTGATGAATATATTTAATACTAATTCAGTTTGTGCTGTAGACCATTTATTAAAGAGTGGGACAGAGGTGGACATAGATTTTAGAGGGCCCCTGTGCAAAGGACCACTTTGACCCCCCCCCCCCCATGTTGTGGTGACAACTTTATGACTTTTTGAGGGGCTCATGAGTGCTAATGCAAGCAATGCCTATACAAGCAGCTACACATATACTGTGCCGCATCTGGACATTCACTGGTATATTTTACCAGCTGTGCCTTTGCTGGCAATACAATTCTTGCATTCTGCAATGACTTAGCACCAAAGGAAAGACAGGTTCACCCTTGGTCAAAGAGAAATATTGTTATAATTTAGTGTTACAGCATTTAGTTTTAGCATTCCACATTTTTTTTTTTTTTTGGGCACAATCTGTATTACCTTTAAAATGAAAAAAAAAAACAACATTATTGTAACTACAGTTAAAATAATACTCCATCATTAACATATCTCCTCAAAAGGAATCATCCCTCTGGTCATATTTCTGTTCCTACCAGCGTATGTCTGTCCCCTACTCTTACTCCCCCCTAGCAGCAACAACTCTCTTATGTCAAGGATACTATCTGTCATTCTGAAGAAGAGCAGCCTGTACACATCTTTGTCTAGTGGAAGGAATGACAATGCAACTGAGCACCACAAACCAAAAACAAACCAAGCAAACTGACCCATCTATCTATATCTCCATGCTTTATTTTGCTGGGAAACACCTCGAGGTACATCTTCTAACGTTTCTGGCCATGGCCATCTTGAATAAGGGCAGATGATTCATGTAGCATTTACCTCCTGGAATACATATGCCCTTAGCTTGGGCATGCAGGCAGAAGGGTTTGCTTAGCTGATAAAAACCCCGCCTTCCCTCCTGAAGACTCTTGGGATATATGACATAATTTTGGCCTTGGCCTGGAAACCAGGAAGTAACTAAAGAAATGTAAAAAAAAAAAAAAGTAAATATAATATACTTTCCTATCTATTTACTAATACTAGCAGTATAGGGAATGTGAAAATGTGAATAATCAATGCTGATTGAGAGAGTGAAGTTCTACTTTAATGGGAAGAAGTATCATACAACACATTGTACAAATTAAAGACAGAACCTGTTCAGATGGTATAGCAGGGCCCTCCACAAAACGTTACCCAGTGGACTATCCTCTGGCCCATGGGTGGTCTCCAATGACTCTGAGGGGAGGGATTGTTCATGTTATAGCTAGTTAATATACAAGACCCCAAAAAGTAGAATGTTATTAAACGCAGATTTTTGCGATTATTTATTCCAAATGTAATGTATTTCTGAAATATGTGTTTTACTTGGAGTCCTCTTTTAAAACCAGATATGAAAAGATAGAACATAATCACCTTTTTACATTTGTGAAATGTTACCACCACCTAGGCAGTATGTAGTTATACCTATTCCCGCCCATTCATGAATGAATCAGACAAATGTCATTCAGCAACTATCAGCTGTTTACCATATACATTTTAGTGCCATTTGGTACACAAGGAAGAACTTAAAGTGATGGGAAGTTCAATTTGTTTTAAAAAGCTATTTAGTATAACATTAATATAACATCATTTGTGGGCAAATATGTGCTAAGGACTACTTCACAGTCAGAGCTTTTCCAAACACATTATATTATAATCATATAGTATATACAGACATAGATATAGACACTGGTGGTCCATGGGGAGATGGATAGTAGCAGTATTAGTCATGAAGATGTTTGTATTATATAATATCAGCCCTGAACTGGGGTTGGGAAGAGTATATCAAGCATTTGGCAGGTATCAGTCCAAGTATATATGAAGAAGGAAGGTTATATTGCACATTACTATTCACAAATGTGTTGGCAGCAAATTACTGGTTGAGAGCGAAGGCACTGACAAACAGAAAGGGTATAAGAGAAAGAAGGGTATATTTCACCTCTTCAGATACTGGGGGGTGACATTGCATGGAACATAAATAGTGGCACACCAAAATTTTAGTTTTTTTTGCACAGATATGTATGGTCTTAGCATCCCTACCTTTCTCTGTAGGCCTGAATCTATTGCCCTGTACACACGATCGGACATTGATCAGACATTCCGACAACAGAATCCATCTGATTTTTTCACGGTCGCACAAAGTTGTCGGAAAATCCGATCGTTCTGAATGCGGTGACGTAAAACACGTACGTCGGGACTATAAACGGGGCAGTAGCCAATAGCTTTCGTCTCTTAATTTATTCTGAGCATGCGTGGCACTTTGTGCGTCGGATTTGTGTAAACACGATCGGAATTTAAACGATCGGATTTTGTTGTCGAAAAATTTTATATCCTGCTCTCAAACGTCGTGTGTCGGAAATTCCGACGGAAAAAGTCCGATGGAGCCCACACACGATCGGAATTTCCGACAACACAATCCGATCGCACTTTTTCCATCTGAAAATCTGACTGTGTGTACAGGGCATTACTGTGCCCCTTCCTGTCTCCCCCCATCAGAATTCCATACCCTTGTTGAGTTTGGTAAAAAGTTGTAGGGGTGCGGGAAAAACAGAACCAACATTTTTGTTGTTCAAGAACCTTTGATTCAAAGATTGCGTAATGTCACCTGTTGTAATTTGTCATGTCTGTTGCTATGCTACCTACTTGTGAAATTATAATTATTTCAGAAATGGTATGAGAGAAGCATAGCATCACACTGATAATTCAGAATCCAAGTGCTTTTATGTAACCCTAAAATTGCAACAAAACAGACCATTGCGTTTTAGGGGTTCGGAAAGTCCCTCTAAACCTGGACTCTAAAAAAGCAACAGGTTGTAACCATCTGCTAAAGCCTGATGCATTTTAAAATCTTCACATTTTAAACATTGAGCACCAACCACAGGGCCGTTTTTAAGGCAGGGCAAAAGGGGCAGCTGCCCTGGGCCCTGTCATTGTTGTGGGGCCCAAAGCAGCTGCCTCATACTTGCCAACTATCCTGGTTTAAATTCCCTCATCCCTTGAGGTTTTAGTCCCGTGTTGTGTCCCAATATCTCAGTGTGAAGTGCTGCTACTAACGCTGCCTAGCTCTGCCCTTTTTGTTGTGTACAGATGACTCACCTGCAGACCCTGTGTTTACATGTAAATCACCATCATTCGTATGTAAATAGCGGCGACATTCATATGTAAATAGCGGCGGCCGGCGGCATTGATATGTATATCACGCCCCCCTGAGGTCATATCCACAGTAATCTCTAGCAGCCAATCAACAAGCAGAAATCATGTGCTGTAACCTCTAGCAACTAATCAGTGAACCGTAATGTGTGCTGTAACCTCTAGCAACCAGTCAGTGAGCGGTAATGATACACTGTAACCTCTGGCAACCAATCGCAATCGCTACCTGATCTGATTCAGTAAACTGATTTTGAATCTAGCTGCTATTTATTGTATGTCTCAGAGCAGGTGGAGAGCGAAACTGCATGGAAGAGGGGGCCCCAAGAAAAGTTTTGCCCAGGGTCCAATCAATATTAAAGACGGCCCTGACCAACCACTTTATCCCAGTTGAGTACCTTTTACCTCCTCCATACATTTTACACCCTCAAAACACTTGCCATGGTTTGCCACATTTTTTTCATTAAATAAACATACTTGGACTATCGAATATCTGTGTAGCACTCTTTTTGCTCCTTTGGATTTCATCTGAATTGCACCATAGAGGAGTTTTCATGAGAACCGTCTGACCAGACTCACTGCACTCTATCTTATAGACTTCACTCCACATTGCAACATCAAACTGACTTTTAGGTAAAACATCACCCAGCCAAGACTTCTAAATACAGTATAACATATAGGACTGTACAGAACAACTGTGAACACTACCAATTGCGTGGGGTAGACACAGTACTAAAGTTTCTAGGTGCTACATGCCTTTAGTTAAACATTGACTATGCATTACTACATTTGGTTATAAAAGAGTTATTTTAGTGAAATTATTGCTGTAATAGAAAACAAATTCTTATTAACTTACGTGTGTACAGCTACAGTGATAGGTTGGCCTTTAAGACTATAATAGTGTCTTGCAGTTATTCACACAAGTGTTTTCACACACTCCCTAGAAGGGTGTTGAAGGTGCTGATGAAAACACCGACCTGTGATATTCCAGCAGTAGAGAGAATCATTTGGAAGTGAAAATGTTGTGTTCCCAGGTGCTGCATAACATAAGGAATATTCCCGCCAGCAGACTGCTTTGCCTAAACTCTTTCTCTGTTTTCTTACATATTGCCCATTGCAGCATGCTTTGATGGATGGACTCTGGGCTTCCTAATGAGCATGGTGACAGGGTGAACTAATAAGGATAGAAAAGAGCAGCCACATTATAAGAAAAACCTGCTGGCTCGCTGCCTGCAAGAGCTGTTCAGCATCCGTAGAGCAAAACCCTCTAATCACTCAGTTATGAAAGCTGATTTTAAAGCTTTATGCCACACTGGCTTTTTGACACTGAAAAGAATTGTCAGAGCTGGCAAAATTTGGTTCCTGATTAAATGGATTACCCTCAGTACCAGCAGATAGTCTGTGCGTCTCTGTATGATGTAGTGCTCAGCCACCAGAGGGAGCCATGATGTGAAATTAAAGCATTTGACAAAAATAGCTGAAGGTCTGAGAATGTAAAACCTTCCGACATATTGCCTACTGAACTGCGGTATAACCAGCATGTCTACAGTGTGATCGCGACAAGGGTTTCATTTAAGCCTCGTACACACGATCGGATTTTCGGCAGGGAATTGTGTGATGACAGACTGTTTGCCTAAAATCCAACATTTAGTATGCATCATCAGACAATTGTTATTCAACTTTCCGCCAACAAATGTTGGATTGCAGGCTAGTAAATTTTCATCGGACAACGGTCTGTTGTCATATTCTCTTATTGTCTGTACACAAGTCCGTCACACAAAAGTCCAAAGTAAAACACGCATGCTCGGAATCAATGCTCACCAAACACAACATTAGCAGAAGGTCCCTAAAGGGTGGCGCTCAAGAGCTGAAATTCCACGTAGAACCTCACTACTTTCGTGTTTGTTGGCCAACAATTGTGTGCCATTAGAATGCAAGACAAGTTCCCGGCACACGCCCTTCGGACAAAAGTCTGATGCTTTGTTGGCCAACAATCCGATTGTGTGTACGAGGCTTAAGTTCATTTGTGTGCAGATGGATGTTTGTTTTTAGTAGCAGCCTCTCAAACAAAGAGGTATATGTTCCATCCCGTGGGGCATTGTTAGCAATTAGGTAAATAATTGAATGAGCATTATAGAAGTATAACAGGAACAGAGGAAGGAATTCTCAGTTTGGTTACTGCAAGACTGAGAATCGCTGCTGCAGTCTTGCATCTGATTGTGAGTTTTGCAGCTAGCATGACTAGAAGGCAATCATTTAATCTGTCACAGGTGTTTGTGATAATTGTAGATCACCGTGGGGCTTGAAGGGGTGAAAGCAGTGACAATTTTCGGCTGTGCAGAAACACGCATGGGTCACATGTAACAGAATCTGTACTAAAGTTGCCCATGTATATGTAGAATTAGATGCTAATTTTTTTCCTGTGAAATAGAATTCTCCATCCACGGTAAGTCTCGGTTCACATATATGCAAATTGGATGCTTTTTGAACCGCATCCAATTTGCATTACATATGAACCAGCAGCCTTCCCTATAAAGCCAGTTCACATATCTGCGGGCTGGTCGTGGTCCATTTTTAAAGAGTCCTGTGCGTTTTTCAGTCCCATTCATGTGTGATTTCAAGTAAAAATGTGCACCTGAATCGGTGAACAAAACTGCACTGGACTCCTTTTAGAAATGGCACTGAAACCGTGAACTGAACCTAAAGGTCAAACTTTACTGATAGGGATGTCCAGCATGGGTTTGGGAATGTCTATATGCTCTGGAAGCTTTTCAAGGGTCAACTACAGAACAAATGTACTCCCACGTCTTTATTGGTGATATTATGGGGTTGATTTACTAAATGCAAATCCACTGCAAGTGCACTTAGAAATGCAGTCGCTGTAGATCTGAGGGGAAGATCTGAAATGAGGGGAAGCTCTGCTGATTTTGTCATCCAATCACGTACAAGCAAAAAAGCAGTTTTTTTTCCCTTGCATGTCCTCCTCAGATCTACAGTGACTGTACTTCCAAGTGCATTTGTAGTGCAAAGTGGATTTGCCTTTAGTAAATCAACCCCATAGTATCTTAAATGATGGGGGGTAAATAGGAGGTCAAGTAGTTAAAGAAGATAGCACACATTCCTTAGTCAGTTGGTCATTTCATAATGACATTCCTGTAGTATGAAGTCATCTAAGGTAAAACCATCTTTATATGTCCTTCTATGGCCCCTTAACCCGGTTTTGGAGGCACTCTTATACATTAGTGAGCCACAATCAAGGAAAAATGAATGTCTCCATCATATGTATACTTACATTGGTAATTAAGATCATACTGAGAGTTCAGCTTTATTTATTTTTCTGATATTTGAAGTATTTAAAACAAGAACACAACAAAAAAAATGTGCTTATTGGTGGGGGAAACTCAAATTCAGCCTACCGGGAAAATGAACACATTCAAATGCATATATATCATATACTTTATAGCCCAAGTTAATTGGAGATTCCTCCTACCTGCACTCACCCAAATCAGTAAATCTATACTGTAGTATGAAAACAATGTAACACAAATGAAAGAACAAATGATCAGATTATTAGTGTTGTACAAGTACTATTCTGCAGTGCAAACATTATGAAATCACTCAGATTTGAGTTTTAAAGCAGATATACAGAATATCAACAAAACAGGAATGTGTTATGTCATCCATATAATAAAACGAATGAACACTATCCTTTGACATTCCAATGAGAGTTTAATATTTGTCTAAAGTATTGTGTCATAAATCCCATACCATAACTTTAATTTCTTGATGTATTCCAGCGGAATATAAAGCAGGGCCTACTTATCTGCATAAAATGAAACCTGACCTGCATTATATATCATAGCAATGAATTTGTAATTAGCTCATCTATTATTTTGTGATGAGTCAGTTTGATATATTTATAGACTTTCTTTTCCAGATGTGGCCCCTACTTATGTATACAGATATGGTTCTATGCATAACACAATATATCATGATAACTAATCAGTATGACTGAGGGAGTCCTACATTCCGCTAATTATTTCTGTAATTTGTATAGTAGTTGTGCTTTCAAAGTGCTTGTACCATTACAGAGGAGGTCAGATTAGACTGGAAGTCGTCTTGTTGTGATATAAGTATTTATCAGTGTTGTGTTCTGGATGTTCAATTAACATTCGTATTTGCATTGTTTTATGAAGACTTGTTTAAATGCTATCTATCTATCTATCTATCTATCTATCTATCTATCTATCTATCTATCTATCTATCTATCTATCTATCTATCTATCTATCTATCGATCTATCTATCCATCCAGCCTTCTTTGTAAAGCTGGCCATACACTAGTAGAATTTCATTTGGATTTTTTGTTTTAAGAATGTTCGTTTGATTTTCTAATTGGAATCAGGGTCAAATCGTCATCAAATATTGCACAGTAATATTACATTCATTGGAGTTGATTTTCTAAAAGAATAGAGGCTATTCAATCAGCAAAGTGAATGTTTACTAAGTAAACACTTACTTTCTGAAAATAACATGCAATTTGCTATGCCTTTAACAAGTCAAACTTTCTCTTTCTTAGGTAAATCAACCCCTTTGTTGGCGACACGTTACAATTTTGAATACCCATCTACTGTGTTCAGACATTTTCGAATTGCTTCAGACACCTGTGTTGACGATTAAAACCGAAGGTGTCAAAACCAATGATTTCCACAGCAGATTACTCCGCACTGACAGCATAAATGTAAAATTGAACCACTTGCCGACTGCCTAACGTACATGTACTCTCAAAATCATGTACCTGTACGTCATTTTGTGCAAAAGCCACTGGGTGGCGTGCGCGCGCCGCCAGGGGAGCAATCACGTGCTGATTGGACAGAGGGGGGGAGCCACCCGTGATCGTTCTCGAGAGGGGCAGAACAGGGGTCTGACTGTGTAAACAAGGCAGATCGCCGTTCTGACAGGGGAGAAGATAGAGGACTTGTATTCCTGCTAAGCAGGAACACGGATCTTTGTCTTCACCCGGTCAGACCATCCCCCCACACAGTTAGCAAGCACCCCCTAGGGACAAATTTAACCCTTTGATCGCCCCTGATGTTAACCCCTTCCTTGCCAGTGTCATTAGTACAGTAACAGTGCATATTTTTAGTAAATGGAAGTACAGTCAGCGCAAAAATCCCAACTTTAGAGATACAAGCAGCTGAACACTGAAGGTAAACATAAAAAAGCTCAAAGTACACAGAATAAATAAGGCAGCGCTATAACCAAAAAATTCAAAAGTTACTAATAGTGTAATTGTCCCTTTTTAAAATAAGAAATCAAAAAGTTGATAGAGAAAAGGTCTCCTCTGTGTTGGTCTGGGTGCTCAAGACAGTCCATGCAGTGCAATACATCCGTGATTCCACCACCAGCTAGCCAAACCGCTCACCTCAGCATATGGACCCCTGAGCTAACAGACGGGTCAAAACAGCATTTACCACTCTCAGTGGACAAAGATGGAAACTTGCGTGGGCAGATGGTCACACGATATATAAAGGCGGCACTCAATAATTGATGATCACATTCACATGCAATACAAAATGAAAATATATAGTGCACACTGTATGGCTAAAATGACCACATTTATTGAAAAGTCAAGTACTCACATACACAGCACTACACCCTAGTGCTGGGATAAAAGTTTAAAATGGCATCAATGGATAACGTCAGTAGAAAGGTGGCTGTAGTGATGTCCAAGGAACTCCCGCACGCGTATCGTCCAAATCAGGACTTCCTCAGCGGTAATGGAGTCCAAGACATCAGATCTATATATATAGAGCCCAAATAACTATTACCTATGTGGTAAAAAACCTCCACGGGCACCGTCCAATCGGCTCCGGCCGCTATGGGGTCAAAGGGATTGCTTCCTACTGAAGCTAATAGGTCACTATAACAATCAAGGCATCAACATCGTGACGCCCGGTCATGTGACCATACGATCAGGAAGAAGACTCCTGTTAACATAAAAAGCTGTATTAAAAAGCCGCCGTCACGTCACCGACGTCGGGACGGCCAGTCATGTGACCTTACAGTCGTGTTTCCAGCAGAAGCTGGAACACAAACAAATGTAAAACTCCTCCTATTTTTGCATATTTTTAGCCCTGATCGCTGTAATAATGTCACTGGTCTCCAAAAAAGTGTCAAAAGTGTCAGTTAGGTGTCCAATTTGTCCGCCGCAATGTCGCAGTCCAGCTAAAAATCACTGATCGCTGCCATTACTAGTAAAAAAAATTTTTTTATAAAAATACCATATAAATATCCCATAGTGATAACTTTTGCGCAAACCAATCAATATACGTTTATTGGGATTTTTTACCAAAAATATGTAGCAGAATACATATTGGCCTAAACTGATGAAGAAATTTGATTTTTTTACATTTTTTTTTTTTTTTTATTGAATGTGTTTTATAGCAGAAAGTAAAAAATATTGTTTTTTTCTTTAAAATTGTCGCTCTTTTTTTTGTTTATAGCGCAAAAAATAAAAACCGCAGAGGTGATCAAATACCACCAAAAGAAAGCTCTATTTGTGGGAAAAAAAGGACATCAATTTTATTTGGCTACAGTGTCTCACAGACCACGCAATTGTCGATTAAAGTAACGCAGTGCCGTACTGCAAGAAATGGCCTGGTCATGTTTTCTATATTTTGATGTTTTCTATATTTGTATTATCCTGTTTCCATACCTCCCAAAATTTTGAGATAGGAATGAGGGACACCTATTAGCAAATGCATGTAGGCATAGGACATGCCCCCTGTCACACTCCCTTAAAGGAAAATTAACCCCCCAAAAAAGTAAATTAAATCCACAAGTGCTTTTTTTACCACTACTATTCCTTTTATATTGGCTTTTAAAATGTACACATGCAGCAATTTAGAAATTGGATGAAAGGTTTAGCGCTGGGAAACACTTTTTGAAAGATAAAAAGTGCATTTTATATACAACTATATAGATCAGACCAAAATGAGGGACAAATGAGGAAAGAGGGACAGAGCACATTGCTCCAAATCAGGGACAGTCCCTCGAAATCAGGAACAGTTGGGAGGTATGTGTTTCACATGTGACAGCTTCACTTCTACTGTGATTTTTTATTAATGCAAGATGATATAGTGATACCTTTGTAGTGCAGATGTCTGCTTTCTTTGTAATTAGAAGCATCATCTCCTGCTCCTGCCCACAGGCACACACCTAGCATGCTGAAGGCTAAATGTGACCCCGGATTTATGCATGGGGTTTCTAATATAAACTGTGATTTTTAAATATATACTGAAAATGTTGTAAGAATGATCTCTCTGCTTTTTAGTAATTATATTGTGGTTAATCTACAATAAGCACACCCCTTGAAAGTGCATTTTTAAATTTGCAAGAGCCACTTCTTTGGAATATAGTGGATCTTTTTAAATGAAATCATCTTCAGAGCAGACCCTCCCAAAGATAACATTATACTAGAAATTATATTAATAGCAGAGCACTAACCTCTTTTTGTTTGTGGGATTCTCATTTAGCTAATTAGTCCCTGAGTAGACATAATTCTAATCTCCTACCAGCTCAGACAGAGAAGCTTATTTTCTGTTTTACATGTGTAAAGCCTTGTACACACGGTCAGATAATTGGACGAATGTTCGTCAGTTTTTTGTTTGATGTTAGTCTCAAATCGAAAGTGAAGACGGTACTCACCATCAGAAAATTTTCTGACGACAGAATTCAGCGTCAGAAGTGACGTAATGTGTTCTTTCATTTCTGAGCATGCCTAGTCTTGCTCTTCAGATTTTTTTTTGTCAGAAAACCGTACTAATGAAAAGAAAATCAGACGTTGTGGTCACATCAGACAAACATTTTCAAGCCTGCACATCCAGTTTTTGTCTACCGAAAATTCGTAATCGCCTGTCAAAAGCAGCATACTAATGTTCAGAAAAACAGCAGATTGTTCATCGGACGAAGCTTATCTTCAGATTTTCTGATCGTGTGTATGAGCCTTTAGAGTCCAGTGGCTTAAGATTGGTAACTGGGTTTTTTTTTATAGTTGGCATTTATAGTATTTTACATTTTCATTATATTTTTTTAGAAATAGTTCCACTTTGTTCTTTTTAAAAGTCAAATTCCGTATATAAAAAAAGAGAAGACAAAAAAACCCTGGCAGTGTTCCCCACCACTCGCTCTTAAATGTTCCTTAATTAAAAAAGAAAAAAAATTGCTAAGGACAATCCATATTAAATTCAAAATGTATTGTATTAAATATTACAAATAGACTTTATTTAACTTTTATTACTTTATTTATTACCCAGCAATTCAATAAAATGAACAATGTTGTCCATGCATGGAAAAGAGCACTTTTCAAGTACTGCCTGTATGGCATGAAACGTCCAACAATGAGAGATAGCCATCCTGATAGAAAATTTGCTCAAGCATAAACCAGCACAAAAGAAAATAATTAAAGCATAGCTAAACCCAAAAACAAAAATGTACTTCATTGCAGCTTACCAATAAGTTGGCTTTATTCGTTTTATATTTTTTGGGGGCTTGTTTCCCTTTATTTTCACTTGGTGCTCTGGCGAGTAATAAACTTTTAGGTTTAGCTGAGCACATAGGAGAAAGGGGAATATGACAAGGTGGGCTGGAAGACCGCAAGTGTTATGAATTGGGTGGGAAAGAGTTTAACAATATGACACAGAGAGAAGGGAAGAGGTGGTCATAAGGTATTGAGTCTGTCATATGTTTGCTGAAGAGCAATTTAGAATGCAGCTTGCTCCTCCGACAGCATCACAAGTATAAATGAGGCCTTACTGGCCAGGTCAATTGGGTGAAAATAAATAAAAATGCTCAGGGCTTTTTTTCTTGGAGAATAGGTGCAGGAACTCACCCTGTCTGAGTCATCCCTTGTTTCTGCCCCCTACCCACCTCTGACCACCGTCCCTTGGTTCCACCACCTACCCACCTACCAGTACTGCCCCTTTTAGAGAATACAGAACCAAGTATCATTTTGTGGTGCTAAATCATTTGTATGGAACATGTTAATGATAAAAAAAAGCAGTAAAATAGATCCCCTGCAGCCAGCAACAATAGAATCCCAGCAATAGATCCCCACACAACAATAGACTCCCCCAGCAACAATGGACTCCACCCCAACAACAAGAGATTCCCTGCAGCAACAGTGAACCACCCACAACAAAATATCACACCCAGTAACAAAATATCCACCCAAGTAACATTAGACCCCCCCCCCAGCAGCAACAGATCTCCCAGCAGCCAGAATCAATAGATCTTCCAGCAGCCAGTAAAAATAGACCTCTCCCTCAACAGTAGATCCCTTCCAGCAACATAAGACCCCCCCCCCAGCAACAATAGATTCCCCATCAGCAACAATAGACCCTCACACAAAATCAGATCCCCACCAGTGACAATAGATCCCCCAGCAGCCAACATCAATAGACCCTCCAGCATACCCCACACCCCATGCTATTACATACATTCAGTACTGGAGGTGCCAGAACTGTGTTCCCCCGGGTTTCTGCTGAAAAAAAAGCCCTGAAAATGCCTAAAAAGAAAACAATTGCAGCCCCACATTTATGGATTGGTGAGCTGCAATATATTATAGTTTTGGGTTTTATAGGTAAGTATTTTACCCTTTAAGCTTATTTCTTTGTGAAAGTAACAATCCCAAAGCATCTCCGTCTAGACTTTTTTGCAGTCCCCGGCATTAGTCTGCCAGTAAGTGCTCTTTTAGTTTGGGGGATTGGAAGTAAAAATATTTAATAAAAAATCCTTGCCCGCACAGGCTAACTTCCAGTTATGACCATTCCCCCGGACACTTTACGGCATCATCACATACAATGCAGGGCAAGCAATCCAGCCCTGTGTGTGAGGACAGCAAGGGCCAGCAAGGGAAATTTTTTCAGCTGAACGAGTTTGGAACATTGAACGAGAAAAGTGAAAGACGACTCTTTAATCAAAAGAATTGCTGTTTCTACAGAATGAAATGTCAATATGCCTATAGAAAATCCACCAGGGAGCCACTGACACTGTATCCAGTCCCTAGGGGATTCTCCGAAAGAATATATAGAGAGTGTTCTCCAAAGACGGAAGACATAAGCTCTCTCAGCAATGCACTAGATGTTGATATGAAAGAAAGTAAATAAAAATTTCTGGTGATACTGAAATAAAAATGTAATAGATGATCTAACCCTTCCCTGCGTCATCCAAAACTAAAACAAACATTTTGGTTGGAGATCAACTCTATTTATTAAAACAGTGTAGCATTCAACCTAAATACTTCAAGTACCCTTTGTCCCTGAAAAATGTCACTCCTATGATCCTTAGCTTAACCACTTCCAGCCCAGGCCTATTCTGGCATTCCTTTCCTACATGTAAAAATACTCATTTTTTTGCAAGAAAATTACCCCCAAGCATTATATATATATATATATATATATATATATATATATATATATATATATATATATATAATTATATTTTATATATTTTTTTATAGATGTATTTTTTTAGCAGAGACCCTAGGGAATAAAATGGCAGTCATTGGAATTTTTATGTCACACTGTGTTTGCGCAATAATTTTTAAAAAAAAAACAAAACACTTTCATGAATTAAAAAAAAAACACTAAAGTTAACCAAATTTTTGTATAATGTGAAAGATAATGTTATGCCGAGTAAACACATACCTAACATGTCATGCTTAAAAATTGCACTCGTGGAATGGCGCCAAACTTCGGTACTTAAAAATCTCCATAGGCTATGCTTTAAACATTTTTACTGGCTACCAATTTAGAGTCACAGAGGAGGTCTTGTGCTAGAATTATTGTTCTAGCTCTAACATTCACAGCAATACCTCACATGTGTGATTTAAACACCGTTTACATATGCGGGTGGGACCTACATTTGCATTCACTTCTGCGTGCAAGCACGAGGGAATGAGGGCACTTTAAACCTTTTTTTTAATTGTTTATTTTATTTTTTTATTTTTACACTTTCCTTTAAAACATTTTTTTGGATCACTTTTATTCCTATTACAAGGAATGTAAACATCCCTTGTAATAGGAATAGGTCATGACAGGTCCTCTTTAAGTCCCCACATCTCTCCTCATTGTTGGAAAGCCTTAGATTAAAAAAAAAAAAAAAAAAAAAAAAAAGATCTAAGGCTTTCCAGCACAAAAACTGGCAATGTTTACATCTGCTGGCGCTGGAAGTGACATTGTAACGTTGCTTCCGGTCTCCAAGGGTCATAGATACGGCTGAGGACCATCTGGTCCGCGGTCAGCACTATGGTAAACCGCCACCGCCAGCGGATTCATTCTCTGACTCCCCGGTCACATGGACAAGCCGGGAAAAGTATCGGAGGGTGGCGGGAGGGGGGGCATCCCCTCCCGCTGCCTGTAAAAGCAATCAAGTGGCTAAACAGCCACTATGACGGCTTTTACACAGGTATCATTAAGAGATTTCTATTCAAAGTCCAGGAGGTCATATGATGTCCTTGGGCGGGAAGTGGTTTCAAATAGTGTTCCCGGGAAGGAGGGATATAGATGTGATAAACATTTAACATGGAGGATGAGGAAACAGGTCTGAGCATTGCTATTAAAAAAACATGAACTGCTTTGCTTTCCCACTTACTGAACTTTAGCAAGTAGAAGTGAAGTGAGGAAATAGCAGCCACTTTTCACTGGCCTCGAAAAACCCAAAGGGGACAAACAGCAGTCAGGGGTGAAGAGTTAGCCCAAAAAAAAGCATGATGTGAGACTGTTGTGTGCAGTTAAGCACATGTGCATTTTTTAACCCGCTAGAGCCCAGCAGTGGGCAATGCCCTAATGGCCCATGTGAATCCTTTTAATAGAGCCTTCAGGGTTCTGCTCCTGGGATGGCCCTTGGTGGCTTTGCCCCCTCTAGAAGTCCTTAAAGACACCCGGCTTGACTTGACCAGTATCCCATGGCACTGTGATACAACATGTAGATATGGAGTGTAGTAGTATAATATGCTTTCTTGAGCAAGCTGACCTGCAACCCTACTTGTGAACTAATCAGAGACAGGCAGTTTTCTAGTTAACTTGACCTCTGAAAGATACAGCAGAAACTTCAGGTGTATAGCTGCATCCTGCCAGGCACAAAAAGTACTAGATCATTGTTCTAACTCCACTAGTTTATATTGGAATAAGGTATTTCACAGGGTTGTTGGCAGTAATTGAACAGAGCTCTGTCTGAGCTCTGCTGTACAGGGGACCACAAAAGGCTGCTACCAGGATAAAGGCACTGCTTGCATTAAAAAAAAGGGAACTAAATGCTGTATTAACGAATACAGAGCTGCATTAATTTGTGTTTATTTCTACCAGGAGTTCAGGTTTAACATTATGATGGTGTCAGTCATATAAAAACTGCTGTGGTCATAGCACTCCACCCTCATTCAGTACGATGATTTTTTTTCACATAAAGAAGAGTGTCTTTGATTTTACCCTTCATTTGTCCCAAGGTAATTACAGGCTGTCTAGCATTAATAATAGAGATATGCTAGTCTGCTCACATCCAGCTGTGTACTAATTTGTCCTGATTCAGCTGCTCACAAATCAAGCATACAGTGGACCTTAAATACAACTTCTGCCATAAGGCTGAAAAAGCAGAGAAATAAGGAGATGACTGATTTTTGGACTTGATGGACTTGTGTCTTTTTTCAACCTCACCTACTATGTAACTATGTAACTGATGTGTACTCGTATTCATTGACGTTATTAAGCAACCATTGAAATCTCTGGTTTCGCTAAGACCCCCTCACTCCTACCCATCAGCAGGCAAGTGGAACACTAGTAATTGGTTGGATTGGCCAAAAGCTTCTGAAAAGATTTTGAATGAGCAAATAGGCTCTTCTTTTTCGAATAATTGATGTGCAATATCTGTTGGCAACAGGAGGAAGACGGTTTTCTTGGGGGACCTGCAGCAGTAAGAAGGTCCTACAACTCAGAAATGAGTTCCTGTTTCTAAACCAAAAAAAAAAAAAAATTTTCCCTTTTCTTTTGCTTCTTAACCCCGCTACAATACAATTGTGACTCATCTCATATACAAGAGCCAGTGCAGGGCACAAGATTAAATATAAATGTTGATGAGGAGGCTGATTAGGAGGGAGACTGGAAGGGGGTGACAGCAGAAGGAGGGAAACAATTTAATTATCACCATGATTTTACCTTTAGACCTAAGTGAAATAAATGAAAATGATGTTCCGGGTGACACCCACCAATACAAAGAAAAGCTACCGAGACCGTGGAAATAATTTATGGGAATTAATTTCCCTACTTATTTTACTCATTACTTTGCAGCTACCGGCAGAAGCGCATGAAGCCTCATCAATAGACATTATTCAGAAAATAGCAGGATCATTTTTTTTAACTTTGTTCACTGCACCCTTTCCTTTTGAAATCTGAGCAAGTGAATCATTTTCTGTCTCTTCTGATTCTAAAAAATGGGACTTGTCAGATTTGTTTAGTAAAGAATCGAGATGACGGGAAAGAAGCAGCAGCCTGAAGCAAGATAGCACCCTACTGGGTTTCTGTTTTTTAAAGTGACCCTGTCCGCAAAGGATCACTTTTACCCAAAAGGCCACCTATAAAAGAAGAGGTAATATACTCACCTTTCCAATGGCCCATCTGCCAAAAAGCTGACACTTCTCTGTTTCCCAGCCATTTATGTATTATGTGCTTCAGGGTGTGTAAAATACTGGCTTCCCTAGCAGCCACTGCAGTTCCTCCTGACAGCTTGTACATCATTACAGGATGCATGAGCTGGCAGGAGGAACCAAAGTGCATTACATTGAAGGGCAAGTATTCAACCCCTTGGGCCACCAGAAAGGTAATTATAGTACACAGGTGGTCTGTTAAGTAAAAGTGACCTTGCTGTGAATGAAATCTAAATTCGGATTGGTTGCTATGAATTATGGGTTTTTGCGCTTTTCTTATTTCAAGTCCAACTTCAGCAAAACGTTTTTACTTTTGGATAGAGTGTAGAAAAAGTTTTTGTTGTTAAGTATCACTCAACTGGGGGGATTCCCCCCCACTTCCTATCTTGGTCACAAGTGTTCAGAAAGAAATTGAATATATTTCCAATGAGGAAAGTAACACCAACGAAAGTACTTTTTTAGTAGCATAGAAAAAATTTGAACCTCTGAGGTTTTTCCTGCTGTCTTTGCCGTACGGTCATGGTGAACCCTATTCTCTTCTTTTCTTTTCCTAGTGTCACAAGCCTAAAACGTCTGAGGAAATCTCTACAATCTAGTCATATGGAAACAGTCTGATCCACTTTTTTTAAAAAGTATATAAAAAAGTTTTGGTTGGGCTTAGTGTATAAAGGTTATTTTTATTAGTTTTGGACAGATTAGGGAAGGGTTAGACCCTTTGTCAAGTTTTTATTGTTGTGTCTCTGTCCTTTTATCCTATTGTCCCTGCTGTGAAGATTTGCCCCTCTATTTCTCCTGGTGACTACTGTCACCATGACAGACAGTAATATGAAATTTGGAGTCGTGACCAAGGGACACTTGTTCTTGTGACATCTCTCTAAAATGGAAATTTACTTTCACTTTAAATAGATTTCCTATTGTGACTCCAGGACAGAAAGTGAAGGGAAAGTTTCCCCAACAGGACACAGAAAAAAAAAAAAAAACCTGACAGGGAATTTAAGGCTTTCCTTATCTAAAAAATAATGTTTTGGCTTTACATAGTCTTTAAATATATACTTGTAAATATGACATTTGTTTTTACACCTTATTCCCAGTGCAAATTACCCATTATGTATCATTGGTATTCTTATGGGAGATCTGTCTTCCATCAGGTGCCCCTAATGAATATGTCATTGTTACTTAACGGTGTTAAAGGTTATTATATAATTGGTTATTATACTGCAGCATTGTTCATTAAGTGTATGCCCAGATATATCTGCTGGATGGTTGGGTGACCTCGTGGTCAATGGTTAAGTGAGCTGAAACAAACCAAAGAGAGGTTAATTTCTTCTGAATGTTGGAACACTTTTCTGACCATAATTCCTATGACAGAATAACAAGATAACGCGTATAAAATCTAACAATAAAAAAGAATTGTGCCATATTGTTTCCATAAAGCCTTCACCTGAACAGCTATTAAAATGACTTGTGTAGCATCCCTTCCACCACATATGCCCTTCGTCTCTGCTGTGGGTAACCTCTACATTTAGATTCCTCTCACATTAACTCCATTAGACTAAGGTGTATGGAAACTTGCAGACTACATAGGTCTACTTTTGCTATACAAGGCTAAATACTGCAATTTGCTCATACTACTATAGGTCACAATGTACAGGCAGTCCCTGGGTTACAAACAAGCTAGGTTCTGTAGGTTTGTTCTTAAGCTGCATTTTTATGTAAGTTGGAACAGGTACATTATTTAAGTGTAACTCCAGACACAAATGTTTTAAAAGTTTTGGATAGATAGCATAGGGAAGGCTTAACACCCCTGTAACATTTTTTGTTTTTGCCCCTGTTCAGAAGATTTCACCTCACTTTCTATCCCTGTGAGAATTGGATTTTGAAAATTTTGGGTTGGCATGGGAACAAGAATTGATGATAAGGGGGGCGTGACCGGAAGCCGACCTAGATGGACGCCTGAGCCGTCTGCTCCTCCTAAGCCCGCAGCTAAAAACCTTTTTGGGGACGTTTCGCTACAAACACATGGGCAGATCTAAAGCCCCCCGAACCGCTAAAGCGAGGGGGTCATCACAGCCACCACCCGGCTCATCAACGGACCTCCGGTCCTTCTTTTCACAGAACGACGGTCCGTCTGGCAGCACAACTAATATGGCGCCGGAGGCCGCGGCGGCCCGCTCCAGGCTCCCCACGCAGCTCTCCCAGTCGGACCCGAACCCGCACCGAGACTCGGTCAGCTCTCCGCCAGCCTTACAACACCATACAGGCACCTCCTCTCCACAGGGAACGGTGAGCATGATTAGCCCGGATTATCCCGGGACCTCGCCACGTGATCCCCCAGCCGCCATGTCTGACCCCCCTCCTTCTCTATACACTCAGTGCTCAGAGGCCTTCCCGCGCCTGCTGCGGACAGCCTCAGACCCCTGCTTGACAGGGGATATCCCGGAATCCCCATCATCCTCTGAGATGTCAGCGGACTTTCCGGCTCTACCAGGCCCAAAATTCCCGGCATCCAACACCTCATCAAGGCCGGACGACTCCGCCTTCAGAACCCACACGCCTGGCTCACCCCCACCTAAAACGCAGAGACTTTCGTTCTCCCAAGCACTGAGCACAACCAAAGAGCAACCCACACGCTCTGCCCACACAGACCGAGGGGAACCAGCTCCTGTCCCCCACTGTCATGTTCTGGAAGAGATTGAGACCCCCACACATATCCGGGAACAACCCTGGGGAAACAGATGGACTGCATCCCCACAAACCATACCTACCATGAGGGATGAAGCTGCATCTCAAGTGCAACACCAACACACAAACAAGCGAATGCCACAACAAATCTCACTACCAACCACCCATCACCCATTCCCCAGTGAATGGTACACCTATCTACAGGCGATGCCCACCAAAGATGACTTCAAACAGTTGATTGCAGATGTGAAATCCACCTGTCGTTCAGAAATACAGATAATACAAACAGGCCTCAAGCACCTAGCTGACAGGGTGGAGATGGCCGAAGAAGAAATTCAAGAAACTAAACTAGCAGTCCATAGGACTCAACTTCAAGGAGCAGACCACCGTATCCAACTAAGAGAAATGCAGCGCCACCTCGAAGACTTGGATAATAGAGGGCGCAGAAACAATATTCGAGTACGGGGTGTGCCCGAAACAGATGGCCCGGAAGACATCCACAACAAACTGCAACACATATTCAACAACCTACTTGGAGAACCCTTAACCAACCGTATCGACATGGACAGGGCCCACAGAGCCCTCCGCCCCAAGAATCTTACCTCCAAACCGAGGGATATTATTTGCAGAATAAGTTCATACCCCTTAAAAGAGGACATTATGCGTCAATCTCGCCTGACACGTAAAATAACCTTCCAAGATACACACCTGCAACTGTTCCCAGATCTCTCCTGGATAACCCTACAGAAGCGCAGACTTCTGCAACCTCTTCTACGCATCCTCCAGGAAGAAAATATCCCCTATCGTTGGGGATTCCCCTTCACCCTTACAGCCAAGAACCAAGGCAGATCTGCCGTTCTACGGTATCCAGAGGATCTAACCAACTTCTGTGACGCTCTGGGGATCAACCCTCCTCAACTACCGGACTGGGACTTAGTAACCACTCCACCACCGCCGCCTACAACATGGCAGAAGGTTCCCCCCTCTAACCGCAACCGGAGGGAAAACACCCCTCATAAGAGTTCCAAATCCAGAAACGGCTGACTCGAACACTTTTTTCCCTTTTATCTTTTACTGGGTCCTTCAATTTATAAATACTCAGCCACTGTATTAGGCTGATGGATCTGTCCTGGACATTTTATTCACGTAGTCCCCAATCTTTTTGCTCCAGTTTTTTCATTTTTTCATCTCCAAGTTTGATCTTGTTTCACTATATGGGCATGTCTCCGTTGAGGCTTGGGAGTGAAGATGTTTTCTCCCCTTAGGTCACCAACCCCTCCCCTTTACTTAAGTGATGACTGTCACAATTGCTTTGGTAATATTTTGTTGCATGATCAACCCAGGGCTCCCTTGCACCCGTCGGGCCGGCTTTCTTAGAGCACGGCTGGGCGGATCCTTGGGAAACCGTACTGACCTAGGTCCATTGACCTCTCAAGGTCAGCTGACAGCACGTCTTAGGCTTTACCTTGTTTTGTTTAATACTAACCCCTGTCTCTTTTTTCTAGTCTCACCCCCTCTTACTCTATACCCCTTGTCCCTGAGTGACTCTCCACATGGACCGCAAGCTAGGTCCGGACCCCTCGCCGGGGGTGACCCGCTTCCAGTTCCAGGGTCCATGGCCGTCGTCTTCAAACCAGGTAACATAAACACCACCCCTTTCCCAGCTAAAGACTATGGCTAGGATATTTTCATTAAATGTCCATGGACTAAACTCCAATAAAAAGAGGCATCTAGCGCTGAAGGAATTTAAACAGTCTGGCGCTGATATTATTTTTGTCCAAGAGACACACTTTGACAGGGGGGGCACCTTTGCTTTCGCATCTAGGCACTTCCCAAACAGCTACCTTTCCTCAGGATCACACAAACGGGCAGGAGTGGCCATACTCATTAAACAAGGTTCCCCATTTGTATATGAGAGTCACTATGGAGACCCACATGGTCACTATATTATAGTTAGGGGTAGATGGCAGTCACGGGAGATCACCTTGTGCGCTCTGTACACACCCAATGCCAGGCAGCTTGGATTTCTAGCTAAGATGTTTGCCCGTCTTTTCCGCTCAGAACATGAGATCCTGGTGGTGGGGGGTGACTTTAATCTAATACACTCCACAAGTGCTGACCGCCTTGTGGTCGACCCCCGGGCACCATCAGCTCGAGCCCTTAGGGACTCGAAGCTTTTTCGCCAACTAACTAGAAAACATGCTCTATTTGATGCCTGGAGGGCCCTCCACTCGGGGGATCGGCAGTACACCTTTTACTCAGCCCCCCATAAAACCCACACCAGGATTGACTACTTTTTTGTTAACAACTCTACTCTTAGAATAGTTCGAGAAGCCAAGGTGCTCCCAATCTCCTGGTCCGACCACGCCCCGATCACTCTTACACTAGATGTGGAGTCCCCCAACCCTAGGCCCTGTAACTGGAGACTAAACACTTTTCTCCTCCAACACCCTCAATCAGCCACGGAAATAACCTCTTCCCTGAAATTGTACTTCAAAGAAAACAATACCCCTGACATCTCCCCTGCTACACTATGGGAGGCCCATAAGGCGGTCATCAGGGGTAGATGCATAGCCCTATCATCGGCTATGAAAAAAGATGCATTAGCCACAAAACTCCGAACTGAGAGGGAACTACGGGTTTTGGAGACGCAGCTTCAAACATCCCCTACCATACCCCTTCTCAGGAAGGTTATCAAACTTAGGACGATACTAAAGGACTTTGCATTGGGCCGAGTAGAAAAAGCCTTGCTTCGATTAAGGCAGGTGTATTATGATAGGGGAAACAAGGCACACTCATTGCTGGCAAAAAAGTTACAGGAGAACACCCTTAATGCAACACCACACCAAATTAAAAATAAAAAGGGTTCCCTGTTGTCCCATCCTAAAGATATTGCACACGCCTTTGCAGACTTTTACACTGACCTCTACAACAACCCAGACATCCCAAAAAATCCTCTCACCCCAGAGCTCTCACTTAGGCTACAACAATATCTAGAACAAAGTGGTGTCCCCCACCTACAACCCGCAGACCTGGAGGCACTAAACGCACCCATTACAGAAGAGGAAATAGAACTTACAATCAAATCACTACCATCCCGTAAATCGCCAGGCCCCGACGGTCTACCATATGAATACTATAAAACTTTTCTCCCGCTCCTACTACCTCATATGAGTAGACTGTTTAACACCTTTCTTCGGGATACCCCGATCCCAGCTGACATGCAAAGATCATTTATCACCCTAATCCCCAAACCAGATAAAGACCCCATATTATGTGCCAACTATCGACCCATTGCCCTTTTAAATTCCGACTTAAAAATTTTCACGAAAATACTCTCAATCCGCCTAAATGTAATTCTCCCCTCCCTCATACACAAAGACCAGGTAGGATTCGTGCCACTTAGACAGGCGGGAGATAACACGAGGAAAGTAATTGATCTGGTGGATGTGGCGAACAGGGAGGATTCGGCGTCTCTGCTTCTAAGCTTGGACGCCGAAAAAGCATTCGATCGTTTAGGTTGGCCCTTCCTGTTCGCAACCCTACAGCACATAGGAATGAAAGGTCCCTTCCTACGAGCGGTGCAACACCTATACTCCAACCCCACTGCACAGGTCAGAACTCCCTTTGCCGTCTCGGCCCCGCTCTTAATACACAACGGTACAAGACAGGGGTGCCCCCTTTCTCCCCTACTGTTTGCATTATGCGTAGAACCTCTAGCGGCCCATATCCGGGGGAATCCAGATATTCACGGAATATCAGTCCGTGGTAGGGAGTTTAAAATCTCATTGTTTGCTGATGATATCATTATGACCCTGACACAACCTAGAATATCTCTCCCGAACCTCCACGCCGAGCTTGATAAATATGGGGCACTATCGGGCTATAAAATTAACACGTCCAAATCAGAAGCCCTCCCAATAAACATCCCAGAACAGGAGGTCGCACAACTACAGACCAACTTCCCATATCACTGGAAAACTACATCCTTAAAATATCTGGGAATCCACATTACCCCAACATTCACAAAACTCTACCAGGAAAACTTCCCCCCCCTGTTTCATTCCATTAGATCCATGCTCCTCAGATGGAAAAAACATCACCTCTCCCTACTGGGACGAATAACATCCATCAAAATGACAATCCTCCCAAAATTACTATATCTATTTCAAACACTGCCCATCCCAGTCCCATCTAAACATCTCAGAAAACTTCAGACAGACCTACTTAAATTTGTCTGGAATTATAAAAGGCACAGAATCCCCCAATCAGTCCTTATGGCAGCCCGGTCTGACGGTGGCCTTGCCTTACCGAATCTGATTAAATACTATCAAGCAACTCAACTTAGAGCTATAGTCTCGTGGTCCACCCAATGGTCCTATAATAAATGGACAGAAATCGAAAAAATCTGGCTAGCCCCGGCCCACCCAAATAGCTTGCTCTGGTGTGCGGATGCGGAGGTGCCCCCTGAACGCCTACTAGGAACTATGTCCCAACTCCGTAAAACGTGGAAAGCATTGCGCTCCCCACATGACCTTTCATCTGAAAAATCGCTGTTAACCTCCTTTATATTCAATCCCAAAGTACCGGATAGCCTCACACATCAGATGTCCTACCCATGGTCCTCCCGAAACTTGTTCCACTTCGGCAACATAGTAGATCCTAGAACACGTAGATTACTAACCTTCTCTGAACTTCAAAATAAGCACGATATACCACGCCAAGCCTTTTATAGCTATTTACAGATCCGCCACTATGCCCTGACCATAGCGCCTGACCTGCGTTTTTCCTCCTTAACCCCCTTTGAAACCCTGGTTATGGCAGGTTTGACACAGAGGGGACTGATCTCTGATATCTACAAAATTTTAAATTCCTACTCAACAGAGACACAAGGCAAACACCTCTATATGGTTAAATGGGAGAAAGCCCTGAAGGAGGAACTCTCCATAGAACAATGGCAGGTGATATGGTCCCAGGCAACGAAAAGCTCAATTTGTACCCTATACAAGGAAAACGCTTACAAAATAATCTTCTTTTGGTACATGACCCCCGATGTACTTCATGCCATTTACCCCACTAGCACAGATCGATGCTGGAGGTGCTTGGGAGCCAGGGGTACCCTCCTCCATATCTACTGGGAATGCCCTCAAATTGTCACCTACTGGGGAACAGTCCAACAGTTACTGACCAATCTCCTGGGAAAAACACTCCCTATGACCCCTAAATTTTTCCTGTTGGGCTTAGCCCCACTAAAGCTTTCCAAAACCAAAAAAAAATTAATACGCCACATTCTAACGGCAGCACGATGCCTCATAGCACTGAATTGGAAAAAGAAATCCCCCCCTACTTCTGAAGCACTTTATGCTAGGATTAAAGATATAGAGCTGATGGAGAGGATGACGGCCAGGATGCAAGACAGACTGGAAGCACATGATAAAGTTTGGGAGCTGTGGCGCCTCCGGGAGGACTCCTTATAAACGAATCATTGACTCACTCAGGTGACTTTAACCCTTTCTTCTTTCCTGTTCTTTTCCCTCTCCCTTTTCCTTCTCTTTCTTTTCTTTAGTTTTTATTACAAATGTTGTCTTTGTTACTAGATACCAGAGGTTTGCTCCGGGTGTGTGGTGTTGGGGGGATGTGGTGACCGGGCTGACCTGGGGGCCATAGTCCTCCCCCGACACGCTGGGGAGAACACTGCACGTACCTGTACTTGTTTGTTTATTATTATGCATCGTGTTTCTCTAACACCTCAACCGTTGTATTCTATGCAATGTAAACTATGGTAACAGAATAAAATAAAAATGTTAATGAAAAAAAAAAAAAAAAAAAAAAAAAAAAAAAAAAAAAAAAAAAGAATTGATGATAAAGCTTCAGTGGAGGCACCATTTTCCCATAATAACTCAAGAGTGGACAGGAACAGGAGTGAATTTCCTTTCCTGGGGGTAGATTTCCTCTCACTTCCCGTTGTCTCCCTCCGTTTGTAAGTATGAGTCGTATGTAAGTCAGATGTATGTAACTCGGGGACTGCCTGTACTAAACTTTTGTTCATTTGTGCTTAATGGGGAATAGGATATGAGAAGATCGGCAGATAAGTTACAGTGGTAAGATATCTCATGCAAGATCCTGTGGTTATGACAACTATTCCTGGAGATGTGCTGTTTATAGTTTTTGCTGTTTTGTCTCAAAAATTTTAAAACTGGCTAAATTCTTCTCCCAAGAGATATGAGCTTGGTACACCAGCTATATGTAGCCTCCTATACTCATGGATAAAAGCTAACAAATGTGCAGGTCCCTTGTATGTTTCCTTGTATTATATTGATATATCATATGAATATCTGCACTGGTGAGATGCTTTAAGAAGGCAGACTCAGAAAAACACTAGCGCAGTGTTCGGGGCATCAGGCTTTTCAATTACTTGGTATGTCTGAAGTAACCCTGTCACAAAAAGGTCTCTTATACACAGTGCCCAGGCCATAAAAGAACAGGCTCTATACTTACCTTTCCAACAACCCATGTATTAAAATGCAGCCTTCTTGCGGTTCCTCGCCACTGCATGTATTCCACGTCTACTATATGCGTGTAGAATACCTGCTCCCCTTTGCACACTATAATTTCCTGTGCTGCCTCGTACATTCTGTAGTGCGATACAAGCCATCAGAAGGAACCACAGCATGTGGCAGAGAAGCAGGTATTTTTAGGGGCAAGGTGCCAAATTCTAGGAGAGACTTACAGCAAAGAGTGGCCTAGGGGATTCTGGATATCTCCCATGGTCTATTTTCCGCACAGCCATTGGTAAATTACTTAATTCATTCGAAAGAAAGCTGTTTGCCAAAAAAGTTACTTCAAAGTTTTCTGTTAAGCAGCTTTAAAGAATCGAAAGCCTTTCATGTTGAATAAACCTAGGATGAATTAGAAACTTGTCAGGTTTTTATTAATGATTTACAAAGGAAGTGAGCTGGGCCCTTGAGTAGATGGTTTGAGCGGGCTGTGTCCTAGCATTCATTTGTGGATTTTGTTGGCAGCTTCTCTTCCATACAGTGACCTTACAAGTGGTCCCATTGCTGTCTGTGCCCCTACTGAGGGGGGATCGCCCTCTCTATTTCTACTAGTGAACATTATACCGAGCACGGATTTTACATCTTTTGAACAATGGGGAAAAGATCAGCTGAGGGGTCCCTACAGGTAGATGATGTACCATTTGACCTCTGCTTGTTATTTTGGGCACAGCTTCCACTGTCCAGGTCCCCTTTAAATGGCTGTTCTGAATATTAAGGCAGCAATTTTGTTTCTAAATCAGTGTTCAGCTCACTAGAAAAAAGAGTGCTGTAATCTCACAGTTTGCTACATATAAATCTCTCCCATGTGTTTTAAAGTACAAGCCATTCTAGAAAACTCAAGACAATATTTTCTAAGTGCATTAGCTGCCCACTTAATACCACACTGGCTGTTGACCACATTGACATAACAGAATGTGAATCTAGATTATCCTTAAATGTCATTTCATTGCTGCTGTCATTATAGCCATATGTTAAATGTGCACTCTTTAGCTATAAAAGTGTTATGTAATTATGGTGAAAGCAGTTAACACATTACAACCTTATATATCTTCCTTAATAAGTTCCTTCTGCCACAGTGGATATTGTGTGATTTTAATAGGAATATGGCCTATCAGGGACAATTGTAGTTACAGTCACACTGCTCCTAAAATAAATCTTTTTTTGATATTCATAAGCATCTATGCTTTGGTATTTTCAAAAATCCCAGAAAACCCTAATGCTGTTTTGTATTTGTAACAAATCAACCCTGAAACTGGTAGATTGGTGCCCTAGGGGTGTGCCAATACATTTGACCAACCTGTGCAAGCTTGGCAAACCATCTACTTCCATGCTCTAATGTGGAGGTATCACTGCCTCTTCTGAGCCACTGTATAGCTAGGAATAATTGCATTGAACTTGCAGGGAAAGAGTTTGTTTATTAGCACAGGGCTGGCAGTGGTTTAGGAGAATTGGTTTTACACAGGCTAAACGTATTTTCTCGGCACTGCAGCAGACTGTGTGACCCCAGTTCTTAAACCTCTGCCTTGATCTTATGTTACTGACATCCCTTTACTCAGTATGAACCACAGATAAGCTTTCTTCAAGCAGAAAAATCTAAAAAGTAAGGGCTTACTCCTCATTTCAGGATAAAGAACACAGGTGTGGAAATCATTCTTGTAAGACCCCTGGGCCAATTGTGCATCTAGAACTGCTGGTTTACAGCACTCATATTGAATAATATTAAAGTTATTTATTCCAAAGGGCTATTTTAGGGTTGTTGGCCATCATTTGTGTAGTGCATGGAAATAAGCTTCTATGGAGTAGTTCTTGGGGAGCAATGAAAAAAATAACCAAACAAGTGATAAGACTGACATGGAGAAAGAAAAAATCTTCACTGAACACAGTAGATCTTCTTGAAACTGAAAGTATGTGCATCCCTCATTTCCAATGAGAATAAAAAAAAATCAGAACATTTTAACAGTGCTTAACCCAATAACTGCGGGAGAAAATGCCTTATTTTTGTATATATGATTATGGTACAACACCAGCAACAAATTATATCTACCTGTGGTGTGCGCATGTTACTAATGGACCTCTGACATTGCTCCAGGAATGGTAGTCTGTGAAAGTGTCCACCACAAAAATCATTGTGTTCATTGTGAAATTAATCATTGACGTTTTCTTCAGTTATGGACATATTTCTGTAAGATATTGCTGTATATCTGACGGATCCAGCTCTGTATGCGATTATACTGACACCCTTGTCTATGGTAGGGAACAACTGTCTCTATGGTGGAGCCTTTCAAACAGAGTGGGCTGTAAAATGCATAAACACTCATGTCCTGTACACACGACCGGTTATGTCGTTGGAATAAACTCTGAAGGTTTTTCCGATGGAATTCCGCTCAAGCTGTCTTGCATACACACGGTCACACCAAATTCCGACCGTCAAGAACGCAGTGACGTAAAACACGTACGATGGCACTAGAAAAAGGAAGTTTAATAGCCAGTGCGCCACCCTTTGGGCTCCTTCTGCTAATTCGTCGGAACAGCATACAGACGAACGTTTTTTCCGATAGTAATTTGTTCCATCAGACAAATATAGAACATGTTCTCTATCTAAGTCCGTCTGAATTTTCGACGGAAAAAGTCCGATGGGGCATACATACGGTCGGAATACACAATGAAAAGCTCCCATCAGAGTTTTTCTGACTGAAATTCCAACCATGTGTACACGGCATCAGAATGCATCAGGCACGGTGTTGGATGCTGTTGTCTCTGTATACAAGGTGTTTTTACCTAACTTGATTCATTAGATTTCATCGTTTGAGCCTTTAGCCTTTAGTGATAAGATGTACACATTATAAAAACAGTACATTGGTAAAATGTGTATTGCAAGAACACATTAAAACAGAAAATCGTATTGCAGCTTTCAGGTAGAATTAAATCTCTTAATTCTTGTATTTCCTCTACCAAAGGCCAGACATGTGTAGTGCTACCCACCTTGGAGCCCCCCTCAAACCAGGTAGTAAGGGCAAACTCAATATATTGTCACCCAATATTGTTGGGTGTCACCCAATATTGTTGGCAAGCATAAAATGGAGTAACAATAGTAATAGCACAATTTAGCCTACAAAGTGATTAACAGTAGAGATAACATTTTGCATCCAGATCAGCATAAACAGTAGCAAGGCCACGTAAAGTGCAGCAGTGAGCAATAGTAAAGTTTAATCTATGATGGCAATGCTAATCTTAGGTCGACTGGAAAAGCACTGTTCAAATAAAAAGAAGGATGGTAGCTGGGGGGGGGGGGGGGTTGGTTGGGTCTGGGGGAACAAGGGGGGCTTGTAAAATAATTATTAAGGGAGGGGAAGTCCTTTGAGATGTTCTTCTGCTGGCTATAGGTGGGGCCCTTTAAGAGCATGGTGCACTCACTCCCAGTCTCAGGCTCAGATCTCTGCAGTATGGTCTCCCACTGGCATGAGAATATCCAAACAGAGGTGTTCTCTCTCTCACTCCCTCAGTGTCAAGTGGAGGAACAAGAGGCAGTTTAATAAAGATCATCTCTCACTCCTCCTACTGCACAGAGCCTATTGGTATCTGTAGTGTAAGGTGCCTATTCGACCCATTGTATGTCTGGCATCTCAAACTATAACTCCCATGACCCTCAGCACTCTGCATAGAAATCTATGGGCTTGCTTGGGTTTAGCTCTTCCCCTGCTGGCCAGAGGAGAATGGTGCAGTATAACATCAGTTTCTCTGTAGAGGAGCAGATGGATAAATCTCCTTCTCCATATTGCTGTAGCCCAGCACCTGGCTACACATCTTAATTTGGCATACCAAGCTTCCAACTTTTTAAAGCGGAGTTCCGCCCACTTTTACAAAGTGGTCTTAAATGAAAGACCACCCCTCATTATTGGAGATCTATTTTTCTATCTCGGCCGTGGTGCAGGATGTCATGTCCTCTTCTGCAGTGAGCCCTCCTCCTTCACCCTCGCTGTCTTCTGGTAGCTGTGTGTGTCCCAGGAGACAAGCTGGCCATTCACAAAGTGCTGCGTGACTTGTGCATGCGCAGTAGGAAACCGGCTGTGAAACCTGAAGGCTCCACTGCCGGTTTCCCTTAGTTGAAGTGGCAGCGCCTGCACCCGAGCCACTGGAGGAATCGGCCTTCGGGGCGCGACATTGTGGGCTCCCTGAACAGGTAAGTGTCCTTATTATTAAAAGTCAGCAGCTACAGTACTTCCAGCACAGTTACCGGAAAGCTCCGGAACGCTGCATGTAATCAGGAGTTTTTGATCATGTGGCCGCCGTGACAGCCAATCAGGGGGGTCACGTGATCATAAACATGGCCCTACCAGCGCCAAGGGGTTAAAAGATCAAATACCAAAATTAGCCTTTGCTGCAATATTCACTTTTAATCCAGAAATTTCCCCCACAGTAATTTGGACTTGGACCCAACCCAGCCTATGAATGGACAGTGAAAGAAGTAGCTCAGTGATGAGCTCTGTCACTGTGATTTCTGTCTGTCACATTCTTTATGTTAGCACATGAACTGATTGGCTCATTGTGCTTTTTCTACCTCTCACATCCCAGCCCTGCTGCACAGCGAGGTTTCTACCAGGTTGAGGTTGATAGCAAGCCAAATTCAGGTATTATCACAGTTTGTATTTAATTATATATTAATAATTATATATCTGCCTAGAGTTCTGCTTAGCACCGGAAGATTTTACCCCCTTCCTGACTGGAGCACGTTTTACAATTTGGCACTGCTTCACTTTAAAGGGGTTGTAAAGCTTCACGTTTTTTCATTTTAATGCATCCTATGCATTAAGGTGAAAAAACATCTAACAATACCGCCCCTCCCAGCCCTGCCATTTTACTTACCTGAGCCCGTTCACCTGCTGCGCTCGCCCCCGATTTCCTCTTCGCCACTCAGCCTGGTCATTGCTTGTCTAGAGTGGATTGAAAGCAGTGTGGCCATTGGCTCGCGCTGCTGTCAATCACATCCAATGACGCGGCGCGCCGGGGGGCGGGACTGAGTGATACAGTCAGCGGCTATAGCCGCCGGCTGTATCACGGGAGCGCGCCCGCAAGAACTAAACACCATGCAAGAGAGCTCGCATGAAGGTGTTTAGTTCTTGCGGGGAGGAGCTGAGACAGCCACCGAGGGACCCCAGAAGACCAGGTTCGGGGCCACTCTGTGCAAAACGAGCTGCACAGTGGAGGTAAGAATAACATGTTTGTTATTTATTTATTTATTTTTTTTAATTACCTTTACAACCCCTTTAACTGACAATTGCGTGGTCGTTTGACGCTGTACCCAAACAAAATTTGCATCCTTTTTTCCCCACAAATAGAGCCTTCTTTTGGTGGTATTTGATCACCTCTGCTGTTTTTATTTTTTGCGCTATAAACAGAAAAAGAGCAATTTAAAAAAAAAAACAATATTTTTTACTTTTTGCTTTAATAAATATCCCAAAAGTTTTTTTTAAAAAACAAATTTCTTCATCAGTTTAGGGCAATATATATTCTTCTACATATTTTTGGTAAAAAAAAAATCGCAATAAGAATATATTGATTGGTTTGCGCAAAAGTTATAGCGTCTACAAACTATGGGAAAGATTTATGACATTTTTATGGCATTTTTATTATTTTACTAGTAATGGCGGTGATCTGTGATTTTTAGCAGTACTGCAACATTGCAATGGACAGATCGGAGACTTTTGACACTTTTTTGAGACCACTGGCATTTATACAGCGATCAGTGCTATAAAAATGCACTGATTACTGTGTAAATGTCACTGGCAGGGAAGGGGTTTACATTAGGAGGCGATCAAGGGGTTAAATGTGCTCCCTCAGCATGTTCTAACTGTGTGGGGATGGGAGTGACTAGGAGAGAAGTCATATCATTTTTAATACTTAGAAGGAAGAAACTATAAGGCTCCTCTCCTCTGACAGCACAGGGATTTGTGTGTTTACACACACAAATCCCCGTGCTGGTGCTCGTGCACGCTATCGCACCGGCCACCGGCCACACGCAACGGACCCCCCCGCCGTGCAGCAGGCACGCACGCGCCCTCTGGTGGCTGAAAGTGGGTAGGATGTACCCGTACGGGATTTCGCCCAGGAGTGCCATTGTGCCGCAGTATATCTGCGTGACACGGTCGGCAAGTGGATAAATCATCTCTGTGAAGTTGTAACATGCTTGGTAAAGGTTGAATTTTTTTACATAAATCTGAGTAGCCAAGCGAACATGAACAGCCTGATGTAAATAAGTCTAAAAAAAACAGGAAAAAAAAATATTATCTAGTTCTGGTGATATTTCCAGGGATAAATCTTCTGAATCTGCAATATTTCTCAGAAAACGGGACAGCTGTGAACTGTACATTGTCCTAATCTTTGAAATCTCGTGTTACCCCTTTTCCTATGTCTATATGTGCTCTCACTAGCCATGTTCGGTAAACATCATAATATCGCATAGAAAGTCATTTGTTTCATTTAGCCCAGAAAATGGCTTGCATGGTGCTGTTTATATTCCTCTTGGTATCCATAATAGACCTGAATTGTGTGATCCATTGTAGACCTCCGGTTTTGTAATCAGCAGGTAGTTGACTGGAGACAAGGAATCTTCCTCTGCTGTTTATTTGGGTTCTGTACTGCCATTATTCAAACACCATATGGCAATCAGGACAGCTCAGCACAGGAAGAGAGCGCCTTAAGCCAGCCATATGTCATGAGCCTTCCTTTCGCTCCAAAGGTTTATTTCAGATTTCTGAGATGTCGCAGACAAGCCGACTGTTCTACAGAGTTTGCTTGACAGGGTTCATTTCTCGGAGTGTAGGAAAATTGCTTCTTTGATACTTGATGTGGAATGAAGCTATCTCTCTCAACTTCCACTGAATCATCTCTGCTTTCCTTTGTATCTGAATCTTGAACATCACACAAAAGCGTTCGTTCACTTCTATTCAATTAAAGTCATCCTCGTTGCTGCACTCACTGGAGGAGTATGCTGTGACATTCCTTTAATGGAATAATCGCTGCATATGCAGCACATTGACTTATTCTTATATTTAACTCATCTCATCCTTTGGATACTAAGACTGCATTCTTGTCTTGTATACATATGGGGTCTGTTATTCTGTTATCTGCACGGTATAACCAGCCGGGTTATGGTTAAATGCTATCCGTGAAAATAACTGCCTACTTTCATCACTACTGTTCAAAAAATAAGAGGTTCGTTTCTTATTTGGATAATAAGAATATTTCAGGGGAGATTTGTGCAAGATGCCAATAAAACTTTATCAGGAAGAGACTGCTCTAATAACATCCTCCGTAAAGCTTAGCCCCACCTGGTCTTTAACCACTTGCTTACTGGGCACTTAAACCCCCCTCCTGCCCAGACCAATTTTCAGCTTTCAGCTCTGATGCACTTTGAATGACAATTGTGCGGTCATACAACACTGTACCCAAATGACATTTTTATAATTTTTTTTCCCACAAATAGAGCTTTCTTTTGGTGGTATTGGATCACCTCTGCGTCTTTTATTTTTTGTTTAAAAATTTTAAAAAGACAGAATTTAAAAAAAAAAATGTTATTTTTTTATATTTTTTGCAAACAGTTGATTTTTCTCCTTCATTGATATACGCTGATGAGGCGGCACTGATGGGCACCGATAAGTGGCAGTGATGGGCACTGATGGGTGGCAGTGATGGGCACTGATGGGTGGCAATAATGGGCACTGATCGGCACTGGTAAGTTACACTGATAGGCAGCAGTGCTAGGTGGCACTGATTGGCAACACTGGTGGGCATTGATAGGTGGCACTTGTGGCCATTGATAGGTGGCACTCATGGGCATTGATAGGTGGCACTGGTGGGCACTGTGGGTAATGGCAGGTGGCACTGGCAGGTGGGCACAGATGTCCCTTGCACATAAGCCAGTGATCTGCTTTTTTTTCTCCTCACGCTGTGAGCGTGAGGAGAAAAAAAAACATTTACCGAGCTTTTGTTTACATCATGTGATCAGCTGTCATTGGCTGACAGCTGATCACATGGTAAAGGGTCGGGATCGGCCCCTTACTCGGATCTGTGATCACCCGAGTCTCAGTGAGCGTGCAAAGGGGAGGCCCAGAAATTCAGGTCCGCACTGTGGCCTTCATTCGGCTATAGCGCGGACGCCAAGTGGTTAAACAGTCCAGCTTCTTTGGCTCTAAAGCCTCATACACACGATCGGATTGTTGGCCAACAAAACCGTGGAATTTTGTCCGAAGGGCGTTGGCCCAAACTTGTCTTGCATACACATGGCCACACAATTGTTGGCCAACAATTACGAACGTAGTGACGTACTACATGGTTTTTCAGCTCTTTAGCGCCACCCTTTGGGCTCCTTCTGCTAATTTTGTATTAGTAGAAGTTTGGTGAGTGTCGATTTGCGCTTTTCATTTCGTGCTTTTCATTTTGCGCTTTTCATTTCGTGCTTTTCATTTTGCGCTTTCCACTTCGTGCTTTTCATTTTGCGCTTCTCATGTCATGCTTTTCATTTTGCACTTTTCATTTCGCGCCTTTCAGTTAGTTTCTGAACGACCGTTCGTCAACCAGACATGTTGTGGAATCAAAGGAGATAACGTGTTATTTATTATTGGCCTTGGAGTTATTGCTTTGACATTATTTTTTTGGTTGAATAATGATTTGATTTGTTATATTTTCTATATTTTTGGATGCATGGAATGCACTTTTTGGTTAAGTTCTATTGGCAGATAGCATGTCTTATTTTATTTGTTTTCTTTTTTTATGCACAATAAAAACATTGTGGAGAATAATACTTGGCTATGTGTTTTACTTCAAATGACAGTTTGGGAGTAGGCAGTTACATTTTAGAAAATACAATGTAAAATTGACAAGGGACACCAACATAGTTGTATCTTTGATCATAAAAACTACGGGATAATGGTGTTGTGTTAACTTGCCCAAATGAAAAAAAAAAAGCATAATAATATTATTCTTGATATCACTGGAAAAAAAAACCTTTGAAAATTTGTTTGCAATAACTCCATCAGTCAGAGGCGTAGCTTGAAGCTTGTGGGCCCCGATGCAAAAGTACAACTGCCCCCCCCCCCACCACCACACACCACTTCCACCATGTGTGCAGATACACCCACCGCACACCAAGATACTGAAAGTGGCTTAAGAGTTTAGAGTTCCCAGGGTTCCTCCTTACATTAGAGGACAGGGATCACCCCTGGTGAATCAGAGGACAGGGATCACTGCTGGAGAATCTGAGGACAGGGACCCCAGGCAGGTCATCTGGCAGAGCTCCTTTCCCATTCCAGCACTGTAAACAACCCCCCCCCCCCCACAATACACAGGGCTGAAATCACATAACTTTACACACAGTCTGTCAGCTTTCACGAGGTGTATCTGGCTTTTATATTGCCGTTCTGACCTGTGAAATCCCCTGGTTGGAACGGCAGTGTAGTTGCAGGCAAATACACCCTGTGCAGATCATGGCTGACTGGCTGTGTTGTAAAGGAATGTGATTTCAGCCCTGCGGAGGAGGAGCAGTATAGAGTGCTGTATTGGGAAAGAAGCTCAGCAGTGGGCATAGCATCCAGGGCGGAGGGGGTGGTCAGGGGGCTTTGGGGGGGACTTAGATCTGGGGGGGCAAAGCCATGTGACATGAAATCTGGAGCCTGCAGCCCCTCAGGGGCCCCTCAGGAGATATTAAGGGATTTGTTTTAGCAATTTCTGAAGGTTTCTCTGTCAGTGTTGGCAGGTGTTGGGGGAGCTGGACTTTGTGGAGGATATGATAATATGACAGGGAGGCTGCAGGGGCCCCCTGGAGCTAGGGGCCGGGTTGCGATTGTGACCCCTGTAACCCCTTATGCTATGCCCATGCCATTAGTATCACCAGTAAAGCAGCTTCATTATTATCCCATTTAAGAAGAAGAGAATTGTGCGCTGCATTTGGAGATTTCATAATTTGCCACGTCACGAATGTTAATTCTCCATTACGAACGCTACTTTACAAGACAGACCGCTTCCAGCTTGTCCTTGCTTCCAAGCATGCATGTTTGTACTTTGGACTCTTGTCTGACGGACTTGTGTACACACGATCGGAAAATCCGACAACAGACATTTGTCCGCAGAAAATTTTAAAATCTGCTAGCCAACATTTGTCCGCGGAAAATCCGAGCTAGCCAACAATTGTCCGATGGAGCATACACATGGTCGGATTTACCGCCAACAGCCTGTCATCACACATTTCCCGTTGGAAAGTCCGATCGTATGTATGTGGCTTTAGGCTGGCCATGCACAGTACGAATTTCTTTCCTGCAACCACGGTTACAGGAAAGAAATTTGCATGATTCCACCATCAACACAGACAGTGTTGATAGGGGTAGGAGCAATTGCAGGGGGACAGGAGCAAGCAGGGGCAGACAGTGATTATTACTAACAGCTATAGCAGCCACAACGATAATAGCAAGAGAAACTGGCAGGCTGGTTGTACCCAAGTTGATCAGTTGATCAACTTGGTACCTTTTAACCTGCCCATTAACGGTTTTGAATCTTGGCGCTGAACCGAGATCCAAACTGTGTATGGCTGGCCTAAGGCTTTGAACTGTTGAATAGGGGAAGCAAGGCCAGCTGGTTTTTGCTGTAATCATTGTTTTGGAAAGCACAAGGAGACTTGTATAAAATTTTGTAAGATTGGTTTGAAGAGCTCCTGACGTGTTAATATAGGAAGGTATATAGCCAGTTACATTTAAAGTATTGCTAAATGTCTATAGAGTGCATGAGGTCAGACAGGTATATTGGTGTGTCATCTGCAGATAAAACATAATTTTCCAGAGTTCCCACGCACAGTCATCATTAGATCCTCGGTGCCCAGCCTGCAGCCTGAGGGTCACATGTAGTCTATTGATGCTTGCAGTGCAGTCTTTTTACAAAGGGTCTGTAATCGCAGTTATTGCTCGCAGTCCCTAATACCTTGTGCCCAGTCTCTGACCATTTCCTTTAGTAAGGCTGTATTTCCGCTAGTAAGTCTCCCAATCATCTGTATCATTTCATATACTGAATATAATGCGAGGTCAAGGAGCTGCAGCTAAGGCCCATTTATTGTATGTTGACAACCACTGCATTAGATCATCTTATTATTTTGGTCAGGGGCTCTATAAGTAATGTTAAAGAGGAACTGCAGTCTGCTCACATAATTTGTAATAAAAACATCTTTGCCATTCTGAAGCTTCCCTCCAACCACTTTGCATATTATTTTATATACACTGTGATTCTGTACTTGCTAAATATGCTGCATAAATCTCCCTCCACTGAGTCTGGCTGGATCCATTTTAACTGTGGGCAGCTAGCGCCGAAAAATGGGCATGGTTTACACTAAATAGTGTGCATGGCTTAAATGGGCGTGGCTCAAAGGGGTGTGGCTAGAGTCTGAGATGAATGAGGGATGGAGAGGGAAAGGGGGGAGAGGGATGGAGGAACAGCAGCCCCAGATCCTATACCACATTAGAAATATGTGTATTTTAGAGTTTAACAATCAGCAGATAAAGATACTCCAAACACCTGGTGTTAGCGCTTCAATCTTCCCAGCACCATGGTTGTTATGATATCAGGATGATTGAAGCGCATTATTTCTATTATTACATTGTAATATAGAATAAAATCATTCAACCCACCATAATGCAGAATCAGTGGGACCCCTGAGTGTGTCACCTGCCACGTCGCCTGCCACCAGATGCCATCAGGTGCCCCCAGCAGAATTCGTCCTTACATCAGGTGCCCCCAGCAGAGTCTGTCCTTGCATCAGGTGCCCCCAGCAGTGGAGCCCCTCCTCACATCAGGTGTCCCCAGCAGAGTCCGTCCTTACATCAGGTGTCTCCAGCAGCGGAGCCCCTTCTTACATCTGGTGTCCCCAGCAGCAGAGCCCCTTCTTACATCTGGTGTCCCCAGCAGCAGAGCCCCTTCTTACATCTGGTGTCCCCAGCAGCAGAGCCCTTTCATACATCTGGTGTCCCCAGCAGCAGAGCCCTTTCATACATCTGGTGTCCCCAGCAGCGGAGCCCCTTCATACATCTGGTGTCCCCAGCAGCAGAGCCCCTCCTTATATCAGGTGTCCCCAGGCAGTGGAGTCCCTCCTTTACATCTGTGTTGTGTAGCAGAGTCCTCCTTTACATCCGTGTCCCCTGTGCAGCAGAGCCCTCCTTTACATCTGTGTTGTGCAGCAGAGCCCTCCTTTACATCCGTGTCCCCAGTGCAGCAGAGCCCTCCTTTACATCCCTGTCCTCAGTGCAGCAGGGCCCTCCTTTATATCTGTGTCCCCAGTGCAGCAGAGCCCTCCTTTATATCTGTGTCTCCAGTGCAGCAGTGCCCTCCTTTACATCCATGTCCCCAGTGCAGCAGAGCCCTCCTTTTCATCCGTGTCCCCAGTGCAGCAGAGCCCTCCTTTACATCCGTGTCCCCAGTGCAGCAGAGCCCTCCTTTACATCCATGTCCCCAGTGCAGCAGAGCCCTCCTTTACATCTGTGTCCCCAGTGCAGCAGAGCCCTCCTTTACATCCGTGTCCCCAATGCAGCAGAGCCCTCCTTTACATCCATGTCCCTAATGCAGCAAAGCCCCCCTTTACATCTGTGTCCCCAGTGCAGCAGAGCCCTCCTTTACATCTGTGTCCCCAGTGCAGAAGAGCCCTCCTTGTCCCCAGCAGCGGCGATCATCTCCTTCATGTGCAGTGTCAGCTACACAGTTCCCGGCTTCCACGTGTATTCAATGGAGAGAGGAGGGGCCCCCGATCGATCCGTGCAGCTAATAGGCTTCCATGTACAAGAGAATACTTGTACGCTGAAGAGATAAGACTATTGACTGCCCCTCCTCTCTCCACTGAACACAAGGAGAAATGTACTGGCAGAGGCGACGGCGGCCATTTTTTTGTAGCCCGTCGGTCGTTTTTTCCCTAAAACATTCCCGATTTTCCCGGGACAAAAGCAAAATCCCGGGAAATTTATCAGGACGAGCTCCGATTGGGTCGAGGGTCCCAAAATCGGGATTGTCCCGGGAAAATCGGGACTGTTGGCAAGTATGACAGAGGCTCACATCCAGCTGTGCAGCCCTGCAGCTCTCATTGGCCCTCTTATGACTCACCCCCTCCCTTCCTTTCAAACTCTCACAAGAGTGAGAGAGAGAGCTGTGCATGATGTCATAACCCTAGGCTTTTTACCAGACAAGAAACAGGAAGTGGGCTGTATAAGGTATTTACTGGCAGAAAAAAAAATGTTTTACTATCCAAAGTTAAAACAACAAGGGCAGAAGATTTAGTAGATGGAAAGATGAGGAGAAAGGGCAGCCATGTTGAATTCCTTGGTTATAGGGAAGTTGTATAAGGGAAGCTGAGTTTTGTAAAGTGAAACAAAACTCTCCTATCAGTCACAGCCAAGGAAGCTCCCATCTTAGCCTCAATTTATCTGCAGTTGCCATGGTGCTCCACATGTGATCAGTTATGACACCAGCCATTTGATGGCCTGATAGTTCAGTTGAAATCTAACATAAGCACACTAGTAACTGTAAGGCTTTATTCACACAGCCATAATTTTTTGGATCATAATGTTGTTTGGATAATAGTTATGGATCTGAATGCAGCTGTATTGTTTTCAATGGAGACATGCACACAGATGTATAAACATGAACTGCTTTCAAATCCGTAATACAGACGCTTACATATATAAAAGCGTGTATGAGCATTTGTAAGTGCTTAAACCAAAGTGGTTCTAATGCCAGAAGGTTTTCCATCTTATTGCAATCTATGTACCCTCACCCCCCCCCATACTTACCCGAGCCCCATCTTGATCCAACGATGTTGCAACAAGAGTCTTGGCTGTCCAGGACTCTCCCTGCTCATTGGGGGAGGAGCAAGAAGGGCCGAAGAGGAACCCGAGAAGCGGGGGGTCTGCGCTGCTCTGTGCAAACCCACGCTACAGAGCAGGTAAGTATGACATGTTTGTTGTTTTTAAACAAACAAAAAAAAACACTTAAGTCTAAACAAAGGGGAAAAAGAAAGTATAATAAAAACAAATGATGTACGCATACGGGTCTTTACATGTTTATACGCATCTATACACAAATATTTTACTGATCATTACCAAGAAATTTTGTCGTAGAAACCACATGTGTAATAACATCAGTAAAATGTTTACTGCTATGTGAATGAAGCCTTATGCCGCGTACACACGATCGGACATTCCGACAACAAATGTCCGATGTGAGCTTGTTGTCGGAAATTCCAACCGTGTGTAGGCTCCATCGGACATTGGTTGTCGGAATTTCCGACAACAAAAATTTGAGAGCTGGTTCTCAAATTTTCCAACAACTAAATCCGGGGCATGCTCAGGGCATGCCTTGAATGTAGCTATATAAGTGTGTGAGATACTGCGCCAACCTAAAAAATGTGAGCAGCCAACACAACAATCAGACTAATTGTAATGCAAATGTAAGTATAAAGTGTGGCGCTAAAAATGCAAGTAAAAAACAAAAAGAAATAGGGAGGGGAGTATTTAGGAGAAAACTAATCCCTCTCTTGTGGAAACATATGTAAAGGAGTGTGATCCCAACTACTAAAAATTATAAATGGTAAAAATAATAGCATCATGCGATTTGAAGTTGCTTGTGACCAAGACTGTGAAGTGTCGCAAATACTAGTAATATATACCCAAGAGGGTACAGCACAATAAGAGTGCAAACCAAAAAATGTTCCAAACAATAAATAAGCAATATAACATAAACATAAAAAGTTCAATGATTGGCTGTATATAGCATGACAAATATGAGTCCCAAAAGTGGTGATGGTGGAAGAGGACTTCAACACAAAACAAACAGTCTCTGGTGTGGATATATTCAATGGTAGGTATACACCCAGGAGTGCCTTCACCATCGAAGCAACAAGGGGAAAAAAAGATGTGCCCTTACCAGGAACGGTGGACCCAACTCACCATACGATGGTGGGTCAGTAAGGCGTAGAGTGGGGGGCCTGAGGCAAGGATCTCGGGCTGGATTGCACGATGATCCCTCTGATAGGCAGATGAACCTCCCGGACGTCAAACAGGAAGATGGATAGAAGGTGGTGACGCCCACCAGACAGGACCGAGCTTACTCCGGTTCAGTTGGCAAATGTTAAAAAGCATATAGGAGAAAAAAAGAGTCTCCACATAGTGTAAATCCGTGGGTGGGATTTATTAATAATAAATAAACGGATATCCAAAAAATGTTCAATAAAATAATAAAAAACAGATAAAAAAAGCGCAGTGAAGGTGGCCAGGGCCGGCGTGTTAACCCTACGCGTTTCGTCTTAAGTCTCTTAAGTCAGGCTGACGGTCCTGAGGAGCTGCGGGCAGGAGTTTTTAGGTGAGGCCGCGGCTTCGGCCTAGTCCACGAGGCCGGATACCGCAGACTAAGCTGAAACCGCAGCCTCGCCTAAAAACTCCTGCCCGCAGCTCCTCAGGACCGGTGTCCAAAAAAAAAAAAAACTTGATTCGAATCGTGACTTGAGGTTTTTTTTTTTAAATTGCAGATTTTTTTTTTTTTTGAGAGAAAATCGCCCAGCTCTAACTGAGATCGGACCTGAAACGGAGAACAGGGACACACCGAACCACTGCTGTGAGCTGCTCAGTGCGGCAGTGTGAACACAGCCTTAAATCAGTGGGTTTAGTTCTGCTTTAAATCACATTTTCATCTGTGGCCTCAAATATAAAATCTAGATTCACAATATACATACCAAAAGTAAAAATCTGCAAAAAATGCATAACATTTCCCACATTCTTCTGAATCACATGTTTTTTATATGTCCAGAGATTAAAATAATCTTCTCAACTTTACTATAAAGAAAGCTGCAGATTTACAGCCAGCATATTAATATTCATGCCATTGGATCTTTCAGATATAAAACTGAATTGATCACTATTAAAGTAGAACCTAGTTGGAGGGTGACAGTAGTTCATTATAGCAAAATTACCTCTGGGTTTAACCTCCTCCAGAAATGTGAGGTCCATACTTTACAGCACTTCTCCATCTTCATCACTGCCATCTTCTACTCTTTTTTTTGGCTCAGCATCTTTTTCCTTGGCCTTTAGGTGGCTGCTAAACTTCTAATACATTCTGCCATGGACCTTCTCCATTTTTAACATTTTAGCGATGCATGGAGTGGGACAGAATATGTTCATTGCACTGTGCCTGTGGAACGGTCAAGATACAAATAAAAAACAGGTAAAAGATTTTTTGCAGAATATACAAAGACATATAAAGTCTCATCTACTAAAAAATATTTACCTGCTAATAATTTTTTTTGTGATCTCTTCTTCTCCAGCTGAGCTCGGTAGTGGCCACTTTAGGCTGAGCATAGCTAGAGCAGAAGAGAGCACATTGCACAGGTACACATTTTAAATAGCCCAGAGGGGTGCTAAGGGCCAGAGGGGGATCAAAGTGCCAGCAATTTTTATGGGGAGGCCGGCTGCTACATGTGTAATTGCAGTAGGTGAAGCATTGGAAACGGGAGGAGCATTGGAGCACCTTAAAGAAGATATGAAATTGCATAGGGGGATTTTTGGAAAATCTTGCTTAATGTGAACTTACACTTTAGCTATGGTTTTGCAGTAAATACATGAATTAGTCCTTAAAGCTGGTCTACAAAAAGCATATTTAATGCAGTTATTTATTTATAAAAAAGTAATTAATTGTATATTAAGTACAATTAGTGTAAACATCTGATACTGTCTTGATGTCAGCTTTCTGCAATCGCCTGTAAAAGACCTGCATGCATATGTCTGGACATAGAACATGCTGAGCAGAAGAGAGGTGACCTCATCTGTTGTTCTGCTACTCCTTCATTATCCAGCCAGAGGCTGTATTGCTGCACTGTAATAGAGAAAAGTCAAGTCACCTGACTCACTATTTGACAGGATTATGTATATCTCATATAGATAGAGAGATAGACAAAATTAACAATACTTTGGCAAGTAAAAAATTTCCTGTATAACTATTTCAATAGCATAATTTGTTGTTTTCCTTGGGTTCTGCTTTTTATATCTACAGTATCATGAATAGAGGTAACTGCAAGAAATTATGGGTAAAAGTGCATGTCCACACAACAGTGACCCAAAAATATAGTTACAGATCTTGAATTTTCATGACCTATACAGACACCGAAAGATTTTTGTAATCATTTTTTCTGAGTTTACTTGTTGCTTGGAAATGATCTTTAAAAATGTTTTTTTTCTGGACTGTTTAATATCACTATTATAGATTTGTATAAATTAATTTTTCTTGCAATAAGGCAGATTTTCATCTTTCAACAAATAACTGCATTATACTAATTTACTTAATGACCTGCAGAAATGAAATAAATGAATGCATCTGGCCAGCCAACATCTCCTCCAGGGTAACATTTCTGTATATGTCCTATTGATTTTATCCTGATAAAGCTGTAAAGATACATTTATTTTCATGGTAATTGATTTTAATGGATAAAGTCCTCAAGAGTAACCTCAGGTCTGACCTATCCTAGTTCTATAACAAGACAGAAGACAGAAAGATCACCAGAGACATTGTTAACTTTCACTGTTTAGGCAACATATAGTTATTTTTATTACAGTATATTCATGCACTACAGAGTATGGAGCAAGGAGATCAATAATAAAGATAAATGTCTTGCACATGGGTACCAAGAAAAATCAGCGAACTGAAAATGGTAATCAGGAAATGTTACAGCAGTTGTCAGGAACCTACCTGTGCCTCATTGTGAACTTAACAGTCCTATTAATTTGGGAAAGCTTATACCTATATGGGCATGCTCAGGTTCATGCCTCCTGATTAGTCCACACTACACTTAAAACAATTATAGCATTCAGATTGCTACGACTAGCGTGTGTTTCTGTTTGATTCGGTTATCCTGTTCTTGTTTCCTGTGGTTGTCTTTTCAGTCCTGTCCTTAGTTACCCCATCCTTCCCAAGTTCCTGTATTCTTGGCTCTGCTTACTAGTTTATTGACTTCAGGTTCCTGCCTGCTGTCAGTCTGCTTAGACAATGTTACCCACCTACACCTGGTCTCTTAGATCCTGCTGACTTATTGGACTTCCTCTGTCCACTTGTTTAAAGTTTATATTACCCCAACATTTTATATTGCTGATATGTGTCTGTTGTACCATGTGCTAAAACGTATCTTGTTCTCTTTGTATTTCTTTGTGTGAAATACCTGGTGATCCTACCGGACTCCCTGCTCTCCTATTTCAAACTGACCACGCCAGAGCATGGTACGACATCCTTCCTAGTGTGGTCAGTTATTTGCCAGTCCCCCTTTCCAATCTCAAACTGACCACAGTAAGCATGGTAGCACATCCCTCCCAGCATTGTGAGTTTTCCGACTGTGCTGGGAACACAGCCTGCCTGTCCTCAAATGGTCAGACCCTCTGAACAGCTCCCCACTGGGTAGATGGTTGTATTGCTCTTTCTCTGCCTCCTGCTGACATTCCCTCCTGCAATCTCCACCCCCAGCTCTCTGAGCTTCCTGTGCAGCTGAGAACAGAGGTTATGTGATCACTTATAAAAAACAAGGTATGTATTTTATATATATATATATATATATATATATATATATATATATAAAATATGTATATTGTCTTGTATTTCTGTTTTAAAGTGAATGGGATTTACAAGATGAGGATTCACGCATACTTTAAAGCTGAATTCCAAATCGAATTTCACTAGAACTGAATAGAATAATCAATCCCAGCATAGGTTGTACCTCTGTACCATGTTGCTCAGTGGTCTCCAGATCCCCTGATATTCTCGGTATAGTTGTGGCTTTGTATCATGTGACACTCTGTATATCCTGCTGATAGACTCTGTCCCTTCCACAGCCACTTCCTGCAGCAGCTAGAGCCTATAACACTCCCCTCTGTAGTCTTTCAGACTCTGCAAATGATGTAACCTTTCACAGCTTTGATGGTGGGTGGGATTGAACACATCCTAATTAGCATTCAGTCCCACCCAGTCACACCTACAGGAAGAGTCCAAACCTCCCAAGTTCCTCCTCGCAGATCACAGCATTATTCAAGAAGGAACCCCTTCATACACAGTCTACTGTGCAGTGTTGCCAACCATTAGTATTTTTACTAGCAGCCAGTAAAAACAATTGGTATTTTTCTCCTGCCAGTGACAGGAAAAGGTTGCCAGTAAAAAATATGGCTGTGGTGCTCGACCCATCCGAGTGCCTTCTACAGTGTTTTCAAGTGGCACCGGCAGGGGGTGGGTCTGGTAGAGGCCTGAGTGTGTCGTGTGATATCATGGTGCAAGGGAGTGAAGCGGAGCAGCCGGAGTCTCGTGTTTGGGATGTGAGTAAGGCAAGCCTGGAGCAGGACTGTCAGTGCTGCTTGGACTGGAGTGGACTGAAGGGACCACGTGGCGTGAAGAGAGACTGCCACTGTGACTCAGGAGAGGACGTGTTGTGTCAGTGAGGTATCATCATCATCTGTGCTGCTACACACTGCTGTCAGTGTCACTGTGAGAGTCAATTTCATGTGTGTGTGCCACCCATTATAATTTCTTGTCCTCCTGAGTCCTGTCCCTGAGCTACTTAATTATCATACCAAAAATAAAAGCCGAAATGTTTTTTGCCTTAATATCTACCTTAAATAACATTCCTAACTGCAAATTGTACATGTTTGTGGCCTAAATACTGAAATTTCCACCTAAAACTGTAATTTTGTAACTTTTGGAAATTCCGGTAAAAACTTGGCTGTGCCAGTAAATTTTGGTTATTGTGTCAGTAAATTTCAATCTGGTAGGTTGGCAACACTGCTGCTGTGAGGCTACTTTCAAACTGAGGCGCTTTACAGGTTATATAGCGCTAAAAATAGCGCCTGTAAAGAGCCTCTCCTGTCTCTCCAGTGTGAAAGCCCGAGGAGCGGTGCGCTTGCAGGACGGTAAAAAAAAGTCCTGCAGGCAGCATCTTTGCAGCGCTGTAGGAGAGCTCCTGTCCATTGAAATCAGTGAGGCAGCACAGCCGAACTGCCGCCAAAGAGGGGCTTTGCGGGCCTCTTTAACCGTTTTTTGGCCGCTAGCGGGGGTTAAAAGCGCCCCGCTAGCAGCCGAATAGCTCCGCTAAAACGACGGTAAAGCACCTGTAAAAATATAAAGTGCCACTAAAAATAGACCCGCTTTACCGCAAACGCCCCAACGCCTCAGTGTGAAAGCAGCCTTAAAGCTAGCTGTGCTGCTACTGAGCAGGATGGAATGGATCACAATAAGAATTCAATCCTGCCCAATTAAATATGCCGACCATTCAGAACAGGCCAAGCATAACTAAGAGCAAAACTTTTTCTTTAGTTTCGAGTGGAGTGGAGTGGAGATGGATTAGAATGGTTGTCAGTTTTTATTGCTGTCTGTGCCCCCGTTAAAGGGATCCACCCTCTCTATTTGTCCTGATTATCATTATTATTGAAAGTGAAAGTAAAAGAAAATCACAAATGTTGGGTTGTCCCAAGAAAAGTAATACAGGGGAAATCCTCCAATGGGTACACTAGTTCTGAGGACCTGGGGGTCCCCAAGGAATTCCCTTATTATGCAGGGATTTTCTCTCACTTCCTATTTGACTATGGGACAGGAAGTGAGGGGAAATCTTCCCAAAGGGACACAGATGGCAAAAAATATGACAGGGGTCATAACCCTCCCTTTACTCTATCCAAAAAGAAAAAAGAGTTTTACATATAGCTTTACTTTAAGACAAGCCTCAATCAGCTTTTTTAAAGCCTTTAAAAAACTTTCAGTTTCAGTTTGCAAGTTTTAAAATCAGATCTCAATGGGAGTGCTAAACAAACTTCTAGCATGCTTCAGGAGGCTTTCAACAAGCATCAAGTGTTACTGAAATGCAATATCAAACCTTCATCATTTTGGGTTAACACAATGAGTGCAATAAAATAAACATTTCCTGGTAAAATATTAGTTAAAATTCATACCCCAGCATTTAGCAGTTTAGAAGTTTCAGTGCTACTGGCTCCTGCTCTTTCAGTGCTGCTTCCATGAATGTCTTTTCTTTGCAGGAAAGAGTTAACAATGGACAGTGCAGTCTTAGGTCAGTCTGTAAGCTTGGTAGTGAGAAGTGAGGAAGAGGGAGGAGCAGGAGCGTGTCTTGTCATCCTAGGCTATAGGTCTGTGTGTTTCTATTGATGCACATAGTTTAGAGTGACAGTGCAAGTGAAAGGAGTCACCCCGAAACATGAACTCTGGGGCAGCAGTCATGTCCCCAGCCTAAACTGAAACATAGACAAGGATTAAAAAATAAAGAAGCTGCATACTCAGTAAGTGAATAAATCAGCTGCCCAGAGTGTTTAAAAAAACTGAGCATTTATTATCACTTAGCTTAAAGTAGAGCTAAAGGCAAACCCTTTTTTCATTTTGGATAGAGTAAGGAAGGCTTAATATCCTCACAGTTTTTTTTTTGCCATCTGTGTTTCATTAGGAAGATTTTCCTTTACTTCCTGTCCTAAAACCACAAAGGGAAATAAGAGGAAATCCCTCCAAAGTGAGGCTAATCCTGGTTGTCACCAGGGTCACCAGAACCATAACCAGTGTCTGGTCTGATCACGTGACCTTAGGCCACTCTCCTCCCCTGATCTAAGGGCTACAGCGGGAGGGGCTGAGATCCCCCTCTGATGTCAGCCAGGAGGTCACGTGACCACTGTGCTGTCCACTCAGCCCTTCCCGCTGTAGCCCTTAGATCGGGGGAGGAGAGCGGCCAGAGGTTAGATGACGATCTGAAAGAAGGTATTTAGAGCCATAATTTTTTACAAACATTTACGCTGTGTAGTGTAGCTTGGTAGATCAGAGCAGTAATTCTTCTCTGACTTTATTGCCAGCTACTAATGGCAGCAGGAGGGGAGGGGCAGGGAAGAGATCGCTCACAGCCTTACACAGGGGAGCTGACAGGCAGGGGGGAGGGAGTGGGTGAGGAGGAAGAGAGGAGATCAGCGGAATGACGAAGACATGTAAACTGACCACAGTATCATAGATCAGCAGCCATGATTACCGTGGTCAGTTTACATAGGGGGACACAGGAACAGGTAGAATCAACCAGGTTTTTTACAGCATAGAAAGAGAGATTAGACAGCACAAGCACTATGCTGTTTAACCTGCTTTTTTTAGGGTTACAACCTCTTTAATGTAATGAGTGACTTCACTGACCCATTAACCTAGGAGCCAAATCTTAACTTTTACAGGAAAAACAATTTGCCTATTAGTTCAGAAGCTTGTATCTCTGCATCCACTAATGATTTTAACTGAAGGTAACCTCTACTTCTAGATTGTAATCATATTCTCTGTTGGAAATGCTCGGATTCTGAATGTTAAATATAAATGTAAAATGCTCGCCTGAAACTGAAGGCCACTTTTATTTCTGATAAAGATTTATGTCCTGGTGGTGGGGCCCTTAAGAACCAAAACTTCAATACAGAAAATATATAAATATATCATATGGAGCTTATTGCTTACTATTTTTTTTCCAGTTTTCTTTTTTCCAAATTCATTATTTTAGCAACAGTGTGCACAAAATAAATACACAAAGTTGGCATTAAACAACAGGTCTGGTCTCAGGAGAATATGGGAGACTACATTGAGGCGTGATTCACCATAATCAGGGTGGCTGAGGCTCATAAAATTATTAGTAAACAGTAACTGTAACAAACCAAGCTAGTGAATCTGCGTCGCTTTAACTGACAATTGCGCGGTAATGCCACACTGCACCCAAAATTGACGTCCTTTTTTTCCCACAAATAGAGCTTTCTTTTGGTGGTATTTGATTGCCTCTGCAGTTTTTATTTTTTGTGCTATAAACAAAAAAAGAGCGTAAAATTTTGAAAAAAACACAATATTTTATACTTTTTGCTATAATAAATATCCCCATTTTTTTTTTTTTTTAAAAAGCAAATTTTTTCTCAGTTTAGGCCGATATGTATTCTTCTACATATTTTTGGTAAAAAAAATCACTATAAGCATATATTGATTGGTTTGCGCTAAAGTTATAGCATCTACAAAATAGGGGATAAATTTATAGCATTTTTATTATTTTATTTTTTTTCTAGTAATGGCGGTGATCTGCGATTTTTATCGGGACTGTGACATTATGGCGGACACATCGGACACTTGTGACACATTTTTGGGACCACTGGCATTTATGCAGCGATCAATGCTATAAAAATGCACTGATTACTGTAAAAATGTCACTGCAGGTAAGGGGTTAACACTAGGGGGCGATCAAGGGGTTAACTGTGTTCCCTGTGTGTGTTTCTAACTGTAGGGGGAGGGGACTGACCTAGAGGGGATGACAGATTGTGGTTCCTAGCTATTAGGAACTCACGATCTGTCACCCCTCTCAGAACAGAACAGGGATTTGTGTGTTTACACACACACGTCTTTGTTCTGCCTCTTATGCCCGCGATCGCTCGTGGCCGGCGGTCATCGCGACCATCGGCCACAAGCATTGGCACCCCTGCAGTGCAGCAGGCTCCTGCTCACGCCTGCTATCCCTATCCCCGAGACGACCTATAGCTACGACGGCTCATGGGATCGTGCCGACCTGCCGCAGTAAAATTACAGCAGCTGGTCGGCAAGCGGTTAAGATAATAGGCTGAGGTTTTAATACTAAAAAATTTGTATCAGCAACCAGCAACCAAACCTTCTTCTCCCCTTTAGATCATGCACCAGGATTCATTTTGTTCCTGTAGAGAGAAATGGCTTTTATTACTTCCTGTGACATCAACACCAGGGCTGGAAAATTCTTGCAGGGGCAGTTACTGGGAACTATGATGTAGACAATCCCCCGGATCTACATTCTCAAGAGACATTTTCTTTGGGATTTAAAGCAGTAACATTGTCTTTCTGGCAAAGAAATCGAGTAGCAAAACAATGCTTCAGATTTCAGAGCAGAAAGAGCACTGTGTTGCCAACTCTAACAGGATGTTAAAACACACTAGACTTCCTGGCAGATTAATGGGTATTTTTTTACTTACCAGAAATGGCTGTTGCTAGGCAGATTGTCCTAATCTGCCACTTCCTACTCCGCGGTTCTTGTCCTCCGTCGCTTTGTCTCCTGGGAGATGGGGCGCGATGTCTTCTGGGGCATGTGTGTGTCGAAGTAGACAAGCGTCCATTCACAAAGCGCTGCGCGACTCGCGCAATAGGAAACGGGCAGTGAAACCACAAGGCTCCACTGCCTGTTTCCCTTTGTTAAGTTGGCGGCGCCGGCAACGACCGCACCTCCGCTTTAAAGTAAGGATAGTCGGGAATATTGCTTTTATCTCCAGTTAATGCCAAACCATATTGCAGAAACTTGGCCCTGGAAAAGCCTATTTACTTCTCCTAACTATCCTGTACCATATTCGACTCACCATTTCATATATATCTTGATCTCCCTCGAACTATGACATAGTACTTTTGTTACACTACCTTATCTCTTTACCTCTTCTCTTTATGTTTGCTGTTACTAATGACTGAAATCACAGCTTCAAATACATATGTTAAATGAAATATTATACCGTTCAATGCTCCCTACTTTATCTCTTGTTTCATACTTTTCACCAGAGAAGCTTCACTATTAATTGATTTGTTTAATGCATTGTATTACCATGAATTATATTATTTTATGACCTTTGTTAAACTGACGATCGGAATTTCAGCCCGCAAAAGACCAATGAGAGTTTTTAGTCGGAAAATGCGACCGTGTGTATGCTCCATCAGTCTTTTGCTGGCGGAATTCCAGCCAGCAAAAGATTGAGAGCATGCTCTCAATTTTTTGGCCGGGATAAGTTCCTATCTGAAAATGCGATCGTCTGTGGCAATTCCGATGTGCAAAATTCCTACGCATGCTCGGAAGCAATTCAATGCATGCTCAGAAGCATTGATCTTGGCTCGTCGTAGTGTTGTATGTCACCGCGTTCTTGACGGTCGTAATTTCAGCGAACTTTTGCGTGACCGTGTGTATGCAAGGCAAACTTGAGCGGAATCCCGTCGGAAAAGCCGTCATATCTTTTTCCGACGAGAATTCCAATCGTGTGTACGCGGCATAAGGCTTCTTTTAGGACCCATTCACACCTGAGCGTAGCGTTTCAGGCAGAAAGTTGCGTGATTTTACTGCGATTTTGCCGCAATGTTTGCTGCGTTTTTTACCACGTTTTGCTGTGATTTTGGCACGATTTTGTACAGGTCAAAAGGTCACCAATGTAAAGAGCAGAAAAACGCCCAAATCTGCCTAAGAAAAAAGTTCCACAACCTGTTTGAGCTTTAGGCGTTTTGGAGCTTCTGGCTTCAGGCATTTTGGAGTGGAGATGTGAACCATCTCCATAGAGAATAACTGATTTTTTTCCCCTCCAGCGTTTTGTAGCTTCAGGCTTCAAGCTACAAAATGCTCAGGTGTGAATGGGGCCATAGACTTGCTGCCGGGGGGGGCAGCAAAAATGCATATTTGACCTGCATTTTTGCTGCCCACCAACCGCCCCCTAAAGCTACAATAGACAGTGGACAGGGATGTTTACATGGCGCGGTCACGATGCTTCGATTTGCGTCCGCTGCAAGCTTCACCTGACATATAAAGAGCCACTCGCTGAATGCTATACATTCAAATAAAAGGCAAAGCACCACAAACGTCATTGTGCTGCATTTGTCAGCAAAAATGGGGTTAAAACAGGCGGTGAGGAGGAGTCGCATTGCTTCTTCACCGCTTGTCCATAACCTCTGGAGCGCAATTCCAAATGCAGATTGGGTTTCAGAGGCAAGGGAGATTTAGATGTGTCTAAATCTACCCTAATACAGTTGTCCGGGTTTGAAAGTAGGCTGTAGAACACTTGTAGAACATCAATGGTAGAAAACGTTTTTAAAACTTCTTGCATCCAGGCTGTGTGGGCAATTTTTTTTTTTTTTTATTGAATGTCCTTTAGTCAGTTTATGAAATCGCATAACACACAAGACACATTAAAAAAACATCCATTCATCTTTAATATTTATTGAAAATATAGAAACATCTATCAACCCCAAAACATAAGGACCTTTCCTTCTACAATCAGTCAGCAGACGATTTTCTCATTAACACCTTAATCTCCCGGCCTGTTGTCATTCATTTTGTCAAGAAAATTCAGTTTGCCAAAGGATGAGAAGAAAGGTCAGGACCCATTTACAAATGCCATTTCAATCATCTTCCGTCTTCTTTTCACTTCCAGTTCACATTACCTAGTTATGACCTTTACTGAAGTACCAAACTATATATCCTATGTATCTAGAAATGTCAATGTACTAATGCAGATGTGAGGGTAAGCAGGACATTTTAAAAGAAATGTAGATTCATAAATCTGTTTGTGTGTATGCAAGAGAGGTTATTCTGTAAATAACATTCTCTAAAATGTTTTGTATCTAAAAAAAAAAAAAAAATTGTATGCAAAAAATTGTATAGCTAGCCTAATTGTGCAAAGAGTACAGTACAGTATGTAAACAGCATAAATCCACTGAGCACTCTTTCTATTCAAAGTAACCATATTCAATGATATCACTATAATACACTCTTGCTACTGAGCGCTGGCCATACACAGCTCAGAGTTTGGTGAATTTCTGCTGAATAGGCTAAAGTTAAAGCCGTGGGTGATGCTGTTGGCACTATCTGCCTCAGCAAAAGTCAATTTTAAATTAAAGGAGCTAAAGGACCGGCATTACTGTTCCGAGAGTCAGACTAATAATCAGTCACACAGTCTTCCTGATGACCTGCCTGTGTAGCTCTCCTTTGTATATTTACCCTTTTCTAGACATGTGCACTGCCGAAAAATTTGTTAGTTTTTGTTTCATTCATTTTTTGTTTTTTGTTTTTTTTCGGGTCTTTAGTTATGATCCCAATTCATACATTTTTAAATTTAAAAAATTCTAGAATTCTAAAATTCAAAAATAAGAAATAATGAAAATTCGAAATAATAACTAACTAATTAATAATAACTAGGTATTAAATTATAGGTATTGGAATTTCCTTTTAAATTTGGCTGTTAGCGAACGTAACGAATACGAATATATCGGAATTTAAGAATCATCCGAAATAACAAATTCCGCATCTAAACAAATGGAACGGAACAAATTAATAATAAACAATACTAATAAAAAGTTTTTATTAGTATTATTTATTATTATTAATTTATTATGTTCCATTTGTTTAGATATGGCTTTCATTATTTCAGATAATTCGTAAATTTGGATAAATTCGTATTCGTTACGTTCACTAACAGACAAATTTGAAAGAAAAGTTCCAATACCTATAATTAAATAGTAATTATTTCATATTTTAAAATTTTCGGGTTTTCGGATTTTTGAATTTCAAATTTACGAATTTACAAATTTTCAAATTTACGATTTTTTGAATTTACAAATATTCGAATTTATGAATATTCGGAAAAATTTGTTAAACAGGTTTTCATTCATTCAGATGTTTACGAATTAACAAATTTGTCGAAATTCGGTAGCCTCCCTGGCGGTATGATTATGTCAGATTTTTGCGTCTCAGAGCGGTACAATTATTTTGCGTCTCAGAGCGGTACAATTATTTTGCACAGAAATTTGGCGTTTTATATTGTAGGCCTGTAATTCTTAGTAATAACACACTTAAATCTGTCCACCAAGATTCTAGTAGATATCCCGGGTATGATGAAGTTTGAAACACAAAATCATAAATTATAATATAATAAATAAATATAAATAATTATAAAAAAATAATAATATAATAATAATAAAATTAATTTCCCCATGATTCGCTATCGCTCAATTCTGCAAGTGTTCTAATTTACCTTCGCTGTTTTCTAGCTGATCTAAAACCACTTTTGACGTAAAGGGACACTTTTTGGTTGCTATGGACAGTTATCTCCAGTTTCCAGGCAGAAAGAACAGTATATATAATATAAAACTGCATGCAGGGCATTTGGACAAAGCACTGGGGACAAAAGGGATGTGAAATGATTTCATACAGTACTGTAATCTGTAAGATTAAAGTGTAATGTATGTATTATGATTTTTCACTTTTTTTAATTTGTCGCCGGGCTCCGCCCCCGTCGGTTGCGACACTCGCAGGGAACGGAGCCCAGCACAGAGAGGCATCGGGCGGAGGACAGAGCCCATGGACACAGCGAGGGGACATGGAAGGATCCTGAGGACAAGGTAAGTATACTGCACCAGGATCCTGCAATGTAATCACGAGTGTGGCTCGGGGATACCGCTAATGGTGCTGAAATTTAACCCCGAGCCACACTCAGGAATACGGCAAGGGAGGTTAAAAAACGCATTTGGAACTAAACTAATTGCACATGTCCACCCTTTTCCTTCTTTTTTTCATTCTTTCCCCAACCCTCCTACTGACAAACCCTTGCACAGCAACCTGCCACCCTATAAATTATTTGAAGCTTTGTCCTTCATTACCAGGTCCGATTACATCCTAACCCACTCTCACAGTAGTCAGTTCAACACTCACAGGTTCGCAGGTACTCTTGACTTCCAAAACTGGTTGTATTTAACCATTTGCTGTCCACCCTATACCAGTTTTACTGATACAGAGAAGCTCTCCTGTGCAGAATCATGAATAAATATATACATGATTCTGAACTTCCACCTGAAGGGGGCGTGCGTGTCACTGGCGGGCCGCTTCTGCTCTGATTATTCACAGCCTACTTTCACAGACTCTTAATAGCCTACTTATATTAAAGTGGCTGTAAAGGCGTCAGGCTTTATATCTTAATGCATTCTCTGCATTAGGATAAAATAAAAAACTTTTATGTGCAGCCCCCCCAATACTTACCCGAGCCCAATCTCAATCCAGCACTGGGCTCGAGAGCAGTGGAGTGGTGCTGCTCTCTCTCCCTCCTCACTGGACTCAGTAAACAATTGGCTCCTGCTGCTGTCAATCGAATCAGTGATGAGGGAGCAGAAGGGCAGGGCCGAGACACACTGTCTGTGTCAATAAGACTCACACAATTTGGCTCAGGAGTGAGCCTGAGCGTGTGCCACAATAGAAAACATCTTCCTACAGTACTACACCAAGAAGAGGAGGAGTCAAAAGCATCGGCAGGGGGACCCCAGAAGAGGAGGATCGGGGCTGCTTTGATTGTTACAGTCACTTTAATCTGAAAAATCTTGAAAACTTACTTTGTTAAAATCCCCACACATTTACTTCTTTGAATTCTGTAACACGTATTCACTGTGCCCTGTGGGTAGACACTGCTGTGTCACACATTTCAGAGTCTGCCTTCTGAACTACAGAGGTGCTGAGAGGAGGAGTTTCAGGAGTACAGGAATCACTGATGGCAGGCAGCAAGGTACCATGGGATATGTAGTCCTTGAAAGTAAACAGCAAAGAAGAATCCAGGAAATTGTGAAAAGAGGTGACCAGCAGACAGGCAGTGCTTTACAACATAAAAGGGGATTTTTCAAGTAAGTTTATTTTGGGTTGTCAAAAATTACTATTATTTGTATTGCTATTACAATGTTGATGTTATAAAATGAAAGTGTGTGTTGTGACCATAGAACTGCTTTATTATTAGTAGTACAATAGCTCTGCACATATGTATATCATTGTTGAAAGGAACTGCAGAAGGTTTTCACTAGTGGTGAAAAGTATTGACATGTCATATTAATGATTTTTGTGTTTTTTTTTTCAATTTATCAAAGGTATGGAACCAGTTTTTGCGTCCCATGGATATTGCTACCTTTTGGCTAGAGTTAATGGTGACTTTCTGTGAGGTACCTATTGAGGAGAGCAGGAAATGGAGCATTTGAAAAGGAGATGAACTATGATTCTTGAAATAAAATGTCTATTCAAGAGTCATACACTATATATTTTCAATACATAATTGTTCATTTCATAAGGATAAATGATTTGCCACCAATGTACTACTTTATATTGTAAACTGAACATTATAATGCAACAATTAGATAAAATAGGAAAGCAAATGATGCTTATAAATAATATATCGCTGTCAGTGATAATGTGGGAAATTGTCAGAATTTATCTTCCAGTGGCGTGATTATTCATCACTGATTTTTTTATTTTTATTTATATCTTCATTTGCAAATTATGTTTTCAATTGCTCTTTTATTATTTCCAAGCAGAAACATATAATTGGTACAAATGCAGCTCTGTAATCGCTGATACATCATGAATTGTATTCTTTCTTTTTATATGCAAGTAGTACCTTACATTGACCTGCTATCAGCCTCTTGCAGTCCCTCTTTAGCAGGGCTGGAGTGTGAGTGGCAGAAGCAGCAGAAGAAACCAATCAGTTTATATGTTGACAAGGAGCATACTGATAAGAGGAGAAAGCAGAGTGACAGAGCTCATCACCTGTGCTCACCTCCTCTAAATGTGCAGTAACAGGCTGGAATGTGTCCAAGATGACTGAGGACATCTTATGGTAGAAAAATGTACTGCAAGTGAAAGCACTGGATTGAAAATGAATGTATGCAACAAATGCTGCTTTTTATTTTATCTTGAATGGGCTTTTGATCTTGTTATTGTTGACTGGAGGTCTGCCTCAATGTCAAAAGGATAATGCAGTGAGAACAATATGGACTGGAGTACTGATTAATGGATCTGTGGTGGTATGTTCCCAATTTCAATATAAAAAATGTTGAACAGCTGAACAGAAAACAGTCTCATGTTCCATATTTTTCTACTCGGCATCCTGCTTTTGGGTAACTAACCAGTGCACAATTGCCCAGACCTCAGTCATCCTAACCAACAAAAGGAACCTATACCAGTTACTATGTTGACCATGACTAGCTGTCTCTTTTTAAAGGGTTCCACCAGAGCTATGCGCCCCAGCCTAAAACTCAGATTGCCCCTATCATAATTTACTATGTTGTAGGTAAAAATGTTTATATTTCATTGTTTTAGCAGTTTTGTTTCATTACAATATCTTGCTTAGCAGACCAGAATTTTTAATTAAAGAGAGCCTGTCACCTTGCTCATTCAGTGCAAAGTGGCAGGTTCTCTTTAAGGCCCACTCTCCAACTCACATATACTCACCTTTACAGTACTCCCCTGCTTCAGTGCTTTTAGGGGAGCATATTCTTTCCCCTCAAGATACAGCGATTGGTCTTGCTAGCACCGTTACCAGCTAACACCTAGTATTTTGCAGTGGCTGCCAAGGAAGAAGGAGCAGTGGAGAAGTATTGTATTGAGTATATAGTAACTTAGTCAGGGGGTGAACCTTAAAGAGACCAGTTTTGCCCTGAATGGCAAAGGTAACATGGATCCTGCGGTGCACAAAAACAAAACAAAAACAAAACGTGCACTAGGGTGTGTCACATGCATACCTCCCAACTTTTTGAGATGAGAATGAGGGACACCTATCAGCAAAAGTATGCAGGCATACCCACCCAAGGACACACCCCTTGCCAATCCCCCTTAAAGGAGAATTGTACAACAAAACAAGATTGGTAAAACCCACAAGTGCTTTTTTTTACCACTACTATTCCTTTATATTGGCTTTTGGAATTTACAAATGCAGCAATTTAGAAATCAGATGAAAGGTTTAGCGCTGGAAAACACTTTTTGATAGCTAAAAAGGAATTTTATATAAATCTATATAGATCCGACCAAATTGAGGGACAAATGAGGAATGAGGGACAGAGGGACATTGTTCCAAATCAGGGACAGTTCCTCAAAATAAGGGACAGTCAGGAGCTATGCACATGGTCTCCTCCTGAAGAGGAAGGACTTTTTCCTATCCCCCAGGTTGCAAGACTCCTGATGGAGGCAAATCACACTCTGTTCCATCAAGCAAAAAGACCCAGTGGACCCTTCTCCTCAGGATCAGCAGAAGCTGACCACCAAGTAGGTTAGGGGCTCTCCTGAAGGGAGAACCTCCCTCCCCCCCAAGACAGGGAAAAAGGAACCTAAGGGCCACATATGCTTCTATTAGACTTTTGGTAGGCCCAAAGAACACATGAGAAAAGTATAGTGAAAACACATGTGGAGAGCAAATAAATGCAAGATAAAAACCGGTGACAGTGTATATACGATGGCTAGACCTTGTGTGGTGTATGGTTCCCCAGTTAACCAAAACTGGGGGATACACACTGCCTTGGGCCCAGTGCCGCTCTGCTGTTTGAAAATGAACTTTTAAAGAGCCTTTTGGACTACTTGGTCAGTTTAATTATTGAATCAGGCATGCAAGCAAAGCTGGATTCGCTGCAAATACGTGTCTCGATCAATTCACCCATCTTTGTTGGTGTTGCATTTAGGATGACGCTTAGAGAGCCCAAGGCCCCAAGATGATTTTGTAACAGGCCTTTATGATACCTCCTAAAGAACAAGAGCGACCTGAAAAGTTAAGTACATATCCAAGCTAAGCCTGAAAAAAAATTCATTTACATATTCAATTTATACTCTAAAAAGGATACAGTATCATGGAACTTTGCCATGAATAATGTGCATATTAAAAAAATCTATATATACCCACAGAAAAGCACAGCAAAACTGTTAGAAATAAAGTATGCAGGAAAGTTTGAGCTGAATCATATGTATGCAAATCACATTTCTATACGAGATTTTTATTACTGACTTGTTCTTCTCTTAATCAAAGCACAGGAAGCATTTGTGGCAATAGAGCCTAGCTGATTTGCATTAAAAAAAAACTTGTGATAGACTTTGCTTTGCCCAGTAAAGCTGTCAGTCCTACAATTGCTAGTGTGTTCACCCATATATCTGTCTTTCAATATATTTAGATCCAGTTGAAAGAGGGTATTTATGTTTAAGATGTGCCATAATTGGCCTGAGTCATTTGGTACTTTGGTGCTATAAAATCACTAAGGATTAATTAGGCCTTATGGCTTCCTGGAAAGGAGAGAAAGTAAGATACAGAAAACCTGACAATGATAGAGAAATTCTCTCGGCTTTCATCTATCTTCATAAAAATACAATAAAAATATGTGTTAGAACCTCTCCCACAGGAGCAAGGAGGGGCAGGCACGAAAGGGGGGAGTATGTCTTACCTCAGATGATACCATTATAGCGCTAATTAATCATCTCGTGTCCTGTGTGTTCGGCTTCAACTTTTAGAAAACATTAAAAAATGGGATTAAACCTTGAGATCATCTCTCAGATGGGAGAAACACGAGGGAGGTTTTAACATCTCTAACACCTTAAAATCAAGTTAGTATTTAAACCAATTAGCCACTGTCTGCAGAAAACATTAATTAATGGTTTGCTCTGACCTTATCATTACTGGGATGTGTTCAACGTTTCTTCATGTGTTTACAAATAGAACATGAGCCCCTAGGTAGAAAAATATATTTTTACATTTAAAGCCGAACCCTATTTTTAGTTTTGTGTGTGTGTGTGTGTGTGGGGGGGGGGGGGGTGCAATTTTCTCTTATATTGCTTTCCCATCTGCATTACCTTAAAGTGGTTGTAAACCCTCACATATACTCCCCCAATTAAGCGCACAGCCTCAGATGATACACAGAGTTTAAACAAATCCGTATACATAAGTTTTACTTGGTTGTCTGCAGTCTTCTCTCTACACCCTTTCAGAAATTGCAGATTGTGTTAAAAAAATGTCTTCATCTGTCAGCAGCACAGAGGAAGGGGCAGAGAGACTGCAGTTAAAGTGTGTGAGATCTGATTGGAGCAAAGGAACACACCCCCTTCACACAACAGAAGAACTGTGTTGTGAATAAACAAGCTACATTCTGAGCTCTCTCTAACCCCCCCACCCCCCCTCCCGACACAAATTTATCTCATGTGTCGGGAAAACTTCTCAGATGTGACTCATGTTGATAACAGAGGAACAAAGCACCAGAGTGAAACGGCACTCAGAGCTTTGGAGAGAGATAAGTAAACACTGCAGATATATGTGCTTTGCTCAAATTCCATGACTGCTCAAATTCCACTTTAACTTCCTGTCCCAATAACACTGCATCAATCTTCAGTCTACATTAAGCCAGTCTCAACAAGTATACATACATTAAAAAAAAAACTAACTTCTAGACCTTTCCATTCTACTAAATAATAATTTTCTTGTATATCTGCAAAGAAAAATTTCTCTTATGTCTTATCCCAGTAACCAGAAGTAAAGATTCTTTCCCCGTAAACCATAATAAAAACCCAAAAGAGGTTTCAGCTCTACTCCAAAAACTCTGGATGGGTGTAGAGGCACGCACAGTATTCGTCACACTTGAGGTTATTATTTAAAATGTTTATTAAAATTGACAGTTCACAGGTGATGAGTAAAACCAACACGTTTGGAGATGCCAGTTCTCTACCATCCGACAGCACCAAAATGGCCATACTCATAGTTGATTCTCAGATCCGAGTTACCCTGGGTTCACACTAGTGCGATGCAGGAACCAGCGCGACTCCAGTGCTGGTTCCTGCATTGCTTCTCTCCCACAGGCAGTTCACAATGCCTTGTGCGAACCGCTGTGGGTGTCATTAACAAAGTTAATGACACCCCCAGTTTAGTTCACAGATCGCAGTGCGAACTGTGAACTCGCACAGGAATCGGATTGCATAGGTGAGAACACCCATCTGATTGTAGTGCGGGGAAAAATAAGTCCGTGCACTATTTTCTGTGCGAATCCAATGTGTGTACAACTGTATGGCTTAACTCGCATTGCTCAGAGATCCCATGTGATCGACACCTGCGGTGCAGGTGCGAATTACATGCGTTCTCTGAAATTACACTAGTGTGAACCCAGGCTTAGTCCCAACCGCATCCATCATCACTTATGAAGGGGCAGGCACTTCCCCCAAAACGTGTTGGATTCACTCATCACCTGTGAATTGTCAGTTTTAATATACATTTTAAATATTAACCTCAAGTATGGCATACCTCTATATACCAAGCACGTCTCCACACCCATCCAAGTTTAGATCAGCGACACCATGCCTTCCATGGGCTACAAGCCCCTTTGAAGGAAAACGCAGCCCAGATCACCTCCAGTGAGACCAGACCACACACTGGTCTAGCGCTGTCATACTTACACATTGAATCTGCAAAAACTCTCTCAGCGTTATTTAAGTTCTTGAAAGTGGTTGTAAACCCCATTCATGAAATCTGACCTATATGTCTGTAGTGTTCACTTATCTCTCTTCAAAGATCTGAGTGCTGTGTCTTTCTGCTACTCCATCCCTCTGTTATCAGCATGATAACTTCTGACAAGTTCTCTGACACCGGAGATAAAAGCAGCCATTCCCCCCCCCCCCTTCTCCCCCCCCTTTCTTCTCCCACCCTTCTTGCCCCTCTTTTTCCCCCCTTCTTCTCCCACCCTTCTTCCTCTCTCCCCCCCCTTTTTCTCCCCCCTTCTTCCTTCCCTCTCACATATTTTTTCTTTCCTGCCTCACTTCCACCTCCCTGTTCCCCTTTCTCATTCTTCCTTATCACCCGACCGTGCCCACCTAGACTTCCATTTATCTCACCTGGGTGAGCACCCCCCCCCCCTAATTTTCCAGTTTCTGCATGCTTATGGTTATCATTTATTTAACTAGAACTTGTCCACAATCCCCCCGTGTCCGCCATGGGGGGATTTGTGTGGGGTCCTGCTATCCCATTGAATCAGTCTGAGTGGGAGAGCCAGTCTTCTATTTTGTTACTATTTTTGTATTATGCTTATTATTTCTTTCTGCTGTATTTTCTTCATTTTTGCCTAAATTAAAGTTTATTAATTGTTTTATAGACCTATCCCTCCTGAAGAAGCGGTTTTAACCACAAAACCGGTTGAGGAAAAAATCTTAGATATCCTTCTCTACAAGAAACTTTATGGTTTCACCCGTTAATGTTTGTGTTTAGTGCGGTGTATTTAATTTGTTTTAGTATTTTATGTACGTACTATTTTGTAAATGTGTTTTGTAATTATTAAAGCTTATACTTTTTATATATTTCCTCTCAATTGCGAGTTACTAACAACTGCCGTGATAGTCCCAACTTCCAATTCGTAGGTGTGCACGCGCGGATAGGCAAGTGGCAGCAACTGCCTCCACGCCCCTACACTTTCTCAAGGTTGTCTAACCGGGATGATGGCACTGATCATTGAATTGTACTATTATTCATTTAATTGAGGCTATACTCATTCTTCTTGAGGGTAACATGAAATCTACACTGGTCATAGAAAAGAAAAAATCACTTTGTCTTGTTTTAAAGCAAATTCTGGACATTGTTTTTTTATCATGCCTGTAACTGTAACAACAGCTGATGCAGAGTGATTATAGAGAAATGCAAGGTTGTATTGTACTTACCTGTCAATGAATTGTAAAGCTCTTCAGGTAATATTCAGCATATTGTTAATTTTTTTCTCTCTTCATATACCCAACTATAAACCCAGCATCGAGATATCAAAGTAATTCAGCAGAGAAGCTGAGGCATTTCTACCGTACACCTATGTATTAGAGTAATTTGCTACAATTTTCTAGCATTAGCCCAGACTGTAACATGTGGTGTCAGCAAGAGCAGTTGGGAAGGGATTGCATGTAGCACAGATTATACAAAAGCAGCACCATGACCCATGCTAAATGGAGCTATTTGCTGTATCTTTGCTTTAAATAATCAACCATTTTCAAAATTGATTTTAGAGTGAAACCATCATAAAACCACATGCTGATGCTGGAAAGAGCATTACTTTGCATGCATTTTCCTGCCAAATATATCAGTAATTTTATATAATATATTTTTATCTGATTGCATTTTTTTTTGCTTTTTTTGCTTTTTATCAGTACATGGTATTTCACAAAATTGTCTATTTTTGATATAGTTATATACAGTTTTTTTCCCCCCCTAAAACATGAACTGTGCTTTTTTTTGTACATGTTAAATATTTTGAATATTTATCTGAGAAAAAATAAAAAATATTTTGAATATAACCACTAAGGATGCCAGTCCAATATTTCAACCTGTAATTGTCTTTTCAGGCAATATGCTGTTCACTTAGCAAAGTGTATGTTTACTTTGCACATGAATGATAATAAAAAGAGGAACCTGTGTTCAGTTGTGTGCCAGGGGAATTTCAAAAACAGGATGTTTGCTAGCACATGGTTGGTTGATTGAAGTCAACGCAGCTTTATCGTACTAAGCTCAGTGAACATTCATTTTGCTAAGTGAACAGTCTCTATACCTTTAGTAAATTATCCCATCTATGTAAAAACTATGTTTGCCAACATCTGCTGTTTCAACAGTTTGGTTTTCTGAATCATCTGTAGCCAGGCCCACATCCATATGGCTTTGGTGCATGAACTAGGCCACAGCTCTGGTGTTCTCAAATCCAAATAAGGCTGCACTCCACATTCAATGACCACCATTGAAAAACTCAGACACAGGGGTACTCAATGGGGTTTGACCTCACATATACTGGTTAGTCATTATACTTGTCAAGCACTCATGTAAGGCTGCTTAACCTCCTTCTAAGCCTTGTATACTATGCTCATGCTTTATTTTCTTTTGAAACCCTGTCCAGAAAATGCCTTGCAGAGACACCAATATTAGCTTCTTTTTCGCTTGCCAGTGGGTCCTTGCCTGGAGCTACCATTCATCCACCTTCACAGCTGTGTATGTGGAGCAGTTCACAAGCAAAGTAAAACTAGTTTTTGTGTAAAATCATTTATTAAAAAGGTCATACAAGTTCCTCAACGTGGCATTCTCTACTCTATGCTATCTATCGTATTACATTGAAATTTTCAGTCTTAAGGTACTGTCATAGTACCCTAGACATATCTGGCCAAATATATAAAGATATATTGTACTTGTAGAAATGTGTAAATATGTTATACAAATATTAAATTATGTAAAACATCAAGTTTTAAACCCATAAACGTAATAAAAAAATGCAGTTGACACTATAAAGAGTGCATTTGCGCATGTGCATTTTTGCATGTTCCTGTGCAATGCTTTTTTGACAACCCATTCATTTAGGTGGGCAGCCGAAAAGTAAGGCAGGCACGATTTTTAAAATTGAGCCATACCAAACTGCTTGGTACTGTGGCACCATGCATTTCCAAGATGCGTTGGGGTGCCATTAGGAATTTATGGCACCCATGTGCATCTGCAGACAGTATAATGTTCCTGTGAAGTGCACAATTGTTGTGAACTAGCCCTAAAACCATTATAACTTTCACCTAAATGAGAGGAGCATTGCAAAATGTGGATATATCTTAGTGCAAACTTGGTTAGACTGGATGGACTGGAGTTTGGGGTAATTGGGACAATGCATAATGTTCATTCTTAAAGCGGAGTTCCACACATTTATTAGTTTATTAAAAGTCAGCACAAAAAGTGTAGCTGCTGACTTTTAATCAACCGACACTCACCTGTCCCACGGTTCAGCGATGTGGCCGCCCGGAGCCTCACTCCTCTCTCCCTCCTCTCCGCCGGCGCCATCATAGCCACTGTGGGCACCCAGCCATGACAGCTTTCGGCTTCAGAGTCACACTGCGCTCTGCCAGTGGCCAGGCAATCTTCTGGGACCTGTCACGTGTCCCAGAAGATTGCTGGCAAGGAGGGGCCACCTAGGGGAGAGGAGGAGTCGCCTAGGCAGCCAAGAGTAGGAAGTGGGACAGGAAGTCCCACTCTAAACTAAGTACCCACTCCCTCCCCAAAAAAATGACATGCCAAATGTGGCATGTCAGAGGGTGAGGTGTGCTTAAAGCGGAAGTTTCACTTTTGGATGGACCTCCGCTTTAAAAAGAAATTAAATGGAGTGAACGTGCTAACTTAGCCACACCCATTTGGCATTTACTTGGTGAACCTGACTTGGATCTAAACATGGTGAATGCTTTAATTAACATATACAATTTATAGTGTTCATAGTTCTTCCCATTAACTGAAAAAATCATAATCAAAGGTAACTAATGTAAAAAAAAATGTTAAAACAAAATGTTTTTGCTTTTGCTTTCATCTGCTTGAAATTCACGTTTCCCATGAATTTGTGACTAATGACTAAAGAATTATGTTTTCCACTATGCATTTCAAGTACTTGTAAATGGTAATAAACAGGAATCAGGGTTAGAGGAAGAAACATATCACTGTGAAGAGAGTGCCAACGCAAGTTTGTTTTGATCTATTGTTCCATTATCTAGTTGTGTTTCTGTCAAGTATTCCATGCGTGTGATGCAAACAGTGAGGGATCATGAATTCATTTTCTGAACTAAGAAAATAGGCTTTTGTCTTGTACTAGCCATGTACACAATTAGCACAGCAACTCAGAGTAAACACTTGTGGGGACATATGTTCCCTCCTTCAACACATATGCAGTATTTAAAGGGATGTTCCTGGCTGATAACATGAAAATCACATCCATAAATTTGAAGAAAATGATTGGTAAAATGAATCTGCAGTGACTGCAGCAAAGCAAAATAATCATATAATAAAGAGTGAAGTCATGCATGATATAATGCTGGTCTGGTCTGAACATCTTCTGAGTCAACGGAGGATCAAAATGTAACTTCTGGGAGTGATAACAGGAGCTTCCAACCTTAAGAAGAGCTCAAAAACCTGCATGTTGGAAAATCTTTGTAAATATGGCACAGTCCTTTCTTTTTTAAATTTGAAGAAAGGGAATATAATTTTATGTATAGTTAGAACCTTGTATTTTCATTTCAGATAGAGTAGAGAACAGTTCCATAGACGTAAAAGGAAGTTAGGAGACATTTCTTCAAAGTCAGGGGGATGTCCCACTGGAAGATTTTCCTTCATCTCTTGTTTTAATGACAACTATGACATTTTGGAGTTCCCATCACTTTCTGTCATGGTCAAATAGAGAGGGTGAATCTCCCCAAAGGGTTCACAGAGAACAATGAAAACCTGCCAGGGGTTTTAATATTACACTACTACACTTTAATAATGCATGTGTCACTACTCCTGGCAAATTACAGGACACATTTGGATTCTGGCTAGCTAAAAAGGCCAATCAAAAGTAGAGATGGGTGGAAGAATTACCCGGACTAAGATAGTGTTCTGCCCCATTTCTTCAGCCCAATATGGTGTTTGTGATTACCTGGACGAGGGTAGGCTCAGAGGTGCTGACATCCAAGGCATGGTTACCTTAATAACAAGTGCATATGAGAAGTATATCTGTGACTGTGCTCCAAATTGGTTTCATGATTACTCATTCTGTTCACAAAGTTTGGAGCACAAAGAATAATACACAGGAAACAGTAAACACATTATAATTACCTTTTCCTTTAGTCCTTTAGTCTGTGTGTATATACCCTCACTGAGTTACCAGTATTTGCTGAGAATACAGAGAATTACATATTAGTCTGGAAAAACTGAGTGTTAAATGTGGATCCAACTATGAAGAGGAATCGTCAGTTATTTAAGCTAAGTGCTAATTAATTTTGAGAAGGTGTTTAGAAGATTTGGCTATTCTAATAAAAACTTGACATGACTGAATAAATTGGAATCATTCACATTTACATTGTGGAGAATTTAAATTAGTTTTAGACAACGCGCACTTTGCATGCCAGAGTGGGCAGCAAGTTTACTACATACAACATACAAAGAACATGTTTTTCTTCCATGTTTTGTGCGATTCCTAGTGGCATAGGTTTTTGATGGAAAGAAAGCGCTAGCGAGCCAATAAGCTTCAACTTTATATGAAAATCTGCTCTTTAGACACTAGGGCAGAAATATTTTAAACTGCTCAGGGATCACCTCTATATAGTTTCTGTGGTTCACTTCATTGTATACAGTATGTAAACTCAATTATTACAATTAGAAGGCTCAGGAGGAGAAGGAGGATTGGAGCAACCTATGATTTCTATGTAGCCTAACATAGGGATTAACGATTCTCAATGAAACCAATAAAAGGCTGCAACACAATTCAAGCAAGCTGCAAATTGTATACAGAGTAGCTTTACAGGCAGATATAACTGGGTATTTTCTATTGAATTCTGTCATTAGTTTTGTCAACTTCCAAATGCCCCCTTCTCCCTACTTATCGGAAAAAAAATAATAATAATAATAATAATAATAAATAAAAAAAAAAAAAGAATTATATATATATATATATATATATATATATATATATATATATATATATATATATATATATATATAATTTATATTTAATATATATAATTTAAATACTACCCACAGGTCCTCCCATGCAAGTCCTTGTTCTGGAACTTTCTGTTATAGGGTGGAAGTGCTCTGATTTTGTCCCCCAGTTGTACTCTTGTATTGTCACCCTGTCACAATGGCTTTACCAATTGCTGACATCTTGCTTGTTGCCTGCCTGTTATGTTAATTAGGGACGAACTTTCATCCCATTTGGCAGGACTGAACATCATTAAAGCAGGTTTTTCTCCCACTGCTATATATGACAGCTTCCTTCTTTTGTTGTCAATGTTTTATAGAGGTGGCAGGTGCTGGCACCTGCCATGTCCTTAGCAACCAGTGATGTCACCCAGCCCCATTCATTTGCTGTCTGGGAATTTTCAGTCATGTCAACAAAGTGCATGGGTTATAGTTAAATAAAAAAACACTTGGGGTTCCCCCCATAATTCACACCATGCCCCTCAGGTCTGGTATCAATTTTAGGTGGACCACTTGCAAAAAAATGGTGTGGGATTCCCTAAGTTTTATACCCTTCGGGTTCCTTGTACTGCGTCTTGCTCTCATACTCATATAGCTCTACTATACAGGGACTGCAAGAGCCCGATACCAGGGCAAAATTCAGGTATTTACATTGTTTGCAATAAAACAATGCATTTGATATATTAATGATTACAGAGCTGAAATAATTTTTGTATTTTACCAGTAAATTTGTCTAGAGGCAAGTTTTAATCACTTGTGTCCCCATTGCTGTTTTTAAATAGGAGCACACTGTAGAAGTGAATGTAAACACTATGCTTCTATGCTTTACATCAGGAATATAGGGACTTCACGAGTGATGGCACCACACTTCCTGTCAGTACAGAGGCTCAGGCAGAGCTGTTCTAGTCTCTCCTTATAGCAGTAGATCACTGCAACAATGATCTATTGCTGGCTGATTACAGCTTTACTTTGTGCTTTACCATTCTGCTACATTACGAAAATGTCACACTATCATTTTAATCAGCAGACTTTGTTATGTACGTTGTATATTTTGTGGTAAATGAGGGTGCACAAATTATGTAACAGTTGAGTAGAATTATTTTTTTTATTGTTTCAAAACTTTCAACTTTTTTAGAAAAATAAAAATATATGTATCCAAATTTGCTACCAAGTAATGCCTAATTTGTCCCAAAACAAATGATGTATTAAACATTAGGGTAGACTAGAAAACCTAAAAGATATAATATGTGGCACAGAGACATTGCCGTTAAAGTGCCACAAAAAAACCCTGGAACGTAAGGGGATTTAAGGTAAAAAAGCCCCGGGAGTTCAAGTGGTTAAAAAAGAACTGACCATAATTACTGTATGTATGCTGATTGGGTGCTATGAGGTAATTCTGCACTTGCTCCAGAGCTCTCCAATCTATCCTAGTTCTATAACCATTATGAGAGGGTCTCCCTTTTTTATTAGAGGTTGCATAGATTTAACATTAAAAAAGCAGTGCAAGACTTCTCTACTACAGCCATAATAGGGTATATTGTCAAAATCAGGAAATCTAGTGAGCAGATCGACTTGCTATGAGAAGTCAATGGTGGACTCAACCCATCTTCTCCTCCTTTGCCTGAAACATCAGCTTTGGAAGTAGATAACCCTGTAAATAACTAAGTATGATTGCTTCCTCCCTTTTTAGCGGAAAGATATTTGTCTCAGTGCCTTTAAAATCTGTTAACATCATTTAATTAAACCATATTAAAAATGTTTTTGCCGGTATATTGCACTTTACTAAGCACTGCATTTCCTGTCCTTGGCTGTAGCATATGGGTTAAGGGTGTTTACGGATGGTTTGTGATCCCTCCTGCTGCGTAAGTTAATGATTTCTCCATCTCCCTACCCTCCTAATTTCTAAATATCAATAAAGTTAATTAAATGCCACACAGGGGGTCTTTTGAAGAGGCATGCTAAAGGGATTGACAGAGACTGTTACAAAGGTGCTGAGCTACTTTGCTGATAAAGCACGTCACTGTGAAAAGGATGCCAAGAATAAAAGCAACACATTTCTCCATGTTGTTTTTGCTGTAGCGATGGCTGTGGGATTTGGAGATTACACCCACATTTTAAACTTTGTATGTAACAACCTCCTATGGTGAAAATAACTGAAGGCAGTCGTGTGATAAGAGTTTAGCAGAACCTTTATAGCAATTTACCTCTTGTTGGAATAACTATTTCTAAAAAAAAAAAATCACGCTTGTCCAGTTAAATAAAAAATACCTGTAGGGTTTAATTTTGAAGTTTATGGCTCTTACATATGTTCACGATGCTCTTCACACTGAATCAGTGGTGGCAGTTTTACTAATGTTTTAGATGATTCACATGTGTTATTCTATGTAGCACTGTCTGTGTCACATATGCTAGCTTTGTCTTTGTCATTATCACCAACAGTGGTCAAGAGCTCTGGATAACTACAGAAAGAATAAAGCTGGCCATACATGGACTATTTTTTTATTTTTATTTTTTTGATCAGCCAGCGGATGGATGGAGGAATCCTCCCCAGAGGAGAGAATACACTGTTCAATGCTGCAGCCGTTTGGCTGCAGAGCTGACTGAACAAAAATTTTCCAGCAAGTCTATTCATTAGAAATCAATCATTAGACTGACTTGTCATGAATGAGAACAGCCATAGATGGATCTGAATTTGTTCAGTCCTTGCCAAACCACCCTCATTTCAATACATCTATGGCCAGCTTAATACTGGATGGTGAGTGATGGAAATAGAGCAATATTTTTTTAATTCTTGTTGCTGAACATATGCTGTATGATAAGATGTGAAGTTCAGTGATGTTGGATATTCTTCGAACAGTCATCACTACTGCTTTGACACTGTTTGGTCTTGGATATCTCCCAATAGGGCTGTTTCTGTTGCTCCATAAACCACTTCCCGCCCACCATATAGCAAAATGACGGCCGGAAAGTGGTTGTATTATCCTGACTGGACATCATATGACATCCAGCGGGATAAGCTGCTAGCACATACATGCCCGCGGGGGGGGGGGGGCACGCAGCACAGGATCGGTGGTGTGGTGTGTCAGTTTGACACACTACATCTCCGATCTAGGTAAAGAGCCTATGTCCAATCACAGTGTAAACAGAAAGAGCCGTTTATCGGCTTTTCCTCCACTCGCACTGACTGACATGAGTAGAGGAGAGCCGATCGGCTGCTCTCCTGACAGGGGGGGGTCTACACTGATAATAAGCACATTGATTCTCAGTGCAGACCCATCGAGGATGCTCACTGGAGACCACCAAGTGAGCCCACCAGGAATGCCAATCAGTGCCCATTAGGATTGTGCCCATTAGTGATTGCTTTTCAGTGCCTCCTGATCAGTGCTGCCTACCAGTGCCACCTATCAGTGCCGCCCATCAGTGCCACCCATCAGTGCCGTCTATCAGTGCCCACCAGTGCCACCTATGAGTGCCACCTATGAGTGCCCATCAGTGCCACCTATAAGTGCCGCCTATGAGTGCCCATCAGTGGCACCTATCAGTGCCCATCAGTGCTGCATATCAGTGCCACCTATCAGTGCCTATGAGTGCTGCTTATCAGTGCTGCATATAAGTGCCTCATCATCATCGCCCATCAGTGCCACCTCATCAGTGCCAATCAGTACTGCCTTATCAGTGACCATCAGTGCAGGCTCATCAGTGCTCATCCAGTGAAGGAGAAAACGTACTTAATTAACAAAAACAAAGAAAAAATTTTTTTTTCAAAATTTTTGGTCTTTTTTTATTTAGAGTGCAAAAAATAACCCCAGTAGTGATCAAATACCACCAAAAAAAATTATAAAAATGTTGTTTGGGTACAGTGTTACATGACCGCGCAATTGTCATTCAAAATGCGACAGCGCTGAAAGCTTAAAATTGGACTGGGCAGGAAAGGGGGTGAAAGTGCCCTGTATTGAAGTGGTTAATCATGGATCTGGAGTGGACCCAAAACACACTGGAATGTATCCACTGCTACTACTATGTACACTAAAGAAATAAGGCTTGATGGCCGCACTCCGATGCAATCACCTTTATTCCATGTTATAAAAACAATAATCCGTACAGCAAATGGTGGTGAAACAACAGATAGCAGCTTGGCTGTTATCTATTGTTTCACCACCATTTGCTGTACGGTTTATTGTTCTTTATACTGTTTCTCACTTAAGAAACAGGTGAACCAAAAAGCATTTCTTAGAAGATATTGAGAAAAAGAAAGCAGCTTAGCAGCATGTAAACCATAACCATAGGGCACAATTATAAGGGATGCAAGTTTCGTATCAGTGTAGGGCACTGACATCCATTACTCTTACTACGTAAATTAGATGAAAACCCTAGCTAGATGGCAGTTTGGCAAAGTACTGTAACAATTTCCACTTTTTTTTCAGTGCTTTCTCCTTATTTTAAACGTCTTTGCATCTCAATGCTTATGATCTCCTCTAGCCTCCTTCAGCAACTTTCTGTCTACATAAAAATGTTCCAGTATCCTCTGCACATTATTGTCCTCGATCGACTTACTGATAGTGACAACAGCAAATCATGCTTACACAGAGAGTGTTGTCATGGCCACTTGTAATCTTCACCAGGAGCACATGAGACAGGGTGACAATGCAAAAAAATTGTCAACCTTAACTGCCTGAAATGCCTGAACAAGTATCTTAATTGCAAAAATTACTAGGTATTAGGCTGAATATTTAACAAATGTTGAAGTTACATCAACATGTTGAACGTTATGTTCTAGATTCTAGAGATTGAGTTTAGATCTATTTTATGTCCAGAGACCCTTGATGTACTAGTTCATTCCTTCTAGTTATCTCCGCTACTACAGGTAAGTAGGGATCACTAAGAACCCTCTCAGAAATGAAGTGAAGTTATTACTGACCATCTGCAATGATGCCATTGTAAGACTCCTACTATGTACACTTACTCATTTAATTAATGCTGGCACACAAAATGCTGTCTGTATATGTTATCACTTGTAATTCAGAGGCTGAAAACTTTACTTGACTTTTTTTGCCAGTGGATAATTTCCACTCCTAGATGTCTACTGAAATACACTGCTTTGTATTATAGATCTAAATTAGATCTGGCAGAATATTCTAAAGTTTGGAATGAAATACCTGGAAATAGATTACATCTGCAATGAAGTATAAACCGCAAGCAGCTGAACAGACCTATAGTGCACAGAAGCCTTTCTCAGGTCATAAATGTTCACTGCACATCTGAATTATCAAATACCTATATGAAGATGAAAAGATGGCGTGTTAAACTGCATCTTTGGACAATATCAATATTCATAAATATGAGGAAGTCTGTCACTAGCATTACCTCTGCATATTCAGTTTTTCTATTAAATCTGAATTCCAGGAATTCAGAAACTTTGCAAAAAATAAAGGCACACTATGAGCTAAGTCAGATTGGGTGCATGTCACCTCTGAGACTTAGTTTTATTACTTATATGTTACATGTTTATTGCACTTCTGGAGGACACATTTCAGCTGTGAGAGGAGAGAAGCAGACACAGCAGCTATGCCCGCCCCTCCTGCTGCCCATTTACAGAAGCCTTTGCATTTTGTGAATAAGTCAACATAATACAAAGGCTTCTGGAAATGGGTAGGAGGAGGGAAGTGGTGGGCATAGAAGTTCCAGCGACTATGCTCTTGAAGGAAATGAGACCATGGCAAACAGCATCGGAGCTTTGGAAATTATCTTCCTGGAGCACAATAAACCTGTCAGATATGAATAATAGTGATAAGTCTATGAGGCATCAGGCACTTCATCAGACTTAACTTATGGTAGACCTGAAGTTTTTACAAAGTAACTGAATTCCCAGAATTCAACTTTAATTAAAAAAATAGTATTGCATTATAACAAAAAATAATGGCAATTGTTTATAATACTGTGTACTTTAGCAAACTAAATGTCATTTGCATGTGTTTATATTATATTTGCATCATAATATGAATACGTTTTGGAAAAGCTAAGTAATGTTATTTGTCTGCATGCTTCATAATAATTTCAATTCCAAATGCAGAAATAAGCATGTTCCCAAGATGCCCAAATCTAACTTTTTCCATCAAACTACTTTTTTCTTTTTTTTTTTTTTTACTGAAGATTACAAATTGGGACAGCTGGAACAGAGATAAGCCTTTACTGTACTGTTCACCAGAGAAAAAAAGAGCATTTCTTTTTGTTTCTATTGCCTTTTGTTCTCTTCGGGCTGTAAGCATGCATATTCCTATAGCTCAGCTTGGTATCTACCTTGGCTTCTTAGACTTTACATATCTTCCTAAAAACAGGGCTTCCTCTGCACCTCACAAAATGGTTTAAAGCACACGGGGCATGGAGACAGCTTAGCACGTTTGTTTCCTGGAAGAAAAGGGTAAAACAAGAATTTGGAAAATGGCTAATTACACATAACAAATGCATATAAGGGTGGTGTTTTACTTGCCAAAAGATTTTTACTTTTGTCCATCCTGTGCTGAGATTTACACTAGGGCATGGCTGATTCTTCAGGAATCTTCTGATTTCTACTGCAGCTGTGAGTGGCCAGGTGTCATTCACTATCATGACAGGTCGCCGGTGGCCACAGCTATTTGCAGTTCTCCACACAGCCTGTACCTGCTGGACTGAAAATTTGTGCTGCCTTTATCTAAGTTTGAGCTCAGCTATACAAAGATTGCAAGAGGCTAATACCAAGTGGAATTCAGGTATATGCACTGCTTTCATTTAAAAAAATACATTTAATGATGTATTATTGAATACAGATGTCAAGTGATGTTCTCTCCTCTGAAATACCCGCTACGCTATCATTCTTGGTTACTTCAACATTCCTGTCATTGACAACAGCCCAACTACAGCTCAACTTCTCAACTTAACCTCATCTTTTGACCTAACCTAATGCACACATACTTTCACTCACTCCAATGGTAATACCCTGGACCTTGTATACTCCCATCTCTGCAATCCTGGCAACCTCACCAACACCCCCTTTCCTCTCTGTGATCACAACCTCATCAGTTTCACTGTATCCTTGCCTCCAACCACCCATCCCTCCAAGCAGCAAACAATTACTCGTAAGAACCTTTGCCACTTTAACCCTTCTCTTCTCTATTCTGCTACTGACCACCTATATGACATAATCTCTCCCATGTCCTGTCCTGACCTGGCCACCTCTGTCTACAACAGTTCATTCTCATCATCACTAGATGCACTTGTTCCTCTAACCACACGCAGAATCAGGCCCTGACCATTACAATCCAGGCAAACTGACAACACTAAAAATCTAAAGAAGCTTTGCCGTGCTCTTGAACGACTGTGGTGTAAAACAAAATGCCTGCAGGACTTCACCCTATATAAATCTGCCCTTCTAAAATACAATTCCTGCCTCCATGCTGCCAAACAAGCCTACTTTGTCTCTCTTATTAATACCTTGTCATCCAGTCCCCGTTAGCTCTTCTTAACCTTTAACTCTCTGCTTCATCCCCCACCCCCTCTACCCACTAACTCACTCACGGCCCAAGAGATTGCCAATCACTTCAAAGACAAGATTGATGCAATTCTTGAGGACACCTCCGCTGTACGTACATCTTCCCTACCAAAAAAATACCTTGCCTAACAGCACATTCAACACTCTTCTCTTTTGAATTGGCTACTACTGAAGAGGTTACAAAACTTTTCTCAGATGACCACCTAACCAATTGTCCCTTGGATCCTATTCCTTCACAACTACTACAGTCACCCTCTTCTTCTATCCTATGCTCCCTCACTCACATCTTCAATCGCTCCCTCTCTAGTGGCGCTTTCTCCTCCCCTTGAAAACATGCGCAGACCACTCCCATACTTAAAAAGCCCTCACTGGACCCCACAAACCTGAACAACTTAAGACCCATCTCATTGCTCCTATTCACCTCTAAACTTCTAGAACGCTTAGTCTACATCCGTCTTAGCTCCTACCTCAGTGAAAATAACCTTATGACCCCTTACAGTTTGACTTTCGCTCGCGGCACTCATGGAAACTGCCTTACTAAAACTCACTAACAATTTACTAACTTCTAAAACCAACAGCACGTACTCCATACTCATACTACTCGACCTCTCTGCGTCTTTTGATACTGTTGACCACCCGCTCCTTCTCAATAAACTCCATTCCCTTGGCCTCCAAGATTCTGCTCTATTCTGGTTCTCTGCCTACTTATCACAGCACTCCTTCAGTGTTACCCACAACTCTGTCTCCTCCTCTCTATTGCCCCTTTCTGTGAGGGTGCCCCAAGGCTCCGTTCTTGGACCCCTTCTCTTCTCTATCTACACCTCCTCCCTTGGTCACGTGATAACCACCTATGGCTTCCAATACCACTTATACGCTGATGACACCCAAATCTATCTGTCTACTACTCACCTCACTCCTTCAGTCTCCTCTTGCATTACTAACTTACTAACTGACATATCAGCATGGAGGTTGCACCACTTCCTTAAACTAAATCTCTCTAAAACTGAGCTATTAATATTCCTCCCCACCTGTGCCCCCCTCCATGACTTTTCCATCCACATCAACAATGCAACCATCAGTCCCTCCCCTGACGCCAGGGTACTAGCTGTAATCCTAGACTCTGACTTGTCATTTCAGCCTCAAGTCCAATCGTTATCAAAAGTTTGTAGAATTCACCTCCGTAACAGCTCTAAAATTCACCCCTTTTTAACAAATGAAACCACCAAGCTCCTCATTCACTCCCTTGTTATCTCTCGCCTTGACTATTGCAACTCCCTTCTCATTGGCCTGCCTCTCCATAGGCTAGCCCCTCTTCAGTCTATCATGAATGCTGCTGCCAGACTTATCCACCTTACCAATCGCTCAGTGTCTGCCAACCCTCTCCTCCAATCTCTACACTGGCTCCCAATCACCCAGCAAAATAAATTCAAAATACTAACCACAACATACAAAGCCATTCACAACTCTGCCCCAAGCTACATCAATAAACTTGTCTCCAAATATCACCCAAACCGTCCTCTCCGCTCTTCTCAAGTCCTCCTACTCTCAAGCTCTCTCAACTCCTGCTCCCATGCTCATCTCCAGGATTTCTCCAGAGCCTCTCCCATCCTGGAACTCGCTACCTCAACCTGTCCGGCTATCCCCTAATCTTGCTACCTTCAGGCGATCCCTGAAATCTCATCTCTTCAGGGAAGCCTATCACGTCTCCAACTAATCTTTTACCACTTCCATCAGCTCGTTCCCCACAGTTACAACCTTTTGTACAACCGGCCCCACCCTATTAGATTGTAAGCTCTTCTGAGCAGGGCCCTCTTAATCCTCTTGTATTTTGTTGTATTATAACTGTATTGTCTCTCTTTTATATTGTAAAGCACTGCGTAAACTGTTGGCGCTATATAAATCCTGTGTAATAATAATAATAACTGGGACATAGGGACTGTACTTGCACAGACACTGCTCCCAATCTGACATCCATGCAGGTGTGCATGCACAGCCCAGAATGCATACATGCCCCTTGTATATGCTGCAGGCCGTGGAATGCCTCTGCCACCTATAATTGGATGTCTATAGTAATAGCTTCCTGGTGGGATTGCTCATGCTGGTTCAGACTTTCAAACACACCTGAGCTCATTCCTACTAACTACCTTCTCTTGCTTTTGATTCCAAATCTGGCTATTGCTCTGGGTTGGTCTTTGTCATGTAATTGTCTTTAGAGGAGCCCAGTAGAAGAAGAGGGAACATGTCAAAAATAGTGTCTGACCAGTAGAAATTTTGAAGGTACAGCATGAGGTTTTGGAGGAGTAAAACCCTCCTTACTCTGGTCGTTATAGTTCGGTGGACTCAGCAGAGATGGTCTAGAAATTTTGTAGATAAGGGTCAAAAATAGAGGCCATGGTGAGCCCTCAGTGTAAAAAGAGCTAACTAAAACACCAAGTTTAACAGAAAAGGGGCAGAAGAGCTTAAATAGACCACAGACACCTTCCTTAGTTCATGGCTGAGTACCAGGCTTGTCTCTTTCCTTCCTGTATCTCTGCTGTTGCTTTGTTGGTTATATCATTACTGAATACCTTTTCTGGCTTTGATTCCAAATCTGGGTTGGTCTATGTTTTGTAATTGTCTCTGGAGAAGTGAAGTAGAACAAGGGGGGAAATGCCAAAAAATGTAGACTGACCAGAACAAATTTTGAAGCCATAGCATGAGGTTTTGATAGAGGAGGAAAGTTCTAGCTCAGTGGCAGTAGCAGAAGGTCTCCAAAGTATTTGTAGTTGAGGAAAGAAAAAAAAGGAAGTGGTGAGTCCTTGGGGCAACTTAATTTGAACTAAAACATAAAGTTCAACAGATAAGGGGGACGCAAGTGTACTTAGACCACAGACACCTTCCTTGATTCATGGCTGGGTACCAGACTTGTCTCTTGCCTTTCTGTATCTCTTTCGTACTTGTGTAAGCACTCCCATTGCATTACATGTACATTTTTCTGCAATATGGAATGCTTGCTCACATGTTTCTGGTTGACCTCATGCTATCTATCCCGCAGTTGGTTCAAACCCTTAAACCTTTTTTTGCTTAGAGTTTATAACAAAAATTCAATATAAATAAGTTAGCTTAGCTGATTCAGGAAAGCGTGAAAGCCCAACAAAAGCAAACATACATTGTGACACAAAACGTTGATCAGCACACAAAGGCTGGGTTTGCTAACATTAAAAAGAAATACCAATTCCGTAACCTAGAATAACATTTCATTAAGATACCCAGCAAGATTCAAGCTTTTGCATAAATGAAAATAAAATAATAAACACTAAATTATTAAAGAAGATATGATGACCTTTAAAACATCCTAGAAAATTGTCAATTTATTGCTGAATTGATTGTCCCCACTGGCCTCAGTTGTTCTGCTAATTTTAAATGCAAGGATAAAACCACAATTATGATGTGAGTGACCCACAGACTATAAATAGGGATGGATATCTTTAGAAAATGTTTTAGCATGTAAATGAGGCTAATAAAAAATGTAGGTATTAGGGATGAGGTTTGGATTCTCAGATACTCTGAGGGGTTTGAGGTGAATCCTGCAGCTTTAAGATTCATATTCCTGGTGAGTTTTTGTGCAGTTTCACCTGGGAGCATTTTATAAGCCATAATGTACTGCATGGCCGTTAAATTGTGGCCAGTAGTCTTAAACGGGCCAGTAAGGGGAATTTTGGTTAAGCCAGCCCCTAGAAATTAAAAAATAGGGAAAACTGACAAACTGCAGAGAAGAAGATTAGGGTCAGTTAGGAAACTGTATTTTAATTCTGATTGCTAACTTTTTGGGTAATCAAACCTTTTGTTCCTTTTTTTGGTTCTTATTGTTTGTGGCTTTTTTGTCTTTAACCGCTTCAATACTGGGCACTTTTACCCCCTTCCTGACCAATTTTCAGCTTTCAGTGCTGTCACACTTTGAATGACAATTGTGCGGTCATGCAACGCTGTACCCAAATGACATTTTTATAGATTTTTCACACAAATAAAGCTTTCTTTTGGTGGTATTTAATCACCTTTGGGTTTTTTATTTTTTGCAAAAAAAACCCCCAAAAATGCCAAGAAGTTTGAAAAAAAAAAGTTTTTCGTAGTTTCTGTCAGAAAATTTTGTAAATGAGTAATTTTTCTCCTTCACTGATGTGCGCTGATGAGGCGCCAATGATGAGTACCGATGGGCACTGATAAGGCGGCACTTATGGGCACTGAAGGGCACTGATGAGGGCACTAATATTCCGCACTGATGGGCACGGATAGGCACTGATAGGAGGCACTTATGGGCAATGATAGGGGGCACGGACAGGCAGCACTGATGGATGGCACTGATGGGCGGCACTGAAAGGCAGAACTGACTGGCATCACTGATGGGCACAGGTTGGCATCACAGATGGGCACAGATTGGCATAACAGATGGTCACTGACTAGCATCACTGCTGGGCACTGTTGGGGCTGCACTGATCATCAGTGCCCTGATTACCTGTACAGGTCTCTCCTGCGAGGAGATGCCACTGATCGGCTCTCCTCACTTCACACTCTGTTAGTGAGAGGCGAGGAGAGCCGATTACTGCCACTTCCGTGTTTACATGTGATCGGCTGTGATTGGACACAGCCGATCACATGGGTAAAAGCAGCATTATCGGATCTTTACTGAGATGTGTGCAAAGAGCCGATGACACGCCCACGATTGCCGTGCTGCCTGCCCCCACGGGAGCACAAGAGCTGTGAGACTGGGGTGACGTCAGATGACGTTGTCCCAGAACGAGAGGGGATTAATCATACTTTGTGGTTGATTTGAGGTCAGCAGTCACTAATGGCTGATATCCTGCCCATAGCTGATGTGCCTTCTATTTTGCTGCAAGGCTTACCTTTAAAAACATGGGTTTTTGTCTTGGGGGGTATTTTGGGTTTTTGGGGGGATTTTTTTTTTTTTATTTATTATTATTATATGGTGATAAGGTCTTTATGTTAGGTTAAACTGATTTTTTTTTCATGGCTTCCCTTCAAAAGAAAAGTGAGCTTTTGTTTCTGGTGTGGACTTTGGGGGTTTTCATTTTTTGTTGTGGTTTTTTTCATTTTCATTTTATGTTGATTTGGTCTGCAAACACAGTGGAACTAGCACTACAACATATCCAAATTTGGGGTTCTTAGCACCAAGTGGCCCCGAGATATGGGGCCCCAAAGTCAGGTCGGAAAATGTCATTCTCTGCTGTAGAAGTGCTTGACATTTTGCGACCTGACTTTGGGGTCCCATATCTCGGGGCCACTTGGTGCTAGGAACCCCAAATTTGGTGTGCTAACACAGCGGGACTAACACTATAACATATAACAACATTTGGGGTTCCTAGCACCAATTGGCCCCGAGATACGGGGCCCCAAAGTTGGGTCGCAAAATGTCATTCTCTGCTCTGCAGACGCTTCTAGATGCAAATGCGGTAAAACACGGCTAAACGCGGCATGCAAATGCGGCAAAACGGGCGTTTCTAAACCTCGGTTTCAGCTTTTAAAAACATGTGTTCAGCAGAGTTTGCACCGGCGCCTCATGTGCATGAGGCCTTACATGTTCCCCCCATGGCAGTGCACCACAGCTTCCCATTTCTTTTTTTATAGTAGTGTGCCTATCAGCCTTAAAAATTAGTATGATTAATTACAAGATTCGCCCTGACAGATTTAGGATGATTTGCTTCTAAGTCTGGGTTTCCTGAATTTTAAATAAGATTCTTCAAACCTTTGGTGAATTGAACCCAACCTGATTCATCCATCGCAAAAGAACCCTTATTGTTAGAAATATGGAAGATGTCATTGCCAACTTAATTTTGAAGGCTTGGGCTCTCTGTCCACCTTTCTTTTCCATGCTTCACTACCTAATAAGTCACTGACAAAAAACATTTACGTGGCCCAACACTTCATTAACTGCTTGCTTAGTTCACTGATTCAGTGTGTGAAGCCATATTACGTACGAAGCCCAGGAGCTTACACCATCAAAGACAACTCAGCAGTTGCAACTCCCATATCTAAATCCTTAATCTTGATTCCTCTTCAATCAATCCCAAACAACCAACAGCATGATTAATATGTGGAAACTATTTAGCTGGTACAATGTCTGCTGAATTTCTGCAGAATATGTTATGAATATACAGTATATATATCTTCTTCTTTTTACACACTTCAATCAGCCCTATGAAAAGCCAGGAAAAGCCCACCATGGGAATTACCAAAGCCAAGAACACCAGTGGAGAAGTAGTTTGCCTGGATTTCACAGGATTCCCATAAATGTGTAGAGATGATGATTTAAAGTAGAACTACAGACAAAACTTTTTTTTTCATTTTGGAAAGAGTAACTGAGGGTTATAACCCCTGTCAGATTTGTTTCTGTCATCTGTGTCCCATTGAAGAGATTTTGATTTACTTCCTGTCCCATAGCCAAACAGGAAATGAGAGAAAATCCCTGTAAATTAAGGGAATTCCTTGGGGACCCCCAGATCACCAGGACTAGTGCCCCTGTTTCGTCACATATGGCGACCCATCACATGTGGCCACCTGCTGGACTGCGCATGCGCGCCGCCTCCATATGCGTTCCAACACTGTTGTAAGACACCACTTTGCCACAGGGCCGCTCGCCACGCTTTCGCTCGGCATAATTATAATCTGACTGTATGTCCACGCAGATCGCCACAGTGTTGGAACGCATATGGCGGCGTTGCGCATGTGCAGTCCAGCGGGTAGCCAAATGTGATGGGTCGCCATATGTGACGAAACACCCCCCACTGGAAGATTTCCCCTCTATTACTTTTCTGGGGACAACTCAACAAAATTTGGGATTTTCTTTTACTCTCACTTTCAATGATAATGATAAACAGGACAAACAGAGAGAGGGAATCTCCCTAACAGGGGGCACAGACAGCAATAAAACTCTGACAAGCTTTCTAATCCATCTCCACTCTATCCAAAACTTAAAAAAAAAAAAGTTTTGCCTTTAGTTATACTTTAACACATTGTCACATTGTCACAAAAATATGCTTTTGGACAGCTTAGCATTGAATTGTAAAGAAATACAGTGGTTTCATCTACTTCTTCTTCCATTCAGGTCCCCTTTATACCATATGAATCCTAGATTTTGTGGCTGTTGATTTGATTGTCTAACTAGACTTGAGGGTAGCTATAATTCTTAGTATTATTACCATTTCAAGTTCCCACACTACCACTGTAAAATAATGCTGAAACTGACAGGTTGTTGCCATTTTTTAAGTCCCAGCTGTTCCCTTTCCTCTCTGCCCTATGGCAGTATTTTAATGAGTTTTTCCTGAGGGAAGTATGGATTTTATATGTACTGTGTGCCAAGTTGATTCTTAGACAGAGGTTATGTGTTAGAGGAGCAGAACATTCATTTAGATGCAGAATTAAAACACCATAAAATTCTTATATGTGCTAAAATAACATTCACACCTCTGCTGAGAAATAGGAAATATTTATCCTCTGGTATTTGAGTTATTTCCCATATTTTCTATTGAGTTATTTGAACATAGTATGTATGTTCAAATAATATGGGCTTGTTATTGTGTTTCTAAAAGGAAACACAAGGCCATTAGTTACAGTAGAAGGCCATTAGTTACAGTAGAACATTAGTTGCATTTATCAGAAAAGCATGTTTTTATGCACCATTTTCATAGAACCCAAAGCCTATGGCAACTGAAGCGTAAAGTGATCACACATGGTCAATAAAGCAGTCATATCATCCATTTACTTCAGTGACAATCATGATACAATCTTGATATAATTGTGATATAGTAATGGCCAGCTTAGGCGAAAGGCTTATCCCAACCAATGGAATAACTATCTTTCAGACAGGTTAGGTCTGCTGTTCTAAATCTTACCCAGCAGTAACCTTTGAAATAATTTTCAGGTCATGGGGAACTCCTGTTAAACCAATTCTTAGGGAGTCAATGGGAAAAATGCACCTTACATTGATGGCTGGTGGGACAAACACCCTCCTTACTGTGGTGGTCAGAATGTCACCATTACAGGCATCTAAAAATATCTCTGATGTCAGGTTACTGGCTTTGCCAAGTAGCGTTGGACCCAGAATCAACCACAACTCAAGAAACCCTTAACAACTTTGGGGGAACCCTAGGGTTCTATAGAAAGGCTAGATGCTGACACATTTCCAACAATATTGTCATAGATTGTCACTGAAGTGGTCATGTATGTCCTGCCTGAGCTTCATCTATAAAAGTGTTTTAAAGGTGTTATTTACTTTGTCGCTAAATGGTATAGTGACAGCACCCCTTCCCAGCAGCACATTCTCACCTTTTCTTTGCTTACTTGCTTTTCTATTAAACCACCTGGGGAAGAGTAAAATAATGAATACTTCCAGGTATGGGGAGCATATGACAGTGCCTAATGACAGGTCCAGTGCTGTCACAAGGAGGAAGGAAGAGAGTCCTCAGCCCTGTGTAGGCTCTAACATGTCATTCATCCCTTGTGGCTGAACTGAATGGTAAGAATTGAAAGAAAAGAAAGTATATACTGCTGTGGAGGGGAGGAAGTTAAACAACTGTATTACCTGCCTGGGCTAAGATTCTTTTTTTAAAAAAGGAACTATCTGCATTGATTATATTCAAGCCTGCACTGGAAAATTCTGGTGGCAATCCAAAATTTTAAATCTAGATGGTTTCTTGGACAGTTCTTAATTAAGACACTTTGACATGTAAGAGCCAACGTGTGTATCAGCTCCACAAAGAACAGAAACAATTTGTGAATTGTCCTGGCAGTCTTGTGACAGCTACTGCCAAAATACTCTTGAAGGATACATCTGTCTATAATTGATATTTCAGTTTTTTGAGTGCACAGCAGTTAATTAAATCACTCACAGGTTTCTGATGTCTGACTGTGGCTTAAATGCTGAGATTTCCCAATAGAAGTTTTAGTAAAAAAAAGCGGTAAGGGTGAGATCTTGTGTCATGGCCAACAAATGGTTGGGGCTAAGAAATACAGATAAAGAAGAGCCATGGTCACAGCATACACTTTCATTTTATAACATCAGTTTTGTAATATTACTTTTTTTAAAACATCCAATATAAACTTACTTGGAAAATGTCCTTTCATGTTGTAAGTGTTGCTGGTCATCTCTTTCCACTACTTCCTGGATTAACTGCATGCTTTGCTGTTCTCTGCTATTTACTTTTAATTTCTAAGGACTACATATCTCATGGTACCTTGCTATAAAAAATATTTTAGATACTCGCGCTACGTGAAAATAAAAGAAAGAAACTGTAGCTGCTGTCCACAAAGTGCTAAACCACTTCAAAATGAAATAAATAAAAAATAAAACAGTGCTTACAGTCCAAATTACGTAACAGTAAATAATAATACTATAACGTGCTTCAAAACTGACATAAAGTGCTCTGTGCTCCAAAAAATGCTGAAGTTTTACCGCTTCAGTCCAAATACATGACAGTGACCAAATAGTGATAAAACATCAGCATTTTTTGGAGCGCATTTTTTTTGGAGCACGGAGCACTTTATGTCAGTTTTTTAAGCACATGGTATAGTATTATTATTCACTGTTCTGCAATTTGGACTGTAAGCGCTGTTTTATTATTTTATTTATTTCATGGTACCTTGCTGCCTGCAAACAGTGATTCCGGTACTGAATCCACCTCCTGAAACTGCTCCTCTCAGCACCTTTGCAGTTCAGAAGGCAGGCTCTGTGAAATGTGTGACACAGCAGTGCTTACTCACAGGGCATAGTGAATATGTTAGAATTGAAATACAATATGGAAATTAATATACAATTTTACATTTTGACCAATGATACACCTTAAGACATTTCACAGTCTCAAAAAGTATACTAAGCTGCTGAAACACCTTAGATTCTAAGCCTCCTGCACTATCCTTTTTCGCAAAGACAGAATAAGCTCCCTGTCTTAATTTTATTCACACAAGCTAACAAATGTCATCACTTTGTACTTCTATTACTTGAAATAATTTACTATCATGACAAGTCTAGAGCAAATCACTTTCCTTTACTGTGCAGACTGTTAAAGCTTAGCAGCTCAAGCCAGCTTCCTCAGGAATAACAAATGTGTCTCCCACCCCTGGAGGTGCCTTGCTACTTATCAGACATCTGGCTGCAAAAGCAGAGATCAGCAACACGTGCTATCTGGTCTTTAATAATTGATTCGTAGGCACCCAGTGGGAGAAGGCTGGATGTTAGACACACTTCATCAAAAGGTCATAGCTGGGAGACTAGTGAAATACTTCTATATTGTCCAAATAAATATATAACAACCTTCAGGATGGGTTTTCTGTAAGCTTCCGCTTCTTCATCAAGCAGGTTCATGGACAGAATCTTCTTTGAATTTGCCATACAAAACCAAATTTAAAGGAGAACTTCACTTTTGTGGGGAAAGAAATAGCTAATACATAAAACTAATACAACATATAGAGTTGCTACACAAGCCGTGTTGTAACTGATAGCTAATAAAAATTGTCTTTCCTTTCCTATATGCAGCATGGTAATTTTCTGTAAAATCCAATGCAATATACACTATATTACCAAAAGTATTGGGACACCTGCCTTTACACGCACATGAACTTTAATGGCATCCCAGTCTTAGCCTGTAGGGTTCAATATTGAGTTGGCCAACCCTTTGCAGCTACAACAGCTCTTCAACTCTTCTGGGAAGGCTTTCCACAAGGTTTAGGATTGGTGTCTATGGGAATGTTTGACCATTCTTCCAGAAGCGCATTTGTGAGGTCAGGCACTGATGTTGTACGAAAAGGCCTGGCTCGCAGTCTCCGCTCTAATTCATCCCAAAGGTGTTTTATCTGGTTGAGGTCAGGACTCTGTGCCAGTCAGTCAAGTTCCTCCACCCCAAACTCTCTCATCCATGTCTTTATGGACCTTGCTTTGTGCACTGGTCCAAATAATTTAGTGGAGGGGAGATTATAGTGTGGGGTTGTTTTTAAGGGGTTGGGCTTGGCCCCTTAGTTTCAGTGAAGGGAACTCTTAAGGCGTCAGCATACCAAGACATTTTGGACAATTTCATGCTCCCATCTTTGTGGGAACAGTTTGGGGTTGGCCCCTTCCTGTTCCAACATGACTGTGCACCAGTATACGTGGGACTTTAAAACATCCTTTATTTTCCAGGTAAGAGTTCCAGTTAAACATGGCAATGCTTTTTGTAACTAGGCAACCTTTTTACTGATGAGAAACACTTCTATTTGGCCTGAGCTTCTTCAAATGTCATAAAATATAATCAGTAATTATTGTTTTCTGAATAAATATTGGAAGTGTTCAAACACCGGTTTCAGTTAAATGTGTAGAACATTGATGGGCAGACAATACAGCTTTTCCACCTGCACAAAATACATACTACCTACTGTCTGTTCATTAGACACCAAAATCCATCATTAAAAAATCAAAATCCAATGCTGAAGTTTACATAAATTGCAAGAGCTATCATGGATGCACTTTAAAATATCCAGCCTTGGGTGCAGGGGAATACTTAGTATGTAAAGATACATTTAGCCCTGGAGAAATAATTTAATTGAAGCTACTGGAGATCCTTTATTAATTCTTCCACGAATGTATTGGAATATTTTCCAGTGCAATCAGTGATGTCAACACATGACTGACACCCAATAACAGCAATATCACTGAGGGAGTTAGCTGGGGGAAGAAATGGAGGATAGCATATCTCCTCAGTAATGATCCATGTGATCTTATTTATTTATTTTGTGGACAGTATGCTCTATTAAACTTATTTGAACTTTTATATCAGTCCTCAAATTATTAAGCTAATGGGGCGTACACACGGTCAGACTTTTCGGCTACAAAAGTCAGACGGACGCCGACGGACCAAATCCGGCGGACAATCCGATCGTGTGTGGGCTTCCCCGGACTTCCAGCAGACTTTTCCAGTCGCAAATCTGATGGACTTTAGATTTAGAACACGCTTCAAATCTTTACGTCGTAACTCCGCCGGACCCAGAAATCCGCTCGTCTGTATGCTAGTCCGACAGACAAAAACCCACGCTAGGGCAGCTATTGGCTACTGGCTATCAACTTCCTTATTTTAGTCCGGTGTACGTCATCACGTACGAATCCGTCGGACTTTTGTGTGATCGTATGTAGGCAAGTCCGTTCGTTAGAAAGTCCGCCGCAAGTCCGCCAAAAGTCAGTCAAAAGTTTGTCGGACGGGTTGTCGCACTTTTGTAGCCAAAAAGTCCGACCGTGTGTACGCCCCATAAGGGTTTTGTAGAGCATGCTACATATTCTCCAGCTTGATTGTTCTGCACTAAACTGACTTCCCGGCTAGTTTTACATTAATTAGAACAGTCAGCTGCTGTAGAGTTTTGAGATGCCCGCCGCATTGGTAAGACGAGTCCTGCCCACTGTTTCTAGTTATCAAAAGCTTGAGTGGTAGGTGTGACTAGAATGTGTTGATATTGATGGGGAATTCATCCGAGACGGAGCATCAAGTTGGTCAGTAAGGCGATAGCAGAATGTGCCTGAGCTTTGGCAGTTTATCATAGAAGACAAGCAGTAATCACCTCTTGTCACTCACCACATGTTCCTCTACCTCATGTTGTTCCATTTTGAAAGGTGTTCTTGGAAGATGGAGCGTAGAATAGTATGCAGATTATTTAGCACGCTGAACATTTTTTCTGTACGAAGCAGAGTAATTTTGTTAAAAGGTGAATCTAATGATCTACAGCGCAGTATAAACAAGGTCATTCAGCTAGAGAAAATATCAAGAGCCTCTTTAATAAGGGCATAAATCTAAACCCTAAATCATAACATTTCATGGGTGAAATTATACCCTAATGAAAAAATATAAGGTGACCTTGTACATTATGCCATGTTTTTTAGAAGAAGCGAATAGCACAGCTGTGTCACTTTTTAGAGAAGAATCAAATATTAAAGCAATCTGGTGCTTTTAAAATTCATGACCTCTACTGCCACAAACATCCACCACTGAGCATGCCCATTTATTTATTTTGTATTCCTTCAGACGATAATAGGTTTACCAGTCATATAATTCTTTTTCAGCTTGTTCAGTGGATACAACTCCAAGTAAAAGAAAAACATAGAAGACAAGTAAATAGTTTTTATGCCATTTTTAAACAAGTGAACATTTTAAAATAATCAGGATGGAAATATTAGATTGCTGAGCCTTTGAGTTCATCTGAAGTCTGACAGTTCCTAGACTGTCACATTTCGGGTGTGCAGTATATAAGGTCAGAGAATTGTCAGGCAGCAACTGCCAGACTTTAGGTTGCATCTGATCCTGATACTTTGGCTTAATCCTAAGGGGAGATATGAATGTTTGTTAAACAATCCAAGTCAATACGTAGAGTCCTTTCCGAACACCATTGTGATTGGCTCTCTTTAAAGTGATTGTAAAGTCTCAGTTTTTGGTTAAAAATAACGTTATACTTACCTTCCCTGTGCAGTGGTTTTGCACAAAGCAGTCCAGATCCTCCTCTTCTCCGGTCCCTCTTCGCTGCTCCTGGCCCCTTCCTCCTGTTGAGTGCCCACACAGCAAGCAGCTTGCTGTGAGGGCACCCAAGCCAAGCTGCAGCTCCGTGTATTCATTTAGACATGGAGGCGCGGTCCAGCCCTGCCCCCTCTCTCTCTCATTGGCTGACTGACTTTGATTGACAGCAGTGGGAGCAAGTGACACTGCGCTGCTGTCTCAGCCAACGAAGAGGGGAGTCCCGGACAGACTAGACACTTCTACAACATCGCTGGATAGATATGGGCTCAGGTGAGTATTAGGGGGGCTGAGGGGGGCTGCTGCACACAGAAGGTTTTTTATCTTAATGCATAGAATGCATTAAGATAAAAAACCTTCTGCCTTTACCATACCTTAAATAAAAGGCACAAATGGCTTAATTTTTTATGAAGTAGTTTGTATAATTTTACAGAATTTTACCCGTTTTTATTTTAACTACTGTTAAGAAAACTTGAAAAACATATGTCTGTATTCAATAAAAGATATTAAAGTGGAACTCCAGCCGACCTCCTCATTTATTTATTTGCTTTGTCCCGTTTACCTGATGGTGGTATCTGGACATTTCAGATACTCACCATCCAGTGGATCCACCGTGGACAGGCTCAGATCATCTCATGCCTGCCCACAGCTCTGTCCCGCACTGCCATGTTTTCTGTGACGACATTGAGAGCCCCGCGGGTCTTTTTGGGTAATGAATAATGAATGAATAATGCACTGATAGGCCTGCTTCCTCCTCCTGTTCTTGAATGAAAGTCTATGCCTCCTTGGATATGTGATATGCATATCCCGAGAGGACAACGGGCAGTGTGCGCGTGATTGGCCTAAGGCGACTGACATACATGGGGAGGCAGGTGGACTTTATATTTAAAAAAGAAGACAAAAACAGACATAAAAAAATGCCCTTTTCCTGCAGTGGAAGGGAGGAGGGGTGGATCATCCTCAAGAGGCTGAAGGTCCGCTTTAAACGTAATTTTACATTGCATGTGTCTTAAATGCAGCCTCCTCTAATCCCATACATATGAGACTTGAAGAGGGTGGACCATCACTTTAAGCCAACAAGGGCTCTACTTCTGTGTACAGTGCTGTCAGTGAAGAGTTGAACATAGGAAGAGAGAGCCGAGTGAAAACTTCAGTGTGCTGCTTCTCCTTTATTGATCATTCACAGGCTGATAGGAAGCTGGATTAAAGTGAGGTCGCCAGTTTGGATATGTTTTTTAGCAGATTTTCCCGTATCTCACTATTTCAAACCCTTTGGCAGGTAAAACAGTTCATGTATATGTATTTGAATTGTGTATTTTGCTGTTTCCCTGGAGTTCAGCTTTAATTACTGATGAGTGTTCCCATTAGAAACTGGGAAACAATTGAAACTGTGGGTGGCAGATTACTGTAAGCTGATGGAAAGCTCTAAGATTGCCAACAAAATTATCAAGTGCTATTCCAGGATAAGGTTTGCCATACACTGCCCCCCTTGTGTAAGCATTACCCACGCCAGTCAGGTGAAAATTGGACCCGTCTAGAACAACTGTCAGAAGCAATGCTTCAATCTGCCCATGCTGGGCTTCCCTCTGTGTCAATAACAAGCTCTTCTGACCTTTGGTTCATAGATATCTACTTGAAATATCCCATCTTACAGTATATGTAAGTTGGACAGGAACAACTTTCATATACTGTATATTGTAGCTTTTATGTCCATTTTTGTTATAAATATATTTTATCAATATGTAAGCATCAGAAAAGGAAAACTAACATTCTTTTTAATTTTTTTAAAGAGGGAGCATGTAGTGTGTGGGACATTTTGTTCGTCCTGACACAGGGTTATTATGTTGCCTCTATAGGCTTGTCACACTGAAAATCATTGTCGTATTTTAGGCACTGATTTAATGACATATGCTACAGTCTCTCCATTACAGGAGGCTGGAGTGCTACCGATAGAGATGTGAGATGACCTAGCTCACAATATGAACGGAATAAATGAATAGGAGTTGACGTTTCAGGCTATTGTTAGTGTGAAGGATGCATTTTACACACCTGTACATACCAAAATAGCACATGACCTGAAGTTCATGAAAACATGAGCTCTGAATAGCTAGAAAAAATACTGGAGCTTGATGTAGCTTAGAAATTGAACACAATATAAACATATAAATCGAATACCAGAATAGCTTAAAAACTGAATCATACATAGGTCAACAGTAACACATCTAATAAACAAAAGATTAGGCAGTTAAAAAGATGCAATCAAGACTGGATTTATAGCTTATGCTTTTAACTATAGAACCTCTGGTGCCTTTGGCCTGGCAGAATTGCTTGCCACACTCGGGGATAATCATTCCCAGTGACTGCGCTGAAATTCTTGCAGAGAATTTACGTTCCTCCAGAGATCTTCTTGTGGCCAGAAAGTGCAGTGCCACTATTAGTCTTTCTTCTGTACTTATTGCTTTGCACATCAAGAAATCCTGCTTCTCAGATAGCAAGGATAACTTGCCACAAATGTGTGGCAGTGCTGAATTGTAAGTCTGTTAACTTGCTGCACATTTTCACTGGCAAGTTGTACACTTGCAGAGCACTTGAAGCACAAGTTTAATTGACACTTTTCTAATTTGTAGCAAATTTGCGTGGCAAGTCTCTAGCAAGAGCAAAGTTGTAGTGATGAGTCTACAGCAAGAGCTCTGCAAGTCTACAGCATGAAAATTCAGGCACAGTGCCCCCCTGTGGTGGGATGACTATTGCACAACATAACTGAACCAAAACTTGCAGCAGACTTGTAGAATGTTTGCAAAGAAAGTTGATCTGGAATCATGCATTGCAGACTTGCTGCAATTGTGCAACAAACTTGTGAAGTCAGGCAAGTCTAGCAATAGCGTAGCAAGTCATTTTCAAACCAGACTTTTTAAAATCTTCAGAATTATTCTCCTACAGGTTTGCCAGGAAGTGTGAGTATTTCTCACGCTATAGAAGTCAGTCCTTGCACCAAACACTGCTCTTTCTTCTCTTTATTCTTTTCTCCTGCTCCATAGCCATGATGCCCAACATCATGGCAGCTTATTGCTGGTTTTCTTGAAATCCATGGATATTGTGCTTGGAACAAACGGTCGGACACGCTGTAAAAGAATAATCCTGTCGTTCCGGTGCTACTTTTTAAATACACAGGAGGAGTTTACAAAGGGAGTGTATAGTAGGGGAGTGTCTGTAAGGTCAAAATTACATTACATTACTTCGGTCAATGAAAAAATCTATATAAAAAAAAGATGCATGTGTGTTGAAAATAATCAGAAAACGTTTTTTGTGGCACAAATTCCAGAACAAAAAATGGGACTATTTGCATGTGAAATTGAACAAAAATGTAGATTTTCTTTTGCAGTATCATTCATTTTCTGCTCTTCCCAACTGTATTGAACAGTTTAAAAAAGCCATGTCAAGTATCCCCTGGTATGGTCAGCTTATCTAAACTACCCCTGACATGTATATTAGCCATGGAAGTAACTGGATTTTGGACTTTTGTCATACAGTATTTTTATTTGTATTTTAATGTACTTCCTACTTAGTAGGGCTAAACAATTTTGGTACCCGCTAGTGGATTTGGTACTTGTTTATACTGTCATACATGAGCATTAACATTACTATGAAGTTGAACTTTTGGACAGGTGCAACAGTGCATGCGTGTTCATATGTATTTTATGTGTGGCAACGTGTGCTGCGTTAGGTGAGCCCATTCATTTGAATAGGTTACTCAAGGTACTAAAATGATGTCAAAGAATTTTGAATGCACTACACCAGAACACATGGTACTTTACTTGCAAGGTGCTTTAGGGTTGCCCTTAAAATGTAACTACTACACCCTGTTCCAAATTATTATGCTAATGATATTTTTCTCATTTACCTAAATAATTGATATAAACAACAGTCAGCATAATTCTCATGTTATCAACTATTAAGAGTATAATTCAAATTTTATTGAACAAATCTCCTAATGATAACAGTTTTTTTTCTAAATAAAAAACTTACAATGCACAGTAAGTAACTTACGCACAGTACGTTTCTAAACACTTTATAGGTTGTAAAGAACTGAAAATTGTCATTTGTTGTGTTTGCAGCATATTTACTGAAATCAAAAGCTATTTCAATCAAACTTTGAACAACATTTTAACTTTTTAAACATTTTAACAGGTCACGTTACATTTTTAACATAGGACCTCTTATTTGATAGCAGCTTCACAAGTCTTGCATCCATTGAACTTGTGAGTTTTTGGACAGTTTCTGCTTGAATTTGTTTGCAAGATGTCAGAATAGCCTCCCAGAGCTGCTGTTTGGATGTAAACTGCCTCCCACCCTCATAGATCTTTTGCTTGAGGATGCTCCAAAGGTTCTCAATAGGATTGAGGTCAGGGGAGGATGGAGGCCACACCATGACTTTCTCTCCTTTTATCCCCATAGCAGCCATTAATGCAGAGGTATTCTTTGCAGCATGAGATGGTGCATTGTCATGCATGAAGATGATTTTATTACGGGAAGCATAGTTCTTCCTTCTGTACCAGGGAAGGAAGTGGCAGTCAGGAACTCCACATACTTTGCAGAGGTCATCTTTACACCTTCGGGGACCATAAAGGGGCCGACCAGCTCTCTTTCCATGATTCCGGCCCAAAACATGACTCCACCACCGCCTTGCTGACGTCGCAGCCTTGTTGGAATAGGGTGGCCGTCCACCAACCATACACTACTCCATCCATCTGGACCATCCAGGGTTGCACGGCACTCATCAGTGAACAGGACTGTTTGAACATTAGTCTTTCATGTATTTTTCTGCCCAATGCAGCCGTTTCTGCTTATGAGCATTGGTTAGTGGTGGCCGAATGGAAGGTTTATGCACAGTTGTAAGACTCTGGGAATCCAGAGGCACCAGCAGCTTCAAATATCTGTTTGCTGCTATGTAATGGTGTTTTAGCAGCTGCTCTCTTGATCTGATGCATGGATCTGGCAGAAATCTTCCTCAATGTGCCTTTATATGCACGAAACCCGTCAAACTCTGAATCAGCCACAAATCTCTTAATAGTGCGATGATCACGCTTAAGTTTTAGTGAAATATCTAATGTTTTCATACCTTGTCCAAGGCATTGAACTATTTCACTCTTTTCGGCAGCAGAGAGATCCTTTTTCTTCCCCATATTGCTTGAAAATGGTGCTCTGCTTAATAATGTGGAACACCCTCCTTTAGTAGTTTTTCCTTTAGCTGGTTGCTGACCGCCGGTTGTCAATTGACGGCCAGGTGGCGCAGCTCTCGTTGCGGGCGGGCGTCATATGACGGCCTCGCTTTCCCGGCCCACCAGGGGGTGCGCGCGCCGCCGACAGCGATCGCGCGCGCCCGCCGTGTCACTGGGCACCCGCGATTGCCGGTAACACAGCAAGACCGTGGATCTGTGTGTGTAAACACACAGATCCACGGTCCTGTCAGAGGAGAGGAGACCGATGGTGTGTTCCCAGTACAGAGGAACACCGATCGGTCTCCTCCCCTAGTGAGTCCCCGCCCCCTACAGTTAGAAACACTCCCTAGCAACACAGTTAACCCCTCAAACACCACCTAGTGTTAACCCCTTCACTGCCAGTCACATTTATACAGTAATCAGTGCATTTTTATAGCGCGGATCGCTGTATAAATGTGAATGGTCCCAAAAATGTGTCAAAAGTGTCCGATGTGTCCACCGCAATATCACAGTCATGATAAAAATCGCAGATCGCCACCATTACTAGTAATAAATAAATAAATAAATAAAAATGTTATAAATCTATCCCCCATTTTGTAGACGCTATAACTTTTGCGCAAACCAATCAATATACGCTTATTGCGATTTTTTTTTACCAAAAATATGTAGAAGAATACGTATCGGCCTAAACTGAGGAAAAAATTTTTCTAAAGAAAAAAAAATTGGATATTTATTATCGCAAAAAGTAAAAAATATTGTGTTTTTTTTTCAAACTTGTCGCTCTTCTTTTATTTATAGCGCAAAAAATAAAAACCGCAGAGGTGATCAAATACCACCAAAAGAAAGTTTTATTTGTGGGGAAAAAATGATAACAATTTCATCTGGGTACAGTGTTGTATGACCGCGCAATTGTCATTCAAAGTGCGACAATGCTGAAAGTTGAAAAATGGCTTGGGCAGGAAGGGGGTGAAAATGCACTGTATTGAGGTGGTTAATTGGGCTCACCTGGCAATCTAATTATCACAGGTGTCCGAGATTGTTTTAAGTGATCAAAAGAGCCCTGAGACACAATGCCATCCATGAGTTAAACTGAAAAACAAAATATTTAATCTTTGTGACACTGAAATATAATTTGCATAATAATTTGGAACAGGGTGTATGGCCAAAATCAAAAATGACATACTGTATATGATACAGTCTGTCAGTGGCATTAATACAGGAGTCCCTCCTGTAACAGTTTATTACTTGGTGATCCCGCGAGACATGCCGCGTACACATGGGCGGACTTTTCGATCGGACTGGTCCGACGGTCTATCCGACGGACTTTCGGCGGACTTCTGACGGACTTTCCAAACAAACGGATTTGCCTACACGTGATTACACCAAAGTCCGGCGGATTCGTACGTGATGAAATAAGGAAGTTGATAGCAAGTAGCCAATAGCTGCCCTAGCGTCGGTTTTCGTCCGTTGGACTAATACAGACGAGCTGACTTTTTGATAGGAAGTTCCGACGTAAAGATTTGAAACATGTTCCAAATCTAAAGTCTGTCAGATTTTCGACCGAAAAAGTCAGCTGCAGGTCCGAAGAAGCCCACGCTCGGTCGAATTGTCCGCCGGACTAGGTCCGTCGGACCAGTCCGGCCAAAAAGTCCGCTCGTGTACGCAGCATAAGTCTGTTGTTTTTCAACTTCCTTTAAAGCGGAGCTAAACTCCATGATACTTTCTTCTCCTTCAACATTCCAGTATACTGTGCTGGTATCTGCTACCTGGCTTCCTCTGGGTGGCCATCTTCATTGTCCATAATGGGGTGGCATCATTCCAGCACACAGGATCTGTGCCAGAATGTGCAATGAGTTGTGTTTGTGCAGCTCTGTTTGCATTTTAACGAAGACTGCGAGCAGGCACATAGGTTTTTGTTTTTTTTCCTGAAAGCGATTGCATGCCTCTTCTGAAATAAAGAGACTTCCTGCACACAGGTTTTTTTAAAGTGGGACTTTAGTTCCGCTATAACAGCCCAAACTGTCCAGCATAGGTGGCAGTTAGAGGGATGAGACAAAACACTGTGCCTACAATTGTCAACTTTTATTTAAAACCTTTATCCCATTAAAAAAAAAGAAAAAAATACTATTGCTGTAACTACTCAATAAGTGTTACCTGGAGTTCTGCTTTACATTGGTAGTCACCAATGTAAAGTCCTTCTAAATCTACTAGCCTATCAAACAGTGCCCTCTCCACTGATTGGCTGCTGCTGTCCAAGGGTGGCTACGTTGCTCCTCAATAGATGTAGTGGAGGAGTGAATGTGGTAACCTTAAGACAGCAAGTGTGTTACTGGCTGATCACCAGGTGAAAATAAAGAAATAAAAGCCTTAAAAAAGAAAACAAATGCAATCACCACATCCAGTGATTGCTAAGCTACGCTATATTCTATTTTTGAGTCTAGTTATGTTTTATGTAACTGATAAGTGATTTTAAAGGTTCTGTTTTTTTTTTCTTTAACCACTTGCTGACCAGCTGCCGCAGTTTTACTGCGGCAGAACGGCTCGGCTGGGCGAAACAACGCTATGTAACGTCGTTTCGCCCCCGGAGCCGATGCCAGGCTCCCATGATCGCTGGTGACACACCAAGAACCGAGATCTGTGTGTGGAAACACACAATTTCCGGTTCTCTGAGGGGAGAAGAGGCTGATCGTCTGTTCATACAGAGTATGAACAGCGATCTGTCATCTCCCCTAGACAGTCCCCTCCCCCTTCAGTTAGAACACAGAGAGGGAACACAGTTAACCCCTTGATCGCCCCCTAGTGTTAACCCCTTCCCTGCCAGTGACATTTTTACAGTACAGTAAAAATTTGCAGATCGCCGCCATTACTAGTAAAAAAAATAATAATAATAAAAATGCTATAAATCTATCCCCTATTTTCTAGACACTATAACTTTTACGCAAACTAATTAATATATTCTTATTGTGATTTTTATTACCAAAAATATGTAGAAGAATACATATCGGCCTAAACTGAGAAAAAATTAGCTTTTTTTAAAAAAAATGGGGATATTTATTATAGCAAAAAGTACACAATATTGCGTTTTTTTCAAAATTGACGCTCTTTTTTTGTTTATAACGCAAAAAATAAAAACCGCAGAGATGATCAAATACCACCAAAAGAAAGCTTTAATTGTGGGGAAAAAGGGACATCAATTTTGTTTGGGTGCGGCGCCGCACGACCGTGCACTTGGAAGTTAAAGCGACGCATTGACGAATCGCAAAAAATGGCCTGGTCATTCAGCAGCCAAATCTGCCGGGGTTAAAGCGGTTAAATAACAAACATATTATACTTTCATATTATCCTCTTCTTCTCAGGTCCCCGGCAGCGCTCCTAGCGGAGTGTTGTGGAGACATCGGAGTAGGCTCATTCCCGAGCCGCTGCTCTTTGTGTCTATTGACGCATGAAGAGCGTTTTGGCCCTGCCCCTGCTCTCTGCTGTGATTGACATTCGTGGAAGGCAATGGCTATTGCTGCTGTCTCAGCCAATGAGGAGGGAGAGAGCCAGGGCTCTCGTGCACATCCCTGGATCGAGATGAGGCTGAGATAAGTTTTAGGGGCGGGGGGGCTGGAGGAGCTGCTGCACACAGAAGGCTTTTTACCTTCATGCATAGAATGTACAAAGGTAAAAAATCCTTGAGCATTTACAACTACTTTAATAATAAATGGCATTGCAGCACAACTACAAAAAGAACATGCGATTTTGTGTGCATTCCGCTGACGCACAGATTTCAACTGAGCCTTATACCTATCAAAATCACAATCATTTGCACCATTTCTAAACATTTACCTGTGGGGATGATTAAATATTCGATATGATTGAAGTTATTATTATTATTACACTAAAGAAGGTGGAAAATTTTATATACCAGCTGATCAGTATTTTTGTCTGAAATAGGAAGCAGAATAAGTGTATTTTTTTGTCCATTGTTTCATTAGTTGCTGACGTGACACTAGTTATTTGCACAGGGAGAGAAATAATGTAAAATGTGGTTGAGGGGCTGCTGTGTGGAGAGGGCAAAGAGTATAGAAGAGTTTTCCCTCCTCCTTTTTTTTTTTTTCTTTCTCAGCTTTCCTCTCTTGTCATTTCCAAAATAATGCTAGTTGTTTACCACACACTGTTCGAAATTTGGACCGCAGGGGAAAATGATATGGCTGAACAAAGAAACATACAGAAGGAACTCAGTCTGACAGAAGAGCTGGGGCTCAGTTATTAGGTATGTCAGAATGGCAGAAAAACGCAGCAGGGAGATGGGGGGCCGTTATGAAGGAGGCGGAGCCTGTTTATCTGCGTTAGGCTGCTGGAGAAACAAGCTTATCCTGGCTGACAGACCGAGTCACAGCAAAACAGCACTGTGCTGTGTGTATATATAGCCCAAGTATAAAGTCTTACCTATGGGAACCTTAATAAAAGTATCACAATATAGAGGAAGCAACGAACATTGACAATGCCAGCATTGTTTCACAGTCATTAAAAATTGATGTTGACGTATTCGGTGCAGATAGTAGGGATTCATGAAATGAATAACTTTTTAAAATGTTCTGTATCCCCAGTGTGTTATGCATGGTGCACAGACGAAGAGGGGGGGATTAATATACAGTCAGGTCCATAAATATTGGGACATCGACACAATTCTAATCTTTTTGGCTGTATACACCACCAGAATTGATTTGAAATTAAATGAACAACATGTGCTTTAACTGCAGACTTTCAGCTTTAATTTGAGGGTATTTACATCCAAATCAGGTGGACGGTGTAGGAATTACAACAGTTTGTATATGTGCCTCCCACTTTTTAAGGGACCAAAAGTAATGGGACAATTGGCTGCTCAGCTGTTCCATGGCCAGGTGTGTGTTATTCCCTCATTATCCTATTTACAAGGAGCAGATAAAAGGTCCAGAATTCATTTCAAGTGTGCTATTTGCATTTGGAATCTTTTGCTGTCAACTCTCAATATGAGATCCAAAGAGCTGTCATTATCAGTGAAGCAAGCCATCATTAGGCTGAAAAAACAAAACAAACCCATCAGAGAGATAGCAAAAACATTAGGTGTGGCCAAATCAACTGTTTGGAACATCCTTAAAAAGAAAGAACGCACCGGTGAGCTCAGCAACACCAAAACCCGGAAGACCACGTAAAACAACTGTGATGGATGACCGAAGAATTCTTTCCCTGGTGAAGAAAACTTCACAACAGTTGTCCAGATCAAGAACACTCTCCAGGAGGTAGGTGTATGTGTGTCAAAGTCAACAATCAAGAGAAGACTTCACCAGAGTGAATACAGAGGGTTCATCACAAGATGTAAACCATTGGTGTGCCTCAAACAGGAAGGCCAGATTAGAGTTTGCCAAACAACATCTAAAAAAGCCTTCATAGTTCTGGAACAACATCCTATGGACAGATGAGACCAAGATCAACTTTACCAGAGTGATGGGAAGAGAAGAGTACAGAGAAGGAAAGGAACTGCTCATGATCCAAAGCATACCACCTCATCAGTGAAGCATGGTGGTGGTAGTGTCATGGTGTGGGCATGTATGGCTGCCAATGGAACTGGTTCTCTTGTATTTATTGATGATGTGACTGCTGACAAAAGCAGCAGGATGAATTCTGAAGTGTTTCAGGCAATATTATCTGCTCATATTCAGCAAAATTCTTCAGAACTCATTGGACAGCACTTCACAGTGCAGATGGACAATGACCTGAAGCATACTGCGAAAGCAACCAAAGAGTTTTTTAAAGGAAAGAAGTGGAATGTTATGCAATGGCCAAGTCAATCACCTGACCTGAATCCGATTGAGCATGCATTTCACTTGCTGAAGACAAAACTGAAGGAAAAATGCCCCAAGCACCAGCAGGAACTGAATACAGTTGCAGTAGAGGCCTGGCAGAGCATCACCAGGAATGAAACCCAGCATCTGGTGATGTCTATGCATTCCAGACTTCAGACTGTAATTGACTGCAAAGGATTTGCAACCAAGTATTAAAAAGTAAAAGTTTGATGGATGATTGTTAATCTGTCCCATTACTTTTGGTCCCTTAAAAAGTGGGAGGTGCATATACAAACTGTTGTAATTCCTACACCGTTCACCTGATTTGGATGTAAATACCCTCAAATTAAAGCTGAAAGTCTGCAGTTAAAGCACATCTTGTTTGTTTCATTTCAAATACATTGTGGTGATGTATAGAGCCAAAAAGACTAGAATTGTGTCAATGTCCCAATATTTATGGATCTGACTGTAGACATACTTACCCCGGTTCTTTAAGCTGCATTGGCATTGTACGTAAACCCAGAGGCATAGCTAGTGAAAATGGCGCCTATGGCAAGCACTGAAACTGCGCCCCTGTCAAAACATTTGAAACACATCTTTCAGATAACCTTAACTAAAAAAAAAAAGCAGCTAACAAAACAACAAGTCAAAATTTCAAAAGATAAAATTGTAGTATATTAGTGATGGTGACACCCCCTATTGTAAGTGGAGTTGGTGTGGGGTGTCAATAACTAATATGATGCAATTTTATATTTTTATATTGTTATTTGTTTGAAAGATATAAAGTTGTATAGAGTGGAACCTTGGTTTACGAGTAACGCAGTTAACGAGCATTTGAAAGACAAACAACTTTCTTTTAAAAATCCTGACTCGGTTTGCGAGTGGGGTGTGCAGAACTGTATTTGGCCAGATGTGCGGTGGCACATTAGGAATGGTTCAGAGCCATTTGTAAATACTCGGAATCGCTCGGAAATACTCGGAAATACTCTGTTCCAGAGTGTTTCCGACCCTTTCCAAGGGTTTCCAAGTTCAGCCGAGTTGTCCACGAGTATTTCCGAGGCTCTCCGGTGCCCCCTCCACCCCTGGCCACATACGGTATTGCATGCACTAGAAGTCAAGGCGGAACAAATTATCTTCATTTCCATTGACTTCTATGGGGAAACTCGCTATGCGAGTGCTTTGGATTACAAGCATTCTACTGGAACGGATTATGCTCGCAATCCAAGGTTCCACTGTATTTGGTTTACAGGACACCATTTATATAGTATATGGTATTCAGAGGGAGGGCTCCACCATCACTTAAAGTGGAAGTAAACTTCCTTTACTGACTTTTACATATAGGTAAGCCTATAATAAGGCTTACCTATAGGTACAGTAAATATCTCTTAAACATGTACAGTTTAGGAGATATTTACATTACATGGAGCCAGTGACAGCACTGGTGCATGCGCTCTGAAGGAACAGCCGCCGGTGCTGTTCCTTTAGAACCCTGTGCCATGACCGGCGGCTCCCGCGTGCATGCACGGGAGTGACTTCATCGTGGCTCCGGCCAGTCACAGAGCCCGCAAACCTGGAAGTAAGATGAGTGAAAATGGGAGCGCCTGCTGCGCTGACTTCTGGGTACAGGAGGGCTTTGTTTTAAGGTAAGTTTAACATAATGTGCTAATATGCAATCCATACTAGTACATTATACCTTTACCTTGCAGGGTAAAAAAAAAAAAGTCCAGCAGTATACAACTGCTTTAAATTATGCAATTACATTTAAATTGAAACACTAAAGTGAAGAAGGAAGCACATTATTTTTATTGTAATAGTTACAAAATGTTTATACTGGTTATGGCAAGAGGGAAAAAAGATGGGGGGGAGAGAAGATGGAAGGGGGAGAGGAGAGAGGGAACTGGGGGGGGGGGAGAGAAGGAGGGGGGGAGAGAGAGAGAACTGGGGGAAGGGAAAGGGAGGAGAGAGAAAGAAGGAGGGGGGCGGGGGGAGGGAGAGAGAGAACTGGGGGAAGGGAGGAGAGAGAGAGAAGGAGGGGGCAGGGGGGAGAGAGAGAGAACTGGGGGGGGAGGAAAGGGAGGAGAGAGAGAGAAGGGGGGCAGGAGGAGAGAGAACTTGGGGGAGGGAAAGGGAGGAGAGAGAGAGAAAGAAGGGAGCAGGGGGAGAAAGAGAGAACTGGGGGGAGGGAGGAGAGAGAACTGGGGGGAGGGAGGAGAGAGAGAGAGAACTTGGGGCAGGGAAAGGGAGGAGCAGAGAGAGAGAAGGAGGGGGGCAGGGGGAGAGAGGGAGAACTGGGTGGAGGGAGGAGAGAGAGAGTAGGAGGGGGCGGGGGGAGGGAGAGAGAGAACTGGGGGAAGGGAGGAGAGAGAGAGAAGGAGGGGGCAGGGGGGAGAGAGAGAGAACTGGGGGAGGGAAAGGGAGGAGAGAGAGAGAAAGAAGGGAGCAGGGGGAGAGAGAGAGAATTGGGGGGAGGGAGGAGAGAGAACTGGGGGGAGGGAGGAGAGAGAGAGAGAACTTGGGGGAGGGAACGGGAGGAGAGAGAGAGAGAAGGAGGGGGGCAGGGGGGAGAGAGAACTGGGGGGAGAGAAAGGGAGGGGAGAGAGAGAGAGAAGGAAGGGGGCGGGGGGGGAGAGAGAACTGGGGGGAGGGAATTGAGGAGAGAGAGAAGATGGAAGGGGGAGAGGAGAGAGAGAACTGGGGGGGAGGGAGGAGAGAGAGAGAGAAGGAGGGGGGGAGAGAGAGAGAGAGAACTGGGGGGAGGGAAAGGGAGGAGAGAGAGAGAAGGAGGGGGGCAGGAGGGAGAGAGAGAGAACTGGGGGGAGTGAAAGGGAGGAGAGAGAGAGAAGGAGGGGGGCAGGGGGAGAGAAAGAGAATGGGGAGGAGAGAGAGAGGGAGGGGGGCAGGGGGAGAGAAAGAGAACGGGGAGCAGAGAGAGAGAAGGAGGGGGCAGGGGGAGAGAGGGAGAACTGGGTGGAGAGAGGAGAGAGAGAGTAGGAGGGGGCGGGGGGAGGGAGAGAGAGAACTGGGGGAAGGGAGGAGAGAAAGAGAAGGAGGGGGCAGGGGGGAGAGAGAGAGAACTGGGGGGAGGAAAGGGAGGAGAGAGAGAGAAGGGGGGCAGGAGGAGAGAGAACTTGGGGGAGGGAAAGGGAGGAGAGAGAGAGAAAGAAGGGAGCAGGGGGAGAGAGAGAGAACTGGGGGGAGGGAGGAGAGAGAACTGGGGGGAGGGAGGAGAGAGAGAACTTGGGGGAGGGAAAGGGAGGAGAGAGAGAGAGAAGGAGGGGGCAGGGGGGAGAGAGAACTGGGGGGAGAGAAAGGGAGGGGAGAGAGAGAGAGAGAGAAGGAAGGGGGCAGGGGGGGAGAGAGAGAAATGGGGGGAGGGAATTGAGGAGAGAGAGAAGGAAGGGGGTGGGGGGGAGATAGAGAGAACTGGGGGGAGGGAAAGGGAGGAGAGAGAGAGAATGAAGGGGGCGGGGGGGAGATAGAGAGAACTGGGGGGAGGGAAAGGGAGGAGAGGGAGAGAGAAGGAGGGAGCAGGGGGAGAGAGAGAGAGAGAGAACTGGGGGGAGGGAAAGGGAGGAGAGAGACAGAGAAGGAGGGGACAGGAGGGAGAGAGAGAGAAAGGAGGAATACATCCGAAAGTACAGAGAGAATAAAGAGGAGTCCTTGCAGTAAATGTCTGTGCACATTCTCCAGATTACCTTCACCTGAATGCATTCTTCTGCTTCTCTTGCTCAGTTCTCCTCCTTCTCTGCCCCCTCCCCAGTCCCCACAGCAGCTCGGTTCTTTCTCCAGGCTCCAGCAAAGCCCCAGTACTCTGTTCTTCTCAATCAAAGGTGGCGGCTTGAGAAGGGGGCGGGTTACAGCAGCGCCCATTGGCTCAGTAAGCAGCAAAAGGCAGATCAGCTCCTGCTGTTAACTCTTTCTTGCCCTGTGGCTAGCCGGCAGCCGTTCCTATAGTATGAGGCTGCTGGTTCCTTTCTGCTGCTTCTATAGTCAATGACAGGACAGGAGAGGGGAGGCTGCAGGGCGCTCCTATACACACAGAGCCACTGGGTAAGAAGAGTTCCAGTGTCAGGACTGTGAAGCTGGAGAGGCGGGAGAGCACAGCGCACCTCCCGGCTCCTTTCCCCTCTCCTGCACGGCAGCCTATTTTGCAAATAACCTAGGGGGACACCGGGACACCACTGCCTAAACTCCTCTCTCTCTTTGTGCACTGCAGTCAGTGCCTTGTGCACATCAGAGAAGATGCAGGGAGGAGGTGGATGGAGCTAAGCAGTGGGCGCGGAGGAGGAGGAAGTTAAATCCTCTTCCGCTCTGAATGCTGGGTCTCTGCCTCTCTCCTCCTCGTGACGTCACTGGTTTCTAGACGCCAGGCGGGCCTTGGCTAGCAACCAGTTTGGGAAGTGCGCCAGGGGCCAGTGGTGAACGACCTAAAGCAATCTCTGACAGCTAGGATCCCACCCCAGGCTGACATTGCGTAACAGTGGCGATACCAGGGCCATTTTTAGAAGAGATCTCTGTAAGTGCCTTGCTGCCCAGCCACTCAGGAGCGCCCCCTTCATATGGCGCCCATGGCACTTGCCATATCTGCAATACCACTGCCATACCACTGCGTAAACCCAAAAATAAAAACGACATTTTATTCAGCTTTTTATTACGTTGTTTTTTACTAACTACTGCGAGACATTCCTGTACTCGAGTGACAACATTCACTGACTATGTAGGAGCAGCGTTGTCACCCTCGGATGCTCACTCCAGATTTGAACTACTGGGTAACATGCTAGCGCACAGTGTGCATACACATTCAGCATCATTTCACAGACTAATCCTAAGCAGAAACTGGCCCCCATGTCATTACTAGTGGATATGTACGTACCTGTATGTGGGATGCAGGGGCATGAAGCCACGTGGAGACAAAGTGACGTGCATAGTGTGCAGATTTCGAGGAACGAAGAAAGAAAAAGCAGTTTGCTATTAATATTAAATGACAACTGTTTCTTTTGGTAAAGTTGTCGTTTATTTTTTCCCCAACCCAGATTTCAGTCCTGCTGGTCAAATAGCAATCTTCCTTTCTATTTAAGCAATCTTCAGTGTAAGGCCCTTGCCTGGAGCTGCACAGCCTATTCCCACTTGGTGTTCTTTATATTGTGTACTGCAACCCTGTTAATTAAAATAGGTTTGCTGTACTCATTGCAGTCTTCAGCAATGTATGGTTTACCTTCTATCTGTGTGCCAACACCTCACACTTAATGTAGATTTTCCCCAACACACCAAGGATCTCCAATTTTACCCAAACTGTTTTTATCTAATGAAAGATCACATCACAGAACAGTGTAGTGCAACGTTTCAGAGTCATGCAGGACCCCTTCGTCAGGCAAGACTCTTGCACTATACTGTTCTGTGATGGGATATTTGTTTAAATAAAAACTGCTGGCGGTCGATACAACACCCAGTAGTTTTAGAACTCATTCCAGGATCGTGTGTGATGGGAATATGGACTAAGCACTTCACACTTGTCACATAAAGTTTCCCACATAGGGATTTTCCAGCTAAATACAATAGATAACTGAAAATGCTACCCCACCAGGCTACGCTTTAGCAACTCCACTCCCATTAGCATTGGTCTTCCATACCAAGAGTTCTTCAGGCTCACTTAGCTTTTTATCACAGCACCTCACTGTACAGGCCCACTACTGGCCTCCAGATAGGGTTCTCCCAGCACCCCAAGATCTCACATACTTCTACGAAAATCATACTCCCTCCAGCCCCTTCTGTGGACTCGCTAGTCATCTCAGCTTTCTCAGTCTCTCTAGACCCATGTAGCTATCCTCACTCTCCCAGTCCTGTGGGCAAGACGCCCCCCCAACATAGGGTCCCATAAAAGTGGACTCCCAAGCCTTTTAAAATATGGTATGGACTGATAGTTTTATATATATATATATATATATACACACAGTATCTCACAAAAGTGAGTACACCCCTCACATTTTTGTAAATATTTTATTATATTTTTTCATATGACAACACTGAATAAATACATCTTGTATAATAAGCTTGTGTAAATTTGCTGTCCCCTCAAAATAACTCAACACGCAACAAGCAGCCATCAATGTCTAAATCGCTGCCAACAAAATTGGGTACACCCCAAAGTGTCAATACTTTGTGTGGCCACCATTATTTTCCAACACTGCCTTAACATTCTTGGGCATGGAGTTCACCAGAGCTTCACAGGTTGCCACTGGTGTTCTCTTCCACTCCTCCATGATGACATCACGGAGCTGGTGGATGTTAGAGACCTTGCGCTCCTCCACCTTCTGTTTGAGGATGCCCCACAGATGCTCAATAGGGTTTAGGTCTGGAGACATGCTTGGCCAGTCATAACCATTACCCTCAGCTTCTTTAGCAAGGCAGAGGTCATCTTGGAGGTGTGTTTGGGGTCATTATCATGTTGGAATATTGCCTGGCAGCACTCATGGTGCCCCAGACCATGACACTCCCACCACCATGCTTGACTGTAGGCAAGACACACTTGTTTTTGTACTCCTCACCTGGTTGCCACCACAAACGCTTGACACTATCTGAACCAAATAAGTTTAACTTGGTCTCATCAGACCACAGGACATGGTTCCTGGAATCCATGTCCTTAGTCTGCTTGTCTTCAGCAAACTGTTTGCGGGCTTTCTTGTGCATCATCTTTAGAAGAGGCTTTCTTCTGGGATGACAGCCATGCAGACCAATTTGATGCAGTGTGCGGCGTATGGTCTGAGCACTGACAGGCTGACCCCCACCCCTTCAACCTGTGCAGCAATGCTGGCAGCACTCATATGCCTATTTCCCAAAGACAACCTCTGAATATGACGCTGAGCACGTGTACTCAACCTCTTTGGTCAACCATGGCGAGGCCTTTTCTGAGTGGAACCTGTCCTGCAGGGCCGGACTGGGAATAAAAACCAGCCCTGGAAAAAATGTCATACCAGCCCCATAGCATTATTATACCAGCCCAACATCATAGCCATCATAACATAATTATTTCCTTGTTTCCTTGTTCATGAAAGGAAAAAACATGCATTTTAAAGCACATTTGAAGAGTGTATATGTGTATATATCTGATATAAGGGGGAAACCTTTATATCAGTGCCCCCTTATATTATTGTATTCACTCTCCCTTACATCATTGACCCCCCTTAGACTTGCCTGGCGGCGCTGTCACTGACCTCCTCTCAAGTACACTGTGCAGGGCTCAGTTAGATGGCTCCATGTTGGTGGCTCTGCTTTTATCCCTTAGTCTTCTCTCCACAGTCCACACACATCTGGCTTCTCCCATGATCCTCATCCCGGCGGCACTCCCACTCTTGACTCCTCTCCAGACTCCCCCTCAGAGACTGCAGACATGAGATAAGACAAGAGATGGTCAGAGGTTTCAGACATGGTACAAGAGATGGTTAGAGACTGAGGACATGATACAGGAGATGGTTAGAGACTGGGGACATGATACAAGAGATGTTTAGAGACTGAGGACATGATACAAGAGATGTTTAGAGACTGGGGACATGATAAAAGAGCTGTTTACAGACTGAGGACATGATACAAGAGATGTTTAGAGACTGAGGACATGATACAAGAGATGGTCAGAGGTTGCGGACATGATACAAGAGATGGTCAGGGACTGCAGGCATGATACAGGAGGTGTCAGAGGCTGCAGGTATGGTACAGCAGATGGTTAGAGACTGAGGACATCATACTGAAGATGGTCATCGACTGCAGACATGGTACAAGAGATGGCCAGAGACTGCTGACATGATAAAAGAGATCAATGCAGCCTCACCAGTGACCGTCAAATGCAGCCTCACTATGCCCATCAATGCACCCTCACTGTGCCTATCAATGCATTCTCACTGTGCCCGTGAATGCAGCCTCTCTGTACCCGTGAATGCAGCCTTACTGTGCCCACCAATGCAGCCTCACTATGCCCACCAATGCAGCCTTATGGTGCCCATCATTGCAGCCTCACTGTGCCCATCAAATGCAGCTTTACGGTGCCCATCATTGCACCCTCACTGTGCCCATCAAATGCAGCTTTATGGTGCCCATGAATGCAGCCTCACTGTGCCCACCAATGCAGCCTTGCTGTACCCACCAATGCAGCCTCGCTGTACCCACCAATGCATCTTCGCTGTGCCCACCATTTCAGCCTCACTGTGCCCATCATTGCAACCTCACTGTGCCCATCATTGCAGCCTCACTGTGCCCATCAAATGCAGCTTTATAGTTCCCATCAATGCACCCTCACTGTGCCCATCAATGCAGCCTCACTGTGCCCGTGAATGGAGCCTCACTGTTCCCGTGAATACAGCCTCTCTGTGGCCTGTGCATACCAATTGCAGCCTCTCTGTGCCCATCAATCGCAGCCTCTCATTGCCCACCAATTGCAGCCTCTCTGTGCCCACCAGTTGCAGCCTCTGTGTGCCCACCAATTGCAGCCTCTGTGTACCCACAAATTGCAGCCTCTGTGCCCGCCAATTGCAGCCTCTGTGCCCACCAATTGCAGCCTCTGTGACCACAAATTGCAGCCTCTGTGCCCACCAATTGCAGCCTCTGTGTGCCCACAAATTGCAGCCTCTGTGCCCACCAATTGCAGCCTCTGTGCCCACCAATTGCAGCCTCTGTGACCACAAATTGCAGCCTCTGTGCCCACCAATTGCAGCCTCTGTGTGCCCACAAATTGCAGCCTCTGTGCCCACAAATTGCAGCCTCTATGCCCACCAAATGCAGGAGTACAGAGGGGAGCGGAGCACTGCAGCCGTAGCACAAAGTGGCCCCAGGGCAGGCAGCCTACTTCGAAATTTCCCGGTATCCCGGTAGGCCAGTCCAGCCCTGCTGTCCTGTTAGACCACTGTTTGGTCTTGGCCACCATGCTGCTGCTCTGTTTCAGGGTCTTGGCAATCCTCTTATAGCCTAGGCCATCTTTATGTAGAGCAACAAATCTTGTTTTCAGATCTTCAGAGAGTTCTTTGCCATGAGGTGCCATGTTGAACTTCCAGTGACCAGTATGAGAGAGTGAGAGCGATAACACCAAAATTAACACATCTGTTCCCCATTCACACCTGGGACCTTGTAAACTTACGAGTCACATGACACCAGGAAGGAAAAATGGCTAATTGGGCCCAATCTGGACATTTTCACTTAGGGGTGTACTACTCACGTTTTTTTGCCAGTGGTTTAGACGTTAATGGCTGTGTGTTGAGTTATTTTGAGTTGAGTTATTTTGAGGGAACAGCAATGCAGTGTTGTCACATGAAATGATATAATAAAATATTTACAAAATTGTGAGGGGTGTACTCACTTTTGTGAGATACTACGTATATATATATATATATATATATATATATATATATATATATACGTGTGTATATTATATATATATATATATATATATATATATAGTGATCTTGGAGAAGCTCAATAGTGTAAAGCTTTTCAGTGAGTTCATGCCAACCAGAAAGTGCATTTTCAGGGCTTGATGGCCCAATCTTATTTAAAACGAAAGGAAGCTCAAACAGTTGCCCACACAGGGGGTTCTACCACACCAGCATTTTTGTCTGAAATAGGAAGCAGAATAAGTGTATTTTTTTCTATTGTTTCGTTAGTTGCTGACCTGACACTGGTTATTTGCACAGGGAGAGAAATAATGTAAAATGTGGTTGGGGGGCTGCCATTTGGAGAAGGGAAAGAGTATAGAAGAGTTTCCCTCCTCCTTTTTTTCTTTCTCAGCTTGCCTCTCTTGTCATTTTCAAAAACATGCTAGTTGTTTACCACACACTGTTCGAAATTTGGACCACAGGGGAAAATTATATGGCTGAGCACAGAAACATACAGATGGAACTCAGTCTGACAGAAAAGCAGCAGGGAGATGGGGGCCGTTATGAACATAGGGTCCCATAAAGGCGGGCTGCCAAGCCTTTTAAAATACAGTAGGGATGGATGAGATCTCAGTTACAAACACATCTACCACAAGATCTTAGTCACCCCATATCCTTTTATATATATACTATATATAGCTATATATATCTATCTATATATAGCTATATATAATGATCTTGGAGAAGTTAGCCCAATAGTAAAGCTTTTCAGTGAGTTCACACCAACCAGAAAGTGCATTTTCAGGGCTTGATGGTCCACTCTTACTTAAAATGAAGGACAAGTTCAAATAGTTGCCCACACAGGGGTTTCCACCATCCTTCCAAATATGAAAGAAAATGTTATCAAGTCTCATGACTGTTTACCATAGCATCTCTGCGCAGATCTCCAGCATAGGCCTTTTGTCTTGGTCCTCCAGACCGACTTACAGCACCTGTGCTAACATACAAGAACTGTACTGCTCTCTGCTTTCTCAGCTTTCTTAGCTTTCTGCTACAGTGGCCCACACCCAATGAACCTCCTAATTTCTGCGTGGAGTGGTCCTGTCTCCTGAGTGGTGCACACCTGTCTCCTGGTTGGAGCCCTGAAATATGCCCAGGCCTATGATTATAAAGGCTGTGCGCACCTGCCCAAGCAGCCTTTCAATCTCCAGAAAGACATGGACACCAGATTAGAGGTTTCCTTCCTCCCAGAGCTCATTGAAGCATTGTGACTCCAGAATCCAATCCAGGAATACCGAAACCAGGAGAAAGCTGTAAAACCACCTTTCTTGACTCTGCACGAACATTTCAGAGCTCCCAACTCTGCATTTGTGAGAACCCTGTGTGCTTTTTTACCTTAAGTGTAGTGCTTTTCACAAACTCTAGTTTGGCCAGTCAAGTTTGTTGGCTTTGTTTTTTTGCCACCTTTTTTTTCAACATCCGGATTCCTACACAGGTGTTTCAACTTCATGCAGCATTCAAAAGCAAAAATACAGCCCAATGTCTATAAAAATGTTCTGCAGCAGCAGTATCCTAGGTATGGCATGGGCAGTGAAAAGAGAAACACATCCATAGTGTGTCTGTGTACTAGCGGCTCCTTGGCAGCACAATAGTCTCCCCGAGAGGGTTAAGCCCTGAGCTATAGTCAGCACCCATACAATCACGATGCTGGCTGTCAGCAAACCTTGCACCCGGGGCTGAAGGCTTCATCCCACCCTATACATACACCCTATATCTCTACAAAGCATCTGAGCTTCTGGACCCATACAAGGATTTACCAATCTTGTGGAAAACTGCAAACCCAGTTTTCTCCATGCAAAACAAACATCCCAGAACCCATCATCTTGCATGGGGGAGAATCTTGGATGACCCTGGATCTAACCCTTCTGATACCATGACACTGTCTTCTCACTATATATATATATATATATATATACTGTATATATACAGTATAGGGTGTATACACATGATAGAGAAAGGTATTGTATGGCAACAAATAGGTCTCTAAGATGGTGAAATCAAGTGCAGAATATGCTTGGGTTATATAAATGATTGGAAGTGCCAATGTAATATAACTGCTGATTACAGAAACCTACACAGTGCCATAAAAATAGTTTTCTTACTTCTAAGTGGTAAGAGCAATGGAATAACAGATAAGGGATTTCTATTCAGATATACTTTTGGCTGATTTATTTTTTCATTTATTTCCAGTGACGCACACATTTAATCAGCCACTTCACTAGAGAATACATTATAAACTAGAATGGCTTCTGTGCATGTTTTATTGCATTTATATAGTCATGTATGAAAGAATAGGGGCTTTATCCTGTGATTGAGATGATTTGAAATGTAATGGTAATTAGCTGGCAGTAGCAGCAGTAAGCTTATAATGAAACCCCTTATGATTGTATCTTTAATTAATTATGATGAATTTCTATGTGTTTTTCCCTATGTTAAAACATGGAAGAAGGTCAGTAAGGCCCTAGGGGTTCTTTAGCCCTGCAATCCATACAAATCATAGCACATTCAATTTTTTCACCATTTTGTAATGCTCAATAAGATTTAGTCTGGTTTCTTGTCAGTCATTTGAAAAGAACTGTACTAATTGTGATAATACTTGCCATGCCTATTAATAAAGATTACAAATAGAATATAACGAAGGTTATTTTCAAGAGTACCTGTCAATGACACCAGACAATATATTAGAATGCATTTATATGAAATGCAATTTTTTATATCATTCTGCACACACATTTTGTTATTTTAACTTCAGCTGTGCTCTACTCCATAATTCCAGAAGAGACATATCTTAACTTCCAATGCTTTTGCATATACTCCTTCACTGACTTTTTAGCTTGGGTTATAGTTGCCTGGAATTGCCTAAAAGGTTGTTGACCCCACTGCTCTTGTGAAACCAGTTTCCAGAACTTCCTCTGTGCCCTACTACCACATTGGAAATTAGGTTCTGTTATTGGTGGGTTACCATGGTGTTCATTTTACTTGGTGACTGAGCAAAAGAGATGGCCAGTCATGAGTCAACTGAGTAGAGTTCAAACTTCATCTTGACAGGGGACTTTTGGTTGACCATAAAATTCATGTAATTGCTTTGATAATACAATTAAAATAGTAAGCCCACACTTCAGTAGATGACTTTTACTTGTAGTTTTGAGAGGAGGGTTTAAGAAACTATAGGATACTTCTTCAAGGCCTACTAAAGAGATTATCACTTTCGTTGTCCTCAAAATACTTCACTCATTGGCCATTTTGTTACAGCCTTTGTCTGTGAAAAAGCCAGGAGATAGGAATACACACATTGAGAGTATTTCATCCAGGCTTCATAGGTGACAGAAAAGGCCTACAGGTATGACATTTTGCATTTAATGGTTTTATTTTACAATGGGCACAGTATATTTTAAATTACTGGGGCACCATGTCAGCAAGGGGAAGGTTTAGGAAAACGTATTCTTTAATCAGTTATATTCATTATTTTTGTATTAATCGTAGATTTTCTATTTTTTTAAATGTTGTGCAACGGGCCATTCGTGACTTGCTTATGGCATGATTAGTCTAGCAGAAGAGCTGCACAATAGTAAGGAGCTACAGTATGAGACCATAATTTCGCTGGAAGGTATCTAACCCAGATGCACCTCTCAGGGGATGTGCCTGTTTCCCAGCTCAGCTCTCTCCTCAGTGTAACATAAATCTCTGTGCTAATTTAAAATGATCCACCTTTCACAAAAATAACAATTCCAATCTTGACATGCTTTTGCAAACAGAAGTCTGCAATTTTTGCCGCCTCCCCTGCTTGCTGTCTTTGCTATCTTAGTGATATTACAAAGTCCCCGTTGAGATATAGCATGGCAGTTTATATATAATCTATATGCTCTGTCTTGTTTAAAATATTTTTGCATTTTTTACTTCAGTTTTGTTGTCTATGAATCTCCCATTTGACAACTATCACTTTCATGTTTATATCAGTAGGGCGAAAATACAGTTTGTACTATTTACATGGCATCTTCATGGCTTTCCTAGCATTTGCTCCCCTGTTCCATGACAACCCTCTATACATCTGCAGAATCCCATGTCAGGGAGATAACAGCTAATGAGATATGGCAAGGCGCAAAGCCTGTCTATAAAAAAAAGCATGTTTCATTACTGGGTTAAATTAGTTGTGGTATGCAGGAAGGGGGAGGGGGATTTTACCAAGTTGTCAATTCAAGTAGAATATATGATTTAATGGGGAACTTGTAAAGTCCTGAATGAGCCTGGTATCCAATTTAATAAACATTTTCTCGAGTTTAACCCTTTACCTGATGCCTACATGTCTGGTGCAAGAATAATTTAGGAAAATAAGAATAAGTTGGAGGGGGTGGAATATCTATAATGTTATGAGGAAGATGTCTGGTGCAAATTTAGTGGTGTCAGTATGTGTCAATGAATTTAAAGTGGTTGTAAAATCATTTTTTTTTTTTATCCTAATGCATTCTGTGCATTAAGATAAAGGCCTTCTGTGTACAGCAACCCCCCTAATACTTACCTGAGCCCCCTCTCTATCCAGGATGTTGTAGGAATGTCTCAGTTGCCAGGGACTCCCCTCCTTATAGGCTGAAACAGAAGCCCATGCCATTGGCTCCCGCTGCTGTCAATCAATGTAAGTCAGTCTGAATGGATACACGGAGCTGCAGCTTGGCTCGGGTGCCCCCATAGCAAGCTGCTTGCTGTGGGGGCACTTGTCAGGAGGGAGAGGCCAGGAGAGCCGAAGAGGGACCCGAGAAGAGAAGGTTCTGGGCTGCTCTGTGCAAAACCACTACACAGAGCAGTTAAGTATAACAGTTTAACAAAAAAAACAAATGAGACTTTACAATCACTTTGACAATAACTGATTTGCCTACGTAAATCGTAAAGACATATAAGGCTTTTCTTTCGTACAATGTTTTAATAAATTCCCTGCAAAGTCTAAATAATGAAGAAAAACATTTCTGATATTTCTTTATAATGTTATTCATAAAATGTGGGATTTTTTTTTTACTTTATTAATGACAATGGTAAACAGGACAAATGGAGAGGGTAAATCTCCCTAACGGGGGGCACAAACAGCCATAAAAACTGACAGGTGTTCTAATATGTCCCTACCTAAAAATGTATATTTCCCTTTTATCTGGTGGTCCCACAAATAACAAAGCAAAGCCGCTTCATTATTATCCCATTAAAGAAGAAGACAATTGTGAGCTGCATTTGGAGATTTCATAATTTGCCACGTCACGAATGTTAATTCTCCATTACGAACGCTAGATTACAAGACCGACCACTTCCGGCTCGTCTTTGCTTCCGAGCATGCGTACACACGTTCGGAAAATCCAATGTAACGACACCCCGAGTATGAAAGGGGTTAAAGTCGTTTAGGACATTCCATACCAAAACACAAAGGCAGCTTCCGAACACTTCAATCAGCCGAACAAGGAACCCATACAAATAATTCTCCCCCAAGTACGAGACAAGGCTCTGTCTTGAGGTTCAAACAGGACTGAATCTTTATTTTGAGATCTCACACAAATATATACCGCAGGGTGAAAATACAACCTGTAAGCAGATGCCTAATTAACATGAGCTATCTAATCCTTTAGACAGCCTAGGTGACTCAGAGACATGACCTTCAGGCCAGACTTCCTGTCTCCTAGCTCACCGACTATACAATACACATTATCATACATCTCAATACAATTGCAGGGTTAATTAGTACACTGGATGAAAATACTCTTTAGAAGCTGTGACAAGTCATACTAGACTAATTTACATTATAGCAGACACAGACAGGGACAGGTGGCTGGAATTGACATTAGCGTCTCCTCACAGTATGTGTCCCAACAGTATGAATCAGTCACTATTTCTAATATGGCAGATACAGGGTACATTATTTTCTTGGTCACCCTGCACCCAAAAGTGACTCCCGTCACATCCGACAACACATATTTGTCCGCGGAAAATTTGAAAACCTGCTAGCCAACATTTGTTGGCGGAAAGTCCGACAACAATTGTCCGATGGAGCATATACATGGTCGGATTTACCGACAACAGCCTGTCATCGAACATTTCCTGTCGGAAAGTTTGATCGTGTGTACGGGGCTTTAGAAGTCAGGCAGAATAATGGGTATTTTTCTGTACTTGCAGGGTCTTTAATAAAAGGATAAAACATATGTTTATGTATTTTAGCGATGTAATACATATTTTGCGCTGATATACAGTACATTTTACTTATACCCCCTTAAGGTGACTGTCAACACAGGGTCTAAAGTAAAATAACCCCTGCTTGTAAAGAAGATGGTACAGTATATGCTTTTTTTTCCAGAAGCCCATGCATTGATATTTCCCCATGTTGCTGATTCCTGACCACTGCAGGTAACTGACATTTTTGCGGCGTGTCAAATACGGTCTCCTCTGCCGCAGGTGGTATTTCCTTTTCCCACCTCTTGTACATCCTGTAGTAACATGTGAATCTGGTGATATGACCTGAGTGACCTGACACGTGAATCAGGATAAATTAGTAGCAATGTAGTGTAGATTGGTGTATGAACATTCTTCAAACTGACTGTACTGTACATAACCCCCTCTATGTGAAATGAAGATCATACAACCATGTTGCCTATATGTTCATATGTTGAGTTTCTAAAATATTTATCAAAACTGGACTGAAAGATCAATGTTTGTCACAAATGAATAATGAATTAGGTGTGCATGTTTTAAAGAGTAGACATCAGAACAGCTATATGGGCTTTATACAAGTGCAAACTATTTTTTTTTTTTCAGTGATAGATTCTCTGTAAGATTACTCGATATCAGTCACCTGATTTACTTGCAGTAAATTATTCAAACATTCCTAATTATTCGCCAGCAGCAAAAAGTTAACTACAGCTTTCTGATTGATCGTCACCATCAGCCAGTCAAGGAGTATTGGCATTGGAAGAGCCAGATGGGCAAATCAGTGATCACAAATTTAAGAATTTCCATTGCTGGCATTATTCAGCATTCAAAGGATCAACGAAAGTGCAGTGATCTGTAGCCCATAGCAAAAAAAACTAAATTTACAGACGCTAAACTAGTACAAGATAGCAAATGTCTGATTTGCTATACATATAACACATTGTACTTACTGCTTTGCTGCTTTCTCTGTTTCATTTGAAGTAAAATTCTAGGTAGACAGCTACATACATAGAAGAAATACATATAAGGGAGCTGTATTTTTTTTAATCCCGCACCCCGTGGCTGGACAGTGAAATGAAAATCTTTTATTTCTCTCTCCGCTATCTTCTTCTATTAGCATGCAACAAAGCTGATTGTCTCATTGTGCTGCTTCTCCCTCTCCCAGTTTGTTCTCTGCCTTACAGGAATTGCATAAGTCTGATAGCAGACTGCTTCTATTTAAATTCATGTAGGCCTCGTTCACATGGGGTGTACTGCAGTGTACATCCATGCAAGGTGTTTACCTGTATGGGCATGAATAGATGTTCCATTCATCCCTGGGCAGGCAGTGCGATTGATGTCAATTGGGGTGCAGTGGGTGCACAGCCCCCAGTACAGACAGTGGGCTCCATTCACTAAAGCAGATCACATGCCTTATTTAGGTGTCCGGACACATTTTCCCTAAATAACGCATGCAATCCTGAAACTGTCAATTCACTATGCCGTTTTGCAGTATTTACCGCAAAATTATGAAAACGCTTGGTAAATACTGCATGAAAAGGCGTGAAACTCAATTCACAGAAGGAAATAAAAAAATTAAATGCATGCGGTATTTAAGGAATGTAAAAATATAATAGCCAATTTTGAGTAGGCTCTGCATTTTTGGATCAGTTCTCTCAACAGTAATACATACTAACCGAAATATGGAAATATTCATTTAACTAAAAGTATAACTAAAGGAAAAAACTTTTTTTAGTTTTGGGTATAGTGGACGTGGTTAAGAACACCTGTCAGATTTGTATTGCTGTCTGTGCCCCGATTAGGGAGATTCATCCTATTTGTCCTGTTTACAATTATCATTGAAAGTGAAAGTAAAGGAAAATCCCAAAAGCGGCAGCATCATCCTTTTTAGAGGTGAAAAATCAAACCCCCAATAATAAGACAGCATGAAGAACACATAGGGGGTTATTTACTAAAGGCAAATCTACTGTGCATTACAAGTGCAGTCGCTGTAGATCTGAGGGGGACATGCAAGGAAAATAAAAAACAGCATTTTTGCTTGCACATGATTGGATGATAAAATCAGCAGAGCTTCCCCTCGTTTCAGATCTTCCCCTCAAATCTATATGATTGCACTTCCAAGTGCACTTGCAGTGCACAGTGGATTTGCCGTTAGTAAATCAACCCCAAAGTGTGTCACAGTAGTGTCTCTTGCCCCACTTCACATCACTCCCCCCTCCCCACAGTGGTGTCCTCTGCCCTTCCCCCCACAGTGATGGCTACTGCCCCTTTCACATAATCCCTCCCCAGCGATGTACTCTGCCCCCCCTACTGCAGTGTCCTCTTCCCCCCCAGTAGTGTCCTCTGCCCTCCCCCCACACCACACACAGTGGTGTGTCCTCTGCCCCCCAGAGCAGTGTCCTCTGCCATTCCCCCCACAAAAGTGTCCTGTGGCCCTCCCCCCCATGGCAGTGTCCTCTGCATCCCCATAGTAGTGTCCTCTGCCCCTCTGCCCCCCCCCCCATGTAGTGTTCTCAAACACCCCACACACACACACGGTAATGTCCTCTGCCTGTAATTACTTGTAGTAAGTTATATACATGTAGCCTGATGTTCTCCATTTCTAATTGCTTTTTCTTCTTCTCCTAACACTCACTTTGGTGACATACCTGCACCACCTATTTTACTTGTCAACTTTTCAATTGTCACCAGTAAAACAAACCTAGCTGTATTTGTCAACTAGCACAGTTTAAAGCCCTTGACAGGGTCGCTAGTGAAGACCAGACACTCCTTGATCTCTACAAATCCACACCTACCACTGGAAGAAAGAGGAATCATCCTCATCTTTAACAAGCCATACACAAGTATTTTTGGTTGTTTGTAAAATAAATGTTTTTCACAGGTTTTTGAAAGTTCTTGTCATTAGGTGCTCTATGGGTAAAGTCATAAATTTCATCCAGATCAATAGATAAATGAAAATTGTTTATTGCACTAAGAAGATGAACAACCGCTACAAAAATCTGTGTAGGACTGTGAGATGTTGAGACGAATACAGTAATCAGTCATATAAAATAGAAGCCTGTGGCGAATGAAATGATTAAAATGTTTAAAAGCAAAATGGCACCCCACAATGAACCGGGTGGGAGGGGTTAATATCATCCCGGTGGCTTGCTGGTAAGATGTGGGGAATGAACTACCTGAACCACACTGAGAGCGGTGACGGCCCGGTGGAGAGGAGGTGATGAACAGCCCATTGACAACACACTGGAGAGCAGGCTCTGTAAGTGTCCAGGATGGAAGCTGCAAAGACAGGAGGAAACTCTGCTGGCTGCTGTGAAGAGCTTGGGCTGGTAGCGGAGAACAAGCGCACTAGGTTGCAGGCAATGGACTTCACAGCTGAATAATGGAACCGGGGGAGCCAAGCGAAGCCACGGGAGCCGGGTGTGCTGGATGACTTCAGGGCTGCATCCGGAAGTGAAGGAAAGGAAGGCTCGTGTGAGGTGTTGGACCGCAAGCTCTAGGTTGCTGTGACTAACATGTTCTGCGTGCATGTGCTTTGTCAAAGTGCATGCGCACAAAATATGTTAGTCACGGCAACCTAGAGCTTGCGGTCCAACACCTCACATGTGGAGCCTGCTCTCCAGTGTGTTGTCGGTGGGCTGTTCATTACCTCCTCTCCACCGGGCCTTCACCACTCTCAGTGTGGTTCGGGTAGTTCAGTCCCCGCGATTTTATTCCTAGTATATTACAATTTTAATGGGTGGAGAAAGACATAAGCAGATTTTATAAGATGTTTTATTTACATATGCACGTTTGATGTGCAATCCAGCATTACAAAGCTCTTCCAACACTCTCCTCCCCTTGCTATGCTCACTGCTATTGCTTGTCTTGATAATCAAAGCCATGGATGTTAATAGGAAATCCTTTGACACGTAGCATTAGCAGCAGTGTGTGCACGGTGAAGAGATGGGATTTTTAGAGCAACTTGATAAAGTCTAGATCTATACACTTTGACCGGCAAGTCAAGTCTCATTTTACACACATTCTGCTTCTATTAAACTCTACCCAAAACAGCATTATTTATAATTAATAAAGATTGAGGAGGGTTCTCTCAATACCCTGGTTATTTTTTTTAGATAATTGAGGCTTAATATACTCTTGCAGCTATAGTATATAGAGTTGCTATGGCCTTAACATATCCTATCATTTTCCCAGTTTATAGTCAATAGGCTCCTGCTAGCCTCTTTTATAGACAGATCATTGACAGTAATTTAACGCTTCCTGATCATAGAATCTCTGAGCCTGTCAATAGAAGCCATTCATAACCCCTGCAAACACTCTTTCCACTTGGCTGAATACAAGCCTGGCCAGCCGTGAAATATAACCTGTCTTGACACAATGCTCACAGGTTAAGTCATAATTATACACATTACTGACATCTTCTGCCCACAGCTTGCACTAGTGTCACACCATCTCAATAAATTATTTTAGCTGACCTTACGATATATATTAACTACAGATTAGGATTCTTGTGTAAACACTCATAACAGTTGTAAGTGATTGATAGCTAGGTTTAAATAAGACGTTCAGACAATTGTTCCTTGTAAAAACCCTTTCACTATATTTAAGTATCTGGGAATCCTGCCTTTTCTTTATCACCCATGCTGAAACGCAGCCATGTAATATAGATAATATTAAAAAAATGTAACAACGGCTCATGACATCACCTCCAGAAATTACTTTATTTATGGAGGAGATGGCATGTAACAGTGTTGTGTTTATTTATTGCCTCTAGCCCCAGGAAGAGGGATTTCCATGCACTGCAGATGGAGTGTGAAGTGCGCTGGAGGCTGTGGTTAGAGTTGTCAACTTATTAGAGGAATTGGTAAGAAGAGAGAGCTAAAATTGAGAGAATCAACAGCTATATAGTGCACATTTACTATCAGCAATTAAAAAAAACTTAGCTAACTGTGAGTTACATATAAAATGAGAATTTTTGGAAGGTTTACATATACTGTAAGCGTAAGGAGACAGCTGAAGGCTAATTACTTGTATTAATGAGATCATAAAACATTTCTGCATTTCCATAGTTCACAAGTAAGTTGCCTCAATAATCAATATAAATATACTAAGCACTTTACAGAATGTAGGTATTGCCTTATATGCACACATTGGCACTTATTTATTAAAGGAGTGGACCATGATTACTTTGCAAAAGGAATCATTCAACGAGGGAAACAATATGAAAATTCACTTAGCAATACTGAAGAATTTGCAAGACTACTCAGCACTTCTTGGTATGGAGCATGTGACCTGCTCCCCATTGATAGTGCCCAGGCCTAATAGCCAATCCCTTTTAGATATTTCCACCTAGTGACTCCAAATCATTTATTTCCCTTACTGAATTGTGTCTGCCCTTACATTATTTTAAAATCACCTATTTAGCTTTCATCAATATACAAAAAATATATTTTATTCTCATTTTCAACCAGCAGGTGGTGCTCTGCAATCCCTTTTACACATTTGCCAATCTTACCTGTTTTTGCCAAAAGAGTCTGTTGTTTACAAAACGCAATAGCTCAAGTTTAAATTTACACACACCACTGAATGATAGAGTGGCTTGTTCTCGCTCAATTCTTATAAAGGTTCAAACAAGGAGAGAGATGATGTTCTGTGAATCTTATGTCATGCGTGCTCCATGTATAAAAGTGGTTTTGTACATATTTTTCTAATTTACTATCCACAGTACAACATTTTTCTCTTGTTTTAGTAAGGAAGCTATGATGGTTTTGTGCATATTTTATTTACTATGGGCAGGACAAAAAAATACTCTTTTTTAGTAAGGTAACTGTGAAATATTACCAGTGAATATTTTGAATTCTTGTATCTAGCCAGCAAGTGGAGCTTTAGCCTTTTTCACATGTCCAGTTTCCCCCTATCTCCTGTACAAAGCCACAGCTCAATGGCTAAAGCAGAAACAGACTCTGAATAGGTCTTATATAGTAAATATATACATGTAAAATATATATATATATATATATAGATCTATATCTATAGATCTATATATATATATATATATAGATCTATAGATATAGATCTATATATATATATATAGATATATATATACACACACCATATATATGTGTGTGTGTTATACATTTTAGTAAAACAAATATGTTTAAAAGTTTTATGAATGTAGAAAAAAATAAAAATGTACTCAAAGTCATTGTAATTTCTATTTCAGGATCTGTGGTCATGGTCTGGTCACGGATCCAATGGTGTTTGCCATATAGGACTATTTACGGAGACTGTTTTCATTACTTGCCTGTGTAAGTGTGCATCCTCTTTTTATAATAAATTGATTATTCAGTGGTATTGCCCTATGGAGATTGCTTTTTCTTCCATGCTTATTATGTGGCGAAGTTTTAAAATCCGATGTGGGGCTGTGTGATGGCGAGAGGTTTCCAGTTTGGATGCATATAGCTTGTTGGCGCCATTAGTTCTTTGAATGCTGTATAATAAAGTTTGGTAATTATTTTAATCCGGTAAGCAGTCTATGAGTACAAAGGAGAACAATGTATTTGTAATCTTGGACACTCCTTTGGTGTTTAAAGATTGGATCATTATGCCACTTTTATGAACTTTTGCATATGTCATGTACACATATGGACATTTTTGGTGAATTTACACTATATGTTTTTGCGCAAATTGATTGATTATGCATGTTTTTTGTATTATAGAGATTTATTCATTTCTTAAGTGCTACAAAACATTTATTGTAATTTTTCACTTGGTATTACAAGTGTGCTGGCTGCTCTTGGATTGTACCTGAGCGCGGTAATTTTCGCATATGTTTAGAACTCCAAGTTGATAACCTTTAAAGGCTTTTAAAACATCGCCTACGGGTAATATCGTTTTTTTGCCATTTCACCGGAATGCAGGATTTTATATTGTACCAAGAATTAAGTATTATATTATGTTTGTGTGCATTAAAACTCATTTTATTGTATTTTGTCCAGAAAATGTGTTGCAAAAATATCATGCAACATGAAAGATTGAAACTGCCACTATGTTATTCTGCAGGGTCTCTGGTTTCTGAAAATATACAATTGCTTGGAACTTTAACAACTTCAATACAGGGCACTTACACCCCCTTCCTGCCCAAACCGTTTTCAGCTTTTAGCGTTGTCACACTTTGAATGACAATTGCGCGGTCATGCTACACTGTAACCATGTGACATTGGTGTCATTTTCTTCACACAAATAGAGCTTTCATTTGGTGGTATTTTATCACCTCTGGGTTTTTATTTTTTCCTTAAAAAAAAAAAAAAAAAAAAAAAAAAAGAAAATATTTTGAAAAAAAAAATAAAAGTTTTTCTTAGTTTCTGTTAGTAAATTTTGACATTTGACAGTGGGCGGGCGGCAAGTGGTTAAAGGACTTTTCTGGCAAAAAAACCTGCAGATTTTGATGTGTTGGAAGAATTAAAGCATTTCCCTTATATGTGCTAAATCATACAGTAAATACAGCATAAATACAGTCAACTTATTTCTGCTTCTAGCTGCATTGACCAAAACAATTTTTATTTCAGCTCTTATTTTTCCCTCTATGCCTTCCTCTCAGACAATAATTTAGGAGTTTGTCCCCAGATTAGATTGTTACTGTGAACAATGCTGTTTGGCTTTACATGCTAAATTAATGCCAGAGACACTGGGAATCAAGTGATGCAACTATACTAGTCACAAGAATGTCGCACATTACATTACCAGCCTTCCATATGTACTGAACTGGGTTAAAAACTAGCTTTTAAATTTTAAATACTCCTCTTTCAAACTTTTAAACATTTTATAACACCCGTGGAACTCCACATACAGTATATATTTGTATAAATCGGTTATGTTTGTGAACGTGGACAGTAATTAAAGTCAGCACATTTCTGGAGGGAAAAAAAAAACACCTAGGGGCAAATCTTGAAAATCTGAAACTTTATCTGAAAATCAGAGATGACTATTGTGCTATTGATTTCCTAGTTGTGCTATTGGATTCCTAGTAAAAGTATACTGCTATCTATTCAGCTACTTCTATATTTTAAAACTCACATAAAGATATCCTTCAAATGACTGACATCCCAAATAATTCGGCATATACATATTGTAGCTGAATTCAAGGTCTGTAGAACTTTCAAATAACAAATGCGAAACATGCATTGCTCCAATTGTCATGGGTATAAAGGGAAGTGATTCTATAAACTTGCTAAGCTCACACTATTGGAATGCTGAAGCGGCACTGTATCTCCACTGTTGGCAAATGAGGAGAGAGGCTCCTGATTACAGCTCTTTGTGTTGCCTGCAGACACTGCACAGAGCACTCCACTTCACAATGTTAGCTAAACAAAAGAGACTTCAAGTTTAAAGGGTGGCTTCAACACACACAAGGATTTGGATCATCCATCTGGAAAGAGAACAATAAGCAGAGCACTAAGAGAGGGAGTGAAGAGCTTAAAAAAAGGGGAAGAACACGCTAAAGAAAAATAACCTTTGCAGAGCAGTTTGGGTGAAGGATTGAATGTAACATGTACCTGTATTCATATTTGGTAATGGAGGATTTTTAAATTGTGGTTTTAATCTGGATAAAATTTGTCAATAACATTTTGGAAGCCTATGGTGTAATAAACTGAAAGCAATCTCTGGTTATCGCATAAAAAAAATGTGGAAAATGGCTTAAAGAGATCTGGCAATGTCTAAAGTAATTGTAATGCAAATTTCCTGCAGTAGAAGAGCTCTTATACCCAGCTTTCTAGCGGCCCTTGTCTCCTACCTTCCCTCTATTTCAGTGCTACAGCCTCTGCAAGACTCACTTATATTCAACACTTAAAGGATCGTTGGATGCCTTTGTCCCCAATATTGGAGGTTCATTCCTCTAATCCTCTTACTGAGTCTCCTAGTATGCCCCCTTCCCCAATTTGCCGCTAGGTATCTAAACTCCTGTGTAAGTTTCAAGCTGTTGAACAAACTTACACAATGCTATGGACATTCCACCCATCCCAACATGACAGTATGCAGGCCTGGTAATTGGCCACTTGTTGAGCACTGCATTGTGGGAAGCCAGGGGTACGCCACTTATTAAACCATACTTGGAATTACTATGTATTTCTTGGGGTGTCTGGTGGTGAACCAAGGTGGAGAAGTGCTGACTCCATATGGTACTGTAATGGAATATACACATTTTTGAGTTCAACAGCAGGGGTAATTGATTCTAGTACCAGTTATTACTCTAAAGTAGTGGTCCATCTGCCCAAAATACAACTTTTTTATGATTTCAAGGTATATATATATTGGTTATCAAAAGGACCATAAATCACACAATAACACATGATTTAGAATATTAAAATAGTGTATTTGAGTACTTGATAATTTGTTCCAATAATTTTGTATATGCACAGTTAACCAATAGCATTCAATCCAGTTATTGCAATGTCCTATGAGAAATAGAGAAGATTCAGGATATGTGTGTGTGAAATTTTTTCTTTCCTGCTTAATGCATTATTAAACTCAAAACCAAAAATGTAATATATTGCAGCTTACCAATTATTAGATGTAGTGGCTGTATTTGTTTCCTTTTTGTTATGCCTTTTTTAATCTGTTTTCACCTGGTGATCTGGCCAGTAACACACTTCCAGTATTAGAGTGCCTCCACTCTGGATGGAGTAGCACAGGAGCTTTACTGACCAGATCACCTTTTATTGAAAATAAAAGAAAAAAGGCTTTAACCACTTACCCACTGGGCACTTAAACCCCCTTCCTAACCAATTTTCAGCTTTCGGTGCTCTCACATTTTGAATGACAATTACTCAGTCATGCAACACTGTACACATATGAGTTTTTTGTTCTGTTTTTACACAAATAGAGCTTTCTTTTGGTGGTATTTAACACCGCTGTTTTTTGGTTTTTTTTGCGCTATAAAAGAAAAAAAGACTGAAAATTCTGTAAAAAAATGCATTTTTCTTAATTTCTGTTATATAATTTTGCAAATTAGTAATTTTTTCATACATTTTGATCAAAATTTATACTGCTACATATCTTTGGTAAAAATAACCCAAATCGGTGTATATTATTTGGTCTGCGTGAAAGTTATAGAGTCCACAAGCTATGGTGCCAATCTCTAAAAATTGATCACACCTGAAGTACTGGTGGCCTATCTCATTTCTTGAGATCCTAACATGCCAGAAAAGTACAAATACCCCCCAAATGTCCCCTTTTTGGAAAGTAGACATTCCAAGGTATTTAGTAGGAGGCATGGTGAGTTTTTTGAAGTGGTCATTTTTTCCCACAATTCTTTGCAAAATCAAGATTATTTTTTTCTTTTTTTTTCTTTTTTTCACAAAACTGTCATATTAGCAAGTTATTTCTCACACACAGCATATGCATACCACAAATTAAACCCCAAAACACATTCTGCTACTCCTCCTGAGTATGGTGATACCACATGTGTGAGACTTTTACACAGCCTGGCCACATATAGAGGCCCAACATGCAGGGAGCACCATCAGGTGTTCTAGGAGCATAAATTACACATATAATTTCTTGACTACCGCTTGCACTTTTAAAGGCCCTGGAGCACCAGGACAAGGGAAACGCCCCAAAAATGACCCCATTTTGGAAAGAAAACACCCCAATTTATAATCTATGAGGCATAATGTGTCTTTTGAACATGTCATTTTTTTTCTACAAGTTTTTGGAAAATGTGGAAAGAAAATAAAAACGCATTTTTTTGTACACAAAGTTGTCCATTTATACAATATTTCTAACACATAGCAAGTACATAGCAAAAATTGCACCCCAAAATAGATTCTCCTACTCCTCCTGAGTACGACAATACCACATGTGGGAGAGTTTTCTAAAGTCTGGCCACGTACAGAGGCCAAACATGCAGGAAGCACCATCAGGTATTCTAGGGGCATACATTTCAAATATAATTTGACTACCTTTTACACTTTTGTGAGGCACTGTAGTGGCATGGATGTGGCATGGATGAGGCATGGATGAGCATGAATGGGGATGGATGAGCCGTGGATGGGGATGGATGAGCCGTGGATGGGGATGGCTGAGCAAGGTTGAGCCATGAATGTGGATGGCTGAGTATGGCTGAGTATGGATGGGATGACTAAACATGAATGAGTATGGCTGGGTATGGCTGAGTATGCCTGAGTATGGCTGAGTATGGCTGATTATGGATGAGATGGCTGAGTACGGCTGAGTATGGCTCGGTATGGCTGAGTATGGATGAGATGGCTAAGTACGGCTGGGTATGGCTGATTACGGCTGGGTACAGCTGGGTAAAGCTGAGTATGGCTGGGTATGGCTGAGTATTGCTGAGTATGGATGGGTATGGCTGAGTATGCCTGGGTATGGCTGGGTATGGCTGAGTATGGCTGGGCATTGCTGGGTATGGCTGAGTATGGTTGGGTATGGCTGGGTATGGCTGAGTATGGCTGGGTATGGCTGAGTATGGCTGGGTTTGGCTAAGTATGGCTGAGTATGGCTGGGTATTGCTGGGTATGGCTGGGTATTGCTGAGTATGGATGGGGTGGATGGGATGGCTGAGCATGGATGGATGGATGAGTATTGCTGATTTTGGATGGCTAAGCATGGATGGATGCATGAGTATTGCTGAGTATGGATGGCTGAGCATGCATGGATGGATGAGTATTGCTGAATATGGCTGAGCATGGATGGATGGATGAGTATTGCTGATTTTGGATGGCTAAGCATGGATGGATGCATGAGTATTGCTGAGTACGGATGGCTGAGCATGCATGGATGGATGAGTATTGCTGAGTATGGCTGAGCATGGATGGATGGATGAAGCTGCAATGGGCACAGAGCCCTACAGATCTAGCCCACAACGCTGCTGCACCCGATCTCTCCCCTCTCCGCTCACACTGTACCGATCAGAGACAGAGAGGGGAGAGAGGAACCGGACATGAGACGTGTTTGTTTACAAGTGATTGCTCCGTCATTCGACGGAAAAATCACATGGTAATTGACCGTGATCTGCGGGAGTGTGATTCTGGGAGGACGTCATAGTACACCCTCCCAGAGTTATCAAGCCGCGCTATAGCCGTCATTTGGCTATACCGTGGTTGTCACATCTAAGAAATGGTAAGCTGCACTATAATAAATGTTTGCTTTTGGATTTAATACCACTTTAAGCATCTGCAAGCCTTTTTATATATTATGTATTTTATATGTATTATAATAATAGATATTCAGTCAAATAATAACCAGCACAGGACAAATCTTCCAATGATTCATTCTGCTTGCTTTCACACCTGTTGTACTGCTGTAAGCTGATAATATGAAACCTTTCTGCAAAAAAAAAAAAAGACTAACTTGACTGGCGTTGAGACAATTTCGCAACATCCTCTGGTTTTTAAAACCATTACCTGTCTCTGCTGTTAACTAGAGCAAAGAAAGCTGCAGCAGAACTAGAACAGTTGACAGTAGCAGCCAAACAGATTAGTTGCTTAATTTTTCCAGAAAATTACTGAAGAAAACTGATTTCCTTGGGTAATAGTTCCATTTTTGTGTCAACCTTTTTTCATTTAAAAGGTAATGCCAATGGAAATAAGCCTATGTGAAAAAAGGCAGCATTCTGACAACCACCAGACGAAATGTGAGTATGATATCACATCCAAACTAAAAAGTTCAGCTTTGGGTGAAATAATTTTTAAAGCTCAACTCCAACTGAAACCTTTCTGTGTGGTCACAGGAAGTGATGGAAAATGTCTTCAGTGGGGACACAGACTTCAACATAACACTTTTTCAGTAACATGGGGAAGATTTAGAACAGCCTTTCTCAACCACGGTTCCTTAGGAGTTTTCTAGGGGTTCTTTAATCAGTGATCAGCGGAGTCATGATTTTGCATCTGACAGTGCCTACATAGTTGCAGTGCTGTCATTTTATTATCATTAATTTTATTTAATTTCACATTCCTTATTCCTTTATTATGATATCTATGACTTACTGATCAGTCTAAAATACCATGAGCTTTAGAGTTGATAGTTTTTAGCAAATACTTCCTGAGATCTGTAAATTATTTCAAGGGTTCCTCCATGGTATAAATGTTGAGTACGTCTTAGATAGAACCAGGGCTTTTTTTCTCAGAGAATAGGTGCAGAAACTCAACCATGCCCACCACACACACATACCTGCCAAATGGCATCAAATAGCTGCTCTTCCCTCTGCATACAACCCCCTCCTTTCACTGCCCTCATCTTCTCCCCCCTCCTTAAAAGCTCCACCATCTGTCATATTGTCTTACCTTTGTTGCAATATTAAGCTGAAAAACCTATCCGGCTGTAGTACCTCCCAGCATACTATACTATACCAGTCACATGCAAGGGAGATCATGCAGTGGGAGCATCAACAACTGGTCGCCAGGGAAAAAATGAAGACCACAGAGGGTGCAGCCTACCACGCACCCTCTCCTGCCTATGACTGCATTGAACCCTGGGCATCTGTTCTGTATCTCTCTTGTCCCTGTCAGTCACTCAGTGGGATCTGTGCAGGAGATCTGACCTGTGAGAGCTACTGGAAGATTAGCTTCTGCGTTTACAAATGATAGCTTGACTTCAGTGTTACCAAGTGATAGTCGTCAGCAGGGAACAGAAGACCTGAGCCAGAGGTGGTGAAACTGAGTACCCCCCTAGTTCCTGCTGAAAAAATGCCCTGGATAGAACCTGTATTAAGATATCATTACTGGCTGTGTCTTTCTGCCCCAGTAATAACTGCTTACATAATTTCTTGTCCCACTGCCCCGCAGGCTTTGACAAGGACAGGAAGTTAGGTAAACTCTAGCCCACCAAAAAAATGTTTGTCCGGAGTTTGACTTTAAAGTACTCTCTGTGCACAGTAAGATGACATTAGTGTCACACCTCCATTGTATTTTGCAGTGCGTACTGACATACGCATTGCAGTGTGTACTGAAATTTGTTTTGCCAGAAATAATGCTACACTTACTAAACTAAAAAAAACATGATAGTCACATTTGGCTTTTTTCATAAAAAAATCAGGAGAGTTAAAATTCATTCTCCTTTGTCACATACATACCTAACAGTATGAGTAACATGTTTGCTCTACCAATACCACCCAATGAACTAACAGTAAAACAGCAGGAGACTGGTATGGAAATCAGTGTATAGAAGGCAAGTCATCATTAACTGGCTCGTATGTCCTCTTGTGGAGTAATCATGATTGTTTCCTAGCCTAAAGCCTTTTGGGGAATCTACAACATGGTGAAAGCCCAGCAAAAGAACTACAAGGGATGGTACATTATATCTTCAGGGTCTACACATCTACAGAGGCTCAGCCGCTGAGCCTTGTTTTATACTAATTACAGCACAAGAGAAAACCAGTACATCTCAGCAAGATCAATTAGAAAGTTCAGATTTTCTCTATACTTGTTTTTGAAGACTTGAAATAATATTTAGAACGTCTCGGTGGACACATTGAAAATGGACCATGTTCACGTCTAATATATTTCAGGAACAAACTGTGAAATAAAAGCAGTCCTGGAATAAAAAAACAGTTATAGAACACAGTTCTCTTCCCAGTCAGAAACCCAGCCTTCCTTATTTCAGGAGAAGCCTTCTATCCCGCTGATAATCCTGTTTACAAAACCAGGGGCCACTATGCCCTTTATTGCCCTGGCACTATCCTTCTTCTTTCCCCAATGTACTCCTTTGTAAAGCAACTGGTGACATAAATACATTGTTCCTAGCTGCAGTGCAGACTCCTGGTCTGATCTGCCCATGGTGCTACATTGGATTGGTGGCCCAGGAGATTCCTGATCTGTCCCGCCTCATACGACCTCAGACTTTCACTTACAAACCAGGAGTCTCCATTGGTGCCTTTAATGTGCAGGGTATGCAAAAGAATCTTAGGCCCCTCATCATATCCACATGTGATACTGTGCTGTGAGAGGAAAATGTACAGTGTACTTACACAAAAAAGGGGAAGCTAAAGAGGGAGCAGTAAAATGAGTTGCCCTTTTCAGAAGCGTATGAGAAGGACACCACTTATCCGTCACACGCACGCCCACAGTCCTACCCAAGACTCTAAATCCCAGGACATGATTGGGATTTGTAGCCTCAGTGAGCTGCAAAAAACACTAACAGGAAGTAACAGCTCCTCCCAAAGCCCAGGTATTGAGTAAGGCGCCATGTAAAGACATTACATCAGATGCAGATTTTTAAAACAGTGAGTTTTATACAAAGTGTGCAATTTGTATTAAAAATTATATCAGCAGTTTTATTTAACTACATGCGGCTATTGTACAGATTTAATCACCATGCCTGAGTTTTTTTTTCAAGAGAAGGTATATGGGGTTTGCATATATTTTATTTTTACACTTATGTTGGTCAGAATAAAAAAATACTTCATTTCAATTTTGTATTTTTTTTATCAGGTTAATATTACATTTTTATGTTCAGCCGGAAAGTGGAGCCCTGGACATAGGTTCATGTTTTTCAGGCTATGCTTACCTGTTTTGTTGTAAAAGCTTGTTGTAAATGAGCCTAAAAGTTACATAATAAACAAAATTAAGGAAAACACAAAAAGGAATTTAAAATGAACGGAAAAATGAAAATAAATAAATAAACAAAGCTAAGGTAATCAATGAGAGTAAGTTAAGTGAGTTAACAAGGGCTAATTGGTTGGAATAAGATACAATAAGGGAAAGATGTTATTTATTTTTTCTGCTTTAAGATTTCTTCAGCAACTCCTTTGTAAAATACAAAAACAAAAAACAGATCAGCTGCATTTAATTTCTCTGACAGCTATGGAAAGATTGGACCTGGGGGGGGGGGGCATTTCTAATAAGAAACACTGAACTGTTGGTCCTGAAAGGATTTACTTTACTATTCAGGCATTGCTTAGGGCAAAACCAAAATACATGGTGAAGATTAAAGGCTGGCTCACCATTAGGAATATGTTGCATATTACAATATTACATCCCTATTTAGGATGTAACATGTTCCTAAGCAACTGCTTCCCACCCCAGATGTGATGGTGATACTCCCATGACAGCTTATGGGGGTTCTTCTGCTACGCAACCCTTGTCACATTTGATAAAAAAAAAAACTACAAGTTCCATCCATCACTGTGGCAGAGGGACTTGTAACTTTCAATGGATTACACGTCTGGGAATCAGTGAACTCATAGGCCTTTGACACTTCCTTCAGATTTCTAAATGAAAGAGAATTGGAGGAAGTGTCTGCAGCAGGGACGTGCGGTGAGATCAGTGGTTGATGAGGCGCTGGCTAGTATCAGAGCCAGATACACACAGGTTACATACGCCGCAAACGCTAGAATGAGAGCAGTAATTCTAGCACTAGACCTCCTCTGCAACTCTAAACAGGTAACCTGTAAAAAATTTTAAAGAGTCGCCTATGGAGATTTTTTTAAATAGAGAAGTTTGCCACCATTCCACAAGTGTGCGCAATTTTAAAGTGTGACATTAGGTATCTATTTACTCAGCATATCTTTCACATTATACAAAAAAACTGGGCTAACTTTAGTGAGTTTTTTATATTTTTTATTCATGGAACCATTTCTTTTCCCCAAAAAAATGCGTTTGAAAAACTCCTGCGCAATTACTGTGTAACATGAAAAGTTGCAACGACCCCCATTTTATTCCCTAGGATGTCTGCTAAAACAATATATATAATATATATATATATATATATATATATATATATATATATATATATATATATATATATATATATATATATATATATATATCAAACAGTAGTATAAAAATAAACAGTTCAAACACTAGATTATTATAATACTAAAACAGCGCTAAAATTAAACGTGATAAAAACGCAATATCACAGCATTTGGTCTTCCCCACAAATACAAGTCTATAAGCAGTAGATGGTAAAACGGATGGTTCGAAGAAGGTTTTGAATGTAGAACGAAAGTGGTCCAAACGTGCACCTTTCACCAGAAAGAGTGAACCAATTCCACCTTGTGCAGCACACTCCCCCAGGGGGGTCAAACTCACCAGTATGTCATAATAAGTCAGCGTTATGGTAGAATAAACAACAGCCACTCAGATTCTGAGTCCACATCACCATCAAGATCCACCAGTACAGGGGCTCCAGAGTTATGTCATAAAACACAAGAAAGTCGGCACATAGCGTAATCTCGTTTATTCTTAGACAAGGCTCTGAGCTGTCCATTAAGCTCAACCTCTCAGTCTGCTGCAAACAGAGTGTGCCAGCATGTATTTAAATTGGCCGCTCTGTATGTAGCTTCTGACAGGCTGCACAAGGAGCCCCATATCTCCAAAACCATAGGTGGCAGGAGCCCCAAATTTTGACCAGTGGTGGAATCTTTGGATACCTATCCCAGGTCACCAAGCTACGGCCCTCTAAGCTTGATCTTTTTTTGGGGGGTTTGGTATTTTTTGTTTTTATGTTCATGGCAGGAGAGGCTCTGCCTCACCTGAGTCCCCTGACTGCATGAGCCTGACATTGCACCCACGATACGCTGATCCCAGGTAAAACGCTCCGCAGGTTCCTGTGGAAAAAAATAATGCATGCAAATTTTTTTACTGCAAAAATGTATGCATTTATTACTTTTTTCTTAAAGGTGAACTTAGCTCCTAAATAGTTACCTGCTTTCCACTGTGATCACATCATCTGGCAGAGGGAGGTCTTTGAGCACCAACATCTTTTTCAAATATAAAATATCATGTGACCAAATGGCAACACCTACATTCCACTATGTCCTTCCATCAATGAGGCGCCATGTCACACTTTTTGTTGTATACCATCTTTTGCCAACAAAAATCTGTACCTCTCTTGAAAGGGTCACTTGATTGTATTTGACCCCCAGGCCAAAGGTTTCCAGCCCTCTTTTGCTTATAGCCAGAGACTAAAACACTGTATCAGTGTTTGTTAACATTATAGCAGACACTACTGGGGAACAGTTGTTTTGTCGATCATAGATAAATTAGCTGCTGAGAGCAGCTACGACTCACAGAGCAGGAACTTAGCTATCAGGCTGGCAAGTCCCAGTGTCACATTCTTACTTACCTGATGGATGAGCCTGATAATGCAGAGGAAGGCCTCCCTTACCTATCTGACTCGCGGCCCCTAATAGAGCAGACAGGCGGCTTGGGAGTGCAGAATGGTATGAGTGCCTTGCAGGTCAGCTGTCAGAAGGCCTCTCTGGGGTTCCTGGTGCTGCAGGGGTGAGTACCAGCAAGGTGAAGGATCAGGACAGCAGACAGGTTGGAAATTGGATCAACTGATATCCGAACACCACACACCAGGATGCTGGGGCTGGTAGGCAGTAGATCAGCCCAGAGGGATATGGATCACAAGCAAGTGCAGAAAGACTGGATCCTCACACAGGCAGGAGATACTGGAGCAGGTGCAAAAGACAAAGCAGGTCGGGTCACGGGTCGGTAACTGGTGGGCAGCGTAGTACTTAAAGGAGCAGGCAGAATCAAGGTCAAAGACGAGCCGGGGTCAGGTGCAAGCAGAAGGCAGGGAGAGTCCAAGGCAGGCTGGGTAATACAGGAAATCGATCACAAAAGCAGATTACAAGGAGCAGGGGTCACGGGAAGCTGCAGATCGGACAGCACTGGTCCGGCGCTCACAGACGTGCACCAGCTCACCCGGCAGCATTGTTTTTTCCACAGGGCACCTCCTGACACCCAGTAGCATCAAACGCTACCAATGTGCTCTCAAATGCTGCCACTGTGCCATCAACTGCAGCCACTGTGCCAAACGCTGCCACTGTGCCATCAAATGCTGCCACTGTGCCCATCAAACGCTGCCACTGTGCCCATCAAACGCTGCCACTGTGCCATCAAACGCTGCCAGTGTGCCATCAAATGCTGCCAGTGTGCGCATCATATGATGCCAGTGTGCCTATCATATGCTGCCAGTGTGCCCATCAAATTCTGCCAGTGTGCCCATCATATGCTGCCAGTGTGCCCTTGAATGCCCCCAGTGTGACCCCCGCCCGCTCGCCGTCTGCCCGGCACTTACCCTGTCTTGGTGGGGCATCGGGTGACAGCGACGAGCGGGGTCCTTCATGCCTCTCCTGCCGTCCTCATCTCCTGTCCTCTCCTCCTGATAGGCGTCCAATAGCGGCGCCTGTCATTTCAGCCAATCAGGTGACAGGTAACAGACCCGAGCACCTGATGGAGAGGTGGTTTAGCTTTTCTAACTTTTTCATTCGCTTTTCTAACACAGCTGAGTGACCTGCGAGCGCCCAGCATGGCGCTCGCAGGTCTCCTTTTTTTGATGCCTATAAGAGCCTATGGCTCTAATCAGGTGCTTCAAAAACACCAACCTGCCGCTGTAATTCAGGGGCCCTGCGCCCACAAAGGGGCTGGGCGCCTGAATATGGGTGGCAGCAGCGGCCATAGATAGATTCATGCAATGCATGAATTATCTATTGGTGATAGAGGGGGTGCCAGGAGAGAGGGGGAGTCACTCATGCGCCCTTAATGCACGGGCCGCCACTGCATCTAAACACACACACATACACATAGATAAACACACACACATATACTGTATATATATATATATATATATATATATATATATATATATATATATACACACACACACACACATACATATATAAATACACACATATATATAAATGCACACACATATAAACACATGCAAACACACACATACATACACATACATGCACATACACACATACACACACACATATATAAACACACATACATACATACATACATACATACAGAAAGCTTTTTAAAAAACGGCAGTGCTTTACCTAACCAAATCCTTCACTGACAAGTTTGTGTGCATGAGCCTGCCCTTCAATGCTCGTTATCCTGGCTTGACCTCCCCTTCGTAAACCATGTTATTTTTTTCTTAATGCATTTGCGCTTAGAGGTAGCGTGACCTAAAGTACTGTTTTAAACTCCACAGGTATAAGAAGTGTTTTTGAACAGCTTGATAGGAAAAATGTTTAAAAGACAAAACTCTTTTCTGGCCTGCATGCAGCTGATGCTGGAGCTTTCTTCGCAATGTAGGAGCAAGAAATGTATGAATAGGTTCTCAAGAAACTGCAGATCACATTCACGCAGCTGGAAAGATATCCTTAACCTGAAACTGAAAACTATATATTATAAGCTGCAAAATACTAGCAGCTCTGGGAGTGCAGCTTACATTGGCGTCACAAGCTAAGAAAAGAGGCGTCCCTGGAGAGAGAATCCCAGATCTTCTAAAACTCCAACTGAATGTTTTCATTGAGCCTTTTATGCTCTAATTTGTTACATGCACATATTATGTAGGATTGACCTAATACTCAGCCAAGTGTGCACCGTTTCTGAAACAGCTTTCAATAACTAATAGTCTATGCCTGGAAATGTGCATTCATTATTCCTTCTTTGAAAGTCTGAGTTTAGTCTTAGTTCAAAGTGCAATAAAACACAATATTTTTGTGCTAAATACTGCTTTATTAAAGAAAACCCTGGACTTCGCTGATATTCAACTTTGCCGTGCTCCCTCTTAGCTCCTTTGAAGCCCAAAGTATATATTTGTGTTCTTCTGGGTATGGAGGAACATGTGGTCATGTCCAAAGATGCAGTGCTCAAAACTGAGCTGTCAATGGTCAGGCCAAAACATCGTTAAGAAAAGGAGGAAGATGTTGACCTTTAAAAAAAAAAAAAAATGTCTCTATCCAACATGGAGCATATTCATGGTTATGACTCAACACTCTTATGGAAAAACAAAGAAGTGGAGAGAACTAGAAAGGTATCAGTGGGTGGGTGGGAGGATTCTACTTATAACAGCCTGCAACTTTGCTCTTAATGGCAACTTGGCAAGAGTGACAAAGTACTTTTAAATCCATATTTAGTCCATTTCATAAGATTTGGTTATTTTGTCTCATGCTAATAAGCAGACCTCAGCAGACAAGTGGCAGGACTGGGAATGTCTGCCTCCGGGAGTGGACTTGTTTTTCTTTTATTATTTTTGATACTTTGCACTGATCATGATAAAAGCTTGCCTCCTCTGCTAAGAACTCCCAGGAGCTTCATATGCCTTCAGCTGGAATTTTCTTTACTGCTACTTTACAAAACATGGTGGAGGAAAAATGAGATCCATGAATAAGAGCCATATGGTGCTCTGCAGCAGGAAAATAACGTGTTCCAGGGTGATCAGGGCAAAAAGATCAGCGTGAAGACCACTCTGAGAGAAACACAGCTCATTTTAGAGTGCGGACAAACACAAAAAACTGTGCATGCAAGCCCTTGGATCCTCATGCTGGGAACATTTTGTCACAGGAAGGGTTGGTTTTCAGTTAAGAGGATCCTGGCATAGGAGAGGTATGTATGCAAACAAGAGCAAATGCAGTATCTGTAGGTATCTGTAAGTTAAATCCAGCACTCAGCATTACTCTTCTGTTACTAGTTATTATTGTTATTAAAATGAAGGATGTGCTTGTATTCCATTCTTTTCATGCTAGTTTCCACTTGAGAATGTGCCCATTAGCATGCTTTCTGCATGTGCATAAGAGGATTGAGATAGTCTAAGGGTCATTAAATTGTGCATGTTTAATACATCATAAATTATTTTTACACAATTACAATTAAAAACCCCTTTCTTCATTTTGACTTGAGTTTCTCTTGGGCTCTATTCTAGGCTTGTCTCAGAATCCCTCAACTATGTATCTTGCTCATTGCCCCAGTTACAGCTGTCATGATGTGCCTCCTTCTAAAGAATAGCTAGGAATGTTAATTAGATACTTTTTAGGGTCAGTCTAATTTAAAGGTAGCGTTCAAAGATATTGCACAGTGTAGTGGTTATGGGGTGCAATGGAATATTACTTCCACTATTGTCCAGAACATCATATGACAAATTATAAATCACTTAAAGCTGTGTCTTTCACATGTAGTAATTTACACAATTCTACGGGTTTGGCAATTTTTTTATAGTCACCTTTACAAAAAATCGAATGCAGCTTATCAGCCCTTCCATGTGGTGGCAGCATTTATTTTTTTTCAGACTAATGCCCCGTACACACGGTCGGACTTTGTTCGGACATTCCGACAACAAAATCCTAGGATTTTTTCTGACGGATGTTGGCTCAAACTTGTCTTGCATACACACGGTCACACAAAGTTGTCGGAAAATCCGATCGTTCTGAACGCGGTGATGTAAAACACGTACGTCGGGACTATAAACGGGGCAGTGGCCAATAGCTTTCATCTCTTTATTTATTCTGAGCATGCGTGGCACTTTGTCCGTCGGATTTGTGTACACACGATCGGAATTTCCGACAACGGATTTTGTTGTCGGAAAATTTTATCTCCTGCTCTCCAACTTTGTGTGTCGGAAAATCCGATGGAAAATGTCCGATGGAGCCCACACACGGTCGGAATTTCCGACAACACGCTCCGATCGGACATTTTCCATCGGAAAATCCGACCGTGTGTACGGGGCATAAGAACGTTTTTAGTAAGTACAGAAAATACCTGTTGATCTTGCTAGAAATGTCTTTTCATGTGATCTAAACTGAAAGCACATGCATTCTTATCTGCCTTCCAAGCTGTCTTTGGTAAACTATTTTCCGCCCTCTAAGTAATGGAAATGAATTGAGGAAAATGTTGCAGTCCAATTTGTAATCCAAAATAAAAAGCTTGTCCCCACAATAGATACAGTCCAGGAGTGAATGTAGCCACTCAGGGACATGAAACAGGATTGCAGATTATCAGGAGAAAAATAAAGGTAAAAATCATGAAAAAAACATCTAATGCAGCCACCACATCTAAGGCCTGCCACATGAATAATTTGTTCTTGGATTAAGGTACTCTTTAAGGTACATTTTATATAAGCTTTTACTAGTTTAATAGAATTTCAAAAGTTGTTTTCAATTAATTTACTGTAAATCTACACTTTTCAACAAAGTGTATGTCTAGTGGAAAGTTTATTTTTATAGGAGAAGGTTTAAAATCCTCTATCAGGATTGTATTGCTTTACGGCTTTTTATTTTAAAGGAAACAAGTACATGGATCACAAATCAAACGCAATAAAAAAAAACCTGACAGGGTTTTTAGGTTGGCCACAGACGGTTTGGTTCAGCAGAAATGGGCCAAGATTGGAACCATGTATGGGCAGGCTCAATGTACTAAGTTGATCAATCAATCAACTTGGGTACAACCAGCCTGTCGGTTCACTTGCGATTATTGCTAGCGGCTGCTATAGCTGCTAGTGATAATCACTGTCTCCTCCTGGTAGGGACAGCTTTCCCTGCCGGGAGTAGACACTGTCTGTGTTACATAGTTACATAGTCAGTCAGGTTGAAAAAAGACACAAGTCCATCAAGTTCAACCAAATAAAATAAAAAAAACAATCCCATAAACATAAACCTACACCAACAGTTGATTCAAAGGAAGGCAAAAAACTCTAGCAACGCATGCTCCAATTTGCTACAGCAGGGGAAAAAAATTCCTTTCTGATTCCCCGAGAGGCAATCGATTTTCCCTGGATCAACTTTACCTATATATGTTAGTACCCAGTTATTTTATGTACATTTAGGAAAGAATCCAGGCCTTTCTTAAAGCAATCTACTGAGCTGGCCAGAACCATCTCTGGAGGGAGTCTATTCCACATTTTCACAGCTCTTGCTGTGAAGAAACCTTTCCGTATTTGGAGATGAAATCTTTTTTCCTCTAGACATAAAGAGTGCTCACTAGTCCTCTGTGATGAACTTAAAGTTGAGGGCCACCCTGAAAAAAAAAATTCACCAAAAATCCTAAAAAAAAATTACAAAAAAAAATGTGAAAAAATTTTTTTTTTAAACTTACCTAAACCCTTGTTGCTAGGCAGTCTTCCTAATCTGCCTCTTCCTTTTCTGCGGCGTGTTCTGCTTCTCAGTGAGCGGCCCCGTTGTCTTCTGGGAACTGTGTGTATTCCCAGAACACCACGGGGCCATTCACAGAGTGCCACACCGCTCACGCGTGTGCAGTAGGAAACTGGCAGTGAAGCCGCAAGGCTCCACTGCCTGTTTCCCTTACCTAGGATGGCGGTGCCGGGACCCGAGAGCCAAGGGACGAGGTCGGCCTCGGGCGGCCGACATCGCGGGCACCCAGGACAGGTAAGTATTTATTTAAAGTCAGCAGCTACAGTGTTTGTAGCTGCTGACTTTTCTTTTTTTTTTATGGCCGGAATCCCGCTTTAAAGTGAATAACTCAACACCAAGTTCACAATATGGACCACTTATGTATTTGCACATGTTGATCATATCCCCCTTAATCTTTTTTTCTCAAGAGGCGACAGATTCAGTTCCTCTAATCTGAGAAAAGGGAAAAAGGCGGGACTTTATATGAAGCGCGCAGTCATTAGTGAGGGGTCAGGAAATTGTATATATTATGTAAAGCATGATAAAATCTTCCATAAAAATAGGTACATAGGTCACAAAAATTCATCATTTATTGCATATATTTATATTATAACGGTATTACACATTGCATGTACAAGGGTTCATAATTCATCTGTATTACATATGTCTATATTACACATTGCATGTACAGAGGCTCTACGCGTTTTGTGGAGTATTTATATCCACTCTTCAGGAGTGACAATGTGTGTTAGCTGAAAATAAAACGTAATAAGTTTCAAGATCAATGCTTATAAAGTATAGAAAAATATAAAAATGTATACAACTTGGGAATAACCCCGGTTATGAATATACTCACAACTACCATGCAGTAGGAGTGCAGTAGTGAGAGCTGGTGTCTCCCCGAAGGGGCATCTTTTCCGGGAGCTGTGCCAGTGACCGGCGCAGGCGGGACCCCCCCTCCCACATGACAACACCGGGGGTGGACGGAACTCCAAAGGGTGGTGGTCCCTGGGGGTTGTGTGGGTGATAAAAAAACATCTTGAGGGGTTTCTGAAAAAATGTGAAAGTGAATGGGATGACGTGTGGGAAGAAAAAAAGAAAATAATATGTAAAAATGTTGGTATGAAAGTGTGAACAATATAAAGGCAGGGTATTGCACCTGTGTCAGTGATAGTGAAGTGAAGAACAGTGAAAACTAAACCAATTAGAACTATTGTAATGTGTAATATACAAATCCAAAATAAATAAAATAAGATGCAAAAAGTGTTAATGAGTGGATTATCTAGGATACCTTACCTAGTGCAGAGAGATGTGAAACAATGAAGTGAAGTGCTGGGTGCTGGCAGTGTGTGGAGGGATGACCAACCTGTGGGAAGTGCCGACCCCGAATGGGACACATAAGGGCGTGCACACCAATCACTCGCAAATGTCACGCTAGCGTGCAGAAAAAATGGGGGGGAGGTGCCTGTGGCCCAACCCTCCCAAAGGGGCATGAGGAGGGGGGAGGCCCTGCGGTGTGCATTGCAACTCCCATGAAATGAAGTGAGCCGATGGCCCAAGCATCCAGATCACGGGGCACTGATAGAGCAAGTGTGGAAATAATGAATAGGATCCATTTAGTAGAACAAGTATGGACTGACTTATAAAATATGAGATACCTTAACAAAGTTAAAAAAAGGGATAAACAGACTGATTAAATAAATTAGATGGCATAAATAGACCGACTGCAATGAGATTGTACCAATTACTAAGATCAGTTCCTCTAATCTTTCCTCATAGCTGAGCTCCTCCATGCCACTTATCAGTTTGGTTGCCTTTCTCTGCACTTTCTTCAGTTCCCCGATATCCTTCTTGAGAACTGGTGCCCAAAACTGAACTGCATATTCCAGATGAAGTCTTACTAATGATCTGTACAGGAGAATGATATCTCTCTCTCTGGAGTATATACCTCTCTTAATTCAAGGACTTTGCTCGCTTTGGAATTGCATGCTATTATTGAGCTTATGATCTACCAAAACCTCCAGATCTTTCTCCACCATTGATTCCCCCAGTTGTACTCCCCCTAGTATGTATGATGCATGCATATTCTTAGCCCCCAAGTGCATAACTTTACATTTATCAACATTAAACCTCATTTGCCACTTAGTTGCCCAATTAGACAGTGCATTGAGGTTAGCTTGTAAATGGGAGACATTCTGTAAGGATGTTATTCCACGGCATAGCTTAGTGTCATCTGCAAAGACAGAAATGTTACTTTTAATCCCAGACCCTATATCATTTATAAAGATATTAAAAAGTAAGGGTCCCAACACTGAACCTTGGGGTACACCACTGATAACCTTAGACCATTCTGAGTCATTACCGCTACTCCTCTGGATTCTGTCTTTTAGCCAGTTTTCCATCCATTTACAAATTGATCTTTCCAAGCCTGTAGACTTTACCTGTTGATGAGGGAATCGTGAATCGTGCAAATTTCTTTTCTGCAACCCACAGTTGCAGGAAAGAAATGTGCACCTTCTATGGCCTGCCTTAGGCTACCCCCCCCCCCCCCCAACCCATTAAAATACATTTTTATTGATGTTTTTGTTGCTGTTTGGGATTGTCATTGCTGCATTATTTACTGAATAATGATGAACAAGTCATACTTTCACAAACTAAGGCTTTCCATATTTACAATTTTATATTGTGTATATTGTTATTCAGTGTCTTCTTTTTGCCAAGGTAAAACAAGTTCAGCTACCTTATGTGATTGTGATTTCCCAACACATTCTGTTGATTCTCTGGGTAACCTATGGAATGTCACCCTTGTCGGAGCCGAATCACCTTAAATTTGAAGCACAATCACAGACAATCTACTCACTGGGGTTGATTAGCTCAGATAATTGCATCTCTCTGATTGCTACTGTCTTTTAGTGACCCCATTTCCTGGGGCAGTCTGACCTGACTGATCTCATTTGGTACAATTTTTCTGTACGATGAACCATTGTGGTGCCATGACAAAGCAGATGCAATTGCCGTTTTCATTTTCCTCTAGATCAGGATGTAAGCTTTACATCCAAATATGTTTATTTCTTTGTATTATAACTTGAATGTTCCACTTGATGAGTAATTCAGCAACAGAGTTGGTGAATTTTATTTTCATCATATTCACAGCATGACTACACTGATACACATATAAAATTGAGATTGTGCCAATGGTATATTCATTTGATAAAAATATTATGTGTTTTAAAGCATTTTGGTATTTTTTAAAATATATATTTAACTATGGGAGAGCAAATAATCAAAATGGATCCAATCTGACCCAGATGTACAGCTTTTTCCCCCAATGTTTTGTGTTTTTGGTCTTTTATAAAAGTTCAAAACAAATCTGTGCTTACTTACAAAACATCACCATAATTTTAGGGCCAAAATTGTGTTTTCCTTTGCTATACTGGTACTAGTCTGTATGCCCTTCTACATTGATAAATTGCTTCAAAGAGTGTCCCAAAAATGGACCACATCCCAAAACACTTGTCTATTAATGATTGATCCTTAGCTCTTCTACAATACTCACGAACCTAAAAAACTGTGAAAATGCAGTTTTATGGGCAACCTGCCTGCAACCACCTCCATGCTCAACAGGAGCCATTTGGGTTCCTAGCCTATTCACCTGGGCACCTGTGCTTATGTGCATTTACTCCGGTTTCCTCCCTCTCCAAGGACATGCTATTAGGTTAAATGATTGTTGTCTAAATTTGCCCCACTGTAATGCCCCGTACACACGGTCGGATTTTCCGACGGAAAATGTGCGATCGGAGCGTGTTGTCGGAAAATCCGAGCGTGTGTGGGCTCCATCACACATTTTCCATCGTAATTTCCAACACACAAAGTTTGAGAGCTTGCTATAAAATTTTCCAACAACAAAATCCGTTGTTGGAAATTCCGATCGTGTGTACACAAATCCGACGCACAAAGTGCCACGCATGTTTAGAATAAATTAAGAGACGAAAGCTATTGGCTAGTGCACTGTTTATAGTCCCGACGTACATGTTTTACGTCACCGCATTCAGAACGATTGGATTTTCTGACAACTTTGTGTGACCGTGTGTATGCAAAACAAGTTTGAGTCAACATCCGTCGGAAAAAATCCATGGATTTTGTTGTCGGAATGTCCGATCAATGTCCGATCGTGTGTACGGGGCATAACACTCTGGTGGCTAATTCAGCTCTGACATGCATTTCAGACATCGAGCCACAGGAAAGTAAGATTCCAATATTTAGAAGTGCACCAAATACAGCAGAGTTGGGCTCTGAGGAAGAAGGTATTAGTTCGAAACGCATTGAGCTTTCTTCCATACGTTTGTGAGTAGCTTTTTAACCTAATTTTTAATAAAATTATATCCAAGGATAATGCACAAGGTTGGTGCGCCCTTTTCATCTTTTTTCTCTTTTGACTGTTAGGATACCCCTATCCCTGAGAGCAGCAAGGCCTGAGGCATTATCCACCACAGACTCTTGTCCACCTGGTAACTCACTTGTGCGCAGGAGTGTTTGTTTTCTGCTAAGTTAATGGATATCAACACATGCTCTTTAACTTGAATTCAAGTATTTCTACTGGTAGCTCAAGGGATATTGTGTGAGCCCAGTCAATAAAATATCATTATTGTTTTCAATACTTTAAATCTGAAGCTTTTATTAAAATAATGCTTAGTGATGCTATCATGATGGTCCTTGTTCAGACACTTTCTCTTTTAAGGTAACAGTGCTCTGTTCCTGCTTCCAAACTATGTTCCTGCATTGTCACCTAGGCAAAGCTGTCCTGAGAAATGTCATCCAGCTATTGCTGGAGTGCAGGCAAGTAGACAGAAAGTGGCTGCAGGAGATCAGCAGCACTGAGACATCACAAAGAATTTTTAAAAAGTTGAAAAAAATGGCAGTTCGTATGCCACACTTAAGCAAACTATTACCAATGTCACACTTGCAGTCCAGCCGCTGGTGAGAAAATGCCATCAACAAGATCACTATGTAGGACTCAGCAGGATGGAGAAACAGTTACCTGCTTCCATGGGTGGCTCCCTCATTGGCTGGATGAACAAGGTATCATTCAAGGTATCATTCTCTCACTGGTGAATTATGTTCTGCAGCATTTTTTAAAGCAAAAGAGTGATTCCTTGCTGATCTAGCCAGGGAGGAAGCAACATTAACAAGTAGGTAAGTGTTCTTACTGTACACAGGGCTAGTGCTTGACTATTTTGAGGCAAAACTGCCCCCTAGGCAGCAGTGCACCCTAGGCGGCTGCCTAGTAAGCAACTTTAGGGTCGAGACAGGATTACAAGGGTGAGATGGGCATAAACCTCAGTCATTTAGTTTACATTAATTTTAAAGCCTGAATAAAGTAACAGAAATAGTTAGTGAGTCAGACAGACATTATACTTACAACGTCCATTTTCATAGTTCTAATTCCAGATCCTTGTAATTGTATTTACAAAATGTGTCTAAATATGTATATGCGGTACACCAGTCACAAGATTATATTCTGTAATCTGAAGCTGGCCATACACTGTTTGATTTTTTTTTTTTTGTTCAAACAGAAACAAAAGAAATCTGATTCCTCCAACCATGCTAAACAGAGTGAATGGACAAATGCCCCTGTTTGGCTGTTGTGTTCCAACAGCCGCTGTCAGCAACTGTCAGAATACCTGAAAAACAGCTGCATCTGATTAAAAGATGACCAGAAGAATAGGGCCACACACTGAGCGATTTAAGGCCAGTTCATCGGTAGAGCTTAAAAGACCTAATCTCTCGCACACCTTATTTTCCTCAGCACTGTAAGTCTGTGCAATGAAATGTGTTCAGGGGTGTGGACATTACCCACCTGTGCCAACATAGAGCACTGGAGTGGCAGTGCATGAAGAGCATTTTCTTTTATAGAAAAGGAATATTAGTATAAACAGAAAAAAAGCCATGAGATGTGAGCTTTAAAAACAAAAATAATACCATGTTCGCTTTTCTTTACAGTATAAATATATCCAGGCTTATGTGGAAACTAGAGCTAAAAATAAACGTCAGTACCGTGAACATGTAATGTATTATGTTTAGATGGATGGTGTTGGAGGTATGTTTATTCAACCTACATCATTTTTATTTCACGTGTTGTTAAATAACTGTAATGTTATCACACATCAGTGTTGATTTAGTAATGTGTATCTAAACCCAAGAATGAAAATGTAGTATAATAACCTCCTTAGCGGTATTCCCGAGTGTGGCTCGGGGTGAATTTTCAGTATCAAAAGCGGTAACCCTGAGCCACACTCGGGATCGCATCTCAGGATCCAGGCAAAGTTACTTACCTTGTCCCCAGGATCCTGCGATGTCTCCCCGCTGTGTGTGCGAGCCGTCCTCCACCGGATCTATCACAGTGCTGTGCTCCGTTCCCTGCGAGCGTTGTGACGCACGGGGAAGGAGCACGGTGCCAAATTCAAAAAGTTAAAAACACATACAGTACACTGTAATCTTACAGATTACATTACTGTATCACGTTATTTCACATCACTTTTGTCCAGTGGCCTGCATGCAGTTTTATGTTATAAATACTGTTCTTTCTGCCTGGAAACTGGAGATTGTCCATAGCAACCAAAACCGTCCTTTTACATCAAAAGCGGTTTTAGACCAGCTAGAAAACAGCGATAATAAATTAGAATCACTTGCAGAATTGAATGATAGTGATTTGTGGGGAAATCCGTCATCAAACACTAAAAGTAATGACAGCGACAATTCTGCAACTGAGCAAATTTCAGTGTTTTTGATTTGATTACATTATTGAATCATTTTTATTATTATATTATTGGAAAAAAGATTAAAATTGCGCTACCCTTGAAAGTATTGTATAGTGAGCATGACACACATATAAACAAAAAACTACGTGATAAATATAACGCATATATAAAAACCAAAACCAATAATTGACAAGCAGAAAAATTGATATATCATTAAATAATGGTGGACAATGGTGAAAATAGTATTTGACATAAGCAATGACAGATGACCAGTGGTCAATGAACTTCCAATATTAAACGATCAGTGATCAATAAACAAAATCCTATAATATGCACCAGTGAAATATAAATTAAAGTAAATTAAAGTCCATCAAAATGTGAAAAATTGGTATGAAAAGTTGGTGAATCGGTTGTTGTCTTCAAATAGTATGTGAAATCCACCACCACAAGTCAACAAGAATGCGCCCTTACCGGAATATCATGATCCCCCATTACAGAGGATCAGGGAAGGCATATGTTATGCTACGCACCGGCTCCATGGAACAGCAAGCTGACACCAGATGGTAGGAAGACACTTACAGCGGCTCGGATCAGCGGGGAAAAATCGTGGTACATAGGAGGAAATAAATGCTCCAATAGTGTAAAACCAACGATAGTTTATTGTTAAAAGAAAAGTAATGCACTTACAAGAAAGTAGATGTAACAAGTCCGAACGTCTGTTGCGCTGGCCGGAGCACAGACAGCCCGTTCCTACTGGATAACGAGTGGAGTACGAGGTGACGTCAGCGCGTCGCTCCGCCCTACTCGTTTCGGAATAACTTACGTCGTTATAATTATTTATAGTTATTTATTATATTATAATTTATGATTTCCTGTTTCAAACTTTATCATACCCGGGATGTCTACTTTGGACAGATTGTGTTAAGTGTGTTATTACTAAGAATTACAGGCCTACAATATAAAATTTCCATGCAAAACAATGTACTGCTTTGAGCATCAAAAATCTGACATAATCATACCGCCAGGGAGGTTAAAGTTTACACCTTTTAGATGTGGTGGCCGCATTTATTTATTTGTTTGTTTTCTTTTCCACTTATGCAAAAAGGCATTTTACTGTAGTCCCTAAATTATTTTTGTTTTTTTCTGACAGCAAAAATAAAACAGAAGTTTTATTTTTTACATGTCCATCCACATGAACATTAGTATAATATTTCTTTACTTTCTCAAACAGTCAAGTCCCTAGCCACTGCTCAGACTGGGAGAGGGGGCAACAGAACAAGGAGCCAGTTAGTTGTGCTATACTACCTATGTGCTAACAAAGAAGGAAAATACTAATATACTTATTCTATTCTTCTTCTATACCTCCTACTTCAGTCAGTTTATAACCTCCCATGATTCCAATATATGAAGATATGAATATCATCTCTACGCAGACAACACCCAGATCTATCCCTCTGCTGTTCACCTCTGCCCTTCCGTCTCTTCATGCATTAATAGTTTACTAGCTGATATAGGAGTTGGGTGTGACTTCGTCCCTAAAGTGGAAGGTTCGTCAGAAATCTAAGTTCTGCTAGATCACTTCAGGCTAGCCCCTTTTGCATGTATAGCTATGTAAAACATTAAAAATAAGTGCCTATGCTGTTTAACCCCTTGGAGCCAGTGCAGAGGCATAACTAGAATCTTCAGGGCCCGAATGCAAGAAACCAAGGAGGGCCCCTGACCCCCCCTTTCCATCCAAGCCCCAGGCTTCCAGTTCTGTGAGGGGTCCATGGACATCCTGCCAGAACTCTACCTCCCACGTGCCCCCTGGGGCATGCATTCAGCGTGCTCTTTGACTAATGTGTCCTTTGGACACAGCTTATAACAGATCATGGGTCAGTCGCAGTGCCCCTTTACCATGTGATCAGCTGATCGCATGTAAACAGACTTGCCGATTATCGGCAGTCCTTTCACCCCTATGCTGTGTCAGTGTGAGGGAAGGAGAGCCAGCAAGACTGCTAGTACATTGTTTACACTGATAATCAGGGCACTGATTTAGAGCAGCCCCATCAGTGCCCATCAGTGCAGCCTGTCAGTGCCCATCAGTGCCACCTATCAGTGCTCATCAATGCATCCTACAAGTGCCCATCAATGCCGACTATTAGTGCCCATCAGTGCTGCCTATCAGTGCTGCCCATCAGTGCTTATCAATGCCGCCTATTAGTGTCCATTGGTGCTGCCTATCAGTACCTATCAGTGCCGCCTATAAGTGCTGCCTATCAGTGCTCATTAATGCCGCCTATCAGTGCCAATTATCAGTGCCCATCAGTGCAGCCTATCAGTGCCGCCTATCAGTGCTCATTAATGCCGCCTATCAGTGTCCATCAGTTCTGCCTATCAGTGCCCATCATTACTGCCTATCAGTGCCACCTGTCAGTGCTACCTATCAGTGCCTCCACAGCAGGGCTCTGAGCTGAGAGTGTCTTTCTCATACAGCCCAGAGCCTGCACTGACCGTTCCCCCTCCTCGCACAGATGGGAAAGTAAAGAGCCACTCTGCTCCTTCTCCTCCTGCCCCTCTCCTCCTGTGTGCAACGCGGAAAGTATGAAAAAAGGACATCAGTTTTGTTTTGGTACAGTGTCACACGACCGCGCAATTGTCATTTAAAGCGACGTAGTGCTGTATCGCAAAAAATGGCCTGGTCAGGAGGTGGGTAAATCCTTCCGGGGCTGAAGTAGTTAATGGAATCCCCTTTGTTCCATGAAGTTACGTGCCCCAGTGTATGTGCTTTATAAAAAATATGTAGCTTATTTCAGAGTACCAATTGGCGCTCACTTGACCATCAACCGATGTCTTCCCCGATCCAACAACTACAGTGAGAGCGGCTGAGAATCCCCCCGCTGACGTCAGCCGGGAGGACGGAAGGAGAGCAGCGAGTGGTGCTCTGAAATAAGGTATACAGCTACATATTTTTTATAAAGCACGTACACTGGGACACATAACTTAAAGGAACCATGGGGATTCTATTAACAAAACATCATTATTATAGCAGCAGGAAAGGAGGGGGGGGCACTGAGACTAGCTGACAGGAAGGGAGTGAGATCTGCGGATGGCAGAGGCACGTAAACTGACCACAGTGTAATGGTTCAGCAGCTATGATAAATGTGGTCAGTTTACAGAGGGGGGGCAGCACCATGCAGGATTAGCCAGGTATTTTAGATGATAGAAAGGGACAAATTACACAGCACAAACACTGTGCTGTTATTCATGATTTACATTTTTTTTTTTTTAGGGTAACAACTACTTTAAGCTTTAAGACCCCTTTCACACTGAGGCGCTTTACAGGCACTACAGCTCTAAAAATAGCACCTGCATAGCGCCTGTAAAGCGCCGCTCCTGTCTCGCCAGTGTGAAAGTCCGAGTGCTTTCACACTGGAGCGGTGCGATTGCAGGACGTTAAAAAAAAAACTCCTGTAGGCAGCATCTTTGGAGCGGTGAAGGAGGGGTGTATACACCCCTCCTTCACCGCTCCTGCCCATTGAAATCAATGGGGCAGCACGGCTATACCGCCTGCATAGCTGCAGCAGTGCTTTGCGGTGGTTTTAATCCTTTCTCGGTCACTAGCGGGGGGGGTAAAAGCACCCCGCTATCAGCCGAATAGCGCTGTAAATTTGACGCTAACGTGCCGCTAAGGATAGCGGCGCTTTACCGCCGACGCACCCACCACCCCAGTGTGAAAGGGGCCTTAGTGCCAGGACTGGCATACCTTCAGGACTACAAATCCTCACAAACTATGGACTACAGCATGCAGATTGACAGTACAGCACACTAGAGATAACAGCAGGAGAAGCTGAATTTCATTGTGGTAGCTTAGGCCCCTTTCACACTGAGGCGCTTCTAAACTGCTAGTAAAACACTGAGCGCTTTTGAAGAGCTTTTCAGGTGCTTTTGAAGAGCTTTTAGGGTCGCTTTTGAAGAGCTTTCCATTCACTTTAAGGCCCCTTTCACACTGAGGCGCTTGTAACCTGCCAGTAAAACACTGAGCACTTTTGAAGAGCTTTTCAGGCGCTTTTGAAGCGCTTTCCATTCATTTCAATGGAGAGGGGTGTTTTCTCACCGCCCTGCCAGCGCACTGCCCCAGTGTGAAAGCATTCATTGATTTTAATGGAAATAGGTTTTCATGAGTATTTCGGGTGCTTTTTTTAGCGTAAAAGCACCCGAAAATCGCTTCAGTGTGAAAGGGGTCTTAGCTTTTTATTCTTATTTAAAGCCATCCTTCTAAGCCAGGATGTACTGAAGAGGACAGTGGCCACATGCAGGCCCCATTTTCAGATGTCCACACATGTACACATGTACCTAGCAGTCAGGGACAAAGGGATACTGTGAAAAATAAATAAAACCTTTTTCACATAAATGTTTTTAGCTGCAGACTGCACTTAGGGATGCTCTTTTAGTCAGAGACCCACTTAAAAATGTTAAAATGATCTGTTCACGTTATATAAGAAGGCAGAACTGCTTTAGTCAATATACTGAACCAAAGCTTTCATCCAAACAGATTCTCCTCAGAATTTACAGAGTGAAGATGAATAGAGTTGAGCGTGCAATACATAAAATGACTTGACATGTCTTTGAAGATGAGGATCAGGTGGTTTCCTGACTGTGAAGTGAGGACAAGGAGGCTTCTGGATACAGCTTTCTCCCCTAGGGAGTACAGCTGACACGGCTCTGCTACACCTATGTGTGTGTCAAATCAGTGCAGGCCAATATGCATGTGTGAGAGGGTACACGCCGGAGAGGGAGAGAGAGATTGCGCTTGTCACTTCTGTTCAGCCATCACCTGGGAAATAACTATAGACATGTAATTTATCTTGGTGCGTCTAGTTTAAATGGCTGCAGGAATACATTATCTTTCTGACATCAGGAGAATTCTTGAGTATGAGGGCACTGGGATAAAAAAAAAAACTGAAGCCAAGGCTAACAGACAACCTGACACAGTTACTTTGACTTATTAATGTTCCAATGATACAAGTGATTTCATTCAGCGATCCAGCCGTGAATATTAATCTTCAGCTAGCTCGGTTTTTACTTATCAGCTTAGTACTGTACTTTCTTATGGAGTCTGGAATATTGTGGTGGAAGAAAAAGAAAAACACCTCTTTGGGCGTATTCCTTCAAGAAGATCTGTGCTGAGCACTAGGCATTTTAGACTGACCATATAATCTATATTAACAATTATGATACATACAGGATATATAAACTCACCATTTTATTTGGTACACCTGTTCAATTGCTTGGTAGCACAAATTGCTAATCAGCCAATCACATGACAGCAACGCAATGCATTTTGGCATCTAGACATGGTGAAGATGACTTGCTGAAGTTCAAACTGAGCATCAGAATCGGGAAGAAAGAGGATTTAAGTGACTTTGATCGTGACATGGTTGTTGGTGGCAAGCCAGGGTTCTCAGCTCTTGATTGGTTAGATTGATAGCAGCGCAACCATTGGCTCCCGCTGCTGTCAATCAAATCCAACAATGCAGGCGCTGGGGGGCGGGGGCGGGTCCAGCATTCTGTGTCTTTAGATGCAAATGCTGGACTCGGGAGCGCGCTCACAGGGTAACCCCCAGGGAGAGCGCTTCTCCTAGGGGGTTATCTGATGTGGGGAGGCGATGCGGGGGGGACCCCAGAAGACGAGGTTTGGGGTCACTCTGTGCAAAACAAACAGCACAGAGGAGGTAAGTATGATATGTTTGTTATTAAAAAAAAAAACAAGGGTTTACAACCCCTTTAAATCCATGTGCAAAATCTTTTTAAAAAATCATCCTCTTTTCCTTAACATGGAAGTTTTAGGCCCCTTGAGAAAGGGGTGCTATCTGCTTTTGAAATATTAGTCTCTTGCCTTAATTATCATTTTAAAATAAAAGCATTATCATCACAGCTTTGCCGAGCATCCATCTCCAGTGAACTGGAGGTATGTGTACGAGGTGACTCTACCCTGCATTACCCAGTGATGGTTGTACAACGTATGTTATAGTCATCTGTGTGTCTAGTCCAGGAGTTAAGCTAAGTTGTATTTAAGTAGCCTTCAACGCCTACAAAATCAAAGACAAAATTGTGGTTAAATTATGTGCAGAGATTTAAACATCTTTGCCATTAGAAATTAATTTTTTATTGATTTGTTTTTCTCGGAGGCAGTGCACAGTGCTACAATGATGTGTATAGTGTTTTGTATCCGATTTGAGTTAACTGCTGTCAATTCAGTTGCTTGGTTGGTTTATGTTGGTTACTGCGCTTTCCAGAGTTGCTCCTCTTTGCCCTGCTTTACTGAGTAATCTTTATGGTAAATGGGTGTTTTCAGAGTCCTGGATCCCAGGAGTAGTTTATCTTCTCTGTGGAAAATATTGAAAAGCACTTCTGCCTTGCAGCACTGGGGTCCTCCATTTGAATCTTGGTTAGTACACTACATGTGCTCCCCGCTTGTGTGGGTCATCTTTGGGTACTCCGGATCTTTTCACACTGGTCAGTTAATGGCTTTATTTTTATGTGTGTGAGATAGGGACCTTAGATTATTTATTCATTACAGGTAATTATATAACCCTGTCAATTTACGCAGAACTTCACATATATTGTGCATTCACATCAGTCCCTGCCCTCAAGGAGCTTACAATCTAAGGATAAGCTTCTTGACGGCAGATACTGATGTGAATGTACAGTATGTGAAGCACTGTGTAAATTGTAGGCATTATGTGCATTTCTGTAATAAATCAATCACATATGCATGAAAGAAAGAAAGTAACAAACGAGGTCCAAATAAATTTGATGATCACAGTTCCCATTAAAAGAGCCAAAGTGCTTCAGGGATTTCAAAGGACCCCCTTTATCAGGGCTATAACATAATATAACATACATTGCATTATAATCTAAACAAGGGCTTTTATATACCTTGAACAATACATTTATCAATGAATACAAAAGCCTATTTCTGACATTTGGTGTTTACAAGTTAAAATCTGTATTTTTTGCTAGAAAATTACTTAGAGCCCCCAAAGATTATATATATATTTTATAGCAGAGAATCTAGAGAATAAAATGGCGATTGTTGTAATATTTTATGCCACACAGTATTTGTGCAGCAGTGTTTTAAACGCAACCTTTTGGGAAAAGGGACACGTTCAGGAATTTAAAAAAAACTAAACAGTAAAGTAAAATTTTTTGTATAATGTGAAAGATGATGTTACGCCAAGTAAATAGATATCAAACATGTCACACTTTATAATTGCACGCACTCGTGGAATGGTGACAAACTACGGTACCTAAGAATCTCCATAGGCGACGCTTTAAATTTTTACCAGGTTAGAGTTACAGAGGAGGTCTAGTGCTAGATTTATTGTTCTCGCTCTAACGATTGCGGAGATACCTCACATGTATGATTTGAACACGGTTTACATATGCGGGCACGACTTCCGTATGCTTTTTCTTTGCTGCGTGAGCTCGCGGGGACGGGGGTGCTTAAAAAAAAAAATGTTATCACTTTTATTGCTGTCACAAGGGATGTAAACATCCCTTGTGACAGTAATAGCTGGTGACAGGTACTCTTTATGGGGGGATCGGGGGTCTAAAAGACCCCCAAACCCTCCTTTGCACTTCAAAGTTTTCAGATCGCCGTTTTCAGCAATTCTGAATACTGTATATTTTTTTAAAAACCGGTGCCATTGGCAGCTGAATAAACAGGAAGTGATGTTGTGACGTCGCTTCCGTGTTTACAATCAGGAGACTGGAACAAAGGAACCAGTCTGTTCCTAGCCGCCGCAAGTGGCAGATCGTTTATCGGGTCTCCCGGGGGGACGGGAGCTCTGTTCAGATCGGCGGGAGGGGGAACGTCTCCTCCCGTTCCTCCGGGATAACAGCTGAGCGGCTTTTAGCTACATCGGTTGTTATCCCTGGAAAGCCGATTGCCGGTACTGGGATGATGCCTGCAGCTGCGGGCATCAACTCGGTATAACCCCCAAAAGCCGAGGCTGGGAAGGGGATATATACGCTCGGCGGGAAGGGGATATATCAAAAATTTAATGAAACACCGTGAAGATGATGGACCAAATGTATATCACAACAATTGGTATAGGAAGGTGATATAATACAAAATAACAGTAATGTAAACCTGTGAAGATGTAAAAACAACATACAATAATAAAGTGTGGTGACTATAACATAGTGAAGTCCAAATACTAAGAATGAACTTAGAAAAATAATGTCCAATCAGATGGATATGATGAAATCCTCTGTGGCAAATGATGTGATGATGAAGACACGATGATGACTGTAAGACTCTAAGCGTGACAAAGTGAACATTCATCTAATAGAAGATAATGGATGGGTACTTCTTGCCAGATTAGTTGGACCCACCTGTCGTACGACAGTGGCTCAGTAAGGCGTGTGTTGGAAAGCCAAGTGCTCATCAGTACCACCGACTGAGAGGTAGACAAAGCCTTATGGAAGGATCACTCCAGAAGCAAACGTTTCAATCAGCCAATGTAGATCCAAATCGGACAACCGAATATCGGGAACTGAGGCACGTCTTCCGAGTAGATGTAGATTGTACCTCAATAAAAGGTCAGTAGGATGGACCAGTGACAGAATGGAACATTGCCACATATGACCATATTGAAAAAAGAAAAGAAAGAAGAAAAAGAAGCTCCAAATGGCGCAGGTCATAAAACTAGGCAGATGGTTGCATAAAAAGTGATCACTAAGAAAGGATAAAAGCAATGTGGGAAGCAAGTATAGCAACTCTACGCGTTTCGACCAGCAGTCCTTCAACTGGGGCATCTGGACTGTATTGCTTGTTTTGGCACCCTCTATCTATCATTTCCGAGTACTAAGGCCCCATGTACCCTGCTGCTGCTAAACGGATGTTTAGGAGCAGTTGGGCATTTTTTTCAACTGCTCCTGAACTCTCCTCTATCTTATCTTATCTTATCAGTACAGGCACACAGGGTCATTTATAGTCATTTCTAGGCAGTTGAGTTTAGAGGCCTTTTTGAAAAGCAAAAAAATGAGTTCAGATGCTGAGTTTAGTATTTAGAATTTTTTAAGCAGCAAACACTTCTGAAAGTGGCTAAACACAGTAACTCGCGTTTAGCCGCACTTTGTTTACAGGCAATTTTCATTTTTGGCTATTTTGAAAAAAAAAAAAAAAATTTTTTTCAAATGCTTCTCAACGCAAATGTGGCAAAACGCTGCTAAACATGGCATGTAAACACAGCAAAATGGATGTTTTAAACGTGGTTTACTATCTGTCAAGTTAAGTAGTTCAGGAGAGGTTGTAAAAACGTCCCCTGTACATTAAGCCTAAGGCTGACTGTGCTGTCCAGTAACACACTTCCATATTCCTAGAAAACAAACTAAATTGCTACTAAAGTTTGTTTGTCTCTCTTTTACTCCTTCTGTCCCTTTCTCTCTCTCTCTCTCTCTCTCTCTCTCTCTCTCTCTCTCTCTTTCTCTCTCTCTCTCGCTCTCTCACTTCCCTATAGATTTCACTTTCTTTTTAATCTTTATAATCCACCACTTTCTATATCCATCTAAAATTATTTCCCACTATCAGAACACTTACATTAACCATTTTCTCAGGCCCAATTTTGCTGACAGTTGGCTGATCTGAAAATCCAGATTATAGATAATTGTAGAAATTATACAACATTTTCTTTTTGCAGCTTGCCTCATACTAAAATACCCCATGTGCCTATCATTCTGCCTGCTCTAATATTACGGTATATTTTTATATAGCAGATTACAGACCTGAATAATATCTGTTTTTATTTAGCAAAATTGTACAGTCATATAAAATCTTCACTAAGTGAACAGAATCTGCATGTTCTATAGAAAACTAGTGAAATGTAAGAAGAAGAAAGGTACTGTAGAGTTAAGCAAGTATTTATGATGAAGCTACATTTTGCTGCTGAAATATATTGTGTCTTTACATTATAGCTATAAATATATACTGTATATATGCCAATCTAGTTAACATTCTGTACATAATTTTATCAGTCTTTATCAGTGACCATGCATGTTGAAATTTCACTTTTCCATACTCTCATTGCAAGTATGATGGACTCTTTATGGAGTCTAACCTGCAGCTGTTTTTCTGGTTGCAGTCACCCGGAATGGTAATTGCCCAGTTTTATTTGTAATCAGATGGAAATTGTACCTGTAGTTTTCATAGTCTTACCTCTACTTCCTATTACACAGTTGTGCAGGGTGCCTAAATTTGACTGTTTAGTCCAAAAAGCATCAGATTTAGATCCAGTGTTCACAGTAATGAGCTATCAAACCTGGTCTGATATACCCCATCCTCTTCTGTGCAATAAAAGTCTGTGTGAGGACTGCTGTGATGAAGGGTGTGACAATTACTCAGCTCTGCCAGCATAGAGCTCTGCAGTAGGAAGCAGCATTTCAGAGAAATGTAGCAAAAAAAAATTCACACAAATATCAGCAAAACATTATAATAACCTGGGGAACGGAACAATATATATATAAAACGTTGTAAGACTTTAATTGGGCTTTAAAGGAGAAGTCCAGGCAAAACCTAACTAACACTAAAGCTGCTTTGTGCCACATTCTAAACCTAATCTATCTAACCCTGTAAAGCAAAAGTCATTGTACTTACCTATCCCGCAGCCGTTTCAGTCCGGTCCTAGCATTACCTGCTTCGCGGTATGAGGCATCCAACATCAGAAGCCCCATAGTAAGTCTATGGGTGACGTTACTTCCTATTCATTTCACAGCCCTTATGGGTCCTCTCCTGCACAGAGCATCCACTGCTGGAGACCGGACCGGATCGGGTGCAGAATAGGTAAGTACAGCGAGTTTTGCTTTAGAGGGTTAGATAGATTAGGCTTAGAATATGGCACAGAGAAGGTTTAGGGTTAGTTAGGTTTTGCCTGGACTTACACTTTAAATTACTGTAAGGAAGTCATAAATTAGAACTCCAGCTAAAACTTTTTTGTTTCAGTTTTCAGAACATGTTCTGTTGTGTTTTCTTTTTGTCTTTTTTTTTGTCTGCATGCTTGTTTGGGAGAGTTCCTCTCACTTTCTGTGATGATGACACAAGAGGACAAGAGAGTCAATCTTTTTTAGTTAGGATATTGACAGAAATACAAGCCTAACAGTGGTGTTAACCGTTCCCTACGCTACTAAAAAGTGCTTTTATTTCTGTCTCTGTTAGAGAGATTCAGCTGATTTTCTGCCCAGGCAACCAGACAAGAATTTAAATGACTTACTAAAAATACACTGTCATTTCTTTAAAAAAAAAAATAACCATAATAACCACAACAATAACTTAGAAATTGATATTAAATTTTGCAGCTAGTGCACTTACAACTATTAATGAGTTCACTGGGGGCTCAAATCTTGTTATTAGTATTTTATTCAAGCTAGTCTATCTTATCATACTAAATTCCTTTTCTGGGAAATACTGAATAATAAGAGATCATTGAAAACTGTAATACTTCACAGTGGGAGTGCCTAGGTGTATACAAATCTCATTTCTCGCATAAATCATCTTTTTACTTTCTTAATAACACTGCCCATGATCTCTTTTAAATAGGTGAAGGCAGAACTACTAAAGCTTTTCGCTGAATACATTGTGAGCATTTTGTTTCAGTACTAATGGGGCAAAGTCACTATAATGCTATACACACAGATCTGAAGGCAGCGCACAGGACTTGCTTCAAACAACGCAAACATTTAATTTAATATAGACTTTATTAATTACTAAAAACGCTCCCTGATTTTTACCAATTTCAGAGTTTAATCCTGCCAATGGTAAGCATTTTTGAAACAATCCCTGCAGTGTAAATTGGAAGCAGGAATTAGAGACAGCTTTGTCCTCTGTGCGGCTGCGATAAGTGTCTGAGTGACAAGGAGGTTTGGAGCAAAGCTTCGACTTTTAATGGCACCCTGGAGAACTGCAGTGTGAGAAATACACTAAAGCTTGTGTTTCAATGATTTGGACATATAATGTCATTTATCATGAAGAAACCTGGAGGCAAAGCTCTGATACGAGCAAAGAGCTGGGGCTGTGGTATATATAATGAGGGAACACTGTTGGGATGAACAGGGCATTGTCCAGGAAATTGGCCAGAGGCCTGTTTTTAATGTTTATAGGATGTTCTGAATGGAGTATACATTTTGTAAAAAAAAAAAAGTAATAACTGAACTTGCTTTAAAAAAAAAAAACAGGTATAGACAAACAGGATCATGAGAACAGAAACTGCTAGTGGAGCAGGTTTTCAAAATAAAAGAAGTAGCTACAGGATAGATAGTATAGTTCTAAAAAAAAGTGGAAAAGTGGTAATATTGTAAAGTTATAGGGTCTATTCACACTATTGTGGTGGGTTGACACATTTTTTTGTCACCCCTTTGCTTGTGTTACATTAAGAATACCCATTCATGTGAATGGGATGCCTAACGCACCAGAAGGCACCAAAAAAAGTGTCTGTATCAATTCAGGTAGCGAACCACAATGCATGTTGTGCTGCTAGACACTTATATTGGCAAGGTACTGTATGTTGGGGTTCAGTTGTGTTAACACATACAGTACCTACCGCAACACAATAGTTTGAATAAGCCCTGGTGTCTTTGAGCCCATTTGAAAGATTCCCTTTAATTGAAATGATTATTTTTTTAAATTATTTTCTTTTAGTTTGTTTTATTGTAGTTTAAAAAAAAAAATAGAATATATATATATATATATATATATATATATATATATATATAATTATTTATTTGTAATTGTTGTTTTATCTTTGTTTTTCACTATATGCAACCCTTGTTATGCACATTAATGTATATCTAAAGCTCAAACTTTTTTTTGGAAGAAGGCAGAAGGTTTTTTATCTTGATGCATTCTATGCATTACGATAAAGAAAAAAAAACCTTCTGTGTGCAGTAGACCTCTTAGCCCTCCTAATACTTACCTGAGCTCCTACTACAGTAGAGTACAGCGATGTTGTAGGAGTGTCTCGGCTGCCCGGGACTCCCTTCCTCATTGGCTGAGACAGCAGCACAGCACCATTGGCTCCCGCTGCTGTCAATCAATGTCAGTCAGCTAATCAGGAGAGTAAGGGGGCAGGGCAGGGCCATGGCTCTGTGTCTGAATGGGCACAGGGAGCTATGACTTGGCTCGGGTGCCCCCATAGCAAGCTGCTTGCTGTGGGGACACTCAACAGGAGGGAGGGGCCAGGAGCACCTGGGCTGCTCTGTGCAAAACCACTGCACAAAACCACTGCACGTGTTTGTTATTTTTAACTTTAAAAAAAACAAGGCTTTAAAATGAGACTAAAAGTGATTGTAAAGCTTCGAGTTTTTTTTTTTTTTGTAATAACAAACGTGTCATACTTACCTCCTCTGTGCAGTTCGTTTTGCACAGAGTGGCCCCGATCATCCTCTTCTGGGGTCCCCCGGCGGCGCTGGTAGCTCCTCCCCGCACCGTATAACCCCCTAGGAGAAGCGCTCTCCCAGGGGGGGTTACCTTGCGAGAGTGCTCCCGAGTCTAGCATTCGGCGTCCATAGACGCCGAATGCCGAACTCGGCCCCGCCCCCCGGTGCTGCGTCATTGGATTTGATTGACAGCAGCGGGAGTCAATGGCTATGCTGCTATCAATCTATCCAATAAAGAGCAGAGAACCCCGGGCAAACGAAGAGCGCGTCTCCGCCGTGGGAAATTCCAGAGCTCAGGTAAGTAAAACGTGGGGGCTAGGGGGCCGGTCACTGGATGCATTAGGGTGAAAAAAAACATAAGGGTTTACAACCTCTTTAAAAATGCCTGAGTTTTTTTTTTCTGTGTCCAGTTAGAGAGGTTTTCTATCACTCTCTTCCTTGAGTCACAACAATAACTGAGAAGAGTTCTCTCCAAAATAAGGGAAATATTCTCAGTTGTCTTGAGCACAAATGTTCTTATTGGAATATTTACCTTTCATTTCAGTACCACAATAATGGAAGAAAATATAAGTACAAATGCCATACATTTAAATGAAAGAGCCTTTTCTCCCAAAAGTGATTTGTTATAAGTGTAATCTAATGCACCAACATACCATATATATGCAGGTATATACTTTTGATATTCCAGCAATGATATATCACAGTAACAACTCCTACCTCTGCTTCTGTCTATATTGAAGTTTGGGTTTTTTCCTGTCTATGATAAGGTACTCCAACCTCTCCTTTTGGTTATTTTATATTATAAAATAAATTAAAATCCAGAGTCAGATATTTCAGAATATCCACTAGATATAAATGGTATACAACTTTCCAGTATTTCCCAAAAACTGAAATGTTAGCCTTGCTTTGACTCCTTTTGAGAATTTGATAACTGTGATCGAGAACAGTGCCACTAAGGTCACACTTCATTTTGACATGGTTGGTTGCTTTTTCCAGGTGTTGCTATCTGTTGTTTATTCTGATTTTACTCAGGGCACTTAAAATCTTGGTTTTCAGCAGTTGTTTCTTTCAACTTTTATTTCAAGTGCTTTCCCAGGTAATTGTTTGCTAGTAAAAGCAACATGAATGTTTCTGCTGTGGGCTCAGTTTACTTTCAGGAATTCTTCCTATAGCTTTTACACACAGGGACTACTTTCTTATTTATTGTATTTGTTGTTGAGCCAACAATTGTGACTTTTAATTTGAAAAATCAAAATGGAATCAGAGGAAAATGTTAGCTGAAATGGGCTCAAAGACCACCAAATATCCAGGCAGGTATTATTGTGTATGTATAGAACTAGGTTACCAAGAAAGGTCAAGGCTGGAAACATGTTTCAAAATGTAATTCTAAAATAACATTTGCAGTGGAATCATATGCTGCTTGTTATTCAGGACAAAATAATGAAAGTGAATAAAATAAATCAGGACACTAAGGAAAATATAAGGACATACTGTATATGGTGTAGACCAATCATTGCTTTCACCCCATGTACCTTACTTATCAAGATGGCCCAATTGCCAGGAACATACTGGCAGGGCTGCATGCACCACAGAGCATTCCAACTTGCTGTTCTGTCAATGACTTCACTGAATCTGTATACCTTCAGTCTAGTTAAAGATGGACAGATTGCATTATATGTAGAAACATAGAAAAGTGATGGCAGAAAAAAGACTGAGTGGTCCATCGAGGCTGCCTGTTTAATGAATGACCTGCTGCTTTGTTGTACTCTATATGGTCTACTAAAGTGATCTACTGGGCATATGGTGTAAATCTTTTGTGGGTGTTGAAATATCTGTCCAATATATTAATGTATATCAACAGTAATGTAGCACAACCTTATGACCAGTTAGGCTTTGCTAAACTTTAACAAAGCTTAGTCTAAGCTTTGTTAAGCTGGATAGTTAAAAAAATCTCTCTGTAACTAAGCAGTCTCTCTCTGTACCTCAGTATCCTTCTGGGCAGTAGTCTATATGATGTGGCAGTTCTCTTTTGTAACCTGACAACAATAAACCGAGCAGTCTCACTCTATAACTCTTGCTTTGTAGTGTCTGCAGTGTGGCAGCTCTCTTTTGTAACCCAACAACAATTATAGAGGGTTATGGGTTTGGTTGGGTTGTAGGTACAATCAGATTGCAGGTTTTGGGTAGTGGATTACAATTATCATCTGAGAGCTGGACCTTACAGTGCCTTAAAAAAGTATTCATACCCCTTGAATGTTTCCACATTTTGTCATGTTACAACCAAAAATGTAAATGTATTTTATTTGGATTTTTTATGTGATAGACCAACACAAAGTGGCATATAATTGTGAAGTGAAAGGAAAATGATAAATGGTTTTCAAATTGATTTACAAATAAATAAGTGAAAAGTGTGGCGTGCATTTGTTTTCAGCCCCCCTGAGTCAACAGCTGCAAGTCTCTTTGGGGATGTCTCAGCTTTGCCCATCTAGAGAGTGACATTTTTGCCCATTCTTTTCAAAATAGCTCAAGCTGTCAGATTGGATGAAGAGCGTCTGTGAACATCAATTTTCAAGCCTTGCCACAATTGGATTTAGGTCTGGAATTTGACTGGGCCATTCTAACACATGAATATGCTTTGATCTAAATAATTTGATTGTAGCTCCATTGTGGCAGTATGCTTAGGGTTGTTGCCCTGCTGGAAGATAAACCTCCACCCCAGTCTCAAGTCTTTTGCAGACTCTAACAAGTTTTCCTCTAAGATTGCCCTGTATTTGGCTCCATCCATCATCCCATCAACTCTGACCATCTTCCCTGTCCCTGCTGAAGAAAAGCATCCGCACAACATGAGGCTGCCACCACCATGTTTCACAGTGGGGATGGTGTTTTCAGGGTGAGTGTTAGTTTTTTTGCCACACATAGCATTTTGCATTTTGCCAAAAAGTTCAACTTTGGTCTCATCTGACCAAAGCACCTTCTTCCACATATTTGCTGTCTCCCCCACATGGCTTCTCGCAAACTGCAAACTGACTCTTGGATGCTTCTCTGATGAATACTCTCCTTGCCCGGCCTGTCAGTTTAGACTACATGTCTTGGTAGTTTTGCAGTTGTGCCATACTCTTTCCATTTTCCGATGATGGATTGAACAGTGCTCCGTGAGATGTTCAAATCTTGGGATATTTTTTATAACCTAACCCTGCTTTTAACTTCTTTATAACTTTATCCCTGACCTGTCTGGTCTGTTTCTTGGCCTTCATGATGCTGTTTGTTCACTAAGGTTCTCTAACAAACCTCTGAGGGCTTCACAGAACAGCTCTATTTATACTGAGATTAAATTACACACAGGTGGACTCTATTTACTCATTTAGTTGTCTTCTGAAGGAAATTGGTTCCACTAGATTTTAATTTGGGGTATCAGAGTAAAGGGGGCTGAATACCAATGCACACCACACTTTTCAGATATATATTTGTAAAAAATGTTGAAAACCATTTATAATTTTTCTTACATTTCACAGTTATGTGCCACTTTGTGTTGGTCTATCGCATAAAATCCCAATAAAATACATTTACGTTTTTGGTTGTAACATGACAAAATGTGGAAAATCTCAAGGGGTATGAATACTTTTTCAAGGCACTGTAGATATATGCCTATACAGGCTTGCACTCTAATATGTTGTGTGAAGCAGCACCCTATTGTTCAAAGGGGCAAGGGAGAATTCGTCTTAGTGAATGGTGCTCCATAAAAATCAATGAAGAAAGTGAATAGAAAACTGTGAGATTGTGTTTATGTGGCGTATGGCTGTGTGATTACTTTTTAGTTCTCTGATTACAGCTGGAGCCTTACTGTTGAGTGTTAACAATTTGGTTAAGAAAAATCACAGAATGACTACTAAGTTATCTCCCTTGTTTCTGAATTTAGCTACTGTATGTACTAAGGTCAAATCAAAATGCTATCAAAATAGCTTTTTAAAATCTTCAGCTTAATTCTTTACCATTATTGCTGGACATATGTATTAAGTTCAAGAATACATTGGAAGAAAGTACTGTATAGCAATAAATACACTGTTAAATATAGACCAGTGAGGCCAAAAAATTGACCTTCCATTAGTAACTAAGCAAACCAGTCCCATTAATCTGCCTGTTTATTACGGAAATATCTACTAAGTAATGTAATGAACACAGAAATATACAGTAGGGTACGCTAAAAGCTTCTTTTATGAGTTTCCTACAGGGTTTTAAACGAACAACTTGTATTTTGTTGACGCTCAGTTCTTGCTAAATGCAGTGTGTGCATTAGTAGTTATATATCATGGCTTTGTGTTATTTTTATCTGTATTATGCATTAAATAGTCTCTTCTGAGTGTTGTTTTATTACCAAATGACTTCACTGAACCTTACTAGAATTAAAAAGGGATTGCTTTTTATTATTGCTCCGTTTAAAAGGGTGTTTTGTTTTAAAATAAAAGTGGCATGCCCTTGTCCATATTAGAGTAACTCTCCAGTCACATGCATTAGGTGGTTGCTGCCATCAATTCATTTTTTTTTAGCTTTTTCTTTAACTAAAGGACTGTAATTGAAAAAAATACATCAAACATGTTGGCTACACATTCAGTTTAAAATAGAAATGAAAAGCAAAAAATGTTTGTTAAGATATAAAAAAATATTTTAAAAACCCTTTTCCCTTTTTTATTAGTGATCACATTCCCTTTATTCTCAGCTGCATAAGAGCTGGGGGGAGGAAAAGCAGCAGCACACTGAGCTTCCCAGTGAATGGTTGTGCGTGGGGGGGGGGCGTGTCATGACAAATTTGATCATTGGATGGTGAATGGTTGTGCGCTGGGGGAAGGGTGTGTCATGACAAATCTAATCATTGGAGGAGAGTACACTAACTTACAAGCATTGCTAGAGAACTGACCACAGTGTGCTCTCCCGCTTAGTGTGGCCAGTTTTTATTAGGAAAGCTGAGGGACTGGTAGGAATTCCAGGGATTTCACATAAAGGAAGTAATAGAAAGAGAACAGGATATTCTCTCATGCAGGTACGTGGTACAGCGGGCACATATCAGGAATATGACATGATGGGGGAACAAACGCTTTAAAGTGAACATGTGCCCAGGTTATGCATACTAAAAGTTTTACCATTTCTAAAAAAGCAGCAAAAGCACTTTAAAACTAACCTTCATTCACTTCTGTAGCTATGGATGATGTGGAGGAGTTCATCCTCAAAGTTCACAGAGGCACTGAAATCTTTGCTTTCTGTCCTACTACTTTTTTGGCAGCAAGCTGCTATGTGTAATCACACAGCAGTTGTTAGAAACTTACAGAAATCTGACTTTAGAGTCTTTGTTGTGATTTGTGTGGATCTTTTAAAAAGGAATTACTTCACATTAAAAGCAACTAGAGAGGTCAGATATGGCTTGTTTTATTTTCTTTTACTGCTTAATAATATTTTGTAAATTCATTATTGTCCATAGTCTGGGCACAAGTGCACTTCACTCCCAACTGTAGCCAAGACTTTTGTTTTTAAGGACTGTCAGGTTTTTTTTTTGTGGTACCCATTTGGGAAATTTTCCTTTTTACGTACTCAGAAGTGATAGAATATTTATCCAGTGGAGATGCAGACTACAACAAGACATTTTTATGTTACCTCTGTTGGGTTACTTTTAGGCCTCATTCACATGTAATTAGGGGCAGATGGATGGCCCTGGATGCAGGTAATTTGCATCTAGGGCTGCTCATCTGTTCCTAATCACATGTAACCACTCTATGGGGTTGATTTACTAAATTTGGAGAGTAAAAATGGGTGCAGCTATGCATGGTAGCCAATCAGCTTCTAACTTCTACTTGTTCAATAAAGCTTTGATAAATAAAAAAAAATAAAAAAAACTGGACACTTACTGGTTTCTGTGCAGAACTGCACGAAATTTGCACTCTCCAGTTTTTGCAAATCAACCTTTATGTGTAGTTACATATAAACAGCCATGGCACCTGTAAATCTGTCATTGATTTGTACAGGCTTTCTAGCTGATCTTCTACTAGAGGTCTGGGCTTCCAGCAGTGTTGCCAACCTACCAGATTGAAATTTACTAACACGACACCCAAAATTTACTGGCACCGCCAATTTTTTTCTGGCATTTCCAAAAGTTACAAAATTACAGTTTTAAGTGCAAATTTCAGTATTTAGGATACAAACATGTACAATATGCCATTAGCAATGTGATTTGAGGTAGATATTAACCACTTCAGCCCCAGCCCCGGAAGATTTGGCTGCTCAATGATCAGGCGATTTTTTGCGATACGGCACTGCGTCGCTTTAACTGACAATTGCGTGGTCATGCGATCCTGTACCCAAACAAAATTGATGTCTTTTTTTCCCCACAAATGGAGCTTTCTGTTGGTGGTATTTGATCACCTCTGCGGTTTTTATTTTTTTGCGCTATAAACAAAAGAAGAGTGACAATTATGAAAAAAACACACTATCTTTTACTTTTTGCTATAATAAATATCCCACATTTAAAAAAAACACACACACATTTTTTCCTCAGTTTAGGCCGATATGTATTCTTCTACATATTTTTGGTAAAAAAATCGCAATAAGCGTATATTGATTGATTTGTGCAAAAGTTATAGCGTCAAAATAGGGGATAGATTTATGGCATTTTTATTATTTTTTTTTTATTTTACTAGTAATGGCGGCAATCTGCGATTTTTATCGGGACTGTGATATTGCGGCAGACAAATTGGATACTTTTGACACATTTTTGGGACCATTGAAAATTATACCGCGATCAGTGCTATAAAAATGCACTGATTACTGTATAAAAGTCACTGGCAGGGAAGGGGTTAACACTAGGCAATCAAGGGGTTAACTGTGTTCCCTAGGTGTGTTCTAACAGTAGGCGGGATGGGACTGTCTAGGAGGACAGAGAGATCGGGGTTCATACATAGTATGAACACATGATCTGTCTCTACTCCCCTGAAAGAACCGGATTTGTGTGTTTACACACACAGATCCCGGTTCTCGCTCTGTCACGAGCGATCGCAGGTGCTCGGCGGTCATCACGCCCGCCGGGCACTCGCATCGGCTCCACGCACACGCTGCGGGGTGTACACGTGCGCCTCCTGTGGTGCGCGCTCGCCCCTAGTGGCCAAAAGGCGAAGCCACGTAAGGTAACGTCGCTTCGCCCAGCTGTGCCATTCTTCCGCAGTAAAACTGCGGCGGCTGGCCGGCAAGCAGCTAAGGCAGAAAAGATATTTCTTTTATTTTCGATATAGTAAGTAAGTAACTCAAGAACAACAAAAAAATTAGAATGGGCGGCACATACACATGAAATTGACTCTCATAGTGACACTGACAGCAGTGTACAGCAGCACAGATCACCAACACGACACGTCCCCTCCTGAGTTACAGTCTCTCTCCATGCAAGGTGGTCCCTTCAGTCCACTCCAGTCCAAAAAGTGTCACAGCCATATTTTTTACTAACAACCTTTTCCTGTCACTGGCATTTGGCAGGCGAAAATACAGTTTTTTTACTGGCTGCCAGTAAAAATACTGACTGTTGGCAACACTGGATCCCAGCCACAGAAATATGAAGACACTTGGTGATGCTTGGCTTTAATAGACCTTAATAATTAGAAATAAATAAGCTGTCTCAGTGTCAGTCATTTAGGAGAAAGAATTTTGGCTTTTGGATACAGAGGAGATTTGACAGGTAAATCCCAAAAATCGTATTTATTTCACATGACAACGCTCCTACAGTAGTTTACAAATAAATAAGTTATATTAGGCTCCTTTAACATTTAATAAAATATGCCTAAACTCAAGAACAAAAATGTAATAAAATGCAGCTTTACAGTCCTTAGGTGTTCATAAAAAGTAGCTAAACTCAAGCTATAGCTCAAGAACAAAAATGTAATATAGTGCAGCTTTACAGTCCTTAGGTGTGGTGACTGTATTTGTTTTCTTCTTTCAGGCTTTTCTTTTTCTTTGTATTTTCCCCAATGATCCTGCCAGCAACACACTTATTGTTTTAGGCTGAGAACGATCACTCACCGCACTATATAGAAGCAACTTTACAACCCTTGCATTGGACTGAAATAACCTCCAATCTCAAAACCTCAACTTCATAAGTTCTGTAGTCCTTAGTAAAAGGTAGGAATAATGTAACTGGTGAAAGTTCAGTACAGACAGAGTGTAAAGGAAGTTATCAGCTCAACATTTGTGGCATTTATCAAACAGATATAACAAAACCTTTTCAATAGTATATATCAGCCTTTCTCAACCGGTGTGCAGCGGCTCCCTGTGTGGGCATCTTAGGGGTGCAGCAGCAAAATGCTAAAAACTGTACCAACAAAGGCAGGTGATCAAGTAAGAGAGCTATAGTTTGCAATACAAATCCCAAAAATAATAAAAGTAAGGCGCTCCCCACACAACATACAAAATAAAATAAAAATACATCAATCAAACGACCTAATTCAGTTAAATAAGTCCAATAGATGTAAGATAACAGCAGCAAAGTGACAAGCATTTTATATAGTAAAAAGCAAAAAATAAAATAAGTCCATATAGAATAGTCCTTATAAAGCACTCCAACCACTGTGTCTTCAAAAGTGCTCATATGACTCCTTCAGTGTGTACAAAATGGACCTTTACCAGCAATATGACATATACAGTTGTGCTCATAAGTTTACATACCCTGGCAGAATTTATGATTTCTTGGCCATTTTTCAGAGAATATGAATGATAACACAAAAACTTTCCTTTCACTCATGGTTGGTGTTTGGCTGAAGCCATTTATTATCAGTCAACTGTGTTTAAATCATAATGGCAACTGAAACTACCCAAATGACCCTGATCAAAAGTTTACATACCCCAGTTCTTAACCACTTCAATACAGGGCATTTTCACCCCCTTCCTTCCCAGGCCAATTTTTAGTTTTCAGTGCTGTCGCACTTTAAATGACAATTGCGCGGTCATGCGACGTTGCACCCAAACAAAATTTACGTCCTTTATTTCCCACAAATAGAGCTTTCTTTTGGTGGTATTTGATCACCTCTGCGGTTTTTATTTTTTGCGCAATAAACAAAAGAAGAGCGACAATTTGAAAAAAAAAAACACAATATTTTTTACTTTTTGCTATAATAAATATCCCAATTTAAAAAAAAAAATAATAATTTTTCCTCAGTTTAGGCCGATACGTATTCTTCTACATATTTTTGGTAAAAAAATCGCAATAAGAGTATATTGATTGGTTTGCGCAAAAGTTATAGCGTCTACAAAATACGGGATAGATTTATGGCATTTAAAAAAAATTTTTTTTTACTAGTAATGGCGGCGACCTGCGATTTTTTTCGTAACTGCGACATTATGGTGGACACATCGGACACTTTTGACACATTTCTGGGACCATTCACATTTATACAGCGATCAGTGCTATAGAATTGCACTGATTACTGTGTAAATGTGACAGGCAGGGAAGGGGTTAACCACTAGGGGGAGACGAGGGGTTAAATGTGTTTCCTAGGGGAGTGATTCTAACTGTAGGGGGCGGGGACCTACAAGGGTAGGAGACTAGGGCCACTCTGTGCAAAACGAACTGCACAGTGAAAGTAAGAATGATATGTTTGTTATTTAAATAAAATTAAAAAAATGAGGGTTTACAACACCTTTGATCCTGTGTATTGCCCCCTTTAACATCAATGACAGCTTGTGTGGTATTTGTGGATGAGGCTCTCTATCTTCTCAGATGGTAAAGCTGCCCGTTCCTCTTGTCAAAAAGCCCCCAGTTCCTGTAAATTCTTGGGCTGTCTTGCATGAACTGCAGGTTTGAGATCTCCCCAGAGTGGCTCAATAATATTGAGGTCCGGAGAATGAGATGGCCACTCCAGAACCTTCAGTTTGTTCTGCTGTAGCCAATGACAGGTTGACTTGGCCTTGTGTTTTGGATAATTGTCATGTTGGAATGTCCAAGTACGTCCCATGCGCAGCTTCCTGGCTGATGAATGCAAATTTTCCTCCAGTATTTTTTGATAACATACTGCATTCATCTGTGCCTTTTTAGCTTACACTTCTCCAAAACATCAGCGATCCACCTTCGTGTTTCACAGTAGGAATGGCTTACCTTTCATCATAAGCCTTTTTGACTCCTCTCCAAAAGTAGCATTTATGGTTGTGGCCAAAAAGCTCAATTTTGGTCTCATCACTCCAAATGACTTTGTGCCAGAAAGGTTTGAGGCTTGTCTCTGTGCTGTTTGGCATATTGTAAGCGGGATACTTTGTGGCATTTGCGTAGTAATGGCTTTCTTCTGGCGACTCGACCATGCAGAAGTGCCTCCTTATTATGCATCTTGAAACAGCCACACCACATATTTTCAGAAAGTCCTGTATTTCACCTGAAGTTATTTGTGGGTTTTTCTTTGCATCCCAAACAATTTTCCTGGCAGCTGTGGCTGAAATTTTAGTTGGTCTACCTGACCGTGATTTGGTTTCAACAGAACCCTAATTTTCCACTTCTTGATTAGCGTTTGAACACTGCTGATTGGCATTCTCAATTTCTTGGATACCTTTTTACATCCCTTTCCTGTTTTATACAGTTCAACTACCTTTTCCCGCAGATCCTTTTACAATTCTTTTGCTTTCCCCATGACTCAATATCCAGAAACGTCAGTAAAGCACCAGATGAAAGATGCAAGGGTCTATCAGGAGTCCAGAAACTCATTGATAGGGATGAGCTTCGAGTTCGAGTCGAACTCATGTTCGACTCGAACATTGGCTGTTCGCAAGTTCGCCGAACAGCGAACAATTTGGGGTGTTCGCGGCAAATTCGAATGCCGCGGAACACCCTTTAAAAGTCTATGGGAGAAATCAAAAGTGCTAATTTTAAAGGCTTATATGCAAGTTATTGTCATAAAAAGTGTTTGGGGACCTGGGTCCTGCCCCAGGGGACATGGTTCAATGCAAAAAAAAGTTTTAAAAACGGCCGTTTTTTCAGGAGCAGTGATTTTAATAATGCTTAAAGTCAAACAATAAAAGTGTAATATCCCTTTAAATTTCGTAGCTGGGGGTGTCTATAGTATGCCTGTAAAGGGGCGCATGTTTCCCGTGTTTAGAACAGCCTGACAGCAAAATGACATTTCAAAGGAAAAAATCCATTCAAAACTACTCGCGGCTATTGCATTGCCGACAATACACATAGAAGTTCATTGATAAAAACGGCATGGGAATTCCCCACTGGGGAACTCCGAACCAAAATTTAAAAAAAAAAATGACGTGGGGGTCCCCCTAAATTCCATACCAGGCCCATCAGGTCTGAACCGTACCAGGCCATATGCCCTCAACATTGGAAGGGTGCTTTGGGGTAGCCCCCCAAAACACCTTGTCCCCATGTTGTTGAGGACAAGGGCCTCATCCCCACAACCCTGGCCGGTGGTTGTGGGGGTCTGCGGGTGGGGGGGCTTATCGGAATCTGGAAGCCCCCTTTAACAAGGGGACCCCCAGATCCCGGCCCCCCCTGCGTGAAATGGTAAGGGGGTACTTACCCCTACCATTTCACTAAAAAACTGCCAAAATGTTAAAAATGACAGGAGACAGTTTTTGACAATTCCTTTATTTAAATGCTTCTTCTTTCTTCTATCTTCCTTCATCTTCTTCTTCTGGTTCTTATGGCTCTTCTGGTTCTTCCTCCGGCGTTCTCGTCCAGCATCTCCTCCGCGGAGTCTTCTATCTTCTTCTCCTCGGGCCGCTCCGCACCCATGGCATGGGGGGAGGCTCCCGCTCTTCTCTTCATCTTCTTCATCTTCTTCTTTTCTTCTTTTCTTCTCTTCTCTTCTTCATTTTCTTCTCCGGGCCGCTCCGCACCCATGCTGGCATGGAGGGAGGCTCCCGCTATGTGACGGCGTCTCCTCATCTGACGGTTCTTAAATGACGGGGGCGGGGCCACCAGGTGACCCCGCCCCCCTCTGACGCACGGTGACTTGACGGAACTTTACTTTGACATCACGGGGAATGCCACAGGGAAGTCCCGTCATGTCCCGTGCGTCAGAGGGGGCGGGGTCACCGGGTGTCCCCGCCCCCCCGTTATTTAAGAACCGTCAGACGAGGAGACGCCGTCACACAGCGGGAGCCTCCCTCCATGCCAGCATGGATGCGGAGCGGCCCGGAGAAGAAAATGAAGAAGAGAAGAAGAGAAGAAGATGAAGAAGATGAAGAGAAGAGCGGGAGCCTCCCCCCATGCCATGGGTGCGGAGCGGCCTGAGGAGAAGAAGATAGAAGACGCTGCGGAGGAGATGCTGGACGAGAACGCCGGAGGAAGAACCAGAAGAGCCAGAAGAACCAGAAGAAGAAGATGAAGGAAGATAGAAGAAAGAAGAAGCATTTAAATAAAGGAATTGTCAAAAACTGTCTCTTGTCATTTTTAACATTTTTGACAGTTTTTTAGTGAAATGGTAGGGGTAAGTACCCCCTTACCATTTCACACAGGGGGGGGGGCGGGATCTGGGGGTCCCCTTGTTAAAGGGGGCTTCCAGATTCTGAGAAGCCCCCCGCCCGCAGACCCCCACAACCACCGGCCAGGGTTGTGGGGATGAGGCCCTTGTCCTCATCAACATGGGGACAAGGTGTTTTGGGGGGCTACCCCAAAGCACCCTCCCAATGTTGAGGGCATGTGGCCTGGTATGGTTCAGGAGGGGGGGGCCGCACTCTCATCCCCCCCTCTTTTCCTGCGGCCTGCCAGGTTGCGTGCTCGGATAAGGGTCTGGTATGGATTTTTGGGGGGACCCCACGCCGTTTTTTCGGTTTTTTTTGGCGCGGGGTTCCCCTTAAAATCCATACCAGACCTGAAGGGTCTGGTATGGAATTTAGGGGGACCCCCACGTCATTTTTTAAAAAATTTTGGCCGGGGTTCCCCTTAATATCCATACCAGACCTGAAGGGCCTGGTATGAAATTTAGGGGGACCCCCCACGTCATTTTTTTTTTTTAAATTTTGGTTCGGGGTTCCCCTGTGGGGAATTCCCATGCCGTTTTTATCAATGAACTTCTATGTGTATTGTCGGCAATGCAATAGCCGCGAGTAGTTTTAAATGGGTTTTTTCTTCGAAATGTAATTTTGCTGTCAGACTGTTCTAAACACAGGAAACATGCGCCCCTTTACAGGCATACTATAGACATCCCCCAGCTACGAAATTTAAAGGAATATTACACTTTTATTGTTTGACTTTAAGCATTATTAAAATCACTGCTCCTGAAAAAACTGACTTTTTTTTTTTTTTTGCATTGATCCATGTCCCCTAGGGCAGGACCCAGGTCCCCAAACACTTTTTATGACAATAACTTGCATATAAGCCTTTAAAATTAGCACTTTTGATTATTCATGTTCGTGTCCCATAGACTTTAACGGTGTTCGCGTGTTCGAACAAACTTTTTTCCTGTTCGCATGTTCTGGTGCGAACCGAACAGGGGGGTGTTCGGCTCATCCCTACTCATTGACCTTTTATACACACACACTTATTAAAAGCAAACAGATCACAGGTGAGGATGGTTACCTTTAATAGCCGTTCAAACCCCTTTATGTCAACTTTTGTGCATGTTATCAGGCCAAAATCACCAGGGTATGTAAACTTTTGATCAGGGTCATTTGGGTAGTTTCTGTTGTCATTATGATTTAAAAAGAGTAAACACAGTTGATTGATAATAAATGGCTTCAGCCAATCACTAACCATAAGTAAAATAAATGTTTTTGTGTTATCATTCATATTCTCTAAAAAATGGCCAAGAAATCGAAAATTCTGCCAGGGTATGCAAACTTATGAGCACAACTGTACTTTTGATAGCTTGAGGTATCACTGATTTTCTAGTAGCAGTTGGGGGGTCCACACACATAATGACTTGTGGAAGTGAACCAGCCGTTGACCCCACAGACTCCTTTGCTCTCTCCCCAGCAGCCCAGACTCAGAAAAAATATATAAAATGCTTACATAGTGTAATTGCATTTTTAAAAATAGGTAAAGAAGTATAAAAACAGTTGTGCACTTACATTGTGTGGTGCTCAAGTCAGCACCAACACGGACAGCCTGGTTTACAATGGATCAATACACCATTGGTCTAGGCGTTTCACAGGAGCCCCCTCAGGATCGTACAAAATTTTTTGTACATACAGCTCTGACTAGTTATGCAAAGACCAGGAGCTGAAGAGTTAGAGCCAGAGGGATGAGAAGAAAGAACACCAGTGCCCTACAGGGGGATTCTACTTCCTGTTCATACAAATACAAGCTTGGACCCCTATGCAGGGTTTTCCGCCCACATCCTACCAACCAATAATGTCATCCTTTGCTAAGGAGACCATCAGGTGCCTGCACAGAGTCCTTGAGTTCCCATCACCTGCTTCCATGGCCACCAAGGGAGGTATGGGTCAGAGAGTGGGGAGGCAGCTGGAATACCTTTGTGTCTGTCTTTGTGGATACATGGGACACCTGTTTATCCCCATGCAAGAAAATAAAGCCCTCACATGAGTATATGCTTTTGTTCACCCTGTGAACAAGGCCTTAAGCTAGTGTGCCCTAAGATTGTGCCTAAAGGGTGCCTTGGCTGAAAAAAGGTTGAGAAACACTGGTACATATGTATAGCAGACCAAAAGGGACCAAATAAGGGACCATGTTCATTGTTAGGATTCATAAAAACTTTAGTTGCTAACTCTAGAGTGTTTTGCTATTATTGACCTCCTTGTCTTCCAATATTCAAATACATTATATATATATATATATATATATAGAGAGAGAGAGAGAGAGAGAGAGAGAGAGAGAGAGAGGGGAGAGAGAGAAAGAGAGCGAGCAAGGGAGAGTCACAAGCACAAGCCACATCTAAAGACATTTTTTTTCTGCCAGAATATAAGAATATACTGCTTATAAAATAAAAGAAGTGGAGGAAAAATGTATTGAAAATTCTTGAGTGCTTTTAAAATCTTGTGATTAAAAAGTACACACGCTTTTAATTCATCACTGTAATAACAAGTTGGTTTGACAACATGGAAGGCGTGAAGGCGTTGTGTGAGCAGAGTAATGGGTGCCTCTTTGTCAGCGGTGACAGCAGTAATTCCTCTTGATGATGTTGGGAGAAACTGGCACCTTGTGATCTGGACTCTATCAATTCATGATTTACAAGGAAGGTGCCAGGAAGATGCTAGAGGAGAATGAAAGGTCAGTGTAGAAGACAGGAGGGGCAAAACAGGAACAGAGCGAAGGGCAGTATGGTTATAATTTATGAACGTCTCATTTAGTTTACTTTTACCGAGTCCTTTTTTTACATTTGAGTCTATTTCCTCTCGCATCATGGTTAATTACCTTGATGGATCTCTTCATTCCATCAGAGCTGAACAAAAAAAAATCTGACAAATAGTGGATATTAGAAATTGAGTGAACTAGTCAAGGAAACGTATAAAAATGGGTTCTGGGGAATAAAAGATGTAGTTGGTGAATAATGCTGGAACAATGAGCACTCAGAAATGGTGCCATAATCAGGTTGGTCACACTATAAGTTAGAGTTGCTAAATTCATGTTTTTTGCTGCCAGTCTTCACTTTGGTCTAAGGCTCGGTTCACATATGAGCCGCATGCGGCTCACAGCAGGGGTCCGGTGTCTGGTTCAGAATTTTGGTCTGAATTCAGATCTGAAACCAAAAAGACGCACAGCAGTTTTCTGCAAAATGCACCGGACCTGCTGCAGAGATATGTGAACCGACTCCATAGAGAGCCAGTCAAAATCTCCTGCTATTGAAAATCCCCGCATCCAATTCCCAATGGTGTGAGCCCAGCCTTAGGGTGAAGTCATGTCCAGGCAGGTGACTATGTCTATGTAGATGATTAAAGGTGATCACATTCTGAGATAAAACTCTGGATTGATTTACTAAAGACAAATAGGCTGTTCAATTTCAGGCTGTTTAAAATGCAGCAAGAGAAGATGCACTTTGCAATGGAATTTGCCCCAGAACTTAGTGAATGTGGTAAAGTTTTATTTGCAAAGAATAACCAATCATGTGCAAGGGGAAAAAAAACTATTTTTTCTTGCACATGATTGAATGATGGTAGTCATCAGAGCTTCACCCTATTCACTAGAAAAGCCAGGAAATAACATCTGTGAACTTGGAAGTGATGTAATACACATCACTTCCAGGTCCATTTGTCACAGGGGAGATGGTAAATAGTTGTTCCCTGATCTTCTTCTGCTGTAAATGATACCACTGTCCAGGGTTCCTCAAAGTAATGGGAGAAACCAGGAACCTTAGCTTGGAGGCGAGGGAGTTTTAGGATGGGAACTCAGCTGTACTGTAAATATCCATATCAAGCTCAAAGGCTGCAGCAGCAGCTGTGAACTTGTTTTAACCCCTTGAATACCAAGACATTTTTAAATGTGTCATGGTAGACAAGGGGTTAACCTCCTCACAGGAGGAGTGGAGTCATTTGCAATAAGGAATGATATATAAAATTTGCAGGATAGTATAAAGTAAATTCACAAAATACTCTTGTCATTTATGGATTACCAACTCAATGTCACAGAATTATTCAGTGAACTGTGAATTCTATCCAAAAAAAACACAGAAAATGTGCAACCATCAAAAAACATTTCCATAATCTCTTATTTGGCATTTTATACACTTTTTTTCATGACCTGTTATATTCAGTGGGTTTCACAATGTCAAATTCTAATCTGTGCAGCTCCCTTTCTTTTGTCCACTTCTAGTATGTAATACTGTATGAGCCTGCCATTCTGTTGGATTGTATTATGTAGCTAATAAAGTATTTACACTTTTGGATGGTACAGAGTAGCTGGCTTCTTTCTGTTGGATAGACTACAGTAAGGCTCAATTCACACTAATGCATTTTTTGATGCATTTTGCAAAAATGCAGGGAAATTTTTTATCATGGGTTACTATGGAACATGGTCACATCAATGCATTTTTGTGCCTCTGCGTTTTTGGAAAGGGTCGGGGACTTTTTTACCCGCAAAAATGCAGCATTTTGCATGTAATATGGGCAGTGTAGTGGGTAGCACTCACGCCTAGCAGTAAAAAAGCCCCGAGTATAGGAGACCAAATAGTGAAAAAGATCCTTGATCCACCTAATTCAAGATCTTTGTCCTTTGGTTTTAAGGGCTTTTACTGCTGTGGGAAGTGTATCTGTTGTAAGACAGTAAAGGTTAGGAATAGAGGTGTCACCACTGTCACCAACAGAGAGGGGGATAGGTTTGAGATCAAGGAATTTAGCACGTGCACCACCACACATGTAGTATATCTCATGTGGTGCCCCTGTGGCTTGTATTATGTTGGTAGAACGAAAAGGCAACTAAAGATTAGGATTAGTGAGCATTTGACCAACGTAAGAAATGGGTACAAGTATCATAGCGTGTCTATGCACTTTAGGGAGAAACATCAACGGGACCCATCCTTGCTACAATTCTGTGGCTTAGAGGTGGTATACCCCTCCTGGAGAGGCTCGAACAGAGTGAGGGATTTGTCACGCCGAGAAACGGAATGGATATTCCTGTTTAAAAGCCTCACTCCGAGGGGGCTCAACATTGAGCTAGACCTCAATTGCTTCATCAACGATTTTTAGCTGAGTAGGCATATTCTCTCGGGTTTAAGATTGGCACATTAATCCCTGCCTCCAGGTAAAATGGTACTGTTTCCCCATATACCCCAGAGTTGTATTCATACTTCCTGCAGGATAAATAGGGTTATTTTGAGATAAGATGAATACAGAACTTTCCTAACAGTAAGATAATGCGATGCCTGTTAGTAGATTGTCCAGTTTTTTATATAATAAATTTTTTATCTTTATATATATATATATTTTTTATATTTTTATATATATTTGTGCACGTACTGTATGTATGTCCCTGATTTATTATTCTTTGAAGATAATCAGATGATAACTTCGAGTTATGACCATGCCAATTAGAAGTAATGGATATATTACCTATGTGAGAATATGGAGTATAGATATCCTGATATAATGATATGTGATATAGCTATAGATATACAATGGTTTCAGGCAGAATTTTTTGGAATACTGTAATAGTATTCCTGAAATTGGTCACATATGACTGATATTAATAGAGGCAGTTGTAGTAACATCAGATGCAATATGTCTGATCTCATTTTATTTTGAATTTAGCCAAGCCCATTCTTCCATTTGATATAATTTTATGCATTATATATATATTTTTATATTTTTTAATTTCTAGAGCTACAGATTATTAATATATGGTTTTACACCTCTTTTTGATGTATGGTAGTGAGGACACTCAATGCTATAGACCAATGAGAGTATTAGCTGACAATTTGAGAAGCTCTGGATCCCTCGGGTTAATGGAGAGGGAATTAAAGCACTCCTATATTATTTATTTAGTTTGTGTCAGTATTAAGCGCATAAAGCGCTCTGAAATACATTCCAGGACATTCAATATAACTTTTAAACTGTCATTGGGCTTTAGGACACTCAGATCCATAGATATTGAGCAGTGGGATGTTAATAACTTGAAACCGCTGCAGAGAATAACATGACAGGATAAACAGACAGCTGCATTTAGCTGTGGTTTGCGCGTTATGGGGACACTCTAACTGCGCATGCGCGGGACACGCGGGACGCGCATGCGCACTGAGATCCCCTTAGTTAGACAGAGGGGAGGGAGGTTATATAAGTAGATTGACAATCTGAGCGGCCTATCCCATGAATAAGCTACAGTTGTAGCGAAACATGTCGGGGGCAAGGCCGAGAGAAGGATAAACACCAGAGACTGTGTGGCTTAAGAGAACAAGGAGCTGTGGTTCACTTGTCAGGGAGACGGAGGAGTCATTGGAAGAGCGAGCGAGGAGTGGGTGAGATAGACCCCTACACACGCTGTTGGCATTGAGGTCCTCCGTGACCACACACCCTATGTGAAAACCTTAGGATAGACCACCCAGATTACCTTGTTGAGATTGCTGTGCACAGAGTGCCGTGGAGTGTTTTGATGTGCTGTTATAAAGTTGACACAATGTGAGTGTACCCTTTGTAGTGTATTTTATAGTGTGGATATTAAAAGTTTTTACGTTATCACACTATTGGGAGTTCTTTCTCATTTACATATGGAACGAGTCCCTGAATGGAATACATTTAACCTCTTCTGATTGCCTGGATATTCTTATGCTTGCTAGCCTCATACGAAAGTGGAGGCATACAGAGTTGGTAAGAGACTGTCTATTGGGAGAGGGAACACTGAACACAGAGGTGTGGTGGAGAGTTCAAGTTTACTGCAGGATCTTCCAAGATTTGCTGTGACACTATTTATTGTGCATCTTCAACACGGACTTTTTATTTCACATATGTGCACTTACTATTGGACCCTTTTTGTTATTTAAGTCACGAAGTTCATGCTGAGTGTGTTATTGATCAATTGCACACTTGATTATAGAATTGACACATCTGCGATTTTTAGCAATATCACTGAGTCACTGAAGTCACTTCATTGCGTTTTGGTGTTTTTTGTTTTTTGTTTTTTTGTTTGTATTTTCTGATTTTTATTATCACTATTTTTCACTAATTATGTGTTTGATTCACACCCTTTGAACAAAAGGGTTATGAATTTAGGATATTCACTTGTAATGGTAATATTACGGAAAGAGTGATTAGAATAGCGCCACATTTTTATTCTTCACGTGGGTTGCAATACATCATTATCACGTCACAAGATTTAAAAATATTTTTTAGACAGTAAAAAAGGGTCGCTGGTTCGAATCCCAACCACGACAAGACAAAACACTACCTGCCTGGAGTTTGCATGTTCTCCCTGTGCCTGCGTGGGTTTCCTCCGTGTACTCCGGTTTCCTCCCACACTCCAAAGACATGCTGGTAGGTTAATTGGCTTCTGTCTAAATTGGCCCTAGTATATTAACCCTTTCATGACTAAGCCTATTTTTGAGATTTGGTGTTTACAAGTTAAAATCCATATTTTTTGCTAGAAAATTACTTAGAACCCCCAAACATTATATATATTTTTTTAGCAGAGAATCTAGAGAATAAAATGACGATTGTTGCAATATTTTTTATCACACGGTATTTGTGCAGCGGTGTTTTAAACGCAAATTTTTGGAAAAGTGACACTTTCATGAATTTTAAAAAATCCAAACAGTAAAGTTACCCCAATTTTTTTGTATAATGTGAAAGATGATGTTACGCCGAGTAAATAGATACCAAACATGTCACCCTTTATAATTGCACGCACTTGTGGAATGGCGAGGAACTACGGTACCTTTGAATTTCCATAGGCGACGCTTTAAAAATTTTTTACGGTTACCAGGTTTGAGCTACAGAGGAGGTCTAGGGCTAGAATTATTGCTCTCGCTCTGACGATCGCGGCGATACCTCACATGTGTGGTTTGAACACCGTTTACATATGCGGGCGCGACTTCCATATGCGTTTTCTTCGCTGCGCGAGCTCGCGGGGACAGGGGCACTTTAAAAAAAAATTTTTTTTTTTATTTATTTTATTTATTTTTGTACTTTATAAATTGTGTTTAAAATTTTTTTTTTTTACTTTTATTGCTGTCACAAGCAATGTAAACATCCCTTGTGACAGTAATATGTGGTGACAGGTACTCTTTATGGAGGGATCGGGGGTCTAAAAGACCCCCGATCCCTCCTTTACACCTCAAAGTATTCAGATCGCCGAAAACGGCGATTCTGAATACTGTGTACTTTTTAAAATTCGGCGCCATTGGCAGCCGAGTAAACGGGAAGTGACGTCATGACGTCACTTCCGCATTTACAGCAAGAAGGCTGGAACGAAGCCGCTCGCAGCTTCGTTCCAGTCCGCCCCCAGCCGCCGAAGGCAGCGGAACGGACACCGGGCCTCCCGATCGCACGGGAGGCCCGGTAACAGCGGTGGGAGGCGGCGGGAGGGGGGGGATGTCCCCTCCCGCTCCTCCGGTATAACAACCGAGCGGCTTTTAGCCGCATCGGTTGTTATACTCGGGTAGCCGATCGCCCGCTGAAAACAACGGTACCGGGATGATGCCTGCAGCTGCGGGCATCATCCCGGTATAACCCCGGAAAGCCGAGTACGCATATATGCGTTCGGTCGGCGGGAAGGGGTTGAGTTAGGGACCTTAGATTGTAAGCTGCTTGAGGGTAGGGACTGATGTGAATGTACAATGTCAATATAAAGTGCTGCATAAATTGACGGCGCTATATAAGTACCTTAAATAATAATAATAGAATTCAATGGACCCGCATCCAAAACGCAAGTACCACGTTTTTGCTGCGATTTGCGTTTTTTTTATTTCTTTTTTTTACACTGTATATAGCAGGTTGCTAAGGAGGGGGCCTGGAAGCGGCCGCCGCATCCTTAACAACCGATGAGTCATTAGCTGTTAGTTGGCTTCCCGCTCAATGTATAAAAAAAATGCCGGATAAAAAAAAAATCGTGAAAAAAAACAGCGTGGGGTCCCCCCCCAGGTCCATACCAGGCCCTTGGGTCTAGTATGGATTCGAAGGGGACCCCCACACACCAACATTTTTTTAAAAATGGCATGGGGGTGGGGGGCGCCCCAAAGCACCCATCCCCCCATGTTGAGGGCATGTGGCCTGGTATGGTTCAGGAGGGGAGGCGCTCTCTCGTCCTCTCCCTTTGCTGACCTGCTGGGCTGCATGCTCTGGATTTTGGGGGGGCCCCCACGCCATTTTTAAAAAAATGTTGGTGTGTGAGGGTCTCCTCCGAATCCATACTAGACCCAAGGGCCTGGTATGGACCTGGGGGGGACCCCACGCTGGTTTTTTTCACAATTTTTTTTTTAACCGGCATTTTTTGTTTTACATTGAGTGGGAAGCCAGCTGACAGCTGATGACTCATCAGTTGTTAAGAACATAGTGGCCGGATTCCCGTCCTTAGCAACCAGCTATATACAGTGTAAAAAAAAAGGCAAATCGCAGCAAAATCACGGTAAAATTGCGGTAAAAACACGTGTCCAAAAATGCGGCAAGCACAGCAAAAAGCACTGCAGAAACGCTCAAAAGCAACATGCATAGATGTGAATCGAGCCTCAGGGTGGTTAAAGTAGACCTATGGGCAAACAAAAGGTGTATGTAAAGTATTAACACAGTACTTTTTTGTTTTTCTGACTATCAATGTAAATAGTTTTAACTTTTTAAACAGGGTGACAATGCTGTTTGTTCTGCAGTGACATTGTGCAACAGCATTGTCACCTTGTAGACAGGTTATTTTTAGATAGGCATAATTTTAAATGGACCTTACGTAAGCAACATAAAAAAATAAAGTGAACCTGTGCCCACATCATGTATTTAATTCCAAACAAGTAGTAAATGCACCCCTTATTCATCTCAGTATCTATAAACCGTGTGGATAAATTACAAAGTTTACAACACAGGCACTTTGTTTTTCTATGAGATCAGATACATTATTATTATTATTAAAATACATATTTGCAGCCTGCCAGCCTTTTAACATAAACGGCAGATTATTCTAAGCTGTTAGAAACCAAATTCACATTAAGGGCTCATGCACATAGTATAAAAATCCCGAATGCTGGTTGTCTGAGATTTGGGTTATATGTCTGTACGTATGCACAGGTTTACACAGCTACCGGTTTATGCCCAAATACAGCTGCATACAGCCATCCATTTCTATAGGGTACACATCACAAGGCTCCTGGGTAAGGAAACATGTCCAATCTTTAGGTTCTCTGGAAACAGGTGGCTTTGAGCCCTCAAAGCAGCTATAAAGGTGAGTAACGGCTTACTTTACAGCTCCTTTACTGCTTGTTGATGATACTGGGACAGGTGCACTTTACAGCCTAACTCCAACTTACAATTTTTAAGCAGAGACTGTGTTTTTTTTTGTTTGTTTTCAAAACCTTATGAAAAAAGGCTGAACGTTGTAAGTTAAATGGTTAAGCAAATGTATTTATATACTGATGATATCTTTAGAGGTATAAACTGCCTACAGTTGGTAGAATACAATATTTTTCACCATAGCAGTCCCTTAGAGATCCTATTCTAGGTTACTTGGATTGATTCCACTAACTATAACTTCACTGCTCTTCTTGCCTTGATAAAAAATGAAAGGAAATTAAGGTGTTGCCTCTAGCTGCCAATTAAACACTTTCATTTATCAACCTGCACTTTACAAAGGTCTGATTGGTAGCCTTTGGGAAAGCCAGTCTATTGCACAGACTATGACATACCTTTACCCATCCTATTTTGCTATCAGCTCTCACTTTATATTATCTTTCTGTGTCCCCCTGACCTCTATATATTTCAATTCATTATAATATACAGTCATTTCTATTCAGCCATCTCCGGAATACTCAGCCCTCTTCCCTTAGTACACAGGCTCTCTATCCCATCATCTTCGTGGTGATTGAACTTTTGATGTGGAAAGTTTGGGCCCTGTGTGTGGTTTTTTTTTTTTTTTCTTTCTTTTTTTGAAAGGTGAAAATGACATTTCCCTCTGGGGAATTACAGAGAATTTCCAATTGAGTACCTGAAAATGAAAGGGAGAAAGAGGAGTGATTAAATCCAGCAATATAACTTGGCCCAAGGCGACCCCTGACTCCGGATCAAAGCTTCTGTAGAGCTCAGTCTAGTTTCAATCTCCATTGGAGATATCTGAGAAGAACTCATACATGTGAGTTAGATGCACATACCAAAATATTCAAGGAATGGATACATTAGGTCAGCCTATATCACAGTGATTTAACTCTTTACAAGATAACTGTAATGTATCCTTTAGTCCTCATGCACACAGAGCATTAGAAAAAATGAGCTGCAACGCCAGAACAAAGCAGTGTTAAAAATGCGCTTGTAGAAGCTTTTTGCATTGACGTTAATGAGCGTTTAGCTGTGTTAGCATTTAGCAGGGTTTCTCTGCCTCTTCTATCTTCCACTCACAAATGTAATTACTACAGAGCACAAATCGCATGACATGTCAAAATGAATAGTTCCCTATGAGAGACGTCTTAACTGATCCGACTTTCAGTCCATTGATTTAAATGGAAGTCGCATACAAGTCGGATTCGACTTGTGGCATGCGACTTGTGATCTGAGGATCTTGAAGTAGAACCCTAAGCCAATTTTTTTTTTTAAACAGCGTGGGGTCCCCCCCCCCCCCTAGATCCATACCAGGCCCTTAGAATCTGTATTGGATCTTGAAAGGGAACCCCACACCAAAATGAAAAAAAATATGGTGTGGGGTCCCCCCCCAAGACCATACCAGGCCCTTCAGTCTGGTATGGAATTTGAGGATAAACCACACGCTAAAAGAACCTTGCCCCATGTTGGTGGGGACAAGGGCCCCTTACCGACAACCCTGGGCAGTGGTTGTGGGGGTCTGCGTGCAGGGGGCATATCAGAATCTGGAAGCCCCCTTTAAGGAAAGGGGCCCCGGGTCCCCCCATTGAAATCTGTATGGGGTACATTATACCCCTACCTATTCACCCAAAAAAAGCAGTGTAGTGTTACAAAAAACAGTTTTTGACACATCCTTCATTAAAAATTAAGACTGTCCCCGGTCGTAGCTCCAATGTGTCTTCTTTCTTCGGTACCTTACCCAATGTCTTCTTCCTCTGGTCTTCTCCCTCCGCTGATGTTTTCTCCCTCCAGTGATGTATTCTTCTTCCGGTATTCTTCCTCCGCTGATGTCTTCTGCCTCCGCTAATGTCTTCTCCCTCCGGTGATGTCTTCTTTCTCTGATCTTTTCCCTCTGACTTCTTCCTCTGGTCTTCTCCCTCCTCCTCCGACTCTGGCTCCCGTCGTTGTATTAGCTCTGTTGTCTGCCAGTTCTTATATAGCCATGGAGCGTGGTCATCCGCTGACATCACCTGGAGACCCCGACCCTTGTGACGTCACTGATGTCCCTGGGTCCCAGCTTGAAAACGCCTATGCCACTTACAGCTCCAAAAAGCCTATGTGTGCATGGACACATAAAATAACATGGAGAGGCATTTTTAAGCTGCAAAAAATAAAAAGTCTGACGCTGGTAAAAGCGGCTGTAAAAACACCCTGTGTGCATGAGGCCTTATAGTCAACTGCTGTTTAAAGGCATGCAGACATCGGATGATTGTTGACTAATCCAGTTAAAACTGTAAGGAACAGGTAATGACCAAGAAAAAGGCCTATGTTAATCACAGACCTTAGCAGACATTTTCAGCAGATCTGTCCTGAGGCGAAGGCTCTTGACTGAGCTGAAATGTTTTGTTTTGTTCGGCTGAGATATGAGCAAACCTCAACCTTTTCAACTTACTATAGTCCATTTAGTGGCAGATAAATTTTGGTTGCTTTACTTCATAGCCATGCTCGTAATTAGGATAGTGTGCTAATGTCCCTATTAGGCAGACAATGAATTGTTTACACCCTCTGAAATAGTCACCAAATTGTTGTTGCCCCTGCCTTCATGGTCCCTATAACGTTTAAAGCAGAACTAAAGTCTCTTCTCCAACAGTCCAATGCCTACAAAATCCCTCATCTGAATCTTCTCCCCAGATTCTTCCAGGTGTTGGCCTTTGGCGGCCTTGATTGGTTAACGCCAAACTCCTGCACTCTGCACATGCAGCAGTTCAGTCACCCCAGCTCACAGGCATTGTACAAGAATGTAAACTGACCTGCATATGGGTAGCTCAATGTAAAGAAGACTGAGATCAAGCAGGTAAGATTATTTTTGCATATCTTTTTTGCAATAAAGAGCCTCCTTTCTCACATTGCATCAAACGAAGCACAGCAGACATTTCTGTGTGAAGTAATTATATATGTAGCCCTGGTGACTTATGTTTTTGAGAGGGGGCATAAAGTTGTTGGTTTGGTCCTGTTGTCTAGGTATCTAAAAAGTCTACGAAAATGTGATTAAAGGACACAGTTCAGTCTGCTTATAGAGAAAACATCAACAACAATCTTATCATATTAGGCTTAATGTACACGGGACGTTTTACAACCTCTCCTAAGCTATTTAACTTGACAGATAGTAACCGACGTTTAAAAACGTCCGTTTTGCTGCGTTTACATGCCACGTTTGCGTCTAGAAGCATTCAATTTTATTTTTTTTAATTAGTCAAAAATTAAAAACACATGTGAACGTAACACGGCTAAATGCGAGTTACCGCGTTTACAAGCTGTTACAGGCGTTTAAACATCCGTCCTGAACGCATTTTTTTGCTTTTGAAAAAATGCTTCTAAACTCGACTGCCTAGAAATGACTATAAACGACCCTGTGTACATGTACTGATAAGATAACATAGAGGAGAGTTCAGGGGCAGCTGAAAAAAAGCCCAACTGCTCTTAAACGTCCGTTTACCAGCAGCAGTGTACATGAGGCCTTACAGAGAAAGACAACTTTATTTCGAAAGGAAAGCTAAGGACAATCTGCGGGGCTGATCAAAACATAGTTACGTTGTTAGGGGGTCACCGGTAGATACAGTGCATCAGCCTTTCTTCAACTCCGAATAAAAGTTTCAAGGAGACCTTGTCACCTAAGAAAAAATTTTGACCTGTAAAGAAGAAATTCAAACTTACCCTGCTGCCTACACCTTTGAACGCTGCTCCATTGCTGAGATGTCATCCCTCGAAGTCTGCTGGAATACCGTCTTTCTGTGACCAGTACTCTTCTGATCCCCACAGATCTCATTGGTTCTTCCTGATGACCTCCAGATGAGTACTGTATCCTGTAATGGAAAGAGACTGATGCGAGGGATCCAGGACGTGGTCCACTTGGAACCAATGTCAGTAAAGTGAAATCTGATTTGTCATTTGGGGCTACTTTGTACATCATACATGTTCTTTGCACGTCATACATGTTCTTTGCACACAAAGACATACAGTATAACTGCAAGACATTTGCAAGGTGTAGAAATGTGTAGAACAGACAGACAACTGTAGTATCTTAATGGAACCTGTGTAGAAGAATTATGTATGTTTGTCAGTCGATGAAGCAGTAATTGCCATATGGTACAAGGAAGTGTCAGACAAGAGGGCTGCACATCTACCACAGATTGCACACTTACATTAAGAACCAATTCACATCTTCACATGATGTCTCCTACCAAGTACAGGGTTTAAGCTAAGTCCTATATAATCCAGGAAAAATATCACCATCTCCCCCTTACTGACAAGCAAGGCACAAGAGCAAGGAAGTAACAGACAGCTCGGCTCCTTATCTGGGAGAAGAGCTGCAGGAAATTTTATCATTAGAAATGTATTTATGAGGTTTCAGAACTGTCTGCTGAGCGAGTGGAGGTGAGAGATGGCAGCAAATAATCACAGCAGTTATTTATTTATCGCTTCCTAAAGTTTAAAGAGGAATGGCAATGAAGGACCCGACAATGATCTTTTTCAAGATATTTCAAGGGCAGTGATGATGAATGCATCGAGCAGGACTGCATTTAACATATAGACAAACCAGACGCATGCTTACAGCTACAGTGTTCCTGGGATAACATAAAAGAGTCTTATGATAACTGCATTCAATATTTTCTCCTTTTTTTCTTCAACTTTACCAATTTAACATTTTAAAACTGAAATTGAAAACATGCTTTATTGTGTTCCTTTTAAAACAAATTGGATTCACAAACTAAAATTTCATTTTCTCTGATATAAAAGGGCAAAAATGACCTCCTTTCTGCATGAGTTGTTCAAAGGAGCTACAAGTTAAAGTGCATCTAAGGATAAAACAAATATTTTAGCTTTGGATTGGGCAGTGAGTGTTTAGAAGACTGACACATTTTTATCTCTGTCAGTGCCTCTGCTGGAGAGATTCATCCCTCTGTTTGTCCTATTGAAAACTGTTATGCCGCGTACACACAACCTGACTTTCCTGCAGAAAAGGTCCGACGGAACAAATTCAGGAGACATTCTGATCGTGTGTGGGCTTCATTGGACCTTTTCTGTCGGAAAATCTGACGGACCTTAGAAATAGAACATGTTTCAAATCTTTCCGACGGACTCGATTCCTATCGAAAAAAAACGTTTGTCTGTATGCTATTCCAACGGACTGAAAACGGCGCAAGGGCAGCTATTGGCTACTGGCTATTGAACTTCCATTTCTAAGCCAGTCATACTTCATCATGTTCAAAACGATCGGACTTTGGTGGGATCGTGTGTAGGCAAGTCCATTTCGTCGGAACTCCATCGGAACTCCTTTGAAAAGTCCTTTGGGGTTCAGTCCGACGAAAAGTCCGCTCGTATGTACGCTGCATTACTGGTACACTTTGAGGGATTTACATCACTTTGGAGTTATTTCCTCTGACTTCGTGTTCTGTCTCTTCAAGACAGGAAATGAAGGCAAATATCTCCAATAGGACACAGATGGCAAAAGAAGAAAAAGATTTTTAGCCATTCACTAAAAGAAAGAAATAAAAAATGGCTTTAGATATACAGTAAAACCTTGGTTTCAGATGTCTTGATATACGAGCAGCGTCATGTCACAACTGAGTATAAAAGAGAAGAGAGGTGCCTCTAAGTGTAGCAATATGGTTACAATTAATGAAGGTACCACATTTAGCAACATATTTCTACACTTAGAGGCGCCTCTCTTCTCTTTTACACTCTGTAGCTCCTGCTGGATTTTGCTTCTCCCCTTGTGGAGGCTTCCCTTTGTGGATGGACATTTTATGGTTACACAACCTATCACAATCCTGTAATCTTTTTGTATTGACTGAAGGGCCTATAAATAAATGGTTGTGGAACAAATCATCTAAGTTTCCATTATTTCTTATGGGGAAATTTGCTCTGATATACAAGTGCTTTGGATTGCAAGCATGTTTCTGGACCGAATTATGCTCGCAATCCAAGGTTTTACTGTACTTTAAAGTAAATCTTTTAATTAAAATGTTTTGTAAAGCTGTAATAGTGTTGCAGCACATGCTATTGGTTATTTACCATGGTGGGCAGGCAGGCGTAGTAGCCTCAGTAACCAATGGCTAGGCACAGGAGGCAATGTGAAGCAAGCAAGCAAGCCCTTGGGGATAAATGGGTTTTTGGGTAAATTTTCACATCAGAGCTTCTGGGGCTTGAATTATGTTTTCTGTAGCCTCAGATCTGTTTACATACATACTCCTAGGTCAGGAGCCTATATAGAGCTATGAATGTTACCAGCAGACCAATAATGCTGGTTTGTTGCTGATATGAAAAAGATAACAATTATAATCAGTGTGACATTTTTGCAGCTAAACTCTTCATAATGCAGGGTGGAAAAGCCTAAATCTTCTAATAATTAAGAAGTTCAAAGGGTATTATGGATAAATAAAATAAATTAGAAAACGTCATGGCACCCTCGACAACACCAATTCATTCTTTACAAGCAGGTTAGCTTACAAACCACATAAGCACAGATGACAAGGGAACTTGGGAAAGCCATATGGGGATACAGGTGTCTGCAAAGGAGAAGACTGCTTCTTTCCATTGGATCCATATGGATCTTCTGTACAGGAACTTTTTTTTCTGAAACAATTAAGATTGGAACTTTTGGAGCTGCAGGAAATAACTGCAGTGGTGGTAATGAGAATACTAACACACACAGATACAAAAAGGGCCATTGCATTTGCAGTTTCTACATATTAAAGCCTTTTTCTGTGAATGTTAGGGTTTTTTTGCCCTAAATTAATCTACCCCTTCTACTTGTGGTTACACCTACAATACACTCTGCCCCAGCCCCAATCCCCCCTTGTAGTCTTAAGTGTAACTAAGCCTCTTACAAAATTTGGGGCCATAATTTAGCCATAATGTTCATATTTGCTGCAGTTTCCCTAGTTGCTCTATTGCTGGTCCAGTCTTCTTCTGGGTTCAAAGTCTAGAGCCAGTTTGATCAGCATGTCGTGAGAGTTACTTTGTCCCGGGACAGAATCATACCAAGACTGTCCACTGAGCTGCACATGTGCTTCTCAGCGTACATTTTAATAGGCAGAGGCAAACATTTATCACATACAGTGTCTCTTCTATTATAAAATTACATTTTAAAGTATTTTTCAAAAAACACAGTTTTTTCTAGTTTACAATCACCTGTCCTTGATCCAACAAGAAATTGTTGACTAGATTAAAGTGATACTTGTCAAAATGCATCTGACCAAGCTCATGCATGTGCTCTACACTTCCAGTAATTCAGTCCTACGGAGCTTCCAATTACAAGCCGATATGAGTAAAAGTGCAGAGCCTGGAACATTTTAACAATGGGTTACGCAATCTACTCAGTGATAGTTTGCAGGATCAGAGACAGGTGAGTATAAGGCAGGCCACAGATAAATCGAAATTTGGCCAGTTCAGCAGGAACCGGACAAATTTTGATCCCTCTATGGGGAGGTGGGTTGTACTGACGTCGATCTATCAATTGACCTAAGTACAACCAGTCTGTTAGGTTTTTCTCGTGTGTAGCATGGCCCCCTTGGGGACTGCTGAGAATTACCTGCTCATCTGCACAGCCATGACCAAGTGAACCTTCCAACCCACCTGACACTCTGGGTTCAGACATCCTGTTAATACTATAAAGCAAGAATCAAGCAACTCAGTAGTATAAGGTTCTAAAACATTTTACCAAATAGGAAAAGTTATTTCACACAAAGAGAGGAGTAAATCCACTGAGCCACGACAACAGCGTCAACTCAGAAAACAACTCCTCCCGAAGACACAACAATGTTTAAACAATGAATAATGCTATGTACACAAGGATGCACTATATTCAGATCCAAAGTCACCCCCTAGTGGATGTTCCAGTTAACTACACAAGTGGCCACACTGAAATAGATGTAATCTAGACCGCCTATGCTATTTTAATGGAAGAGCTAATCTCCTGCTGGTATTATACATATATATAGGCTTCCTATGAGTAATGGCCGTAAAGTTCCATGTGGCAGATCTGTTGTTCTTCGCTAGCTAGTTGGAGATCGTTAACTGTAATCCATTTGGTTGCAGGTGAAACAATAGATTCCAAGTGGTGAAGGCCTAAGGCATCTGAGTACAGTGTTCCAGCAATGCAGTAAAGTGTTCTTGGGTAGAGATGTGTGCACACTGTGTTCTGTAATGGTGGCAGTGAATAGATAAAGTTTGAGCAGCTTGCTCTCTCACCAACAACCCAAACCGATATGCAGTCTTCCAGACAGGAACACGGATGGTGACACTCCGGCGTCTCTGTCTCGGCCCTCTGTAGTGACTTTCTCCACACGTCCACAAGGATGGGATGGGGCTGTAAATGATGCTATTAACCCCTTCCCGACCGGCGCACGCCGATGTTTGTCGGCAGAATGGCACAGCTGGGCAAATGGACTTACAGGTACGTCCATTTGAATTTCCTGCCGTGCTATTGCGTGCCCGCGTGGTAGGCCGCGGCCTCTCTCTCTGTCACACAAAGAGGTCCATCTTGCTTCAGGCCCAGGAGGAAGAGAGCGTGCGCGGACTTCTAAAGCTCCTTTTATCATACCTCCCAGCAACCTTCAGGCCACTGCAAGGGTCCCTGGGATTTGTAGTCTTAGGGTACATGGATGCATAGCAGCAGGTTCAAAGAGGACTACACGCCCCGCCGTAACTCTCTCCGCTGCCACACAGGTATAAGGTCACTAGCTGCACGAATAATCATGAGGACAAACAATGTTTAGAACACTGGAAGGTTCGAAGCTTTCTGATAACAGTCCATTTTGCTACACGTGCAATCACTGCCAGTGCTATAGCCTCCGGCAGTGATCATTGTATTCAGACGGCGAGGAAACCTCCTGCTATCAGAATACAATAGCGTAGCAGGAAGGATTCCCCCATCAGCATTGACTGTGTTTATGAGGGAATCAAGCAATTTTCTTTGCATAAATTACATAATCTATGGCTTGCTTTAGACTAGGAGAAGGGCTGAGTGCAGTTACACATTTATTAAATAATGTTGTGTTACAACTCAAGCTCTATCTTGTATTCCTCTATCATTGCCTCCACATTTTTTATACTTCCTACATAAAATAAATATAGTATAATTAAAAGAGCTGACAAAGGTATGAATGGCAAATAATGCAAAAAATACTCATACTAATTCCTAAAGCAGACAAAAAGAGGTACATTATTAAAAGGCATTGTTGCATAGTGTGACAGAGAGAGGCTTTGTCACTGTAAGTATTTAGTAAAAGAGGACCCAGTAGTCTCATTGGGGGTTAATGCGAGGTTCAGAACTAGCATTTCTGGATCGGAACGTTCAATCATGGGTCCAGGTTTGGCTAGACACCTGCAACCTGGCTCACTACACAGGTGTGCAGGGTCATTATATAATCAGATCTGAGAATTGCTCAGAGCTCCCGTTTTGGAGACAGCTTCCAGTTTGGAGACCACTCCCAGTGTGGGAGAGAGAGGTCTCACCCGGGGTCAGGGGGCCTCAGCCAGAAGCCATGAGACAGAGGTCTCATCGAGGGTACAGAGGGCCCAGCCAGAAGCCATGGGACAGAGGTCTCATCGAGGGGTTAGAGGACCCAGCCACAAGCCAGGAAACAGCAGGTCTCACATCCAGGGGTTAAGTCAGCTCCTATCAGGGGTGTCAGGAGAACCCCAATCCTTAGGCCAGAGGTGGGCCATGCAGCAGGGTGCTGCGACAGAAGGATAGAGAGCCAAGTGTTCTGAGAGAGCTGAATGACACAGTCAAAGGAATGGTAAGAGGAGCAGCAGTGCTGCCAACATGTATGCCAGGTGGCTTGGTATTTTCGTTAATTCATGTTATGTGGAAGAAACCCCTGCATGGGCAACTGATGTATAAGTGAACTTTTCCTTTACTCAATAAAATTGGGCTGTCATGAGCTAAAATTACAGTTTGGACTGGCGTAGCCCATTGTAAATGCACCTGCTGCTTGAGTTTAACCACCCCAATCTCAAATATTGGTGTTGCTCACATATGTGGAACTGCTAGAGGAATCAAAAATGAAAGAGATGGGGGAAGTCTCTCCGTATGGTGATATGATGAGGTTCATTCCTGCTGGTGTGGTCCGAGGTGTGGCTGAGCAGTGGTTGGTACATGGCGCATGTACTGTCTCAACCACTAGACCTCATGTGAAGGAAGGGCCTGGAACAGACGCGGCAGTAGCAGTGATTCTGCCCATCACCCACAAAGCAGTACCAGTTGAGGTACCCGGAGACACATACACAATAACAGTGTTGGTAACGGTAACAGGAAAATGTGTGAACTGATGCTGCAGGTTGTTGCAAATGATAACGTTTCCCCGAAAATAAGACCTAGCGTGATTGTCGGTGATGGCTGCAATATAAGCCCTACCCCCCAAATAAGCCCTAGTTAATGTCCTTGTAGGTCTTATTTTCAGCGTAGGGCTTATTTTCAGGGAAATAGGGTAGGGCTTATTTGGAGGGTAGGGCTTATATTGCAGCCATCGCTGACAATCACACTAGGTCTTATTTTCAGGGAAACAGGGTATGTTGGTTGCCAAGAGTAACCACAAAAGGGTTAATGAAGCCAAAGGTACATCAAGAGTGGTTGAAGTTGATACAAATGAGAAAGAAAGGGTTAAGCACAAGAGGTTCCCTACAGCATCAGAAAGTTGGGAAAAGGTGTCAGGAAACCTGCCAAAATACACCAAGAAAACAAAGGTATTCTTAGGACCCTAAGATCGAAGGTTGGCAGTAAGACCCTGTTAAGGTCTCAAAAGTGCTTAAGTGCTTGTGGAAGCATGTCAGGAAGAAGACCAGGGAAGGTCTACATGGGTCAAAGGGAGCAGAGTTCCACTTTAATGGTGCCAGAGTGAGGAGGTTGTGACTCCTGCCCTCCAGTCGGAAACATATCGGGGAGGTATGTGACAGAGAGAGGCTCTATCATTGTAAGTATTTAGGAAAAGGGAACCCAGGAGTCTCATTAGGGGTTAATGTGAGGTTCAGAACTAGCATTTCTCCAGATTATGTGGTTCTGGATCAGAACGTTTGATCCTGGGTCCAGGTTTTTGCTAGACACCTGCAACCTGGCTCACTACACAGGTGTGCAGGGTCATTATATAATCAGATCTGCGAATTGCTCAGAGCTCCAGTTTTGGAGACAGCTTCCAGTGTGGGAGACGAAAGGTCTCACCCAGGGTCAGGGGGTCCCAGCCAGAAGCCACGAGACATAGGTCTCATTGAGGGGTCAGAGGGCCCAGCCAGAAGCCACAGGAGAGAGGTCTCATTGAGGGGTCAGAGGGCCCAGCCAGAAGCCACAGGACAGAGGTCTCATTGAGGAGTCAGAGGACCCAGCCACAAGCCAGGATACAGCAGGTCTCGGTTCCAGGGGTTTAGTCAGCTCCTATCAGGGGTGTCAGGAGAACCCCTATCCTTACGCCAGAGGTGGGCCATGCAGCAGGGCACTGTGACTGAAGGCTAGAGAGCCAAGTGTTCTGAGAGAGCTGAATGACAAAGTCAAAGGACTGGTAAGAGGAGCAGCAGTGCTGCCAACACGTAAGCCAGGTGGCTTGGTATTTTCGTTAATTCGTGTTATGTGGAAGAAACCCCTGTGTGGGCAACTGATGTATAAGTGAACTTTTCCTTGAGGCCCCATTCACACTAGCGCGTTTTTTGATGCATTTTGCATTTTGCAGAAATGCACGGGAATTTTTTAACATGGGTTCCTATGGAACATGTTCACATCAATGCTTTTTTGTATCTCAGCGTTTTTGGAAAGGGTCGGGGACTTTTTTTCATGCAAAAAGCAGCGTTTTGCATGTAATGGTTTTCAATGGACAAGCATCAAAAACGCAAGTGCTGCGTTTTTGCAGCGTTTTTGATGCGTTTTTGGTGCGTTTTTGCCTTTTTTTTTTTTTTTTTTTTGTAATTTTTTTTTTAAGACTGTAAAAAAAAATGAAAAAAAAAAAACAAAAAAAAAAACGCAAAACGCAAATCGCGGCAAAAACGCGGCAAAAACGCGGCAAAAACGCGGCTCAAAAACGTGGCAAGCATGAAAAAAAAACCTCCAAAAACGCTCAAAAGCAACATGCATAGGTGTGAATCGAGCCTCACTCAATAAAATTGGGCTGCCACGCCCTAAAATTACAGTTTGAACTGGTGCGGCTCATTGTAAATGCACCTGCTACTTGAGTTTAATCACCTCAATCTCTCAATAACTAAAACACGCACAAATAGCAAAGTAACTGTTATATTCCGACACAAGCCTGACTTTTTAAAACCCCATTATTTTTTTAAGAGAATAAAATAGCTATTTTTATTGATGCTGAGTCTGTTGCATTGCGCTTTGGGTTATATTTGTATTTTAAAACACTGTAATTGTTAATTTTGGCACAACAGCTGATATACTTCCTTTTCTTGGCATATGCTATACTTGTTAGAGAATGAAATGTATTTTAATAGGCCAACAGGAGACTTCTTGAAGTAACAGTTTGGAAGTTCTGTGGTGAAACCGGCTCCTTCTTCATGCTTAATGTAGCAGCACAGATGGATAGTAGCATATGTTACATGTGTATGCTCATGCTTAATAATGCCGCGCTTTTTGCTGTCAAGGGCGAGCTATTAAGATGGTCAATGGTTATCAGGTTTGCAGAGGTAAATAACCCTTATTTAATATTTACTTATATACAGATTGTTGACAGACACCTGGAACACAAATGATAACAGAAAAAAAAAAAGTGCTCCATACTCTGGCTGATCCATTCTCCAGTCTTCTTTCCTCAATCCTTTAATCCCTTCACTCCAACATAGGAGCAGGAGCCAAGAGGTTCTTATCCCTTGCAAAAGATTTGTTCCTATGCATAAATCACATTTCTACCAGTTCAAAAGTTAATGGAAGCAAGCTTTTCTTTTAAAGCTAAACAATGCAGTTATTGACATATACTGTATGGGAACCTAAAGGATTTGTAATTTTTTTTTGGTCAGTCTTGTGATGCAAACCCTCCCCAGCCCAAAGCTAAATGTAGCACAGAGCCAGGGGATAGTGTGGTAATGACCGTATTTGGCAAATGAGCTGAGTCACAGAGGAGGCCAACCTTTTGGGGAACTAGTCCCCACATCCACAGAGCCTCTTGGGTAGGCAGAGCCTGATGGGAAATGGAAAGACTAGTTCCCCATCAGGTCTGCCTTCGTTTTTGGCAGATTCCTCTCATTGCACCGTGCAATGGTTTTGCACAGAGCAGCCCCGATCCTCCTCTTCTTGGGTCCCCCGATGGCTCCTCCTCCCTGCCGAGTGCCCCCACAGCAAGCTCCTTGCTATAGTGCACTTGTGCGTGCTCGCTCCCAGGTCGTCTCTGTGTGTCCATAGACACACAGAATGCAGCTCCGCTCACCCTCCGCTTCCTCCTCACTGGCTGTGATTGACAGCAGTGGGAACCCATGGCTCCCACTTCTGCCTCTGAGCCAATCAGGAGGGAGAGAGCCGAGAGAGTCTCTGCGCTTGTGCACATTGCTGGATCAAGATTGGGCTCATGTAAGTGTAAGGGGAGGCTTGGGGGGAAGCTGCATGCAGAAATAGAATGCGTCAAAGTAAAAAACCTTCGGGCCTCTAGAACCACTTTAGATCTTGAATATTTATAGGTACTCACTAGAAAAACTTTATACAGACACAAAAATGTGAATATAGAAAGAAACTATACAGTCATATTCATGTAATAGATGTACCATATGTTAATTTACATAATCTATTCAGATATCACATTAGTATGCAGTTCTGTGAAGATAGGAGGTCCTCTTTAACTGAACCTATTTAACCTAACATCTGCCATTCCCAAGAAATCTCTAGTCTTGGAAATGATTTATAGCAAAACGCTTGTCTTGTACTGTATTGTTTTCTAGCTTTGATGACAAATTTTGCAGGTGTACAATGCAATATAAACAGGACACTTGGAATCTCTGACGGGATTAACAGATATTATTTTGTACTTATCGACAAACAAACAAAAACACATTCAGGGTTAGTTCACACCACAATCCCCATGTTCTTTTCCACATGTGTGTTTTCATGTGTTGTAGTACATTTCTAATGCCTTTGTAATGCCCTCCAGTGCATTTTTATTCCTTTCTTTTTTCCTTGAAAAATCTGTGTGCTAAGGAATCTCCATAACATTTATGTTAAAATGGTTTGAAATGAACGTATCATATGTCCTGGAGCAGTGTGTTAGAATGGATTAAAGGTTTCACACTGCAGGGGAACGTAGTGTATCTGCGGTTATCGTGCGGATTACCTGTGATTTTCCATAGACTTCTATTAGATTGTGCGTTTTTGGTGTGTTTTCTGAAAATGCAACAAAGATGCAACATGCAGGTTTTTTGGTGCGCTTTCAGAAACTGTAGCAAAAACACGCAATCTAATAGATCTACACTGTGCTGCACCCTTGCTGTGTCCAAACCGCAGTGCTACAGCATGAAACCGCCCTACGTGGTAAAAGATGAGAACCTCTTCTAGTACAGAAAGTAAGGAGGGATCTCCCCAACAGGGAAAACTCTGCAGGGGGATCTAATGCTTTCTCATTTTAACAAAATTATTAAATAAACTGGCTGGAGTTCTACGTTATGATCTTTTTTTTATACTGACAGAAGTCTACATCAGCAAAATGCTTGTGACAAATAATATTGTATCAATGATTCTGTAAGCAATGCTATTTGCCAGAATTGCATATATAGGGATAGTCCAAAGTGGAAAAGAAATGGTAGTATGAGAGAAACTTCAGTAAAGATGAAAAAACAATTGACCTAAAAAGAGAAGATGCAGCAAAGAAGCACATTTTCTGCCACTAGATGTCTTCAGTCTGATCCCAGCATCATTCAGCCCACTTCCTTTGAGCCCATGTCATCTTGGACACACCCCAGTGAAAAGAGAATTAGCACAGTGATGAGTTCATCTTTCTGTCACTCTGCTTTCTCTTCCTATCAGCATGCTTATTGTCAACACATTGACTGACTGGCTTGTTATACTGCTTTCCCCTCTCACAGAGACTGAGTGTAGGCACGTGCAGCTAGCTTGCTCTTCCTCTAGTGATGTCAGGGGTTTAGTTGGTGCCTTTATACTGTAAATGTCATTGTGGGAGGAACCTAGAGAATTAGGGCATGAGAGCCCAATACCCTTAAGCTGCTAGGATGTAATTTCCTGAAGATCCAAGCAAGGTGGAACGGAACACAGAAGGAAGGCTGTAGTCACCCTGTATCCCATGACCTTCTTCTACAGGTCATGAAGCAGGGTGCAAAAGGCCTTTTAAGTCAGGCTAGATCCTCTGATGTGAGTAGTGGAGAAGTCTGGGAATGAGTGTGCCATCTGGGAGTGTGGTTGACTGGGCAGAGCTATGGAAGGGACATTGGGAAAGATTGGTATACCAATGAAGGCACCTTAATTCTGCTTGGTGAAGGCAGCTGAATGCTGTTGACTAAGTATACATAGGGTAAGTGGTCTCAACTGTGTGGTGCTCCCAAAGAGACGAAGTACTGGCGTTTTGTGCCTAAATGACAACTATAGAATGTCTAATCTGTAGTAGGGCATTCCACGCCAAAGAATTCTGTTAGTATGTCAAATGTGATGTCAGATGTCATGAAAACCTTGCAACATTACTGTTAAGCGCAGAAAATGCATTCCATGTGTGGACATTCCTTTTATCTTGAATATTAAGATCTACAGCCGGGGATGTTACAAATGGGTCTATGGCCAGGGGTTTGACACAAAATGCCATAAGGTTCCATCAACAAGGTTCTTGGGCAGCACAGTGGCTAAGTAGTTAGCACTTCTGCTTGGCAGCACTAGCGTTGAGGTTTGAATCCCAACCACAGCACTACCTGCCTGGATTTTGCATGTTCTTCCTGTGCCTGTGTGGGTTTCCTCAGGGTACAGGGTTTCCTTCCCACTTCAAAGACATGCTGGTAGGTTAATTGGCTCCTGGATAAATTGGCCCTAGTATGTATATGCATGAATGTGAGGGATCTTACATTGTAAGCTTCTTGAGGGCAGAGACTAATGTGAATGTGCAATATATATGTAAAACACTATATAAGTACCTGTAATACAAAAATAAACAACAGATGGGTAGTTTTCCTATCTAAGAAGAAGTGAGACTTGAACAGTTTGGCGCCAACATCTGCCCAATCACAAGTCCCCTTACATGATATCTGGTCAGATTCAAGTACTTATACTAATTGCACCTAGAAATACATTTAATAATGTATTAATTATTTCAGAGTTGCATTCATTTGTGTCTTTTATATCTGCTCAGAGTTCAGCTTTAACAGAATATGCTACATCTGTTAACCCCTTGCCGACGGGCTCACGCTGATATACGTCGGCAGAAGGGCACGTACAGGCATATTAACGTACCTGTACATTGCCCTTTAAGATGCAGCATTGTGGGCTCGCCACGAGCTCTGTGAGTGTGATCGCAGATCCCGCGGGCTCAATCGTCTCACGGAGAGGAAGAACGGGGAAATGCTGATGTAAACAAGCATTTCGCCATTCTTCCTAGTGACAGGACACTGATCACAGCTCCCTGTGATCGGAAGTGGTGATCAGTGTCGTGTCACACACAGCCCCCCCCACAGTTAGAGCACATCCCTAGGACACACTTAACCCCTGCAGCGACCCTACTGGTTAGCCCCTTCACTGCCAGTCATATTTACACAGTAATCAGTGCATTTTTAATCGTACTGATCGCTGTATAAATGTGGTCCCAAAATAGCGTCAAAAGTGTCCGACCTGTCCGCTATAATGTCGCAGTCATGATAAAAATTGCAGATCGCCGCCATTACTAGTAAAAAAAAAATATTAATAAAAATGCCGTAAAACTATCCCCTATTTTGTAGACGCTATAACTTTTGCGCAAACCAATCAATAAATGCTTATTGCCATTTTCTTTTACCAAAAATATGTAGAAGAATACGTATCGGCCTAAACTGAGGAAAAAAAATGTTTTTTTATATATTTTTTGGGGATATTTATTATAGCAAAAAGTTTAAAAAATTGCATTTTTTTCAAAACTGTCGCTCTTTTTTTGTTTATAGCGCAAAAAATAAAACCCGCTGAGGTGATCAAATACCACCAAAAGAAAGCTCTATTTGTGGGGGAAAAAAGGATGTCAATTTTGTTTGGGAGCCACGTCGCACGACCGCGCAGTACTCAGTTAAAGCGACGGAGTGCCAAATCGCAAAACATGCTTTGGTCTTTGGCCAGCCAAATGGTCCGGGGCTGAAGTGGTTAAGGTGTCTAAGGTGCTTCATCTCCAGGAAAAAAAGGGGGAGGGGAAGCATTTAGTATAAAGTGTGGATATTAAGGAGGAAAGGTTCCCTGTAGAGTAAATGGATCGCACTTTTTCTAAAAATTCCATTTAACACTCCTCTTCACAAGCTCAGATTATATAGATAGCCAATTTCTTAGACCCTAGCTGCACTTTTAAAACGGTGTCTGAAGATCAGCTGTCATTTGTCACCGATGAATTTTCCTTGATGCTTGGGGGAACAGATATGGATGACGTGTGACATGTGTCAGTGAGTAAATGGCTGTTCAGCTGAAGGAGAATCACAAATCCTACAAGGTCAAACACTTTGCCACAAGCTCCTACATGAATATTAACAGTGACTCCCATACCTTGGCGGCACAAGACCTTGGAGAGACGCCTTTAGCTTCTTCTTTCTATACCTTTCATCCTCTGAGTCTCCAACTCACGTCTCTTTTCTGATCATTGCTTGTGTTACATAGATCAATGCTCTGCTTCCTTTCAAAGTTAATCCGCAAACCATTATAGAGAACCCCATTTTTTTTTTTAATTCCTTTATTTGCCAAGTGTTGCAATTCACAGTTTAACAGAAACATGAGAGGGCGAGGCATGGTCAGCATTTAGCAGATACATTGAACTAATTTCAGTAGAATTGTTGGTCAAAAGACCAGATCAGAACACAGCCTGAATAGTAAAATAAACGATTCAAATATGGGAATGCACTACATTTAACCAGGTATATGCAACAGATGTGCAAGAGAACCCCATTCTAATTGAAAAGCAGGAAGCTGTTTTAAAATAAAGAGCTGTTAGATCAATAAAAGAAATATTAACATCTCTAGCTCCTTTCTTTGGAAAAGCAACCGATCTGCAGTCATGGACATGAAAAATATTATATCTGCCCCTAAATTATATCATGCCAACATAAACAAAAATGGGTAAAGCATACAACGAATCATGGGAGCTAAGTTTCCACCCTTTCAGCTATGCTATAAAGAGGAAGTACGCAAGCTATAAATGTTTGAATTTTGAATTCTTCCATGAGTGCATGACTGTTAGAGGCATTATTAAAAAAACGCATTTCAAAAAAGTTATAAATTGATTTGCATTTTAATGAGTGAAATAAGTATTTGACCTCTTCGCAAAACATGACTTAGTACTTGGTGGCAAAACCTTTGTTGGCAGTCACAGAGGTCAGACATTTCTTGTAGTTGGCCACCAGGTTTGCACACATCTCAGGAGGGATTTTGTTCCACTCCTCTTTACAGATCCTCTCCAAGTCATTAAGGTCTTGAGACTGACGTTTGGTAACTCGAACCTTCAGCTCCCTCCACATATTTTCTATGGGATTAAGGTCTGGAGACTGGCTAGGCCACTCCAGGACCTTAACCACTCCTTTGTTGCCTTGGCCATGTGTTTTGGATCGTTGTCATGCTGGAATACCCATCCATAACCCATTTTCAATGCCCTGGTTGAGGGAAAGAGATTCTCACCCAAGATTTGACGGTACATGTCCCCATCGATCATCCTTTTGATGCAGTGAAGTTGTCCTGTCCCCTTAGCAGAAAAACACCCCCAAAGCATAATGTTTCCACCTCCATGTTTGATAGTGGTGTTCTTGGGCTCATAGGCAGCATTCCTCCCCCCTCCAAACATGGCAAGTTTGGTTGATGCCAAAGAGCTTGATTTTGGTCTCATCTGACCACAACACTTTCACCCAGTTCTCCTCTGAATCGTTCAGATGTTCTTCAGCAAACTTCAGATGGGCCTGTACATGTGCTTTCTTTAGCAGCGGGACCTTGTGGGCACTACAGGATTTCAGTCCTTCACAGTGTAGTGTGTTACCAATTGTTTTCTTGGTGACTATGGTCCCAGCTGCCTTGAAATCATTGACAAGATTCTCCTGAGTAGTTCTTGGCTGATTCCTCACCATTCTCAAGATCATTGAAACTCCATGAGGTGAGATCTTGCATGGTGCCCCAGACTGAGGGAGATTGACAGTTATTTTTTGTTTCTTCGATTTGCGAATAATTGCACCGTTGTCACCCTCTCACCAAGCTGCTTGGCAATGGTCTTGTAGCCCATTCCAGCCTTGTGTAGGTCTACAATCTTGTCCCCGACATCCTTGGACAGCTCTTTGGTCTTGGCCATAGTGGAGAAATTGGAATCTGATTGCTTCTGTGGACAGGTGTCTTTTATACAGGTTACAAGCTGAGAATAGGAGCACTCCCTTTAAGAGATGTTCCTAATCCCAGCTAGTTACCTGTATAGAAGACACCTGGGAGCCAGAAATCTTGCTGATGGATAGGGGATCAAATACTTATTCCACTCATTAAACTGCAAATCAATTTATAACTTTTTTTCTGGATATTTTTGTTGTTATTCTGTCTCTCGCTGTTAAAATAAATCTACCATTAAAATTATAGACTGATCATTTCTTTGTCAGTGGGTAAACGTACTAAATCAGCAGGGGATCAAATACCTTTTTCCCTCACTGTATACGGCCTCCAGGGAGAAGAACCACTTCAGTGAGGCCGCATATAAGCAAATTCACCCATCCATATCTTCATGCATTTTTTTCATCACTTTGAAAAACACCCCCATAGCATTTCTAGCTGCAGCTATATTAAGTAAGTGCAGATGAATAATGTACTTCCTGGAATCCATTTGCCCTTACCTCAGATATGTATACAGGAGGGTGTGCTTAGCTGAGAAAGCGCTTCCTCCAGATGAAAAAAAAATGTCCATGAAGACTCCTGGGATGTATGACATAATTTTGGCCTAGGTCAGAAACCAGAATGCAACTGAAGAAAATGAAGAAAAAATTAAAACAAGTAAATATAATATACCTTCTTATCTATTTTCTAATGCTAGCAGTATAAGGATTCAAATAGTTACTGTTGATATACATAGTTATATAGTTACACAGTCTGGTTGAAAAAAGGCACAAGTCCATCCAGTTCAACCCACAGAGAAAAGAGAAAGACAAAACACACACAAATTAAAAACCTCCCACCTCCAAACCTCCACAATGCTATAACCAGAGTAGATCCAGAGGAAAGCCAAAAAAAAACAATAAAGCAAGATCCAATTTGCTCCAGCAGGGGAAAGAATACCCTCCTGATCTGCCGGAGGCAATCAGATATTCCCTGGATCAACTTTACCTATAAATTTTAGTACCCAGATATGTTATGTACATTTAGGAAAGAATCCAGGCCTTTTCAAAAAACAATCTTCTGAGCTGGCCAGAACCAGCTCTGGAGGGAGCCTATTCCACATTTTCACGGCTCTTACTGTAAAGAAGCCTTTCCGTATTTGGAGATGAAATCTCTTTACTGCTAGACATTAGGATTACCCCCTTGTTCTTTGTGATGACCTTAAAGTTCACTATGTAGACCACTTATGTATTTATATATGTTAATCATATATATCCCCCTTCAATCTCCTCTTTGCAAGAGAATATATTTAGTTCAGCTGATCTTTCGTCATATCTGAGCCCATCAATGTCTCTTATCAGTTTGGTTACACTTTTTCTAGTTCTCCGATATCCTTTTTATGAACTGTTGCCCAAAACTGAACTGCATATTACATATGAGGTCTTACTAATGATTAATACAGGGGCAAAATTATATCTCTCTCTGCAGTCCATACCTCTTTTAATACAAAAAAGTATTTTGTTCGCTTTGGAGACCACAGCTTGGCATTGCGTGCTATTATAAAGTTTATGATCTACCAAAACCCCCAAATCCTTTTCCACAACTGATTCCCCCGAAATCTAGAGAGCAAAGAGAGTAAAGTTCCACTTTAACTATGAAAGTACCAGTATATACATTGTTAGGGAAGAGTTTGGGGTTTGGCACTACAATGGGTTCAAGGGACCCAACAAATTTATGTGCAGATTTGCCCAGGTGACTTTTCATAATCCATAATGCACTGCAGAACTTTTAAAGTATGGCAGGCTGGCTTAGAAGGCCCAATAAGCTAGACCCCCCATTATAAAAAAGAGGTGCAGAAAACAGCCATAGTGTCATTATATTGAATGCTGTTTCCTGGGAAGAATAAAGATAGCTGACAAACTGTCTAATGAGAGATTAAGTTCAGTTAAGAAACTTAATTCTGATTGCTACCTCTTTGGGCAAACATCCCCTTTGCTGCCATTTTTTGTTGTCGTTGTTGTTGTTCCTATTATTGGGACTTTTTGATGGCCAAAAGTTTTTATTTATTTAACACACTAGAAGGTTACAAATGCTGAGTATGTGGTATCAAAGTATACAGCAAAACAGGTATACGAACATAGGAGAGCCTGCATTTCTGAAGTTTCAGTCTTAAATCTTTATTTTCAAATGACCATATTAAAAATGATGGCTGACGCATTTCGGCACAAGCCTTGTTCACAGCTGTAAGACTTAAGATTTAAGACTGAATCTCCAGAAGTGCCAGATCTCCTATGCTCGTATTCTTGTGATAACATTTTTGAATGCGGGAGGGACATCCTGAGCCAGAGCACCTGGTTGGGGTGTGCCGTTAATCATTCCAAATTTGGCTTTTACTGTTCAGAGCGGTGTATCTCTGTGTTGGATGTATACAGCAAAATAGGTGGGTATCATGAACTGCAGTCACATAGAGAATTCTGCAAAAGAGAATGTAAAGCCAAACAATCTTAACAGGTAAACCGGTTAGTGGTGGGTAATCAGGACTTGCAAAGAGGCTTAGAGAAATAGGATATCAACATCCACAGAATATAATACAGTTTAAAAGCCACAAAAAAAGGAAAGACAAAACAAAACGGGGGGACATGTAACCTAAGGGGACCCAGATATGGTTATTGGGGAATTTTTGCAAGTGTAATATTATGGCTAATTTCAGATGACTGGTTCCTTAAATAAAAAAAATGCTGCTTTGTTTCAATGGGGTGGTATATTGAGATTTTCATTTATTCGGGGTTATATCAGTTTTTATTTTAGGTTAAACTGCTTTTTTTTTCAGCAAGGCTTTGGTTTAAAGGTGTATTAGTTGTCGTTTTTTATTCTATTTTGGGGCATAGTGGTTTCATTGTATGTTGATTGTATGTAGGTTTTTTTAAGTTTGACTGCTTTTTATTTATTTTTTTAAACTCTTCCCTTTAAAAACAAAGTGGGGTTTTTGTTTCAATTTTTTTTTCTTTTTTTTTTTTTTTTTTTTTATATATTATGTTGATAAAGCCTTTTTTAAGTTTGGGGTGCTGAACGTGCAGGATTCAATTGCTACTGACCATATATCTAAAAACATTTTTTTTTTTTTTTTTCAAGCTAATTGTAAAAGAAAAAATTCATTCCATAGCCAAATTTGTGCTGTCATTGTATGCTATCATTGAGACTGTCCGTGAAAATCGTTTTGTTCTGTATCACCATGTATAGCTCTAAGGCATCCCCCAAGCATGTTATTTAAAAGAAATGTGTCTTTTCAGTGTTGCCCTTGAAGCATGAAAAGAACCTGTTCCTCAGTAGTTGACACTGTACTGTATGTTCCCGGATTATTATTGTATAACTGGTATACATATTGCTTGAGCATTATAACCCACTGCTTACTGTGATATATGCCTTGATCCTTGACCCAAACATATTTGTACTCTTTTTATTGTGAAAATAATAAAAATTATTGCAAAAGAAAATACTTTCATCCCTTCTGTACAATATTTTAACATGTTTTATTTGTGCATTGGTACCTGTCCTCTTTGTCAGTGCCCAGCTTCCCTTGCCATTTTTTGACAATAGTTTGCCTATTAGCAACAAAAGTGGCCGAAATTTACTATCAATTTGTCTATAGTCTTTAATGGAATTTGCCAGTAAATTTGGATTTACTGAATTTGAAACAGAATTCACAGAACTCTTGGCAAATTAGCAGATTTTGGCAGAATCACTAAGTCCCTATACATCATTTAGACCTGGAGGTTTGGAATATTTTCCTTGTAAGATTTAGATTGCCATATTAATTGGGCGTAAAATAATAAATATTAATTTACTGTGTACAATTGGACTTAGTACATGAAGGCGTTTGGATTTCTCTGTAGATGTATATTTTTCCTGGAACTTGGCTAGGAAGAAAACTGTAGAGTTCTAAGACATAAAACCACTGTAAATTATTCATCTAACCAATGTCTGAAATATTGTTATATGTACACTTGACCTTTACTTGGCACCACCGATCACTGTACCCCCTATGGGGTGCCATGGTAGTCCAATGAGGTTATGTTGTTGGATGGTTAGATCTCACTCACAGTGTTGTACTTTGATGCTGATGGGAAGAGAGGGTAAGCTAAAATTACCAGACAAAAGCAAGAAACTGGAGCAATCCCATTTTCTCCCCACCTTATAATCTACGGTTCCATCTTTCTTTAAAAGTTAACAGTTATAGATCTCAAGCTAAATCATGCCACAGCTCAAATCCTAAGGGCTACCATGCACGTAGGATGATGGTGGGCTTTAGCATACTCAAGTTGCCTTTAAACATCACTCTTCTTAAGTATTATTATTATTATTATTATTATACAGGATTTATATAATGCCAACAGTTTGTGCAGCGCTTTACAACATGAGGGCAGACAGTACACTTACAATACAAATCAATACAGGAGGGATCAGAGGGCCCTGCTCGTTAGAGCTTACAATCTAGTAGGGAGGGTTAAGTGGAAACAAAAAGGTAATGGGGGATGAGCTGATGGAAAAAATGAAAATACAGTTGTTAGGTGTGGGTAGGGTAGGCTTCTCTGAAGAGAAGGGTTTTCAGGGATCGTCTAAAAGTTAATAACGTAGGAGATAAGCGGACAGATTGGGGTAAGGCATTCCATAGGATTGGAGAGGCTTTGGAAAAGTTCTGGAGGCGAGCATGGGAGGAGGTGACGAGGGAGGTAGAGAGCAGGAGGCCTTGAGAGGAACAAAGAGAACGAGTAGGTTGGTATTTAGAGACTAAAGTATACTAAGGGCTACATTTTGAAAGTAGTGGAATGGCTTTACCATAGCCATTTCGCTCCTAAAAACAAAATAAATAACCACATTTTTATAAAGTTGCTCAAATGTGCATTGTGCTCCTGTTGCTATGGGGCTCTGAAGCAAGTGGATGATTATCCAAATTAATTTTAAAAAAGTGAGAGAAGAAGAGCCCCATTTCCTGAGCTGTCACAGATATGACCAGACTTTTCTCTATCTGCAACATTAAACAGAGAGAATTCTACGGGGCACCTCAGGCTCCACAACATGGCAAGAGCTGAAAGTGGTATCCGTTCTTTTTTTAATTGGCCCCTAAAACTTTAATGTCAAAAGAACCAAGTACAGAACATTTCATATATAGCTTCACTCCGCACAAGATTATGTATGCTGCTGTCATACATCCCTGCTTTGCCATAGTAAACATCATTATTAACTCCTTTATGTCCAGGGGTCATTGAAGCCTAAATGCCAAGACTTGATAATAAGTATATGACAAATGTGCTTACCTACCTAGTTTTTTAATTACGTATTTGGCTCTTATATGATACAGAAATAAGTTTTTTTATCCAAGGATGGGGGGTCTCATTAAAAGGCAGCACCTCCCCATAATAGAAACATTAGAAATAAAGTGCGAAAATGGGAGTTTTAAGGTGTCAAATTATTCAATGGAAACAAAATAAAAAAATTAACAAAATTTTATTAAATAAACAAAAAAAATGTTAAAATTGACATATGAACATTCATACGGTCGTGTTACATGGTCGTAGTAGATGGCTAGCCATGCTGATGGTGAAACATGTAGAGCTGAAAATACCATGTACTACGACCGTATGAATGTTCATATGTTGGGTTTTAACATTTTTTTTGGTTTATTTAATACAATTTTGTTAATTTTTGATTTTGTTTCAATTGAATAATTTGGCACCTTAAAACTCCAATTTTCGCACTTTATTTCTAATGTTTCTTATATGGTACAGTGTTTTAATAAATTCCCTACCTGTCTTTTTTTTTAACCTGACAAATTAACAAAAATGAGAAAAATGCATTTTGATTATTTTACAATTATTAGTTTTTAAGAAACTTTTTCACATTTTAATTTTTTTTATTTTTACACACTAAGGTCCTTTTGAAAAAACTGTTTGTCTTTCCTTGTACACAGTGAGTGCACAGAGATAGAGAGAGAAGCACAATACTATTTATAGGCTGCAGCAGCTTGTTTGTAAACAGCCTCTTTTGATCAGCATGATTGGCTGTTTATGGTGATCATATGATCAGGAGCTACGCTTATTGGTTCATGATCATCACTCTGAGAACTGCTGCCATTAATGGCCTGCTCCTTGTTTACAGCTGCAACGTAGATTAGCATACCTAAAGTGATTGTAAACGGTGACCTTGTAAAACAACCCATTCTGTTTTTGTTTTTGTATAGATAGGAAAAAAAACATTATAAATACCTTTTTATCTCTTTTTTATAAGTGATCACATGCCTTCTGTTCTCAGCTGCATAAGAGTTGGGGGAGGAGCAGCAGAAGCACGCTGAGCTTGCCAGTGAATGACTGTGCAGTGGGGGCTTGCCAGGACAAGTCTGATCATTGGAGGAGAATAATTGAAAAGAGTGATACTTGTCACAGAAATTGCACTAACCTGCCCCACATCCCTAAATGACAACAGATTGAAAAAAATTTGAACCATTTTCTTTTTCTCCCCGTCATCCAGCTATATATATGACTGTTATATATACATATATATTTAATATCGCTGGTTAGATAGGACCCAAGAGTTATTCCTATATTGTGCTGGGTGTTGTTGTGGTTGGTACGAGCCCCATGTACCAGCTCAATAACTCCATCCTTTTTCTTCCCTTCTCTCCCCATATATCTACAGTAAGGGGTCTACTTCGGAGGGCCATACCGGGCTGTCCTTTGTGTGGGACCTTGTTCTCTTTCCCCCTCCTGTTGCCATTGGACCTGCCATCTTGTGGTGATGTATTGATCTACCCTACCGGGTCGGTGGCCTTCCGGGCCAACAGCTGCAACACATCTTGTTTTTTTTTAAAAATACAATCTGCATATGAGATTATTCCAAGAGCCATACAGCTTGTACAGTTAGTTTTTAAACATTCATATTGAAATCAAGGCGTGATTATATGCGTGTTTACTCTCTAAGCTGCATTTTTTTGTACAATCATTATTATGTATTGAATCTGTGTTTATTTATTTAATTGCAGACGTTTTTACGTTCTGCGACAAATCGCATACACCCCTGATGAAGAAATAGCAATTTCGAAACACGTTGGGTATCTCTGTTGCGTTCACTCCCAACTCAACAGACTTCTGCGGTCACTGTCTGCACAAATTGAACTATATCTCTATGATCATTCATCTCCAGAATATCATTTTGACATTGTTATGTGTACTGTTTATGTGCTAATTATTTTAAATATTTTCCCTTAATAAAATTATATATTTTTTACACTTTTTTCATACTTCATTTGCCATCTGCCCTATCCAAAGTCCCACTTAGAGATCATTGGAGGAGAGCACACTGAGTTCCCAGCATAGCTAGAGAACTGACCACGATGTGCTATCCTGCTTAGTGTGGACAGCTTTTAATAGGAAATCAAAGGGACTAGCAGGAATACCAGGGATTTCACACAAAGGAAGTGATTCAAAGGAAACAGGATACTTTCTCATATAAGTACATGGTACAGCAGACACATATCAAAAATATGAAGTATTGGGCTAGCAAACACTTTAAGGTATGGGAGAGCTGTTTCAGAGAGCATTCATTTACAGACTGCAGATGCCAAATGGTTAACAAAGTTTTGCGGAACAATAGTAGCTGTTTATTCAGCTGCAGCTCTTGAATGTTGCAGTGTAGCTGAAACAAGTTGGAGTCTACAATGCCTTCACTACTGAATGTTTCCCACCTGTGCTGGGAAATTAAATCAGTGTAGTGTTTGCAGCAGCTGGATAATGGATAAGGACAATGGACATCACATTTTACATTTTCCTTAGACGCAATCTGGCTGAGCTTGCCTGTTCCTTTAAATGCATGCCCTCAGTGTTCCTCCATGACATAGCTAATGCCTTTTAGTCTTTCCGGCACATTCGTTGCACGTTACTAGAACAATAAGGCATGTTCTATGTCTCCTGGAGCTCTTTACAATGGTAATAAAACTGTGGAGAACAAGGGAATAATAATACAGGGGTATAGCAAGTCCAATAAAAAGCTAAATAAAATCATGAAACACTAAGTAACTAGCAAAACTCCAACAAAACACAAAATGAGATTAGTGGTCTCATGCTGCAAGACCTGCTGTCCGGCAAATGAAAGGGAATAAAAAGCCTAGCCAGGATGTACAGTGCCTTGCAAAAGTATTCACCCCCCTTGGCTTTTTACCTATTTTGTTACATTACAGCCTTTAGTTCAATGTTTTTTTAATCTGAATTATATGTGATGGATCAGAACACAATAGTCTAAGTTGGTGAAGTAAAATTAGAAAAAATTATACATGAAACTATTTTTCAGAAATGAAAAATTGATAATTGGCATGTGCGTATGTATTCACCCCCTTTGTTATGAAGCCTATAAAAAGCTCTGGTGCAACCAATTACCTTCAGAAGTCACATAATTAGTGAAATTATGTCCACCTTTGTGCAATCTAAGTGTCACATGATCTATCACTACATATACACACCTTTTTGAAAGGCCCCAGAGGCTGCAACACCTAAGCAAGAGGCACCACTAACCAAACACTGCCATGAAGACCAAGGAACTCTCCAAACAAGTAAGGGACAATGTTGTTAAGAAGTACAAGTCAGGGTTAGGTTATAAAAAAATATCCAAATCGTTGATGATCCCAAGGAGCACCATCGAATCTATCATAACCAAATGGAAAGAACATGGCACAACAGCAAACCTGCCAAGAGACGGCCGCACACCAAAACTCACTGACCAGGCAAGCAGGGCATTAATCAGAGAGGCAGCACAGAGAGATGAGGTAACCCTGGAGGAGCTGCAGAGTTCCACAGCAGAGACTGGAGTATCTGTATATAGGATGACAATAAGCCCTACGCTTCATAGAGTTGGGCTTTATGGCAGAGTGGTCAGAAGAAAGCCATTGCTTTCAAGAAAAAATGAAAAAAATGAAATGGCACGTTTTGAGTTTGCAAAAAGGCATGTGGAAGATTCACAAAATGTATGGAGGAAGGTGCTCTGGTCTGATGAGACTAAAATTGAACTTTTTATCCATCAAAGAAAACGCTATGTCTGGCGCAAACCCAACACATCACATAACCCAAAGAACATAATCCCAACAGTGAAACACGGTGGTGGCAGCATCATGCTGTGGAGATGTTTTTCAGCAGTCAGGACTGAGAAACTGGACAGAGTTGAGGGAAAGATGGATGGTGCTAAATACAGGGATATTCTTGAGCAAAACCTGTACCACTCTGTGTGTGATTTGAGGCTAGGAGGAAGGTTCGCCTTCCAGCAGGACAATGACCCCAAACACACTGCTAAAGCAACACTTTGGGTGGTTTAAAGGGAAACATGTAAATGTGTTAAAATGGCCTAGTCAAAGCCCAGACCTCAATCCAATAGAAAATATGTGGTCAGACTTAAAGATTGCTGTTCACAAGTGCAAACCATCCAACTTGAAGGACCTGGAGCAGTTTTTCAAGGAGGAATGGGCAAAAATCCCAGTGGTAAGATGTGGCAAGCTCATAGAGACTTATCCAAAGCGACTTGGAGCTGTGATAGCTGCAAAAGGTGGCTCTACAAAGTATTGATTTTAGGGGGGTGAATAGTTGTGCACATTGAATTTTTCTGTTATTTTGTCCTGTTTGTTGTTTGCTTCACAAAAAAAAAAAAATCTTCAAAGTTGTGGGCATGTTCTGTAAATTAAACGATGCAAAGCCTCAAACAATCCACGTTAATTCCAGGTTGTGAGGCAACAAAACACGAAAAATGCCAAGGGGGGTGAATACTTTTGCAAAGCACTGTAGTTGCTATATGTTGTGTCCGAAAATCAGTCACTCAACTTATGTGTGTTTTAGCCTATTTATTGCCCTAGGTCAAGAGCAGATAGCAAAGAGCATGTATGGATATGTCTGAGCTGTCTATGTGCCCTTAGCAAACGGTGGGATTCCCAAATGAATTTAAAAGAATCAGGATGGGCTAATCAGTTGCTATGCCAAATGCAGGCTATTCCATGGGATAACTTTAAAGTATGACCTAGATATGACATGGATTCCACCAAAAACAGTAGATGGTGTTCTTTCATATAACATTGTTTTGCTACTACCCTCCACTTTCTAAATCACATTCACAGTGACAGGTAAATAGAATGGAATAAGATCAAAAGGATGCTTTTTCCTTTTAGTGCTGAAGTACAGACAAATGACAAGTGCAGGATTCAAAAGTAAGGATTTCAAAGGTGAAAAGTGTCATGGAACTGAAGCTCATACTGGTAGACATGATTTTTTTTCAAAGACACAATCATCCCTTTATTTTGGCTTTAAGAGGGCAACTGATCTTCAAGTAGCCATTGTTGCTGCTGCAGCCTTTATCCCTTTTGTAGGATATTTGATCAGTACTCTTGACTGGGGGGGGCCACACACAATAGCTGTTGAAATTTGCCCAATCTCAGATGCACTAAACAGACTCTTGTGGTCTTCTTTTAAGTCTGTCTTGGTTGTTTCAACTGCTGATCAGATTCAACCAGGGCTGGCCCAGGACATTGTGCTGCCAAGGTTCAAGAATAAAATGCTGCCCCCCCCCCCCCAAAAAAAAAAAAAAATCACGCCCACCAAAAGGCCCCCACATTCATTATTTTATATCATGATAACTAAAAATAAATTTAGCAGAAAATCAGATTAAAAATGCCATAAATCTATTCTCTATTTTGTAGATGCTATAACTTTTACGCAAACCAATCAATATACACTTATTGCAATTTTTTAACCAAAAATATGTAGCAGAATACATATTGGCTGAAACTGATGAAGACTTTTTTTACAGCCAATATCTATAGGAGGGGTTTCCACCATCCCTGCTAAGTTTAATTTTATATAGTATGTCTTATTTTCAGTTTTTGATGTGTATTATATGTGAAGTTGCATAGCAGAGACCGGTATTGATGTAATATTGAAGTTTATTGAGATTTCCATACATTAGAGGATTCCACCATTATTGTTAAGGTATTGATAAGTACGTTAGCGCTGCACTTTTTTTCTTGTGGTGTGGGAACACATAACAGTGCTTAGCGGCAGGCCTTTTACTGACACTTTTTTATTTTACCTCCAGTAGTTTATTGTAAATAGTAGTGTGGTGATTACTTATTCTACTAAAGATCAGCATGTGGAACTATAAACATCAACAGATTTCAGTTGTGCCCCACCAGGCCAGCCCCCCCATGGACAATGTGCCTGACTGTTGAGCTCATCGCCCCATCCATGCACTAAATACATTGATTGGCACTGATTAATTGGCACTGATTGGCAGCACTGACAGGCAGCAATGATTGGCACTAATAGAAAGCACTGGCACCGATTGGCACTGATAGGCAGCACTGATGGGTACTGATTGGCACTGATTGGCAGCACTAATGACACTGATAGGCTGCACTGATTTGCACTAATTGGCAGCACTGATCGGGACTGATAGACAGCACTGATTGGCACCGATAGGCAGCACTGATTGGCATCATTTAGTGACACACCGATTGGCAGCACCGATGGGCACTAATTGGCAGCACTGATGGAAGCTGATAGGTGGCACTCATGGGCATTTATTTGCAGCACTGATAGGCACTGATAGGTGGCACTGATGGGAACTGCACACTCATTGGATGCAGTCCCACAGGCAGATCTCAGGAGACAGCCGGTGTCTTGCCGAGAAAGTTCCCTCGGCGGATAAGGACCGCCCCGTACTGCGCAGGAGCAGCACTTGCGCAGTACGAACTACTAGGAGCCGCCGAAGATAGCCGAAGCAGAAACTATTCAATCAGCTGGACATGGTGCCTGCGCCCTGGGTCCAGGTTCAAGCCCCACCATCCAAGTGGACCTAGAGGGGGAAAAAAAGTGCAGAGCGAAGCAAGGCCGTGCCCGAAGCGTGGCGAGCGAAGCGAGCCCATGAGGGGCCCTCTTACAGGCGCCGTGTACAGCTGATTTCCAACTATTACGCTTCGGCTATTTCCGCCGGCTCCTACTGCGCAGGCGCAGCGCCTGCGCAGTAGAGGGGGGTCCTTATCTGCCGAGGGGAACTTTCTCGGCAGAACACCGGCATGGGTGACATACGGGTACAACTTGTCGCTGCCAACTACCACCCCTCTTAAGATGCCGCCTGGGACCATGGGCACACTGGGTCCCATGGTGGGGCCGGCCCTGGATTTAACTATTGTAAGGTGGGGCAGCAGACACAGTTTAACTATTGTGAATGGTTTATGATAGTTCCCCCCAGTCGGTATTTTTGCCTGGGACAACCACACACTAGCTGTTGACACAAATTTGGCCAATCTCAGATGCACTAAACAGACTCTTCTGGTCTTGATAAATCTGACTTGGTTGTTTCAGCTCTTGATCAGATACAATTATTGTACGTAGGGCAGCAGACACAGATTAACTATTGTGAATGTTTTATGATAGTTTTAATTTACTGCCAATAATCATTATCTGATCATCTCTTCTTCCTGATCTTCTCCTGTAAGGATAGCTGTGTGATTAATCACTGAACGCTTCCTGTAGCAGGAGAACATCCTGAAATAATAACAGTAATGCAATATTATGGTTGCTTAAATTATTCCATGCAGACAAAGAACCAATATTATTTTAAACTGCTGAATCATCTGTTCACAGGGACAGAACCAGGCTGTTCATCCTGTTTTCCGGCAGTTTTGGAGTATCCTGCAGAATACAAAGGACTGTAATTAGTCGAGAGGTCACTTCAATGTAGGTGTTCCAAATCAGAGCACAGAGATTAGGCTGCACCTGCAACAAAAGGATTATATATAGACCAAGTCTATTTTATTATGTTGTTATTAAGAAAAATTACAAATACAGGGACATGTTCTACTTCTGCTTAATAGCCATACAGCTGTTTGCAAGCAGAGCAACTGAATTTAACACCATGAGAATAATGACGTGTTTTTTTTCCACTGAGCCAAACAATATAGTCGTTTAAAATCCAAATAATGTTTCGGTATACAGAAACACATTGTATACATCCATGGTCTCCCAATTTCCACCCTATTCTAGATGCGGTGCAGCCCGGCAAGCACAGGCTGCAGAAGCTGTGCAGATCCATTAGGATGGCAACTTGGCAGCTCAGCAGTAAATTGGTAACCACTGTACTGGGAACACAGCGATAAGTGTCAGACAGCTGTCACGCTTGCTTCACCAGATCTAGAAGATACTGCAATACGTTCTGACATAAAGGTACTTTATCATCAACTTGCTAAGCAATTTATAGGGGGGCACTAGAAAAGTAGCAAGAATCAGCTCTATAACTTTGTATTGGATGTGGCAGTTGGAACAAGTAAACTGGCAGTGATGCATTGTTGATGTACATAAGTATAAATGATAGTTTTCAACTATTTTAAAACTCTTTAAAGCTAATTTATAACATGGTTTATTTCAAATAGCAATTACCAACATAAAAGGAGTTGTACGGTCACAGCACAGACTTTCATTTCCTAAAATCAGCAATACAGTAGAAACAATAGTTATATTTGACAATCCAATATTAATTTATTCAATCTCCTTATCACAACTTCCTGGATTTCCTACATGTTTTGCAGATTATGCTTTGCTGTTTACTTTCAATTGCTAAGGACTACATATCCCATGGTACCCTGTTACATGAAAACTGTGATTCCTGTACTGACTCCGCCTCCTGAAACTCCTCCTCTTAGCAAATCTGTAGGTCAGAAGGCAGGCTCTGGGAAATGTGTGACACAGAATTGCCTACTTAAAGGGCATAGTGAATGTGTGTCACAGAATTTAAGGACTTTAATATGTTGAAATCTTCACAAAGCAAGTTTACAAATGTCAAGATTGTTCAGTCTATTAGGAGTTAACTAGAAATAAAATGAAATACATTGTGGAAATTAATATATGATTTTAAATGTTGATCATAGATACGCTTTAAGAAATGTGTAAGCAAACACCTCAGTAAATTACGGTTATTGCTATTGTTGTTGTTGCCATTTTGTTATAATTATTGTTTAATTACTATTATTATTATTTGTTGGCAATTTATTTTTTATGGTCTGAACTCAGATGCAAGATGCTTCCATCCCAGGAGTAACATGATCAAGGCTGGACTTATACTTTTCTTGCCCTGGAGCAACTCTCTTCTAGGCAGTCAACTTTCCTTAACCAATTGATTGGCTAACCTTAGTGTCACATAAGATCACATGCTAAGCCTGGAGGCCAAGAGATTTAAAGGGTAAGTTCACCATATAAATAAAATGGCCCATGGCGATAAAGGGCCACAATATATTACAATGCACTGTGCCATTTTGTAAAATAATGTACAGTGTAATGTGATGGTAGACCTGTAGGCCTCTGCTGGTTCCCAATGTACTCTCATATTGTTTACCTTCGTTGGTCTCAGGACTTGGTCACCCATCCTCAGTATCACAGGAACGTGCTTCTCTTTTTGAAAAGTAGTGCATGTGCAATGCATGCTCTCTTTCCCTATGCCTGCAATGCTGAGCCACTGGAGAATACATACTGCGCATATGTCAGTGAAAGTGAGTGCACACATGCCAAGGAAAGAAAGCACGCACTGCACACGCACCGCTTTTGAAAAAGGGAAGCGCGCTGCCATGATTCCGAAAATGATTGTACAAGCTCTGTGGTGTCCCGGAAGTTATAAGGGACAAAAAAAAATAAACATTTGGGCGTATATCAGACAGGTTTGGGGGATACCAGAGAAGGCCTACGGGTGTGCTAATCACATTACAATGTATTTTGAAAAAAGACACAGTGCATTATAATCTACTCATCAGGCTATGCAGGTGATGATAGACGGAGGTAGCTGAAGGTTACTATGCAAAGTAAGCGAGCATGTGACGATTTATCACATATCTCTACTGCTTCTCAAATGTGCACCTATTTCATAGGGGATACCTGGTTAGTTTTGCTTTCACTAAAAGCTTTTTGATGACTTCATAGTATCTATAACCCTTCTTAGGAATACCTGTCCATATGTTGCATACACCATCTGACATATGCAGGGAGATTTACTAAAGCTGGAGCATGCAGAATCTGGTGAAGCGGTGCATGATAGCCAATCAGCTTCTAACTTAAGCTTCTTCACTTAAACATTGACAATAAAACCTGGAAGCTTATTGGTTTATGTGCAGAGCTGCATGACAATTTTCCCCTCACTTTGGGAGATTTCCCCTGACTTCCTGTTGCATTTCTGGGAAATCTCCCAAATGGTGAACAGACAACAATAAAAAAACTGGCAGAAGTTTCAACCCTTCCCTTTTCTATGCAAAACTAAAAAAAAATAGTTTTGGCGACGCATATACTTAATATTGATTCACACTACACTGAATCAAGCCTGACCTTTCTTTCCTTTCCACGCTTGTGAGTTCAGGATATCCTTGGCGCTTCTTAATCCTACTCTACTGAGACCCCTTACCGTTTTTGGCCACTGTACAGTAGCACATCCTACACAGGTAGTATGACCTGCTTGCAGGTTTGAGACAATCATACTATACAAATGGCCAATGAAAGACTTCCCATACATAGGAAAAAGTATGTCTTCAAATACAGCGACAACACCCCATTTCTGGATAGGGCCAAGTTAATGCCTGTCTCTGCTAGAATGCACAGCAAAAGACGTGTACACGGAGAGAAAATACATCCCTAAAATAATAGATATAATAGCTATAATGGGTACATTTGTTTACTGTTGAAAACTTGAATGTGAGCTTTGTACATATGGGGGCAAGTCAGTTTACTGCCAGCAAGACACCAATTTTCTTGCAGCTAAATAAGGCTTAAAATCTAGAATTATAAAAGTGTCAAACCAAGTAACCATGTGTTAAGTTAATACGTGCCTGCTCTAAAAATAGCTAATAAATAGTTGTACTGGGAACTGGGACAATGAACATTGTAGCTACATTTACTACAAACATTTAGCAGGTCTTCATTACATTATGTGATGTGGTAAACATTTTTAACCCAAGTTTTGAGTTGGTAAAATCAAATACAATGTTACAGTTAACAAGAAAAAATACTACATTTCCAGTGGTTGGACATTTTTTGGGGGATTTAATAAAATCTTTAAGACTGGAATTTTGAAGATTCCAGTTTACTTGTACTCAGACACTGGAAAGAGTAATTCATTCTGCTTCTTAAAGTAAAGGAAAGTCTCCATCAGAATATATCACTAACATCTTTAGTATTACTGTCATTCATTGACCCAAGGTTTGCTGTATTTTAAAAAACATGTGAAGACACCTTTTTTGTAATCTATTAATTAAGGTCATGTGACTGCAGATCCCTTTTTTCACTTCCTCCTGTCAGGACAATGGGCGTGATATTATGATGCTCAAGCTGGGAGGAGCAGTAAGTAAATTGCCGGAGACCGACAACTCCGCTGTTCATATGATCGTGGTGACGTGCTGATTTTACCGCATGGCTGAATGGGGAGGGAAGGTTTTGAGGGCTGACCAACAACGCTATGTGCAGATGGACACAGTGATGTGATGACGAATAGAGGGTAAAGTGGCCAGAGGGCTGACAATGCTGCTAATTCAGATGTACCATGGGTTTGTTAGGCCAATGAAGAAAATGAGGCCACAGTAGCAGCACTGGTAGTGGAGGTAACAAATAGGACATTTACAAGGATGATAAGGAATGAATAATATTTTTTTAAAAGAGCTTTTGTATTTTGCTTTAAGCTATACCTTAAAGCAGAGTTCCAGTCCCCCAATCCATTTTCTTTTCTAAAAGCTCCCCCGCAATTGTTATTACTTTATTACTTCTACTGCAACATTAGCATACTGACAGCAATGTGGTCCTTATTGTTTTTATTAAATTATTCTAAACAAATCTGATCTTGGAAGCAAGCAGGGTCCATGGCTGTTGTGGGCATCTAAAGCCCACTTGTCTTCATTTACGGGATCCGGTGCAGCTGGCTACCCAGCATGCACCTCCCGATCTTGTGCATGTGCAGTAATGCCACTGTGTGGCGATGTTAATTCCGGACAGGTTGCCATAGCAATGGCACCTAACTCCTCCCATTCGTGTCATTTCCAATCTTGAGATCATGTGAGTAGTAGGCAATTCCCATGGACAGCTGGAATAGATGATGCTGATATCCCAGGAATCCATGGGAATCGCCTTGTGACGTATTCACCTAGGCAGCCAAAGGCAGAAGTGCGGCATGAAGACAGAGAAAAAAGGTATTTCGAGAAAAACAAATAAAGAAATGATTGCCATTTAGAATAGTAGCGAGTATGTCCATGAGGATGACTGCAAATTAAAAAAATGGGTGTAACTCCGCTTTAAGTGCAGGAACCGGATCAAGAATCAAGAATCAGGATCAATATTGTCCTGGTCTGGCTTCAGAGAAGTAAATTCTAATAGTTTGCTATGGGTATAAGAACTGTTTATTGAATGAGGCCCAAGAATACTGAATTCTGAATTCACTTAGCATTCTTTAGTAGTCAATACAGCTGTTGAAGACGTTGTTGTAGCATCAACTTGGAAATAATTTTCTACTGCAGCTTTAACATTGTATCATGTTTGCGGTTCCAAATTTTCCCTAATTTTAGTTCATATACAGGTTTGTGGATCTTTATTCTAGTAGTACATATTCAAACATTACAGTAAGCAACTCTGCTAAGCTAAATAAACTAGGCAGCTCATAGATGTAACATGACAATGTCACTTTTATGGTGGCAGGCATTGTGATAGCTCCTGGTGGTAATATTAGTTGGGCAGGATAGAAAACACATATTAGTAGTAATCACCATTTACTGTTTGGTGCTGATACAGTGTATTTTTTAAAGCAGAGCTAAGAGGATTTGATATATTTTCTGCAAGGTGAGTGTACAGAACAGGTGGTTAGGATAATGTTAGGGTTCAGTGTAGAGATCATGTTAGGTTAGAATTAGGTTAAGAGATTAAGGTTTTAAGATTGTATTTTTAAAGTTGGTTAAAATCAGTTTTTAAGGAGGTGGAACAAAATATTGGGGTGGGAGAAAATAATAAAGTGTATGTCAAGTCAAAAGGGTTTTTTTTTAAATTTTAGATAGACTGGGGAACAATTATAACCCCCTGTTGGGTTTTTACTGCAATCATGAGCTCTGTTAGAGAGATTTACTCTAACTTCCAATGCTGCTAAAAGTGCTTTAACCAGACAGGAAGTGAGGGAAAATAAAATAAATGCTAGAAGCAAATGGACGCTGTGCATATTTAGAATCAGCCAATAATGGCCCAAGACATTTTTATCTAATAAACGTTACATTTCAGCCCAGTGGGTCAGAAACTCAGTGGTGATAAAGTGTCTCCTGAACAATATTATGCAAACTAAAAATATATGGGCTGGTATTAGATTATGTAGAAGGCTCACATACAGGCAGGCCTCTGTTATTTTATTGCTTTCTCTTAGAGGAAGGGAGCATAACATGTATACATTTTCTTCCCCGTCCTTACCCAAAACAGAAACAACCAGCACAGCCTTGAGTTTTAAAATGTCATTTAATTTAAGAATACCTCTAATTAAGTTTGAGAAGAACATCCAAGCGCATTCATCTCTGCTCTTAGCCTTCTAATATAGACAAAAGAATGCCCTGTCTTCCAGCACACATAGAGAGCATGGGGTTGATTCACTTTGCAAGGGCATTTTGCCTTAGCTTAATGGGGGAAGCTGTGCTGACTCACATCATCCAATCATTCAGAAGCAAAAATATTAGGGCTGTTACTGATTAAAATTTTTGTGTTTCGATTCATCGATTTTTTTAAAATCGATTAATTGACTAATTTCAATTAATTATAACACACATACAGATCCAACTACTTTTAGCTGATCTCCTTGCATTGCAAATCTGCATTAGTCAGTGGTAAATGTGGTATACACTTTATACAATCACTCGACACTAGTTCGTTTAATTGGGTAGTTGTGTTTTATTGAACTTCAATCAACTTCAATACAGTTCTGCTACTGTAACTGGAATCTAAGTGTTTACTGCCGCTGCACCGCCCCACAAGTGTTATACCTAGTTTTCATGTTAGTGATGCCATGGCATTTTTTCCATCCATTACTGATAAACCTAAAAAAGATTCTGTCTCCTTTTAAAAAGTAAAAAGTATTTAGCAATCTCCTCCTTTTTCTTTGTTGATTTCCCCACCAAGAGGATCGAACTATTTGGCCTTTAGATGCACTTTAAGATGACCATGGGATTATTGAAGGGTCAAATTTTGCTGCATTAAGATAACTGTACATGGATAAGATCCCTGAATCATTTTCAACACTGTACAACGTTAGATCTTGCTCACCTCTCTTCTACCTCCTGAACTTGGACCTTCATCTCCTTGTCCACACTCCACCCAGAGCTCTAGATCGCTCTCCCTGCAGAATGTAGAGCCACGGCTCATGACTTCAACCCCTTGGAGTCTGGATGTTAGAGGAGCTCCAGGCTCCTTAAAAAAAAAAATTAAAGTTGGCAGCTACAAATACTGTAGCTGCTGACTTTCAATATTAGGGCACTTACCTGTCCAGGAATCCAGCAGTGTCCTCACCTGATTGGCTATCGGGTGCTGGCACCGCCATCTTGACTAAGGGAAGCCAGTAGTGAAGCCTTTCATCTTCACAGCCGGTTTCCTGCTGTGCATGCCCCAAGTGCACTGCACTTTGTGAATGGAATGGCTGCGAAGGAAGGAGGGGGGGGGGGCGATCTTCCCGACTCAGTTTGCCGCAGCAAACTGAGCCAGAAGTGGTATCGGGTACCTGTCAAAACCAGGTACCCGATCCCCCCCAAAAGGTGCCAAATGTGGCAGCATAGGGAGGGTGGAGGCACACAAACAGAGCTTCGCCTTTTGGGTGGAGCTCTGCTCTAAAGTGTTACTAAACCCAGTAATATGAAAATAGTTCATCCGCCCTCCCACAGTGCCCAAAGCTTATAGGTCTTCTTTTTATATTAAAATATTGCCACTTTATACCTTTTCGGATGATCTGTATACCAGGGTTACATAAACTGCACAGTTTCTTCAGTGCTGGGAGTTCAGGAGGTGAAGATTTTCTCACTGCAGCCTGTATACACGCCCAGATGTGTGATGCCAATATCGTATGACCTGGCTATCTAACAAGTAAGAACAAGTAACTGTTCTCACTAGTATGAAAGATACAACTGAGCAGGTGCAGGTTAAGGTTGGCTGCCTTGCCTGTTCTTTCCAAGGTAGACATTGCAGGAGGGGGAGGATCTATGCATACAGGATAAAACTGCCTTTTTACACAATGCAGAGGATTAACACCTAAAGTTCCACCGTGAGTGTACCAAACATGCCATGCTGCATATACAGACTGATTTTACTGTTGTGGGTTTAGTAACGCTTTAAGTCAGCATTAGGGATGGGTGAACGGTTCGGCCCGAGCAAAAGTTCGGGCCGAACTTTAGCTGTTCCGACGTTCGACGAACAGCCGAACAAACGGTAGTTCGACCGTTTGTTCAGCCCCCTGAACCGACCACAATGCATTGTGGTGCTGAACAGTGTATTGCAAGCCCTGATTGGCTGAAGCAGTGAAAGCTTCAGCCAATCAAGGCACAGAGCACTGTCAGAGTCATGATTGGACACTGTTATCATGACTTTATCCAATCATGGCTCATTCCTACCCCACAGTATAAATGTATTCTTTCAAAGGCAGCCATTTTCAGTGTGATTTCGGCGTGGAGAGAGATAGAACAGGGCTCTGTTCAGTGCTATCAGTTAGTTTGCTATACTGTGCTATTTTTCTTCAATTGTCAGTGTAGAATATTAGTTTAGTGTCAGTCTAGGGATAGTGTAAGTGTAGTGAGGACCATCATTCAGCTTTGCATAGTGTGCAGCTAGAGTAGGGACAGCTCAGATAGTTTCACTGTAGTGTAGTAAGATCATGTCATTCATACATACATTAGTGTAGAGTAGGGACAGCTCATATAGTTTCAGTGTAGTGTAGTGAAACCGTGTCAGTAATCTTGACATTAGTGTATAGCTAGAGATGGGACAGTTCAGATAGCATCAGTTTAGTTGAACACGTCTATTTGATTGCGTTACTGCCAGTTTAACGCCATTTACTTCTGTGTGCATTAATGCCAGTTTAACTCTATTTACTTCTTTGTGCATCACTGCCAATTTAACGCCTTATCATTTTGTGTGCGTTACTGCCAGTTTATTGCCACATCATTTTGCGTGTGTTACTAGGAGGGTTCTGGTACTTTCATAGGCTTCGAAGAAGAGGTAGACATGTGTCAATCTATAAGCGATGGCTTTCCAACCCCAGAACCCTTGGGAGTAGTATGTGGCTGGAAGAGGAAGTTCCAGATGCTGTCATCCTGAGTGACCCCGAGGAGTCTGCTTCTCAAGCCTTGGCAAATTTGAGGCGCATGGGCAACCTCATGCTTCAAAGCCTGAGAAAGGTCCCAAGAATACGTGGCATAAAGGAAAAGGATAATTACTGGTTGGCAACCCTCCTTAACCACCGTTATAAGGGGAAGGTCTCAGAACTCATCCCGTCCCCACAGAGAGTGCAGAAGATAAAATCTCTTGAGGACACATTAAAGATTATTTTATTGAACGTTTTTCCTGACTCCGTTGTTTTGAGTCTTCTGTTGGTCAAGAGAAGATCGTTGGAGAAGGCATCCGTCTGAGTGAGGCATTTTCAGAATTTTTTTAGTCCTCGGCGCCCAGGGCTGACAGCTTTCACATCCCATCGGCAGCGTCTGCATCACATGGTGGGCGATTACCTTGGGACCAAAACAGAGATGGAGAGCTTTCCAGTTGACAATCCACTGACTTACTGGGTCATGAGAATAGACCACTGGCCAGAACTTGTCCATTCTGCTATTGAGTTGTTGGGCTGTATGAACCCCCTGATGCCGATGTCACTGATTAAGTCTTTTTGGGATGTGGAATCTCTGCAGGACTTCGAGGCTGCCTTGCTTTGAGGGTATAGGTTTGGTATAGGTTTCATGGGCACAATTAACACCCAAAGACCAATTTTTCAGCACCTGTTTGACAGGTGCATATCATTGCAATTGTTTACAGCAAAGCCAATTCTTGCCTTCATCAAGAATACCTCTATAGGTTTACGGTGGGAAGGAACCACCGACACCCAAAGACCAATTTTTACACACCCGTTACTTCTATCCAAAGTCAAAGTGACACCAGAATGTATCCAAAAAATCTCTACTCTTGTTCCCAGTGCACTACATTGTGGCCTCATCATACACACTGGCTCCCCAGCTGTTGCTAAGCAAAATATAGGCAGCTTGCAGGGAAAATGTCTTTTTTTTGGCTTTATAAATGCAATTATTGCTGCAGCAGATTCTAGACATGGTACAGATCTGCTGCTTTACAGGTAGACAAGGGGACCCCCCAGGCACTAAATTGTTTTTTGTTTTTTTTTTATTGTTATGCTTTCACTTTAATTGGTTCCCGACCGGCTCCTGTACATTTACGTCGGCAAAATGGCATATCTGCGCAAAGTAACGTACCCGTACATTACTTTAAATTTGCCGCCGCGTGCGCGTGCCTGCCGCGAGCTGAGTCAGGGCGCTGATCCCGCGGACTCGATCGCTTCACGGAGAGAACGAATGGGGAGATGCTGATGTAAACAGCATCTCCCCGTTCTGCCTAGTGACAGTGTCACTGGATCTCTGCTCCCTGTCATCGGAGCAGAGATCAGTGTAGTGACACACACAGCCCCTCCCCCCTGCAGTTAGAAAACACTCCCTAGGACTGATTTAACCCCTCCCCGCCCCCTAGTGGTTAACCCCTTCACTGCCAGTGTCATTTATACAGGAATCAATACATTTTTATAGCACTGATTGCTGTATAAATGACAATGGTCCCAAAAATGTGTCAGAAATGTCCGACATGTCCGCCATAACGTCGCAGTCACAATAAAAATCGCTGATCGCTGCCATTACTAGTAAAAAAAAAAAATTATTAATAAAAATGCCATAAAACCATCCCCTATTTTGTAAACGCTATAACTTTTGCACAAACAAATCAATAAACGCTTATTGCAATTTTTTTTTTTTTTTTTACCAAAAATATGTAGAAGAATACGTATCGGCCTAAACTGAGGAAAAAATATGTTTTTTAATATATTTTTTGGGGATATTTATTATAGCAAAAGAAAGCTCTATTTGTGGGAAAAAAAGAACGTCAATTTTGTTTCAGAGCCATGTCGCACGACCGTGCAATTGTCAGTTAAAGCGACGCAGTGCCAAATCTCAAAAAGTGCTCTGGTCAGGAAGGGGGTAAATCCTTCCGGAGCTGAAGTGGTTAAAAATCAAAAAATCACTGCTCATTTAAAAATGACGTTTTTCACAAACTTTTTTTTTTTATTGATAAATATCCCCCAGGGCAGGAGCTGGACCCCTACAATTACTTGCATATAAGCCTTCAAAATGAGCACTTTTGATTTTTGACGTTCGAGTCCCATTGACTTTAATGGGGTTCATTATTCGGGTCCGAACCTTTGCGGTGTTCAGAAGTTCTGGTGCGAACTGAACAGGGGTCTGTTCGGCCCATCCCTAGTCAGCATATAAAAGAACAGCATTTGTGCTAAGATAATGGCTACAATTGATGCAAGGTCTTATGGCACAGTTTTCTTCCGTTGATTTTCAGCCAGAAGAAACATAATTTCTACAACTGTACAATAAAGAGATTTGTTAGCACAAATAGGAATTCTTGACTATTGAATTACATACATGAAAAAAATATTTTTTCTATTGACAATTTTGAAAAATGTGATGATTGGGTTGGAAATCACTATAAAAAGCTATTAAGCATTAATAATATCTATCTGAATGCATGCAGCTAGTCACCTAATTGCAGTGACTTAAGTGCTGCAGTGATGGTACAATTAGGTGCTTATGTACACCGCTCAAGAGATAAACAATACTGTGGTTACCATGACAGTGCCATGTTTTAAGTAGTAACAAAATGGTTTCCATGGTAGCACTGTGATCACAAGTAAAGGCAAGTGAATTGAAACAAATCCTTGTAGCTAGCATGGTGTTCCTATTGTTCAAAACATATAATCAATAAGTGGTTCTTGTGAAGTAATATTACTTGAAGGAAAAACTGCTGACCTGTCCCAGCATGCATTGCAAGCGCAAGTTGTAAAAAACGGTTACGTCCGAAAATCACAGTTATTTGCTGTACATTTTGTCTTGTGACTCAAGGAAACTCAGAAATAAAACTAAGTATGGTGGAGTCATCTTGCCGTACTGAAGAGGTTAAACCTTTCAGGCACAATTTCTTGTTTAAGTGGCATCAAGACCTTGGCAGGGCCTAACAGACAAGTGCTTCTGCCAATCAGCACTCGTTAACCTCTGCGCTAACACCAGAGGCATGCAGAAAATGAGGAAATGAGCAAAGCATCTGTTCAGGGAGGAGAGGAGAGAAAGGTGAAGGAAGAGGGTGTTGGTGCTGTAATTGTCAAAATGCCTGAATCCACATCTGATAAGAAATGTCCTGCTTGGCCTATGACAGAGAAATCAGCAGACATTCACTGTTATCTCCAACTTGCCAATTAGTAATTATATGATACAAAGTAACAGGCTAATAAATATTTATTCATGCTCTCCTATCTTGCACAGTTCACAGGTCTGGCAACCATGGGAATGCTGAAAAGCAACTGTCTCCATTATTAGCTTTACAAGTTCCTAGTCTGCTATTAGATCTTAAACTCCAGGCAGACATTAAAAAATGATGAATGCAGTTATCTGCCTATTAAAAATTCATTAAATGTATTTTAAATTCAGCTAATATAAGTACCTGAATTGGACTGGATCTCTCCTCTTTGAATAGCAGCGCTCAGACTGGATAAGGGAGGGGTAGCACGAGGAGCCGATCGGGGTCCAGAAATTCACATCTGCTGACAAGGAACGTGTTTACCAGAGGAATGAGTAGATAGATCACCTCAACAGTTGCTGCTAGGGTTGCCACCTCATCCCTTCAAACCCAAACACATATGAATTTAGCAGGTTCTGAGGCTAATATAATGCAGATAAGGCACCAAGTGAGTTTCATTACCACCTTAATCAGCCACAGAACCTGTGTAATTCATATGTGTTCGGTTTTAAAGGGATGAGGTGGCAACCTTAGTTGCTGCTCCTTCACTGGACAGGAAGGAGCCACAGTTGTGTTGCCTAACTGCAGTAGAGAAAGCCGCATCTCTAAGCTGACTATGCTTTGTGGTGGAGCTGTGTAAATCTCAGAAACGGACGGAGAGAAATACAAATAGATTGGCAAGTAAATCAGCTCTCACATATGTATTTTACCTTTGTAGTTAGCTGTTTACCTTGACATGAAATACTTGAATTCGGTGTAACTAATCATATCAGTCAATGGTAATGCTTAACCACCTAAAGTGATTGCACATGATCGCTTTTTGTAAAACAACCCATTCAGTTTAAAATCGAAATGAAAGGCAAAACATTTTTGTATAGATATAAAAAAAAAAACAATATAAATACCTTTTTCCCTTTTAAAAAGGTGATCACATTCCCTCTGTTCTCAGCTGCATAAGAGTTGGGGGAGGAGAAGCAGCAGCACACTGAGCTTACCAGTGAATGGGGCATGTCAGGACAAGTATGATCACTGAAGGAGAGCAGGCTGAGTTCCCAGCATAGCTAGAGAGCTGACCATGGCGTTCTCTCCTGCTTAGTGTATTTAGTTTTTAATAAGAAAGCAAAGGGACTGGCAGGAACACCAGGGATGTCACCTAAAGGAAGCAATACAAAAAGAACAGGATACTTTCTGATATAAGTACATGGTACAGCAGGCACATATCAGGAATATGAAGTGTTGGGGTAACAAACGCTTTAAGCTCCAGGTTTTACGCCCTTCATGACCAGGGCATTTTTTGCTATTCAGCACTGCGCTACTTTAATTGGCAATTGTGTGGTCATGCAATACTGTACGCAAAAAAAACTTTTTACGATTTTTTTTTCACACAAATATAGCTTTCTTTTGGTGGTATTTGTTCACCACTGGATTGTTTATTTGCATATAAATGAAAAATGACTAAAAGTTTTGAAAAAAGACAATATTTTCTACTTTCTGTCATAAAACATACCCAATAAAATCTAATTTTGGCATACATTTAGGCCAAAAATGTATTCTGTTACATGTCTTTGGTAAAAACAAATCCCAATAAGTGTACAGTATTTAGTCTTTAGAAAAGTTATAACATTAACAAACTATGGTATATATATTTTAAAATGCATCAATCCTAATGTACTGGCTGCCTCATCTTGAGGCTCTTAAAATATCAGGATATATCAGTATAAGCAGGGACGTTGCTAGGTCTACAAAAGATTTGGGGCTAGAGCCCATAGCAGCGAAGTAAAGAAAGTCATACGCTTAGGCGGGCATACTCATGTATATAATAAAAATGTGTGTGTGTGTGTGTGTGTGTGTGTGTGTGTGTGTGTACATATATATATATATATATATATATATATATATATATATATATTTATATCTATCTATCTATCTATATAGATATATAGATAGATCTATATATCTATATCTATATCTATATCTATATATATCTATAGATATAGATATAGATATATATCTATATCTATATCTATATGGTACAGGAGGCGATGCAGAGGCTACGGGCATGGTACAGGAAATGCAAAGGCTGCGAGTATGGTACAAGAGATGCAGAGGCTGCGGGCATGGTACAGGAGATGTCAGAAGCTGTGGGCATGGTACAGGAGATGTCAGAGGCTGTGGGCATGGTACAGGAGATGTCAGAGGCTGTGGGCATGGTACAGGAGATGTCAGAGGCTGCGGGCATGGTACAGGAGATGGTCAGAGGCTGTGGTCATGGTACAAGAGATGTCAGAGGCTGCGGGTCTGGTACAGGAGATGTCAGAGGCTGCGGTCATGGTACAAGAGATGTCAGAGGCTGCGGGCATGGTACAGGAAATGCAAAGGCTGCGAGTATGGTACAAGAGATGCAGAGGCTGCGGGCATAGTACAGTAGATGTCAGAAGCTGTGGGCATGGTACAGGAGATGTCAGAGGCTGTGGGTCTGGTACAGGAGATGCCAGAGGCTGCGGACATTGTACAGGAGATGTCAGAGGCTGCGGGCATAGTACAGACCACCTCCATCCATCAGTACAGACCACCCCTCAGTACAGACCACCCCCTTCCATCAGTACAGACCCCCCTCTATACAGACCACCCCCCCTCAGTATAGACCTCCCCCATCAGTATAAACACCACCCCTCAGTGCAGACTCCCCATCAGTATAGACACCCCCCTCGGTGCAGACCCCCCATCAGTATAGACACCCCCCTCAGCGCAGACCCCCATTCAGTATAGACACCCCCCATTAGTATAGACACCCCCCTCAGTGCAGAACCCCCCATCAGTATAGACACCCCCCTCAGCGCAGACCCCCATTCAGTATAGACACCCCCCATTTATATAGACACCCCCCTCAGTGCAGAACCCCCCATCAGTATAGACACCCCCCTCAGCGCAGACCCCCATTCAGTATAGACACCCCCCATTAGTATAGACACCCCCATCAGTATAGACAACCCCCCTCAGTGCAGACTCTCCATCAGTATAGGCACCCCTCTCCCCTCCCATAGCCCCCCCTGCACATGTCCACCTACATACTGTACAGTTAAGTGTACAGACATCAGAACAGCGCAAATGGATATACTGTACACAGCATTGTGTCCCTCGGGCTCCTCATCCTCCTGTGTGGATGCAAACAGAGAGGAGGGGGAGGTGGCTTTGGTCTGCTCTGCTGAGGGAGATAGCCGGCGAGACCCAAGAGTGCAGGGCAGCGGACAGTGTTAACAGTGCCGCTACCCACGGGTGTCACCCCTCTGGCGGGTGTCACCCGGGTGCGGCAAGCACCTCCCGCCTCCCCAGTGACACAACTGCCTCGGGACTATTAAAGGCAAAATACTTTTTATCAGTTACCATAGTAATATTGTACTACTCTGGGGGGAGGGGGTTATAAGAGATTTTTTTTACAACTTGCTGGTACAAAGAAGATCATTGTACCAGCAATGCTCTGAATTGTCATGAATGGGTTAAGTTAATGACAGCTGTGAATACTAGTGATCTCTAAATGGCTACAGCTAAACACTTGGTACAGGGTGCTGTGATTGGCCCAGGTACTATATTGCTGTGGGCTAATCACAGCACACTAGTAAAGGAAGCAAAGCTGTTTTGAATCATCTGGATTCATAACAGCTTTGCTGACATTGGGATCATGTGATTGCACAGCGATCAAATGATCACCTGGTCCTGAGTACCTGAATCTGCCCTCCTGAGTCTGTACAGGCAAAATGGCGTATGGGTATATCACTTTGCCTGTACATGCCGCCCACCCGTAGTAAATGTACTGTGGGCGGTCAACTATTTTTTTTTCTTTTACAACTTGTAAATATTTGTATGTACCTTGGGGCAGCCATATTTGTTCACTTGTAATAACCACATTTTTTTTCATAGTTGGGGGGGGGGGGAGCATTTCATTTTCTGAGTGGTTCCACTGTGTTTTGCTATGTCTTTTAAGGTTACTTTGTGGTAAAAGCAAAGAAGCATTAAAAACACTTCTGTAGTGTATTAATGATTTACTAAACGTTGCACATACAGTTGTAGGAAAAACAATTCATGGCATACAAAGATTTACACAATATGCCTACAACATGCACAAACTATCTATCCTTCCTAGCAAATAAACATGTACAATGTATGTGATAGGCATACACTAAACAGCTACTTAACTTGAATCTTCCCAGTGATAGAGTCTTCTTCCATGATCTCTTTCAATAAGTTTATTTCTACCTTGCTTTTCTCTTCATTTCAGATTCAGTACGTAGAGAAGTAATGGTGAACCTTGGCCCTCCAGATGTTTTGGAACTACATTTCCCATGATGCTCATACACTCTGCAGTGTAGTTGGGCATCATGGGAAATGTAGTTCCAAAACATCCGGGGTAAAAGGTTTACCATCACTGATGCAGAGCATAAAGGAAGTGCAAACCAAACAAAGCTCCCTTACTGAACCCAAAACTTTGAAGACTAAGACCCCTTTCACACCAAGCCACCCATAGCGTCGGCGGTAAAACGCCGCTATTTTTAGCAGCGTTTTACCGTCAGATTTGCGGCGCATTTCGGGCGCTAGCAGGGCGCTTTTACCCCCCGCTAGCAGCCGAGAAAGGGTTAAAACCGCCCGCAATGCGCCGCAATAGCGGTGTTTTGCCAGTGGTATCCCAGCGCTGCCCCATTCACCGCTTCAAAGAAGCTGCTGGCAGGACTTTTCCTGACATCCTGCCAGCGCACTGCTCCGGTGTGAAAGCCCTCGGGCTTTCACACTGGAAACAATGGAGCAGCTGTTTGAGGGCGGATTGCAGGCACTATTTTTAACGCTATAGCACCTGCAAAACGCCCTCGGTGTGAAAGGGGTCTAAAATCTGAGCAAAACTCCAAAACTCCAACAATCCAAGCTCTGTTTAAAGGAGAAGCAAATCTAGCAAGCTCCCTTGCAACAGACATCCACTGACAATCTCTGGCCCAGGTAGGCAGGTTGCACACCTCCTCCTGGGCACTAGAAACCTCTGCAGCCTTGCTCTTCCTAAACAGCTTATCCAGCATTTTTTCTCAGCATAATCAACAGAAAACACCACAGAAAACAGGTCTGCTTTAATTTAACTTTATTGCAAATCCCGGACAAGCCCCCAATCGCTTTGTTTCCTTGCTTTTACTGCAAAGAACCTTGAAAGACGGAAAGAAAAACATGCCATAAGGGCTTATTCAGTCAGCCGCTGAGACCCATCCTCCATGCTGAGCCATTTTTTGCTGCATCCATCTCGGGGCTGTGCTATTGAAGTGGATCCTGAGTCAAAATTTGACATGCAGGCAGGAACAGGTACAGGTAGATTCAAACACAGACTGTCAGATCTTGACATTTGACTGTGTCTGTGCAGCCGCTGTGTCTGCATCCACTTCTTAAGACTGGCTGCCTGCAGCTCCGAGGTGGATGCAGCAGCAAAAATGGGTTCAGCACAGAAGAAAGGTCTCAATGAGCCCCTTATCTAAAACCCACAAGAACAGCTAAATTCACGGCAAAATCCATATATGTCAACTCTTTCAGTTACCAAAGAATTTGTAATTCAGTGTAGCCTCACAGTAATTTATAATCTTGGTAACCTTGCGAAACAAAACAGCCAGATCCTCAATCTCCCCTGAAGCAACAGCAACTTTTTCAGAAAATCACCCACAGCTTGCTGGCTGGACAGTGGAAGAACATTAGAAAAAAATTCATAAGCTCATCCTTCTGCTCACTGTGGCCTCTTCTTCTCTCAGAATGTTCCTTTCATCACATAAGTGGCTCTAACTTCCCTCCTTCCCCCTATTTCAGATATGAAAACACTTTTTAGTAAGAATAGCTATTTTTATGCCGATCTCAAGTTTAATTTCACTTTATTACTTGGGCTTAACATTCTTGGCTTCGTGGTCTAACCCTCCCAACTGCATTTTCACTGTCTACTAGTTCCTCAGTAGCTTTTAGGGCCCTCTCAGTGAACAATGGGGTGGCTGCAAATCTGGATTCATGTATTATTAAAGCTTTTCATGTCTAGTATATTTGACAGATGTTGTTAAATAGGAAATAGAAAGAACGCATGGCAGAGTCCTCTTCATTATCTATCCCAGCATGACTTTGCTGTATGCTGTTTAACCAGCCAAAGCAAATTTGCACACTCATCGTATTTCTGGTAAGTTATACACCTAGATTGTTCACAACCACCTGATTTTTTTTAATCTTACGCTAGTTATATCCAAATATACAATGTCATACAGTTTGTTTTTTTTTTTAATAAATTTAATTAATATTTATAATCTGATATTTTAACATCGGTCTGGTGTTCAGCTAAGTTATTCTGTTTAGTTTAGAAACTGGTAGTTTAGTAACTAGACGAAGCTTCGGGTGGTTTAGTGCAATAATTCTGCCTAACTGCTTAGCAACTGCTGAGATAAGATGTCATACAGGGAGTGCATTGTTTTTAATGAGTCGGTTGACTCAACAATTTGCATTGTGAGAAGAAACAGTAACACACAACCATTGCATAGCGCTGCAAAGCAGGAAAAAGAGCCTGAATATGACTGTTCCTAGGTTAATATATAACTGCATACTTTAAATGGAGGCAAAGTGCTCTAAATGATTAAAGCAGAACTCCAGCCAAAAACAACATATGAATAAATAGCCCAGTAGAAGATAAAATAATAAAACTAGCATTGCTGTAATATTCACTTTCAATCTGGAGAGTTTCCCTGCAGTATTTTTTATTCTACCACCAGATGGCCTTAGTCTGATGGCCAGCATATTTCAACCCACTTCCACTGATCCCAAGGTCATCCTGGACAGTAAATGCAGAAGCAGCACATTGATTAGCTCATCTCTATGTCACTTTGCTTCCCCTCTGCCACTCGTGTTTCTCATCAGCACATGAATTGATTGGTTTCGTGGGCTACTACTTCTAACAATTCTGCTGTACAGGGACTTCAGAAGATTAATGCCAGGTCAATTCAGGTACTTACACTGCTTGCATTTAAAAATACATTTTAGTTGATGTATTAATAATTACAGGAATTGCTGCCTGGGGGGGCATATCGGGTCCTTGACACTCGGCTTTGCGTGGCCTGAGGGGAGGGTCTGATAAAGCTTAGGTGATGGCACAGTACATGTGACCTGCTCAGGCTTAGCCCCCATCCCCAACCTGGGCTATCCTGCAGTGAAAAGGGCTAAAAAGTCATTTGACCTAATAATGAATAAGCTAAAAAAGTTTTTCAATAATTTTTTCCTAAAGCATTTCCTATATAAATTAATGTCTGGTGGTATGTCCTATCATTTAGGCATGGAAGTACTTTGAGAATTTATAACCACTTTAATGTGTGTCTTTTATATTTACCTAGAGTTCAGCTGTAACACATATAACATTGATTCTATTATGGTGATGTTTTTTTTACATGTACAGTATATCCAAAAACCATTGAAGACACTGCACATTAGGCTCAATTCACAAGCTAATACGCCAAGATAAGTATACTTTTTTTTTTTTTTACGTTACGGGTATTTTTTAAGCTGAGTAATGAGATTTGAAAATTAACCTGTTGCCTCCCGCACTTTAGCTTTTCCTTTAGCTTTTCCTTTGCCGGGAAGGCATCTATTGACATCCTCCCGTAATCATGATTTGCGGGCTGTGCGCTCTGTGATCGTCAAGTCAGAAGGACTCAGCTGATCACTGGTGTTTGCTTCCTGCTATTAGCTTGTGAAAGATAAAGTATGACATTGTATACCTTTTCTTTAAATGTACAAGATCTTTAGCCCATCTGTGTAGGCAATTGTTCAAATACATTTTTTGGGGGGTAGAAAATAGATATATAGATAGACCTCAGATAAAGAGATAGATACAGGACATAGATAGATGGTTAGATAGACTATATTATCAAAAGTATTGGGACGCCTGCCTTTACACGCACATGAACTTTAATCCAAAATCATTGAGGACACTGCACATTAGGCTCAATTCACAAGCTAATACGCCAGGATAAGTATATATAAATATATATATTTTTTTTTAAGTGACGGACATTTTCAGCTGAATAATAAGATTTGAAAATGAACCTGTTGCTGCCCGCCCTATAGCCGACGGCTGCAGCACGGGCTTGCTTTGCCAGGAGGGCATCTATTGACATCTTGCCGTGATCGCGCTTCGCACGCGGTCGGTGCACTCTGTGATCGTCAATTCGGAAGGACTCAGCTGATCACAGATTGGGGTAAAGGGCAATCACATCTGCCCCTTACCATGTGATCAGCTGTATCCAATGACAGCTGACCACGAATGTCAGCACAAGTTGATAACCAGCTTGTGTTAAAGGGACATCGACACTGATTATCAGTGTCCTGATTATCAGTGCAGTCCCAACAGTGCCCAGCAGTGCTGCGAGTCAGTGCCCAGCAGTGCTGCCAATCAGTGCTCACCAGTGCTGCCAATCAGAGCCCATCAGTGCTGCCAATCAATACCAATCAGTGCCTCCTCTCAGTGTCGCCTATCAGTGCTGCCCATCGATTCCACCTATCAGTGCCCATTAGTACTGTCTATCAGTGCCGTCTATCAGTGGCCATCAGTGACGATTATCAGTGCTGCCTATCAGTGCCACCTACCATAGCCCATCAGTGCCACCTATGAGTGTCCATCAGTGCCACCTATCAGTGCTGCATCAGTGCAGCCCCATAAGTGCCTCCTCATCAGTGCCCACCAGTGCTGCCTCATCAGTGCCCATCAGTGCCACCTATCGGTGCCCATTGATTCCACCTATCAGTGCCCATCAGTGCCGCCTCATCAGTGCAGCCTATCAGTGCCCATCAGTGCCACCTATCAGTGCCCATTAGTTCCACCTATCAGTGCAGCCCCATCAGTGCCGCCTCATCAGTGCCCATCAGTGCCACCTATCAGTGCCCATTAGTTCCACCTATTTGTGCCCATCAGTGACACTTCCTCAGTGCAGCCTCATCAGTGCCCATCAGTGCAGCCTATCAGTGCAGCCTATCAATGTCCATCAGTGCCACCTATCAGTGCAGCCCCATCAGTGCCTCCTCATCAGTGCCCACCAGTGCTGCCTCATCAGTGCCCATCAGTGCCACCTATCAGTGCCCATTAGTTCCACCCATTAGTGCCCATCAGTAACACCTCCTCAGTGCCCATCAGTGCAGCCTATCAGTGACCATTAGCACAGCCTATCAGCGCAAATCAGTGCAGCCTATCAGTGTCCATCAGTGTCAACTATCAGTGCAGCCCCATCAGTGCCTCCTCATCAGTGCCCACCAGTGCTGCCTCATCAATGCCCATAAGTGCCACCTATCAGTGCCCATTAGTTCCACCTATTAGTGCTCATCAGTTCCACCTCATCAGTGCCCATCAGTGCAGCCTATCAGTGTCCATCAGTGCAGCCTATCAGTGTCCATCAGTGCCACCTATCAGTGCAGCCCCATCAGTGCCTCCTCATCAGTACCTATCAGTGGCACCTATCAATGCCCATTAGTGCTGCCTCATCAGTGCCTATCAGTGCAGCCTATCAGTGCCCATCAGTGCAGCCTATCAATACCCATTAGTGCAGCCTCATCAACGCACATCAGTGAAGGAGAAAAATTACATGTTTGCAAAATTTTATAACAAACTATGAAATTTTTTTTTTACAACATTTTTGGTATTTTTGTGTTTGTTTAGCAAAAAATAAAAAACCCAGCGGTGCTCAAATATGTGAAAAAAAATTATACAAATTTTGTTTGGGTACAGTGTTGCATGACCTCGCAATTGGCATTCAAAGTGTGACAGCACTGAAAGCTGAAAATTGGCCTGGGCAGGAAAGTGGTAAAACTGCCAAGTAGGCAGGTGGTCAAAATCACATGGTTAAATTAAAGGTTAAATTAAATCTTCATGTTAAAGCTATATCCCATTGTCTTTAAGATAACGCACATTGGAACACATGTTCTCTGGTTGGTGTTATTGTGTAAAGCTGGACTTACTGGTATATTAAGCGGACTGGTAAACCTGCCGATGGCGTGTACATAGTCGCTTCACGTGTTACATGATCTACTGCATACATCAGAGATGGATCCCAAAAGCACACATTTTATTGTAGGTTTTGTATACATATTTTCTCTTAATCCAGATGTTCTAACTGATCTAAGCCCCCTCATAAGATAACCGGTTCCTTTGAAGCCATTACACACTCTTAGTGCAATCATCAGACTATGACGTCCTTTAACAAAATGACTAGGTGCGTTTTGTTAGGCTAGCATTTTTCCCTTAGACAGTCACAGACAAAGTGTATAACTGATTCTATTTGTAGCGAAATCCCCAAGCTCCTTGAAGTCGGTCACATGACAGCCAGTGTTGGGTACTTGAGTCAAAGGGTCCTTGGAGGAAAAGCTAAAGACAGTTCTGCCAGGCCTGCAGTGAAGCTGCATGAGGCAGATAAGCAGCCGCAATCCACAGAGACAAGCCGGACGCTTGCAGATATAAATTGCCTTAACACCTTCACCCCTGAGAGAGGCTTTAGTGACTGAATTTGCAAGTTCTAGGTGATTATATCCTCAGACTTTTTTTTCCTTGAAGCTTCTCAGATGTCTGACATAGTTGTGGTAGTCGCAGCTGCTTGACCGTCAGATAATGCTTATAGCAAGCTGGACCAATTGTGAACTGTGTCTTTGAACGTCAAAGGCTTCTACGGGCCTTCCCTTCTGTGCGGCTGTTTCCTCCCGATAGATTGAAAATGGCATTTCATCCTTTTATTCAGCTGAAGTACACAACGCCAGATATGTATTTTCTTCTCATACGTCTTCTGCTATTTGTTTTAAGATACAGATTGAACAGATTCAAAGTCTTTTTGCTCTACTTTTTTGTCAATTGTTCTTGATTATGGCTGGATGCAGAACTTCATAGAAGGAGATAAACAGCGTATTGAGGGAAAGTGAACGCAGTCGTCTGCTTTTTCTTTGTCTCTTTGATATAGAAAATTTAATTTGGACGTAATCTTACAAAAATGAATTATGCATTTATTTGGTGCCTGGCATTGCACTGCTGACAGTGGCTGGCAGGCAGATAATCATTAGTGAGTGTTGAAGATCTACTGAACTGGGTCTTGTTATGGTAAAGATTTCCAAATGCCAGTGTTTGCTTGCTGCTATTAGCTTGGAAAAGATAAAATATGACATTGTTTACCTTTGCTTTGAATGTACAAAATCGTTAACCCATCTATGCAGGCAATTGTTTTAATTTTTTTTTTTGGGGGTAGAAAATAGCTATATAGACCACAGATGAAGAGATAGATAGAGTAGATAGATGGATAGATAGCTAGTGTACAGGACGCCAAGGTTGGGTCCTGGATGGGTGCTATGTAGCACCAGTATTTGGGTTATGGTCCCTTTAAGGGAAGTGTGGGGGGGTATTTAGGGGGTCACCCGAGATGGGTGAGGAATTCCTGGGATAGCAGTGTAGTGTAACGGTCACAGCCAAATAATCAGACCAGTGGTGATGTGCAATCTCTACTTTACTTAACAGTGAACTTCAACATAAATTGTACCGGAAATCGTGCGAAACTGGGTATACAGTACAGAACATTAATATGAACCGTAAAGGAAGAGGATATAACAATTACATTGCCGTTCAACTAATGTCCACAAGGTGGCAGCAGCGTGTTCTGAGTCCAATCTACAGATAGAAACGAAAACTTAAGAATCTCACGTGTCCCAAAATAGTAATTGTTCGTTCCACAGACTGTGAGCAGAGTGGACCTCCTGCTGACACCAACTTCACGCTGGCACTGCTTTCTACCTGCTTTGGTCAGGGGGTTATGGTGGCTGGAGATAGGGCCAACTCACTTCATGGACAGCTTCCACCAATGGACTGTAACAGAGTCCTCTCCACTGGGGCTTGGAAAGTTACTGCATGCTCTTGTGCTCACTGCTGGTGGGGGACCTGCACCAGAATCTGGACAAAAGGGCATCCCACTACAGCCATATTTAGGAGAGGACTGACTCACAGTTCTCTCTGTGTTAGAGAGGTGTTTAGGACCTGGAAATTTGGAGGCCCTGAAGTGATATTCGGGTGGGAAAAGGGCCTCCCCTCCTGACTACAGGGACTACAGTCCATACAAGGTTAGGAGCCACAGGAAGCAGCATTTAAAACAGAAATCAGTATTAGATGTGATGTGTGTGAGTAGGAGTGGAGAGAGACACTTGTTTGGAGTGCTGCACGTTGGCTGGAAGCTGCCAGATAGCCAGATAGAGTTCTCTCCCAGGGGGTTACGTTTGATGTGTTCATACCATCAACTTGTTTTTTGAGGACAGTACCCTGTTTCCCCGAAAATAAGACCTAGCGTGATTGTCGGTGATGGCTGCAATATAAGCCCTACCCCCCAAATAAGCCCTACCCTGTTTCCCCAAAAATAAGCCCTACTCTGAAAATAAGACCTACAAGGACTTTAACTAGGGCTTATTTGGGGGGTAGGGCTTATATTGCAGCCATCACCGACAATCACGCTAGGTCTTATTTTCAGGGAAACAGGATAGCTATGGACTTGAGTATAATATACTCCTGTGTTTGGATTTAACAGAGCTTGTCTGTTCATTGCATATCCTGGATTGAAGGATTGTATCCATCCATATTGTGACAGCCTATATATGCTTATCGTCTGTTCCTCATTGTTACATGTATGCACTACCCCCTGTTTTGAGGCTATAGTACAAGGATGTTCAAATTTATGAGCCACTGGTTCCTACCAATCCTTGAGAATTGCTCTCTTCCTGTGAGCCAACTCTTTTCCTATATTGGATAGTTCTTCTTTAACTATATGTTGAACAAGACTGACCCTCTTGCAAGATAGTGAGATTCGTTTCCCTCTTTCTTGCAACCAACAAATCCCGAATGTGTCCTGACGAAGCTTAACAGCTAAACACATTGACGCACTAGGGCTCACAGTGCATACTATATTTTTTGTATATGGTTTTTTAATTCTCATTTTTGTGGTCCTTTTTCTACTATATATTATGTATGTTTCTATGTTTCAATAAATATTAATTTTCTATATCCTTATTGTTTACTGTGCCGTTAAAGTCCGATTTTGTGTCACCTTTTGGGACCCTCCCTTTTTTGTATTCCCATAATTATTTACGGATGAGGCAATGTGAGATACAGATGAGCCTGTTTTTAACTTGTTTCTTGTAAGTGCACTACTTACCTTGCTAATAAATTGCATTTAACATAGTACACTCAGTTGGCGCTTCCTGTGTCTCCCCTTTCTCAATCTGTTTACAGAACTGGCTTTTCTCTGAGGACAGCTGCCGCCTGTCACCTTATTCTAAGAACTGTTGCTTTATGGACTGGTGAGCTTTTATTGCTCACATACTGCCTGTTGTATTTTTTACATGTACACTAGTTTTTGCGCTTACAGTTTTCTTTTTGTCATTAATGAATTAGAGCATAAACTGTGGGTCAGGCCTTCTCACCCAACATCAGTGCCTGACCTCACAAATGCGCTTCTGGAAGAATGGTCAAACATTTCCATAGACACACTCCTAAACCTTGTGGACAACCTTCCTAGAAGAGTTGAAGCTGTTATAGCTGCCAAGAGAGGGCCAACTCAATATTGAACCCTACGGACTAAGACTGGGAAGCCATTAAAGTTCACATGCGTGTAAAGGCAGGTGTCCCAATACTTTTGGTTATATAATGTAGATGGATAAAAAGATAAATAGTTAGATGTGGCTGAGCAAGGAGAGAGTGGCAGGTCACAAATAGTATGACACTGTAAAGCTGACCATACATGGCTCAGTTTTATTTTCAGTAAGCTGAAATAAAAAAAGAAGAACCAATTCCTTTAATCCACATCCACGCATTTTAGGGGGTGCAAGAATTCTCCCTGCTGTGTCACTGTATTCTACCAGCCTATTGGCTGCAGTGCAGATCAAGCTAAAGTTTTCCAGCAAGTCATTTCGTAAACAGTCGATCAGTAGATAAATTGCTCTTGAACATGACTGGCCATAAATGGATTGAAAGACCCAAAATTTTGATCCATCTATGGCAATCTTAAGGTATGCACATGTTGCTTATTGGGCAGAGGACCTATGGAGGGAAGGAAGGGAGGAATAGAAAAAGAAAAGCAAGAGTGAAACAAAGAGGGAAGCAAGCAACATATGGAACAAGGAAGGAAACAAGGAAGGGAATAAGGAAGGAGGAAAGGAAAGGGGAGGGAGTAAGAGGGAGAGGAAAGATGAAAAGAGGGAAAAGAAGAAAGATGAAAAGAGGAAAAAGAAGAAAGATGAAAAGAGGAAAAAGAGGGAAGGTGAAAAGAGGGAAAAGAAGAAAGATGAAAAGAGGGAAAAGAGGAAAGATGAAAAGCGTGAAAAGAAGAACGATGAAAAGAGGAAAAAGAGGGAAGATGAAAAGAAGAGACAAGAGAGAAAAATGGTGGAGGAATGAGAGGAGAGGAGGGAGGAAAATAATATGGAACAAAAAAATTATGGAGGGGAAGAGCGAAGGATGGAAACAAGGAAAAGCGTAGGAAAAAGAAAGGTAGGAAAGAACAGAGAAAGTAAAAATTCAATTTGAAAGCAAGCGGGGGAAGGGAGGAAAAAAAGAAGAAAAGGAGTAAGTTAGATAGGAAGTGATGGAGGAAGGAAGGAGGAAAGATAGATGGAATGGAAGATGATGAAGGAAGCAAGGGAAGAACGAAATGAGGGAAAGAATGAAAGAAGGCAGAAGGAATATATAAATAGCATGATTATAGATAATAAACTGATAGATGAGTGTGATATATGGTTATACTATATAATAACCAAATAAATAGATCATTAATATAAAATGTGTTAGTGTTCTGCATGGTCACACTATATAACATCTACAGCCATGAGTAAATGACATCATAAGGCAATATAAAATTAATTTTTACAGGCTTGACACCGGTTGCTTTTCAGGAGGGATCCAATTCGATCTATGCCATCCGGATACACTGGTCAGAAACAGTCCAGCAAACTGCCTTGAGAAAACAACAAACATTGCTAAACAAGTGAAGCTTTTTTTTAAATCGTATTAGCATTTACTGTATGTGCCCTTAATAAAGTGCTAAAACGGTTTTTCGCTCGATGCATATAATACACAGCGCATCATTGCTCGTTGCCTTCAGTTATTAAACCAAGTTCAAGTTATGCACCTATAATACCATACATATGTAATACATACTTGTTTTTATTTATACAGCAAGAGATCCCTTTTGTTTACATAAGTACTTTGGAATTTAAAACTGAGTGCCTCACATTAATGATTTCAATCAACTTAATTACTGTACCATACAAGCTGACTGCAAAAAAGCATTTGGGAGTTTGGTCGTGATTTAAATCTCCCTTCTGAACAAGGTCTTGCAGTTTCATATTAATTACATCCAACTTATCTATTAGTATCCATAATAAAATCTGATGTCTTGATGTTTTGTGATGTGCCACAAACCCCACTGATAGAAAAGGGCACGTGTGCAATTAAGATGATGATCAGACGTCTAAGCTAAACAAACCCAAATACTTCTAACTCCCAGATGAGCAAGAAGCTCTGATTACATTTCCCCAAATTAAAAATTAAGTTGTTTTTTGCTACCCTTCCCTTTATCATAAACAACGAATCAAGTGGAAAATTTTACTGGAAAACAGTTTACACCGGGAAAGCTACTGGAGCTGAAAAATCGGACTTGTGCATCATTTACTGTTAAGCAAGATGCCTGGCTGAAGGTGATAGGGCAGCCTAGCATGGGAGACACCGGCCCCACAATGTACTATATTACACTGACGGCTATGTGAAATTGAAATCTATGCTTCAATAGCAAAGATGCACAGAATCCAACACAGAGGTTGGAGCTCAGTAACACAACCTTAAAATAGATCTTAACCCTAACTGGGTGACGTTTAGGGGTTAGAAAAAAAACGACGGTATGGAAAAATTGTGGTCATACAAATGCTTTAAAAATACGCTTTGTAGTCACCAACTTTGGGAGTCATAAGCAGGCAGAGCGCAACTGAACTGAAAGAAAGAAGAAAAAACCCATAAGGAGAGCCTGGTTATGGGACTTGTCAAAGTCACATGACCAGCTCTCCTCCAATTATAAAGCTTCCTGCTACATTAGAGGAATTCTGTGGTCACAGCATACGCTTTATATTTAAAACATCATCATTGTAATAACATGCATACAATATATGTATAAGAGTGCATAAAGTGCTGATAAAGTGCAAAAAAAAGTCCTGTATAGTCCAAGCAACATATGTATTATTATTCCTCCACCAACGACTCAGATTGTTGCCAGTGTAAAGAAATACCAGCCACCACTTACCAGAAAATGTGCTATAAAACATGTAGCATGCTTAGCATGTCATCCCCGGTTGTCTATGCATCCATCCACTGTGCTTTCCCCTCCAATTTCCAGCACCAATCCAAGCGGCAGCAAATAAAGCTCACACCAAAGACAGCAAAGGTGGTAATAGTGTATTATTTATTGCACCATGAGAATCACATACAAAGCACACTGAACAAACAGACTGAAATATCAATGCAAAACTCTTGTAACTCACATAGAAAGTTGGTGCTGACCATTGTCATGCAGCAGTGTGATGTTAGCACTAAAGTTTCTGCCTCAATGAACGTTTAGCTGATAGGCTGTCTTTAGTGTCTTTTTTTCTTTACATGTTGTCCTTTTTTTCATCCACTTTTGCATTTTTTTGCATTTCAGTGTTGCTGATCTCTTGTAGCCCCCTCAGCCTGTCTGCATGCATGTACTCTAGCAGTGGCTGCCTGGAATTGTCCAAGGCTTTTTCCTGATGGTGACAATGCTTATATGGTATAATGAGCGTTGGCACAGTCACATTTAGGACCTCCATACATTATGCAAGAAAATTGCTTGATTTATGGGGGAATCCCTCCCACTGTGCTATTGTATTCTGACAGCGGGAGGTTTCCCAGCTGTCAGAATACAATGATCAGTGTCGGTGGCTATATTGAAAAAAAAAAAAACAACAGGCTGGTTGTGCTGAAGTCGATCGACTTGCCCATGCACGAAATTCCTGCTTAACTAGCTGAACATGAGATTTTTGTGATTTGGTTTACATTTATTTTAAAGCCCAACTTAAACGTCCGTTTATTTTAGCTAAACACTTTTCAGGTGCATCAAACTGAAAGCTGTGCAAAGTTTTATAGTTCATTATCTTTAGGAAGAAGCCACAGCCTGCGTAGAAAAGCTTGTCCCCTGCCAGCAGGGGCGTCGTGAGGGGGTGGCTAGCCGTGGCTGAAGCCCCGAATGTGCCCCCGAAAAGCCCCGAGCCTCAGGCATGCAGCTCTTCATTACAAGCCCCGAGCGGCGAGCGCCAGGACCGATCTGATCCCGAGCGCCGGCGAATTTGGCCGAGTTTGGCCGAGTGCCGTAGCAGGTCCCGCCTTCTGGAGCCTGCAACGCCTATGATGGACGTCCCCCTGGTCCAATGCTCGGACCGCGGGACGTGTGACGTCCATCATAGGCGCTGCAGGCTCCAGAAGGCGGGAATTTCAATGCGGCCGCCGCGCCACTGTAAGATCCCCGCTCAGCGCTCGGGCGGCCCGCTCTCCTCTCCTCCTCGGCTCCTCCTCGTCCTCTGACTGCCTGGCTGCTGTGACACCGCACACCACGGCTGAGCTGAGGTAGGTCAGACAGTGTATGTGGGTCAGGCTGGTCAGTGTAGGTAAATGTCAGTGTAGGTAGGTCAGTGTAGGTAGGTCACTACGGTCAGTGTAGGTAGGTCAGTGTATGTAAGTGTCAGTGTAGGTAGGTCAGTGTATGTAAATGTCAGTGTATGTAAATGTCAGTGTAGGTAGGTCAGTGCAGGTAGGTCACTATGGTCAGTGTAGGTAGGTCAGTGTATGTAAATGTCAGTGTAGGTAAATGTCAGTGTAGGTAGGTCAGTGTATGTAAATGTCAGTGTATGTAAATGTCAGTGTAGGTCAGTGTATGTAAATGTCAGTGTATGTAAATGTCAGTGTAGGTAGGTCACTACGGTCAGTGTAGGTAAATGTCAGTGTAGGTAGGTCACTACGGTCAGCGTAGGTAAATGTCAGTGTAGGTAAATGTCAGTGTAGGTAGGTCAGTGTATGTAAATGTCAGTGTAGGTAGGTCAGTGTAGGTAAATGTCAGTGTATGTAAATGTCAGTGTAGGTAGGTCACTACGGTCAGTGTAGGTAAATGTCAGTGTAGGTAGGTCAGTGTAGGTAGGTCAGTGAATGTAAATTTCAGTGAATGTAAATTTCAGTGAATGTAAATGTCAGTGTAGGTAAATGTCAGTGTAGGTAGGTCAGTGCAGGTAGGTCACTACGGTCAGTGTAGGTAGGTCAGTGAATGTAAATGTCAGTGTAGGTAGGTCAGTGTAGGTAGGTCAGTGTAGGTAAATGTCAGTGTAGGTAGGTCAGTGTAGGTAGGTCAGTGTAGGTAGGTCAGTGTATGTAAATGTCAGTGTATGTAAATGTCAGTGTAGGTAAATGTCAGTGTAGGTAAATGTCAGTGTAGGTAGGTCACTACGGTCAGTGTAGGTAGGTCAGTGAATGTAAAGGTCAGTGTTCACTACCGTCAGTGTATGTAGGTCAGGTAAGTCACGGCCCAGCCAAAAAAAAAAGCCTGCATCACGTGTACAACACCCCCCCCCCCGGGTCCGGCCTTGGACTTCGAGCTGAAGCCCCTGGTCTTTTTGCCACCTAGCAACGCCCCTGCCTGCCAGTATGCTATAAGGAAGGAACCAAGCTCTCTGTGTGAAAGCAGTGGTCTCTTTGCAGAGGTCTGATATTCCCCCTTCTGTGTCAGATTGATAGCTCTACAATCAGAATATTTAATGCTCTCTGCTGTTTGAGGAAATCAAGCATTAATTCAGCAGAGGGTGTGTTGGACCTGCAGACTGACCACTCCACATAGCGAGTCCTTTTGCTTCAGTATGCTGGCAGGAGAGCAGCTTTCTGCTCAAGTAGCTGTGGCTGTTGCCTACATAAAACAATCTGTAAGCCTTTGCGCATGTTTTGTTTTAATGCAACTGGAATGTACCGTATTTAAACTGAAAGTTTGGTGTATCTTTAATATAATAATATGTTCTTATCAGTAAGGAAGGATAGCTGCTCTAAATATTCAGTTTTGTATTGCTGGTATGTGTTTGTCTGTCTAATGTATTAAAGTGTATATATATTCATCAGGCCTTGTGGCCAAGTAACATAAGGATAGCGGTTGTTAGATTTCAAGGCACTAATGTGTGAAGGTGAGAAAAACATTTCAGAGAAACAGAGAAATTGTATTCCAAGGTCCTATAGTGTGAAGATGACAACAAGAAAACATTTTAGTGAAAGACATCTACATATAATTCCTTTTATAGCCTGATCCAGTGGCGGCTGGTGCTCAGAATTTTTTTTGGGGGGGTGCAAACACTGAAACTAAAAAAATTTTGAAAAAAAAAATCAATTGCAGCCACTGTGCCATCAAAGGCAGCTACTGTGCCAAACGCTTCCACTGTGCCCATCAAATGCTACCAGTGTGCCCATCATTTGCTGCCAGTGTGCCCAACTGCCCATCATATGCTGCCAGTGTGCCCATCAAATGCTGCCAGTGTGCCCAACTGCCCATCATATGCTGCCAGTGTGGCCATCAAACGCTGCCAGTATGCCCATTAAATGCTGCCAGTGTGCCCATTAAATGCTGCCAGTGTGCCCCCGCTCGCTCCCCATCTGCCCTGCACTTACCCCGTGTCTGTGGGGCAGCGGGTGACGGTGACAAGCGGGGTCCTTCATGCGTCTCCCGCCTCCTGATAGGCGTCCAATAGCGTCGCCTGTTGTTTCAGCCAATCAGGTGACAGATAAGAGACCCAAGCACCTGATTGGTGGTGAGGCGGTTCAGTGATAAGAAAAGCGAATAGTCATTCACTTTCCTAACACAGCTGAGTGGTCTGCGAGCGGCAAGAATGGCGCTCGCAGTTCACCTCGCAGTTCACCTAAATGCAGCCTTACTTACCAGCTCCGCTCAGGCTGTGCGTTCCACGGAGCTTCTGACGTCACTTCCGGTTTCCCTCTGGCACAGGGAAACTGGAAGTAACGTCTTAACTTGAAGAACAAAGCACCGGCCCATAGTGATGCTACGGGCGGAAGTTGTTCGGCGCGATTGAATGCACCACAAAGCAGGTAAAAATCCTGCAAATGAAGCGCCTCATCTGTAATCTTGTGATCCAGCGCCCAAACACAGTGCACTTAAAGGACATTTTTTTTTTTAAAGGGCCTTTTTAAAAAAAAAATATATTTCTTTTTACTGCTGGGGGGGGGGGGGGTTTGGGGCGGTGCCTGTGTGCCCCCTATGGACTGGCCGCCACTGGCCTGATCCCGTTACCTTGCAGGTCCTCCCCCACTAGTAGGCCTCATTCTATAGAAACTAGCAGACGTGACAGCAGTTGGAGAATTTGGAGGCTTTGCTGAGGATGTTGTAGGGAATTGGTAGTTTGTTATAGTGATGTTACTCAGTAATGGAGAGCGGGTCCTTTCAGGAAAGAATCCCATATAATTCACATGGCCAATTGCAACCCAGTAGAGCGAACTAATAACTTATCAGTCCAGAAACAACAGACACTCATTATTGAAATGTGTGCATATTCAGGATATACCCATATAAACATGTCCACATGACTGATAGCAACCCAACAGAGCAGATCAACAATAAAATCCAATAGTAAGAGAAAATCACTGGACATAGAACACTGAATGCTGCTGGTCTTTTGCAAATGCTGTAGATGCTGCCTGATCATAGGTTTATCAGTAATTTGGTGGGGTCACCAGGGGTTTTTATAGACTCAGGCACTTGTGTCTCGTGGCATTAATGGTAGAGCCTAGAGAGAATGATGATGTCACCCTTTCCATCATATCGCAAATGCTAGGTGTGAAAACATCATAGAAGGCACTGGGGGGAATGAGGTAGAGGAAGGAGCAGAAGAGGAGCACTGGGAATGTATCAGTGGGTCATGGGGGAAGGAGACTCTTGCCAGACACTGTAATTTTCACCTGAATGAACAAAGTAACAGGGCCTCTTTACATTTCCAAATCCATTCTCAAGTCTCTGATAGTAAGATCTTTAGAATGGTAGGCAGCTCATAAATTGAATCAGATAATCTGTCATTTTTTAAAACAAATTGGTGGGTTTCAGTGTTTACTTGCAAACAGGGACATGAAATCATTTGACCTGTGTGCAAGATCACCAGAACACCACAGCTTGATAAAAAAATAAATATATAAATGGTGTGCTTAGTCAAGTTCAGCCAAGCTGGGCATGGTTTTCATGGTGCCAGGGCTCTTGAAGGGGTATAGTTAAATAAAACAAATCTTGTACACTTTAAATATGCTTATATAGGTGTGCTACAAGTAAGAGTCTCACGGACCTGTATAAACATCAACACAATCATTCTTTTAAAAATGAGAAACACTGCTATTAGATATAATTTTGTGTACACTAAAAATAGTCATAGAGCTAACACTTTGGGCCTAACAGAAGAACTTCACTAGACTAGTGATGGACTGCTGAACTACCAGCAACTGTTGAAACAATAAACACTTTAGTCAGACATATGCAGTGTACAATATAGTGTATATAGTACATGGATGTGTAATGTACAATATAGTGTATATAGCGCAGGAGTCTATAACGTACTATACAGTGTATATAGTGCATATCGTTTTGTGTTGTTTTTTTTTTTTGTTCAGCCAACATATTCCTCTATCCACACAAATTAGGTGGATGAAGGAATCCCTCCTACCAGGATATTGCCTGTCCACCAGTGAAATGCTCCCCCAAGTCAGTCTTTTCCCTAGTACAATACCCCCCCCCCATCAGTCCGTCCACCAGTACAAATTCCCCCCACCCATGTCAGCCTGTCCCCACCCCCAGTACAATCCCCTCAGGTCAGTCTGTGCCCAGTACAACCCCCCAGGTTAGCCTTTCCACCAGTACATCCACCACCCAAGTCTGGTGCATCCCCAGTACAATCTCCCCAGGTTACTCTGTGCCCAGTATAATCCTCCCTCCTCCCAGTTAATTCCACCCAAGGGTAAGTCACTGCCCACTACAATTCCTCCCCTCCCCATTAGTCTGTACCAACTAAAATTCCCCTCCTCCAAGTTAGTATATGCTCACTACAATTCCTCCCTCTCCCAAGTTAGTCTGTGCCCACTACAACTCCTCCCCCCAGGTTAGACTGTGCCCACTACAATCCCACCCTCAGGTTAATCTGTGCTCAATACAATCCCCCCCCCCCCCGAGTTAGTCTGTGTTCACTACACCCCCCCCCCCCAGGTTAGTCTGTGCCCACTACAATCCCTCCAGGTTAGTTTGTGCCCACTACAATCCCCCCCAGGTTAGTCTGTGCCCACTACAATCCCCCCTCAGGTTAGTCTGTGCCCACTACAACCCCCGCCTTTCTAGTCTGTGCCCACTACAATCCCCCTCAGGTTAGACTGTGCACACTATAATCCCTTCCCCCTCATGTTAGTCTGTGCCCACTACCCCACTACAATTGCTCCTCCCCCCGGGTTAGTCTGTGCCCACTACAATTCCCCCCCACCCCAGCTCCCTGCCACCGGCAGAGATGCCAAACCCCCCCTACAGCTGCCCGGAGCTCCAGCGACAGGACTGCAACTTGAGTCACACATAGAGATATATAGACATAAATTTTGAAGCCATGAAAAAAGAAAAAAACATTTTTTTCTGGGAAAAAATGGAAATTGTCAGAAAATTGTAAGAAAAATGTAATGTGGAGTAGTTTTACAAATTGAAAGTAATTTTGTTACACTGGGAATGTGAAATGCAGTGTATATAAAAATATTATGTTTGAAATAAAAGTAAATATTATTCAGTAAATAAATTAAACTTGCTTTTTTACATTTTATCTTTTATTGCAAATGGAATAACAAGGACTGTATATGTTAAGAACACTTCAACTATACAGTACATGAGAACAGGTTTCCATCCCCTATTCACTCACAATAATTTAAAAGCTTCCTGACATTGACAATGCTGATCCAGGAACATATATTGCTCTTACAGGAGCTTGATCAATTTTCACCTGATTTCCAGGTGTCATTTTCTCTATAAATGAAGGCATTGTGTATTTTTGGGTTCCTGTGCTTTGCAACGCTTCTTTATTTGAAGATGCTGTGATGATTCAGAAGCAGCAAAAAGAGTGTTTCTGGAATGAGAACTCTCTAGAGGGAAAAGCTACGTGTGCTTTCATTATGGGCCTCATCTTTTAATTCCATTAAGTATTTTTTTTATTTCTTTAGGGCACCTCTGGCATGCAGGGATGTGTTTTGTCATCCTTGTAGCATTTGGAAAAGAATATTTCTTCTCACAATATTTGCAAATTACTGCTTTGCTCTCAGCAGAAATTACACTGCAAATTTGTTTCCAGACTCTAGATGTTGGGCTCACCATTTTACCGAGAGGAGGAAACGAAAAACCAATATACTGAGCACGCTATAGGGAAACATTATGTTGTGATGATGGAGAACATTTATAGGTTAAAAAAGATAAACAAATTTGTCAGACAAAATTGCTGTCTTACCTGTCAATTAAGACCCGAGAGGACAGAAACTATAATCTACTGTATCCCAACAATCACCCAACTGTAGGAGGTACAAGATGGAGCCCATAAGCAAACTAAACTGGAGCCCTTCCCCTGCAGTGCCCCCAGTGGCAGAAATGCATATTTCTCTTGTTTGAGAACTGCATTGAGAAGCAGAATGTTACTTGAACTGTATCTTATGCCGTGTACACACGTACACACGGGCAGACTTTTCGACCGGACCGGTCCAACGGAACGAATCCGTTGGTAAATCCAATCGTGTGTGGGCTTCATCGGACCTCCAACAGACTTTTTCTGTCGAAAATCAGACGGACTTTAGATTTAGAACATGTTTCAAATCTTTCCGAAAAATCCATTTGTATGCCAGTCCGACGGACAAAAAAGGACGCAAGGGCAGCTATTGGCTACTGGCTATGAACTTCCTTATTCTAGTCCAGTCGTACATCATCGCGTTCAAACAAACGGACTTTCGAACGGACTTTCGAACGAACTTTCGAATGGACTTTAGTTCGTTCGTGTGTGGGCAAGTCCGGTCGTTCGCAAGTCCGTCGTAACTCCATCGAAAGTCCGTCGGAAAGACCGTCGGACATTTGATGCTGAAAAGTCTGCCCGTGTGTACATGGCATTAGGGTTTGTTTGTCTTCAACTGAGTGAACTTGCAATAAGACTTTACATACAATATCAGAAATCTTTCATTAGGGTCTTCATGTTATATAGTTTGAATATCATGTCATAGATATATTATTTATCACTGTAAAAGAACATATTGCACCCTTTTTTCCCCAATTTTTCTGGGGAAAAAATGGTCTTTCAATCTCTAGTCACATACAGATCCTCTGTGACAGGGGCAACACAGCGAGCAATAGGGTTGTGGAATTTAATCGCTGCATCGATGCATCGCGATTTGGTGGTCCTCGATGCGGTATCGATGCAAGTGACCCGAAAAATCGATGTCGGGTGACGTCATCCCGACTTGCCCCGCCCCTCCCGGAAGAGTGCTCCTAGCATTTTTGTCAAAATGGCTTTTGTTAATAAATGCAATTGTAATCCATTAAGTGGTGACCACTGTATGTGTTTTTTTTTAAATATATGCATCTTCATACCTCGTTTTTTAGTCTGTGTATATAACTATATAAGCCATTCATGTGACTGCTCGGTCTGGCCCACCTCTCTCCTTTCACGTATCTCCTGACGTCAGCCCCGTCTGCCTCTCTTCTAATCTGATAGCTAAAGGGGCTGAGAACTCCCACCGACGTCAGAAGGGACAGAGAGACATGAGACTGAGAGGAAAGAGGCGGGCCGGACTGAGCAGTCACATGACCGGCTTATACAGTTATATACACAGACTAAAAAAAACGAGGTATGAAGATGCATATATTTAAAAAAAAAAACATACAGCGGTCACCACTTAATGGATTACAATTGCATTTATTAACAAAAGCCATTTTGAGAAAAACACAGTTATACACAGACTAAGAAATGAGATATGAAGCTGCATATATTTTAAACTGCACATTATTTCTCCGCCCCCCCACCCCAGTTTGCACATTTCACTGTGTTAACTCCTAGTGTTTTGGAAGATGCAAACGAGGGAGCCCAGAGAAATGTCATCACAGAGACGGTACAGGGAACCCTCCATTCTCTCCCCTGCCTGTCCACGGCGCTGGCAATAATACTGTGGGCATCCGGCTGTGACAGCTTGCAGCTTCACAGCCGGGTGCGCCTGTCTCACTGTGCTGTCCTGCACAGCCAGGCAATCTTCTGGGAACTGTGATGTGTCCCAGAAGATTGCAGGGAGGAAGGGCCGCCTAGGCGGCCCAAGCGAAAGTGGGAACGCATCAGTAATCACGATGCATCGTGATGCATTGCGGAATCGAATCGAATCGTTGACCAGATAATCGTAATCGAATCGTGAGACCAGTGAAGATGTGCACCCCTGGCGGGCAATGACTGGTGCGACCGCAGCGCCTCAGATGTATATCATCCTTGGGTGTTGAAGGTGTTGATGGTGTAAGAGCACAGTGGGCTCCATCCACCTCGGGCCTGTGTACTTTGCACCCATGGATGATATGCCACTGTTTGCAAGGCAAATTTCTTTTCACTTAATAGGATAATACCAAAGTCTTTTGAAGCTTCATGTGGTTTACCAACTTTAGAGAAGTGCAAGAGCAGGGATGATATTGGAAATTAGGAACGGCCTTGCCCACTTTTCATAATCTTCCATAACATTTTTGTGTGAGTACCCTGGTGTGCCCCAGGTCTTTTAGGGCCCCAGAAACTCCTGTGTGGATTTCAAGGTGACAGCTATAAGTATCTATGCTAAACTGGGGCAGATTTCATTGTCTCTGCTGGAAGCATTTGTGGGTCACACCCTCCTCATCGAGCAATTTAGGAGCACACTATGTTTTTGGCACATCAACAGTTATTTTTCTGTTCTTACAGAATGTTTAAATGGATAATTCATGAGAAAATGTGCGTGTAATTAATAGATGTACAAGATATGTTTTTTTTTTTTTTCGTTTCCCGCTCACCTGCATGTTTGTCAAATTGAGATGAGTGGCTGTGTCCGTATAATGCTTCAGCAGCAGCTTCAGCCGCATAAACAAATGAATGGGAATGAGGCCTAAATGCCTTGCCAGCTTCCTAAAGACAAAGAACTGAAGCAAGAGAATGTTAACTGTGTTTAACTCACCAGCAAATTATTTTTTAGTTTATGATGACTATGGTTTAAAGTTGACAATTCTGTAAAATTACTTGTACTGAATATCACTATGGCTATATGGCTGGCAATAAACATATGCAGCACATTTATTTTTATAAAGGGTAATTCAATTCCTCCTACTTGTTTTACAGTTCTCATTTTTATTACGTCTCCGGTCCCTTCTTCCTGCGTTTCCTTGTGTAAATCTATGCCTTTAAATGGTTGATTATAGCTTATTTACTTGTTCTGCTCCCTTTTTTTTAACAACCTTTCATTCCTCTAAATAATGACATTTCTATAAATGGCAGCTTGTGTGCTTGGCACCTGCATGCGCTCTGTTTCCTTCAACTGGACTTGCTCTGTAGTATCGGCAGAATAATTTAGAGTAGGATAGCTGCTTTCACAGATGCCATGACATTTAAAAGTTTAAAAGAAAGACTGACATTTCTGATGGAGACACAGAGGCTCAACTCTGCTGATTCTTTGATAGAGTTGCTATATTACTTTAAATGCTGAAAACAGAAGGGAGGAATCTTAATACTAAGAGTGTTCAAAAACCATAGACAGGGAACAGTATCAAAACATATTTAGATGATGTATGATCTGATCATTCTATAAGCGGAAAGGTAGCCATTTCCTTCGCCTGGCCCATGTGTATGTCTTATAGAGCAGAAGTTAAAGTTGATGTAAACCCTCACAAATACCCAGTGAAGTGCACAGCCTCAGATGATACACAGAGATGAAACAAATCTCCCTACATAAGTTTTACATGTATACCTTCAGCTTGCTATGTTTTTAGAAAGTGAACATTGTGTTAGAGATTTTCTCTTCATGTTCAGCACTGGGTGTGAAGTCTTGGCATACACCATGTGACAGCTGATTGGAGGAAAGCCCCCTCCACATAGGCAAAGAAAGGAAAGAATGTGCAGAGCTGTGCTGTGAATAGACCAGCTCTCTGCTAATCAATTTAAACACCCACCCCAACGTGAATTTCAGTCTGCTTTTATCTCCAGTGTAGGAGAACTTGTCAGAAGTTATCATACTGATAACAGAGGAACGAAGCAGCAGAAAGACACGGGACATCGTGCTTTGGAGATAGATAAGAAAACACTACAGATACATGTGCTTAGGTCAAATTTCATGAATCAAGTTTATATCCACTTTAAAGAGGCTTTAAAGGCTCAAGTTTTTTTAGCTTCATGCTTTCTATGCATGAAGGTATAACCACCCCCCCCCCCAATACTGACCTGAACTCCCTCACTCCCTCTTGATCCAGCGATGTGCACGAGAGCTGAGCTTCTCCTGGGTCTCTCATTCCTCATTGGCTGAGACAGCAGTGGGAGCCTTTAATCTTTAAGCAGTTTTTAATCGTGTGTTTGCTGCATGTTTTTCCACGCAGAAAAACATGCATGCATTTGCCGCATTTGGGGTGCTATTACCAATAACTTGCACCACAAGCATGACACACGTTTTTAAGCATTCCGTAAATGCATGCAAAAATGCACAATTTTGCATTCATAATACGTTCAGGTGTGAATGGAGCCTTAAAGGCCACAATGTTTCAGCACCTTTATTCTCCTGCAGGCTATTTATAGGTGTGATTATTTCCTGTAATGTGCGCTAAAATCAGGAGCCACGACAGGTGCTTGAGCCCCTGCAAGTATTGTACTTGTACCTCCTTGACAACCCTTAACTATCGATCTGTACACAAAAAACACAAGACCATTTGGTTTCTTTCTTGCCTTCTTGATGGTATAATACCAACTGTTTGGCTCTTTCTGATAGACATTTCTGTTTTTTTTTTTTTTTACTGGTGTACCAGTGTTGATTTCCTCTTCTCTCCTGGGATAGCTGTTTGCAGAAAGTGTGGAGCATGAGTGTTTCTGGAAGCATTGCAAGCCTCTGTCCTTCTCCTTGGTACAGCACCACCTACACATTGCCAGGGTTGCTCCGATAATATGGAATGTTGGAAATGAAATGGCCCTGGGGCAAGGTAGTCAGGGTAGGATGCAAAGGAAGTAGAGAAGAAAAGCAGATAAGATTTTCCTTTGGATGTTATCTTTTTACTGACAGCCTGCATATGCTTCACGGTGAATGACACATTTTCATCCAGCTCAGACAAAGCACAACCTCTGGCTGAAGCTATATGTCCTAGAGCAACAGCCGTATGGGACTCTGGTAGCCTTTTAGCACCAGGCCTCATTTGCAAAAATAGGAGCAACCCAGGGAACTGGTTATCTCATGACAGGAACCTCCCTATCTAGAGCATCTGCATGGTATCTGGTTCTGCATGCATTTTGAATGCCTCATTCTGAAAATCAGAGCCTGAGATTTACTGGTTTGCCTTGGTAATCCTCTATACATATTAACTAGGTCATTGGTTTGGCCTTTCGCCCGTTCTCCTTAGTGTCTACTGATATGTATTTTGCAGGGTAGCACTGTGTGACCAGGATGACAAGGACTTTGCGGATTGGTCTCTGCTAGGGGTATCTTTCATTCAACAGCCGAGCAGGAGTCAGCCTGTCTCCTCCAGGGCACAGCTGCATTACATCTCCGTCTGCCTGGCTTATTGTGCAACGTGTTATTTCTTTATACAGAGCTCTCTATTGATTTAGGAGTTATATGATTCCTTTTTTTTTTATTCTTCTGTTTCTTCCTACATTTTTTTCTTCCTAGGAGACTAAATTGATTTCTGAGAACGGGTTCCCCTCCCTGTTCCCTCCCACCCTCCCTCCACTTTCTTCATTGGAAACTGCGGTCTGATGAGGATTATTTCTCAGCTTCTTTAACTTTGTAGATTTTAAGTCCTCTCCATCAGGCGGGTTTATGTGCTGGATTAGAATCTTATGCTGGTAGCTTTGTTTGTGTGACTAAAGCTATGGTAGAGAGGTTTGAAATAAAGCCTGCTCTCATTTCAGAGTCTAGGTACCATGTTGCCTTTAATTAGTCCCAAAGACCCTGATGTTTAGATGCAAAGAATGCTGCCTTCCATGAAAATAAAAAAAAAAATACTGTACTGAGGCAAACTTTCACAGCTTGAATGCTGTCCAAAATTAGTTGTTCAGTAGATGTAGTTTTAGCTCCACAACTGCTAATGATTGCAAGGAAAGACCCCCCCCAGTGATGCCTTCCTTGACCACAGCTAGATACTCCCAAAATGTATATATAGTTATATACTGTATACTGTTTTATCTGCCTAAATATCAACAACTCCATCCAGACATGCTTGTGAATAGATCACCTGTGCCCTACTGTATAATCAGGTGAGCAACCTTACTTTTTTGTAAAGCAAATAAAAATGACTTGGTTATCTCTCCACCTCCATGGTGGATGGAAGAATGATGGGGAAGCCAAACACTGATGAGGTCATCCCAGTGATTTCCTCTCCTTCAGCCAGTTTTTATTGTCTACATGCAATGCAGTGGAGCAAAGCTGGCTACTAATGCATGCATGGGACAGAGGGTGTTAATATGAAGATGGATTTGAAAGCAAACCTATGGTCAAAATGTAAAATCACATAGCTCCCAACTATCCCTGATTTCGAGGGACTGTCCATGATTTGGAACAAAGTCCCTCTGTCCCTCTTTCCATCTCATTTGTCCCTCATTTAGGTCTGATCTATATAATTGTATATAAAATGCACTTTTTATCTTTCAAAAGGTGTTTCCCAGTGCTAAACCTTTCATCCAATTTCTAATTTGCTGCATTTGTAAATTTCAAAAGCCAATATAAAGGATTAGTAGTGGAAGAAAAGCACTTGTGGGTTTAACTAATCACTTTTTTTTGTATAATTCTACTTTAAGGGGGTGTGGCAGGGTGTGTGTCCTATGCCGACATACTTTTGCTAATAGGTGTCCCTTGCTCCCATCTACGCCTATTAATCTGAACGCTCTTGAAGTTTGTACACTTACTTTGTGAAGATCTCCACATTTACTTCCTTGAATTCCGTGCAATGTATGCCCTGTGATTAAACACTGCTGTGTCTCAGATTTCACAGAACCTGCCTTCTGAACTTTCAGGAGGTGGAGTCAGTACAGGAATCACTGCTTGCTGTTAGCAAGGTACCATGGGATACGTTGTCTTTAAAAATTGAAAGTAAACAGCAGATGAGAAGCTGCAAAGCATGCAGGGAATCCAGAAAGTTATAGAAAGAAATGGCCAGCAGACAGACAGCACTCACGAGGATTTTTCAAGTAAATTTATATTGGATTGTCAAAAAAAACCCCTTTGTTTGTATTACTATTGCAATGCTGATGTTATCAATTGAAAGTGTATGCTGTACCTCCTTAAGTACTTATATCTGTCAATATTTATTTACAGTGTGGTTTGTGTGTCTTGCATGTGTAATGTTTTTGGAGAAAAACAAAAAACAGCTTCATGTAGTACTGTCCAAGGTCCCTTTCATATGATTTGTTGCAGCCCCCAAATTCCTGAGGAAAGAATCTGGATTCTTGCTGCTGGAATGACCAGTTATGCGATCAGCGTCTGACTGCGCCCAGGCTTGGACATCTGTTCGAGACCGCAGCTAATTGGTCTGTGTGCAGCTACAAGTGATCAGCAGTGGTTGCTGTCAACCTACCGTTAGTTTGAATGGGCTGAACAGCGACTGCTGACCGCATAACCTCATAATTCCAGCAGCAACATTTGCAGATTCTCGCTGCAGTAATCCAGTGGCCGCAACAAACCGGCCATGTGAAAGGGGCCCAAGACTAGTTGTGAGGTTGGACAGGGTTCCTCCCTCCTGCATATGTTTGACATTGCAGCCAGCAAGAAGACGATGCTTTGACAGATGACATCTTTCTCTGTCCCTAAGTACTTGACCTCACAAGGAATGCAGGAGAGTGGGGCTTCTCAGCAAAATGTTCCAGGCATGGAGGCAAGTGCTAGGAGATGGACAAAAGTGGCTTCTCTTAAAGCAGCCATCTCTATACTAGCTGTATTGTTGGACGGCCATAGAGCGAGGAGGGGTGCTCTGACCTCGCAGCAAGCCTTATGCCCTGTACACACGGGCGGACTTTTCGGCAACAAAAGTCCAACAGTCTTTCCGAAACGCCTACACACGATCACACCAAAGTCCGATGGATTCGTACGTGATGACGTACGACTGGACTAAAATAAGGAAGTTCATAGCCAGTAGCCAATAGTTGCCCTAGCGTCGGTTTTCGTCCGCCGGACTAGCATACAGACGAGCGGATTTCTCGATAGGAACTGGGTCCGGCGGAATTCCGACGTAAAGATTTGAAATATGTTCCAAATCTAAAGTCCGTCAGATTTTCGACAGAAACAGTCCACTGAAGGTCCGATGAAGCACACACACGGTCGGATTGTCTGCCGGATTCGGTCAGTCGGACCAGCCCGGACGAAAATTCTGCACGTGTGTATAGGGCATTAGATAGCGCATACAGAACACAGAATGGATGGTTAGAACCCCTTTTAAAAATTATTTTTGGTGTCTAGGGCAGGAGGTGAGGGGCAATCTTTAACAGGATCACAGTGGCAAAAAAACAAAAATTTGTGGGATAGGGGAAGGCCAGAACCTTTGTTATAGTAGAACTATAGGCAAAACTTTTTTTCAATTTGGATAGAACAAGGGAGGGTTATAACCCCTGTCAGTTTTTGTTTTGTCTCAGTGTCCCATTGCAGAGATTTACCTTCACTTCCTGTCCCATAGCCAAACAGCAAGTGAGAGGAAATCAATGCAAATTAAGGAAATTTCTTGAGAACCCCCAGGCCACCAGAACTAGTAGTCCCATTGGAAGATTTCCCCTCTATTACTTTTCTAGGGACAACCCAAAATTTGGGATTTTCTTTTACTTTCACTTTCCATGATAACGATAAACAGGACGAATAGAAGGTGAATCTCCTTAACGAGGGTACAGACAGCGATAAAAACGGAAAAGTGTTCTAATCCCTCTCCACTCTATCCAAAACTAAAAAAAAAAAAAGTTTTGTCTTTATTTTTTCCTTAACTGTTTATAACTGTTGTATCCGGCCTGCTTTAGCCACATTGTTAGCAGGATAAAAAAGCAAAGAGAACTCTAGGAGTCAATAACAAAACCCCAATGGGGTTTCTAAGTGTTCCCTACCCAATGCAGAATTAAAAAAATAAAAAACAGTTTTGGCTAAAGATGCATTTTAAGAGAGCATTCATCTAAACATTTCAGGTCATCCAAGAAATGCAAGCATTATAGGTATATTTTATTTAGTAGCTGCATAAATACATATAAATTTCTTCTGTTTTCACTGTTCAGATTAGACAGATGCTAGATGAGAAAGATGTTTGATTTATCAGGACAATAAATATTTGTGGATCTTTGAAGCTGGAAAATAGGTTAAGTTTTACATTTTGATGACTGGTTTAAAGCCCAAAAGTTTATTTCATTATGTATGCATGGAAATCAGGGTATATTGACAACCCATTCATTTCTGCCTTTATGTTTCTAACATAAATATACAAATTCAGAAAGAAATAAAGCCACTGGCAGACAGTTTTGGTACAACAGAGTTTAGAGGAGCACAATGTTTATGAGGATTTTTGTGACAATAAAATTAGATATTCTACTTCCACTTTAAATAAATGTCTCAATTTACAGTGGCGTGTGACAGGTTTGCCAGGAACCATAGAGATCTCTCTCCCAGGCACAGCATGGCTGTGACAGTATAAAAGCCAAACTACTTAAACCAGAACTCCAGTGAAACAGCTAAATACACAATTTAAATTCATAGGCTTACTGTTTTACCTGCCAATGGATTTGTAATTCTATACAGTAAAACAGAGTGATTAAGAACTCATTTATGATGGTCATTTGTTTGCTTCGTTTTTCTCCCCATACAAGTCATTGGGGATATAAAAAATGTCAGAAGCAGCTCAAAAGGATCCTAGAAGCACGTGAGTTGCATGGCAATTGCAAGCTGAATGGACCTGATGGGATGCTGCATTTGTGTCCAATTTGCAGGGAGCTGCTCCAGTACAGCCCTTCTCAACCTTTTTAGCCTAGGTCTCGAGGAACCCTTAAAGCAGTATTAAACTCAAAAGCAAACATTTATCATGTTGCAGCTTGCCAATTCTTAGATGTGATGGCTGTATTGGTTTCCTTTTTTATGCCTTCTTTCTTCTATTCTCATCTGGTGATCCTGCCAGCAAGTCTTTTGTTTTTCACAAACTCAAGCTCTCCAGCAGAATGTATCAGTTTACATGGATGAGCCAAACCAAATAACTCTGACAGGGGTGATTAAAATAATCAGCTTTTATTTATTCATCTAAAGCCTTTATCCCAAAATGGAAAAAAATGTTGCTGCGACTGATTATAAAGTTTGAGCTGGAGTTTGGCTTCTGTTTGTTAGTTTAATTAAATCTGCTAATACATTTAAAACTCCCCCACCCACCAAACTGTAAATGCTGCTGTCTCTTGTACCTCCTGCTCTCATTCCTCCAGAATTGTGTTTTACTAATATAGGTGGTGTGTTACTGGCCAGATCACCAGGTGAAAACAGAGGGAAAAATGTCAAAGAAAAGAAAACTGATTCAGCCACCACCTCTAATAATTGGTAAGCTGCAATATAGTACATTTTTTATTTTAATACCACTTTGTCGTGCTACTGACTTTGTCAAGTGGCATTGGTCCTAGAACACATCAGGCTCCATCAAATGAGAGGTCAATCAGTCAGAGCTTAAGGAACCCCTAACAATTTCTGGAGAAGCCAGTACCACAGAACCTTGGCTGTGAATGGCTGCTATAGTACGTGGTAAAGATAACTATGAAATAATAATAGGAATCACCTCCCAGAGGAGGGCGAATCACAGGAATGGCTGAACAAAATTTAAAAATTCTTTGACATGTAAAATAGTTAAAGTGGGCCTTGCACCTAAATAGCAAGGTCACCTCCCAGAGGATGAAGAATCACAAGAGTGGCTGAACAAAAATTTTTAATTATTTGGTATGTAAAATAGTTAAAGTGGCCACCTAAATAGCATGGTCACAATGTGGTCCCACTCCCTTTTGCTAAACGTAGCATAAAATGTAAAAGAAAAAAAAAAGTGTTGGGGAAAAATGTAAATAATATACTGTATGTAATATATATCACCCAGCTTCAGTCTGCAGTGACATCCTCCTGGAGAATGTTTGGTGACCCAATAAAAAACTATCCTGCACTATGCTGCAGCATCTTCCCCTAAGAAATTGGAATACTCAGCATTTTCAGGGATTTGTTGGCAGGTAGATTACATCACAGAACCAGAAAAAAATGTTTTTCCGCCGTGTGTGAATCTTTTTTTTTGCAATTCAACAAGCAGAAAAGGGGCCACAATAAAGAAGCCATGCAAGGTCTGCTTTTAACATGCATTCAGTCATTTGGCTGTTTTCCTGGAGTTCATCCTTTTCTATATATTCCTATGGCAAATCCACTAGAGGGTGCTTGAATTTTGTCTCTGTTGTTCTCTAAAAAAAATAGGTAAAGATTAGGGATGAGCCAAACACCCTCCTGTTTGGTTCGCAGCAGAACATGCGAACAGGCAAAAAATTTGGCAGAACACACGAACACTGTTAAAGTCTATGGGACACAAACATGAATAATCAAAAGTGCTAACTTTAAAGGCTTATATGCAATGTATTGTCATAAAAAGTGTTTGGGGACCTGGGTCCGGCCCCAGGGGACATGTATCAATGCAAAAAAATTGTTTGATTGTGAAAAAAAAAGAAAATTTAAAACTGCCGTTTTTACGTAAGCAGTGATTTTTTTAATGCTTAAAGTGAAACAATAAAAATGAAATATTCCTTTAAATATCGTGCCGGGGGGGGGGGTGTGTCTATAGTATGCCTGTAAAGTGGCGCATTTTCCCAGTGTTAAGAACAGTACCACAGCAAAATAACATTTCTAAAGGAAAACTTGTCACTTAAAACTGATCGCGGCTGTAATAAATTGTCGGGTCTCGCAATATAGATAAAACTCATTGAAAAAAAAAGCATGGGATTCCAACCCCAAGTCCATTACCAGGCCCTTTGGGTCTGGTATGAATATTAAGGGGAACCCTGAACCAAAATTAAAAGAAAAAATTGCGTGGGGGTCCCCCTAAAATCCATACCAGGCCCTTCGGGTCTAATATGCAAATTAAGGGGAACCCTGCACCAAATTTTTTAAAAAATGGCATAGGGGTCCCCCCAAAATCGTCTCGTATGGATTTTAAGGGGAACCCTGCGCCAAAATGTAAAAAAATGGCGTAGGCCCCCCCCCAAATCCATACCAGACCCTTATCCAAGCGCGCGACCTGGCAGGCCGCAGTAAAAGAGGGGGGATGAGCGAGCGCCCCCCTCCTGAACTGTACCAGGCCACATGCCCTCAACATGGGGAGGGTGCTTTGGTGTAGCTTGTTGATGGGGACAAGGGCCTCATCCCCACAATCCTTGCCCGGTGGTTGTGGGGGTCTGCGGACAGGGGGCTTATCGGAATCTGGAAGCCCCCTTTAACAAGGGGACCCCCAGATCCCAGGCCCCCCCCCGGGTGAAATGGTAACGGGGTACATCTGTACCCCTACCATTTCACAAAAAAAGTGTCAAAATGTTAAAAATGACAAAACACAGCTAGGTACAAGTCCTTTATTAAAAATAAAAAAATAAAAATGTCCCACAATGTCCATTCATCTTCTTCTATCACGCCGCCCCGGACCGAAAAAGAAAAAAAAAATCCACAACCGGGAGCTTCCATGGGAGGCACCCACTGGCTGACGCATCTTGGCTTGTGACAGCTCTTATAGAATTGAGGGCGGCGCCACCCGGTGACATAACTGGGTGACCCCGCCCCCCTATGCCGCATGGGGACTTCCCCGTGGCTTTCTCATGGAGGCTCCCGGTTGCGGATTTTTTTTTTCTTTTTCGGTCTGGGCGGCATGATAGAAGACGATGAATGGACATCGTGGGACATTTTTATTTTTTTATTTTTTAATAAAGGACTTGTACCAAGCTGTGCTTTGTCGTTTTTAACATTTTGACACTTTTTTTGTGAAATTGTTGGGGTACATTTGGGCAGGACCCAGGTCCCCAAACACTTTTTATGACAATAACTTGCATATAAGCCTTTAAAATGAGCACTTTTGATTTTTCATGTTAGTGTCCCATAGACTTTAACGGTGTTCCGGCGGCTTTCGAATTTTCCCCGAACACCGCATATTGTTCGGTGTTCACAGAACATCCGAACAACCAAAGTTCGTCCCGAACTTATGCTCGGACCGAATGGTTTGCCCATCCCTAGTAAAGATGCACAGCTTGTGACAACGATAGTTACACTATGTTGTTCCTAACAGTATTTATGTCTCAACAAACAATCACATGTTGTTTCACATCATTCAGAATGGAGAAACCGTTTTTGGCTGGATCTCTTTTTTTTATGGCTAGGAAAGCTGTTTCCTCTAACAGTCACCCCCTCCCCGCTAACACCCACACACTGCATGCAGCACATTACAAAAAAAATACTTTTAAATGAAATAAATTAACTATTTTTGATTATATTTCCCTATTCACATATTGCTTTTGAAAAAGACCAATGCATTTCCACAGTGAAAAAAATCCTTTTGATCACAGCACATGTATTGTTTTGACAGATATCATCGTATCATCTTCTGTATAGCAAACTAAGAATGTATGATAATAATGAAATTAATTCAATCTCTTTTTCCCTCTATCCTATGTCTATCAAAATATACTTATGTACTTTAAAGATGTACATATAGACAAAGAAGCTGAAAATGCTAGTCAGACCCCAAAGGAAAATTATTGCATTTCCAATTATACCACACAGGTGTGTAGCTCAACTATCCTAATATTAACAGTTCATTAAGGGCTGTTCACACTTGTGCAACCTTTACTAAAATGCACGTGTTAATGTGACACATGGCAATGCACCTGCTGCACGCGTAGTGCACTGCGGTGCCGTTCATTGTGAATTAATTGCAAACAGCACCCAACACATTGTACAGTAGATTCCAATGTACAGAGCACGTCAGCGCCACTCGCACCTACCGTACTGTGTTTTGAAAAGGGTCATCCATTATGAAGCGCTGGCAGCCATTCATAGTGAATGGGCTTCCTTAATGCAACACACGAAAGTCACTCGTGTGCAATAGTGCACTGCATTGGAACACTTTATTTTGAATGGGCCCTCAAGGTGTATTATTTACATACATTTACATGGCATATTTGCAATAAGACACAGTGGACAAAAGAAAGAGCCTGTAACATATTAAAGAAAATTAAAAATTATTCCATAGGTGTTTTCCCAATGGCAATACCGATATCAGAAATCTGGTTATTGAAGAACATTAGGCAAAAGTTTGTGGATTTTGTGGTGAACTCTATTGAGGTCTTTGGGGGAGTGAATCTTGTTACTCAATTCTACCCATGTGTAGGGCTGCTAAGCAAGCTATTGTCAAGCTATTGTCAAAGGCATGAAAAGTCGGGTGCAACCATGGGGACCATGTATCAATGTCAAAATTAAAATTCATAAATTTACAATAAGTAATCTTTCCTAAACACAGAATTGTAAGCCCTCCCTGACATCTCCAACAAAGAAAGCAGGATGAATCTTCCATTCCTTCAGATTATTGTTATTATCAATTATCCCTATGTCTGTAATGATTTGGGAACCTTGGAAGTCTTGATACTTAGTCAATAAAAACCTGAAAGAGGTGCAAAGCTTTTTACACTCCATATAAAACAGAAAATATGTGAATTGGACTTCCATTTACTAATAATAATAACAATACAGTTAAAGGAGTCATCACTTTTTTTTTTTCCTGCTGTTGGGTCTCAAATCACTCACCTATCTTACAGTATGTAGGTCAGGTCCATGCTATAAAGTTTTGAGTTTTAATATAAAAGACTGTGGAAACTATCTAGGCCAAAAATGGAAACACAGAAAGAGAGAACGTTAATTTCAGTATCTCACTTTTGACATTGCACGCCTTTGTAGCCTAAAGAAAGAAAGGCAGCAAGGGCAACAGACAGATACAGACACAAAAGGAAATTATAAAGAAGAAGGTGCACCAGTGTTCTTTCCTGCTGTAACCTTGTTGGAATGCAGTGAGCAGTAGCGATATTATAATTGGATATGTGATTCTAATATACTAGCAATGTAGTGAAAGAAGTGGCATTGTAGCTGTATGGTGTAACACAGAAGAAATGACCTTGCAGAATCATGCATGGTAATGGTATGTATCTCTTATTGTAATATTGGTGAAAAGATGCAAGTAGCACCATACACTCTGGCACACATGGGTTGAAGGGAAATATTTATTGCAAATTTATACAGCACCGCAACAGGATAGAAACAGTAGTAATTGCTAAATAAATAGGTAAAACAATGGCAATTAAAGTGTAAGTAAACCCCCCTATCATTTTCAGCCAAGGAAGCTGCCATCTTTGCCTCTGTTTAATCTACAACTGCCATGATGCTGCACATGTTATCAGTTATGACACCAGCCATTGGATGGTTTGACAGTTTGGTTGAGAGCACAACCAATGGAAGTGTTACATTTCCGGCACGTGTCGGAAATGAAATTGTTTTATGGATGGGTTTACTTCCGCTTTAAGATGTACGGTTAATGACAAAAGTATAATAGACAGTAGTCCCTAAACCTTAATCCTACCTAAAGGGCAGCCTATATTCAAACTCTTTTCCTGCTAGGAAATCTGATGTTGGAGCGCTCAGGATAAAGTTCCTCGAAACACTGGTAAGGGGGCCTGCAAAGTGACCCACATGAGCAATGCTGTTCTTTTAACAGGGCATAGTGGGGCTGGCCAGTGGCCTCTCACTGACTCCTGTGGCAGCAGATGATCTCTCTCCATTCCCTGTCGACAGCTTAATAAAGTCACCTTTTGCAGTGTTCTCTCCAATAACCAGGCAGTGTTTTCAATCAGTGTCAGTGAAATCTCTCTTAATCTCCCTGAGTCTGGGACAAGCCTCCTTCTTGTTCTCTCCCCAGAACTCCAATATCTCTGTAGTTCCCCTGCCCAGCCCACAAAGCTGGCTCAGTCTGTATGGAACTATCTCACCCACAATCCTCAGTTCCATCCTGCATTCACAGCAATTCAAGTAGTGCACACCCTCTTCATTTGTGTGGTGAGTGGACTTACCTGGCTACACAAATATAGCTGTGCTATTACCTCTGTAAACATGAGCAGGGACAGCAGCAGAAACAGTGAAACTGGCAGCCAGATTCATGCAGCCACCACTCTCAGCTAACACTGCTGACCAGGGCCACACAGAGTTTTATGATCATTTTCCTTTGCACATAATTGGATAAGTACTTCTTCCCTGGATAAGTAGGTATTCTACAACTCCAGTAAATCAATCTCTTTTTGTTTTATGAGTACTGCATGGAATGGCAGTAAGGATGAAGGTTTCAGTCTCCCCGTGCTGAGCAGGGGTTAGGGTGAAACTTTGCCCTCTTACAAAGTAGAGGGATTGTACCCCCGACTTTTAAATAAAGTTGTATCTGGGCCTCTTAGCAGTGGTGTGGCAGTTCAATTTACATTTTTGTTACATTGTACTACAAGCCAAGGAGACTGTGGAGATCCTCTGGGGTGTAGACCCACCAACATCAATACACTAAGAAAACAATACCAGCAAGATAACCCTACAGGTCCAGTGTTATCTTTCCTCAACTCTTACTAAGAAGGGGCGCAGTTACACATTGGAAGGGCTTAGTCAGAGTACTTTATATTTTTAATAATTTTTAATATTTTAAAAATCCATCTTTGGTCTCCTCTACAGGATGGACCCTGTGTGACTGCACTGGACCGGGCCAGTTAAGCAATAATAAAAATGGTACAGTTGCCCCAAGCCTACTTGATTTAAGGACCCACCACCAGAATCCCCAGCAGTCCCAAGTTCCAGGGGAATAGTCCTGCTGCCTGTCATTGTACTCCAGAACAGCATACTCAAAGATGCTCTGGGAACTTTTAGATTTGCAAGTGTAGTCAGATGAAGGAAAACTTCAAACAAGCCTAGTAGCTCTGACAAGGCAACTTGCAAGGCTTCCCTCGATAGGCACCAACAGTAACTCGAACCATAGAAATACGAAAAAGAGTGCCAGACTAAAATCAGATAAAATGTCCAAGATCATTTTAATTGTTGATAAAAAAAGTCATTTAAAAACATCCAGCACATCTTGGGGGCAGCCACTCCCCCTTTATTAGGGCTCAACACAGGATAAAACTTGGATGGACTCACACCAAACTGGTGACTTCAATGATCTATATTAGAATCAGTATTATACTCTCCCCATGAAGGAACAACCTCACAGCAATGTTAGTATATTCAGCACAGGGTGATCCATCATCTCAAACTCCTCCCATGTAGAGAATTGGAAAGTCCTGCTGCACTAATTACATTGATGGGCAGTTGAACTGAAGTCTGAGATTGACGGGGAGAGGGGGTGGGGGGTCTGATGGTCATTCCAATAAAACAGATATTCGCTCTCGGCCCACCCATCTATTGAAATGGCCCTGGCAAAAACTGTATATAGCTAAGGATGGGCCATGGCTGCATACCAACCTATAACCAAAAGTCAATAGAACAGCAATAACTGTAATAATATGACCTTTGTTTTTATTACAAAATTAGTTAGTATGCTGTGAAGGTAGTAAACATTCTGCTCAATAGAATTTCAAGGGGTGCACTAAGCTAGCTTTTCGTAGGGCTTTACAATAAATAACAACTGTATGCAAATAGTGAACTTTTCCCGTATACATACTGGAAGCTAAATGTTCAGCTTTACCTTGATGTATTATTACAACAATTGTACACATTTGTGTGCAAATGTCAAGGTAGGATGTATCACATAAAGTGACAAATACATCCTACAAAATAGAATTAGCTGGGTCTAATGACTGCGTTGTTGAATAAATAACACAGAGCATGTGCCGAGTTTAAATGCTTACTTTTAAAGCAATATATTGGTGCAAACAATTTCTTTTCCCTTTAGAGCTGCATGCCAGTCAGTTTTGTTAATTCAGCTCCCCTATACTGTGTATCTGTAGAAGAACTGTGACGTAATACTGTATATGTTAGGTTTTTGCAGATCCTGGCGGTCATTTAATTTTGGAAAGTAATTATCTAAGTAATTATCTAACATGTGAACACTTTAGACACATTATGGTGACTTTAAATGATACCCTTATTCTCCATGAATAATCTATGAATAATCTATACACATCTTCTGCTTAATGGCCCTGTAGTTGTTTTGCGTGCATCTATCTAGCAAGGTTACTTTGTGGTATAAGCAAGGAAGCTGAGACCTCTGAAGTGTGTAAATGTGCTTTTACTATTAGGGATGAGCCTGATATTTGAGTCAAACGGCTCGAACTTCGGGTGTTCGCCTGTTCGCCGAACAGCGAACATTATGCGGTGTTCACATCAAATTCGAAAGCCGCGGAACACCGTTAAAGCCTATGGGAGATTAACATGAAAAACCAAAAGTGCTCATTCTAAAAGCTTATATGCACATTATTGCCATAAAAAGTGTTTGGGGACCTGGGTCCTGCCGCAAGGGACATGTATCAATGCAAAAAAAAGTTTTAAAAACTGCCATTTTTTCAGCAGCAGGGATTTTAATAATGCTTAAAGTGAAATAATAAAAATTAAATATTCCTTTAAATATTGTGCCTGAGGGGGTGTCTATAGTATGCCTGTAAATTGGCGCAGTTTTCCCGTGTTTAGAACACTACCACAGAAAAATGACATTTCTAAAGGAAAAAAAGTCATTTAAAACTGATCGCGGCTGTAATGAATAGTCGGGTCTCGGCAATATAGATAAAAAAAATGGCATGGGTTCCCCCCTCCAGTCCATTACCAGGCCCTTTGGGTCTGGTATGAATATTAAGGGGAACCCAGAACCAAAAATGTAAAAAAAGGGCGTAGGGGTCCCCCCCAAAATCCATACCGATGTTAAGGGAAAGCCTGCGCCAAAACTAAAAAAAAATGGCATAGGGGTCCCCCCAAAATCCATATAAGACCCTTATCCGAGCACGCAACCTGGCAGACCACAGGAAAAGAGGGGGGATGAGAGAGTGCCCCCCTCCTGAACCTTACCAGGCCACATGCCCTCAACATGGGGGGTATGCTTTGGAGTCACCCCCAAAGCACCTTGTCCCCATGTTAATGGGGACAAGGGCCTCATCCATAACCCTTGCCCAGTGGTTGTGGGGGTCTGCAGGCAGTGGGCTTATCGGAATCTGTAAGCCCCCTTTAACAAGGGGACCCCAGATCCCAGCCTCCCCTCCTATGTGAATTGGTAATGGGTACATTGTACCCCTACCATTTCACAAAAAAAGTGACAATAATAGTAAAAAAGACAGGAGACACTTTGGGACAATTCCTTTAATAAAAGATAAAAAAAAAATGTCCCACGATGTAGACCCATCTTACACCGCCTGACAGCCCGAAAAAAGAAAAAAAAAGCCACAACAGCTCCACCTCCAAGGGAGGCTCCCGCCGAGTGATGCTTCTTCTTGGTGACAGCTGTTAAATAGCCACTCGTGACGTAAACTGGTTACCCCGCCTTCCTCTGACGTCAGGTCACTGTTCTAAACACAGGAAAATTGCACCACTTTACAGGCATACTGTAGACACCCCAGGCACAATATTTAATGGTATTTGATGGGTTTTGATGGGTTTTACTTCCTCTTTTTTCCCCTGCAAAGTAAAAGCATAATGGGCTAGTATGCATCGGACTCGGCCGGAGTCGCGTGACGTCACTCCCGCGAATGCGCACGGAAGCCGACGGTCATGCCACGGGCCCTTTAGAAACGACATGATCGTGCCCTTTCTTCAGTGCGCATGTGCTGATATTGTCGGCACAAACGTATATATTGGTAAATATTTCCTAAACCTTGCACGGTTTAGGAGATATCCCCTGTATCAGCATGAGCCGATGTCATCGGCACATGCACACTAAAGCAACGGCTCGTTCGTGCGTGGGAGTGACATCATCACGGCTCCAGCCAATCACAGCGCTGGAGCCCGTGATAACCGGAAATAACTCCGGGAGCGATGACGCCGGGCGGAACAGTGAAGGGGGCTTCAAGCTGCGGGGGCTTCAATCTAAGGTGAGTATTTCATAATGAGCTAATATGATATGCATACTAGCTTATTATGCCTTTGTCTTGCAGGTTTTTCGTTTTTTTTGTGCGTTTACAACCACTTTAAGTGTGGTCAAAAGGGGGAGTGATGGTCAAGCAGACAGGAGACAAGCCATCTTTATTACACTAGTCATGCAGTAACAACTCAAAATATGTGCTCACTAAAAATAGAAGTGTGCTTTATCTTTATTACCACAATGTATGGCTTGAGCAACTGTCATTTGGGAAAATGACAGTTAAAGTGGAACTAAGGTTAAAAAATTACAGACAGGGTCTTTATTGCAATGTCTCTTCTGCAATAAAATACACTTACCTGCCTGCGTATGTGAAGTTCTGTTTACACTCCAGCACACTGCCTGGGCTGGGGTAACTCCTAGGGAGAAGATCCTGGCACCAGCAAGGGACTTTGCGGGCGTCGGACCGTTGAAGCTAAGTTAGGTATTTTTTCCTTTAGTTCTACTGCTGAAGACAAATTGTGATTCCCTAGAGAAGCAAAAGAGGGATGAGAGAAGTGTGAATATATGTTTTTCAGGTCCTTGAAAAAACATTGCTGAAAACTGCAGTGTGTGTTTATAATGCCCTATTCCTAAAAAACATACGGTACATAAAAACAGAGGCAGCGTTTCAGATGTGTTCACAGGAGACTGTGGTTTGAATCCCATCTGCTTTAGATCGGTTTTTCTTCCATTTCTCATAAATTAGCTATTAAGTTGACAAATGTCACACACTCTCCACCCAATAAAAAAGCATTATTGGGAACAATACCTATGAATTGTATTTGTTGTACTGTATTCAAGTCAGCTGTACACTCATCTCCTTTTGAATCACAGATATACAATGCAATTTTTAAATAGTGTTACCTGAATTGAACTTTCCAGTGCAGCTATCTTAATACATTCATATCCAGGTGGTTTCCTGTAGGCTGCATGTGGCCTTATCAGGGGGTTTATTGCTGATCCAGCAAGACATTAGAATTCAATTTATTAAATGTTCATCCCAAAAACACAAATTTTAATTCTCTGTTAAAAGACTTGCATAACATTGTTATATCTCATGCACAGGTAACGCTCTCCATCTTATATTAAAAGGCACTATCAACTTTTCTGATCAATCATAAAGTAGAACTAAACCCAATGATTTAACTCTTTCCCCAAAAAGTTGCATTCAAGGCATGCTGTGAAACATGAATGTTACAGATGTTTGTACTCTCAACTGACTTGTAAAACCATCAAATAGCTGGTGTTATAACAGATCACGTTTTCAGCACCATGGTAAATGCAGATCAAACAGAGGCTAAGATGGCAGCTTCCTCTGTAAACATAAGAGGGTTTAGTTCCACTTTAACACCTTCCTGCCCATGCTATAGAGAAAAAATGGCTACAGTGTGGCCCTCCAGTTCTAGGAGAACATCCATGGACACTCTCCCAGAACTTCGCCTCCCACGCCGCGCCTGGGGTGCGTATCAGTTGCGCTCTTTTATCGATGTGTCCTTTGAGGACAGCTGATCACAGATCGCAGTAAAGTGTCCAATCACAGCTGGTCACATGTAAACAGACTTGCCGGTTATCATCATTCCTTTCTCCACACGCTGGCTCTGTTGGAGGAAAGGAGAGCCGATAACCGGCAAGGCTGACAGGGCATAGTGAGTTACTGATAAGTCACTGTGAAGCCCACCCCGTGTTTTCTGTTTCTGTGAATGGACGAGAGAGATACATTGTATCACTCTCTGTCCTTGCAGAGATAGAAAAAAAAGTGTGTGGAGAAAAAAAAAATAATAATAATAATTAAAAAAATTAAATAAAAAAAAAAAAACCTAGATCAAGGTTTGATCTAGGTCTGTGCCAGGGTTAGTATTTAGGTCAAAGTCAGGGTCAGTATCATTTTTTTTTTTTACTATTTTGGGCCAGTTTTCTTTTGATTATAAAAAATTAAATAAAATCAGGAGATATCCATTTCCATTTACCACCAAATGAAAGCCTAATTTGTCCTGAAAAGGTATAATCCACCTGGATGCACTAAGTAGTTGTGATGATATGTACGGATTTACTAACACATGTCAAAATTGCAAAATTGGGCTTAGGCATTTATATTTGTTTTACCCTTAGGCATGAAGGGGTTAATGTAGAATAATGTCCTCCTGTTGGAAAAACAGTAAGTATCTGCCCTTTTGTGTATATTTGTATGCATGTATATACAGTTGCAATAACAAGTATGTGAACCCTTTTGGAATGATATGGATTTCTGCACAAATTGGTCATAAAATGTAATCTGATCTTCATCTAAGTCACAACAATAAACAATCACAGTCTGCTTAAACTAATAACACACAAAGAATTAAATGTTACCATGTTTTTATTGAACACACCAAGTAAACATTCACAGTGCAGGTGGAAAAAGTATGTGAACCCTTGGGTGTAATAACTGGTTGCTGGTTGAACCTCCTTTGGCAGCAATAACTTCAACCAAACGTTTCCTGTAGTTGCAGATCAGACATGCACAACGGTCAGGAGTAATTCTTGACTATTCCTCTTTACAGAACTGTTTCAGTTCAGCAATATTCTTGGGATGTCTGGTGTGAATCGCTTTCTTGAGGTCATGCCACAGCATCTCAATCGGTTGAGGTCAGAACTCTGACTGGGCCACTCCAGAAGGCGTATTTTCTTCTGTTTGTCATTCTGTTGTTGATTTACTTCTATGCTTTGGGTCGTTGTCCTGTTGCAACATCCATCTTCTGTTGAGCTTCAGCTGGTGGACAGATGGCCTTAAGTTCTCCTGAAAAACATCTTGATAAACTTGGGAATTAATTTTTCCTTTGATGATAGCAATCCGTCTAGTCCCTGACGCAGCAAAGCAGCCCCAAACCATGATGCCCCCACCACCATACTTCACAGTTGGGATGAGGTTTTGATGTTGGTGTCCTGTGCCTCTTTTTCTCCACACATAGTATTGTGTGTTTCATCCAAACAACTCAACTTTGGTTTCATCTGTCCACAGAATATTTTGCCAGTACTGCTGTGGAACATCCAGGTGCTCTTGTGTAAACTGTAAACGTGCAGCAATGTTTTTTTTGGACAGCAGTGGCTTACTCTGTGGTATCCTCCCATGAAATCCATTCTTGTTTAGTGTTTTACGTATCGTAGATTCGCTAACAGGGATGTTAGCAAGCATATGCCAGAGACTTTTGTAAGTCTTTAGCTGACACTCTAGGATTCTTCTTCTCCTCATTGAGCAGTCTGCGCTGTGCTCTTGCAGTCATCTTTACAGGGCATCCCCACTCCTAGGGAGAGTAGCAGCAGTGCTGAACTTTCTCCATTTATAGACAATTTGTCTTACCGTGGACTGATGAACAGCAAGCTTTTGGAGATACTTTTATAACCCTTTCCAGCTTTATGCAAGTCAACAATTCTTTATCGTAGGTCTTCTGAGAGCTCTTTTGTGCGAGGCATCATTCACATCAGGCAGTGCTTCTTGTGAAAAGAAAACCTAGAACTGGTTGTGTTTTTTATAGGGCAGGGCAGCTGTAACCAACACCTCCAATCTCATCTCATTGATTGGACTCCAGTTGGCTGACACCTCACTCCAAATAGCTCTTGGAGATCTCATTAGTCTAGGGTTCACATACTTTTTCCACCTGCACTGTGAATGTTTACATGGTGTGTTCAATAAAAACATGGTAACATTTAATTCTTTGTGTGTTATTAGTTTAAGCAGACTGTGATTGTCTATTGTTGTGACTTAGATGAAGACCAGATCACATTTTATGACCAATTTGTGCAGAAATCCATATCATTCCAAAAGGGTTCACATACTTTTTGTTGTAACTGTATGTATACATGTCTCCTTTTTTTTTTTTTTTTTTAATTATATAAATCTGGAAGCCTGACTTGACCGCTTCTATTGGACGCCTCCTATCCTTCTTCCTTTTTTTTTTTTAATATATTTTAGACCCCTCCCATAGCCACCCTAGTGGTATGATTATGTCAGATATTTGCGTCTCAAAGCGGTACATTGTTTTGCATAGAAATTTGGTGTTTTATATTGTAGGCCTGTAATTCTTAGTAATAACACACTTAAATCTGTCCAAACAAGAGCCTAGTAGACATCGCAGGGATGATAAAGTTTGAAACACGAAATCATAAATTATAATATAATAAATAACTATAAATAATTATCAAAAATAATATTATATATAGATTTACTATCGCTGTTTTCTAGCTGGTCTAAAACCACTTTTATTGTAAAGGAACACTTTTTGGTTTTCATGGACAATCTCAAGTATTCCAGGTAGAAAGAGCAGTATATATAATATAAAACTGCATGCAGGGCACTGGACAAAGCACTAGGGACAAAAGGGATGTGAAATGATTTGATACACTAATGTAATCTGTAAGATTACAGTGTACTGTATGTGTTATGGTTTGTGTAATTTTTTAATTTGCTGCCGGGCTCCGCCCCCATGTGTCACGTCCCGTCACCCGCAGAGAATGGAGCCCGGAACACAGAGCTTCGGGGGCGGAGGACACATTCTGCAGACACAGTGGGGGGACATCACAGGATCCTTGTGACAATGTAAGTAAACTGTACCAGGATCCTGAGATGCAATCCCGAGTATTGCTCGGGGTTACCGCTAATGGTACTGAAATTTAACCCCGAGCCACACACCTACCGCCAGAAAGGGTAATATGTTGGAAAAGATGGCCCTGACAGTAAACACTGCATTATCCTACAACTGTTTAACGCTATGTCGATAGCTATTGCACGATATGATGACATGTTGAAATTTTGACCTTTGGGGGTTAGTTCTTAGCAGAGTAAATGATAATACATAGAATTGTTATTGATGTAGTGCCACATTTTTCAACTATAAAAAATGTATTAAATAAAGAGAAAGGAAGTATCTGCACTTACAGTTTTCCTTTAGCCCCCCTCCAAAGTAATACCAGGTGTGTATACCTGTTGATCCTACAGGTGAAGACTACCTCATGGAGCTTCCTGGATTCAGAGTAATGTTATCACTCTCATGTAGGCTGTATCCATACCTCCCAACTTTTTGAGATGGGAATGAGGGACACCTATCAGCAAAAGTATGCAGGCATAGGACACACACCTGGCCACGCCCCCTTAAAGGAGAATTGTACAAAAAAACAAGATTGGTTAAACCCACAAGTGCTTTTTTTTACCACTACTATTCCTTTATATTGGCTTTTGGAATTTACAAATGCAGCAATTTAGAAATCAATGATAGATTTAGAAATTTGATCGATAAAAAGTGCATTTTATATACAGGGAGGGGAGCATGTGAGACACAAAAGAACTGGAAATGATGGGGCGACTTCAGGGAAAGTAAAGTTTTCTATTATTTTTAAAGCTTGTGCATCACATAGTAAACTGGATGTTCAACCCATTTATACTGTCACACAGAAAACCTTTAGATGTACTCTACTGTACTTTCTGCTTTGTGGGGTTACACAGTAGTGTTGATGGACATCAGATGAACAAATTGCTACAGAATGCTTGCATCGCAAGCCCACATGAGTATGTGAAGGTACGCACAAGCAGCAATAATGATCCCTGAACCCATGTAGCTAATTGGATTAACAACATGATTTTACCACACGCCTAAATTGAGATTGTGTTCCAGGGGAACAAAAAGATGGAAATGAGGACAAAAGCTGAGCCTGCACCATCTACAATCTCATGTTTCTTCATTATGAATAATATGATCCATATGGCAGTACAGTTTTATTATAACATACAGGCAGATATGATAAAGAAACCCTTCTTTCATGTGTATATTTATTGCAAACACAGTATTTTCATTATTTGCATAATAGTTTTCCTTTACTCTGTGGAATTGTTCTTCCTTGTAGAAGTCCATTAGACATATCAGTAAAAAAGCAAACTGCAAATCTCCTTCTGACGTTCACTGGGAATTCCTATAAACAAAGTCTTCAGAACATCACAGCGAATTCAGCAACATCTCTGAGCACGGCTTCAGTGTACTGGCAGTAATTGATTCTGTGATAGCTTCCTAGTACACAAGCTGCTAATCTTACACACTCCAGAGAAGCCAAGTAAGCCAAGTCAAGACGTGCTTAGTTCACTGCATAGGGGGGCCTACAGTATATATAAAGGTCTGGCAAGTCTGGCAAGTCTGGTCACATTCATTATATTTAGAAAGGTTATCCGTGAATATGGAGGAGGAAAAATGAAAAGGAAGGAGTCAGGCAAATGTCTCTATGGGGAATCATTGGGAAATGCCTAGTCCGAAGAAGTAAATACTATACAGTCAATTTTGTAACATTTGCCTCTTTGTACAGTGAATACAGTTATATCGGCATTTTCCACTGAAGAATTGCACAATCCAGATGACAATCTGCATGCAGAGGCTAGCCAATAAACAATCTGTCATTGAGTATGTTACTTAAATTATCATTCAGCGTTGATAAGCTGTTATTTTTCTGCTGTTTTTTCCCTGCTTGCATAACATCTTTAGTGCATCTGCATCAGTGATGGCATAAGGGACAACCTACAAATATATAAAAAGGAGGGGGGGTTCTGAATCCCCTGTGCAGCAAATGGTTAATTCCCCAGGCAGTTTTCGATGATCTTCTGCTTACCCAATGACATTTTCTTTAACAGGTAAAGTTTTATTGAGTTTCATAAGAACATACATTTTACTCACAGCAGTCACCATATAATTAGTACTTTCCATATTCAATAGAATTGTAATTACGATGCACGTTCGATGAAACAGTCTTGCTTTGAAAGACAAAGATCACATACATATCTCAGTAAATGTCCTGAAGTATATCCTTATTTCTTATAACATCACAGCAACCTTATGCATTGTCTATAAAGATAAGCTTTCATTTTATTAAAGTGTTTAATGTAGCCTTAGTTAAAGTGTTACTAAACCCAGGACCCTGCATTCACTAAATCTGGTCTTCCACAGTACACAGAAGCGGAAAATGCAATTATTTCAGTAAATATAAACTGCTAAATACCCTTTCTCATCAGCCGTATATAGCAGTCTTGTGACTTCTATCAGTATCTAGTTAAAGCTTGTAGGAGGAGTTTTCATTCTCCTCTGACTGTTCTATGAGGCTGCAGGACCCCTGGCCCTCTGTCTGGGCAGTGCTGGTTTGCCCTGTGCTGATCACATGCACTCTCCCAAGAATAAAAAAACATTCCAGCAATACACACCAAACTGAGCATGTGTAGAGTGACTCCAAAGGCTCTGTCTTATCAGGAGATGGATTGGGGACAGTGGAAGAAGGGGAGGATCAGGGAAGACAGGATTAAACAGCCATTTTACACAATGCAGAGGATTAACCCCTTAGGTTCCACAGTTAGTATAACAAGCATGCTTTACTGCATATACAGACTGATTTTACAGTTGTGGGCTTGGAAACATTTTAAAGAAGAGGAAAAATTAGAAAATAGGGGGACATAAAGCACAGGGTACAGAGGAAGTAAAATAAAATAGGTATATGGGGAAGGGGCAGGATGCGAGAAATTAATTTATTTTTCTTCTAATCAACGTAGCTGTCAAAAAGTGAGTATCCATGTCATAACAGCTAGTTACTTTGAGCATCAATCCATTTTTTTTTTTAAATTTCCTTGTAGAGTTTCTACTTACATAGGTACGTTTATACAGCATATAGGAGAACTTTATTGACTGGTGTTTGTTTGCTAGGCAGATAAGGTTGGAGGAGAATGCTTAAGTAGAATCTCTCTTCTTGTATCCCAATTACATTTTCAAATCCATCCTGTGTCATCTATGCCTTTAGTCCTTCTCTGGCCTTCAATCAAAAGGAAGGACCCTTGAATCGGGTAAGCATATGTGCTGGCAGATGTTTCTGGTCGTGTGATTGGATAAAACACACTTTGGTTCTACACTAGCCAATTGGAAAGGTATAACAGAGTGAAATGTTCTGTGCATGATTAATTTAATTATTTGTACTGGACAGCTGTTGAAGTCTGCATTATACTATTTAACTATTCATATGGAAACAAACAGGCTGATTAAGAATGGGGATAAATCGTTATAGTTCACTTGCATCATGAGTCTGCATTGGTTTGTTACACTTATTTTTAATTGTTAAAGTGTTTGTAATGTGCCCACAATAAATCAGCCGATCGATCGAAGGAAGGATCAGTTAATCAACTAAAGGAACCTAAGCCTTAATAATCAAATTATCAATATCAATGTATAGCAATAATAAATATGTTTATATACTGTATATTAAAAAAAAAAAAAACTTTGCAGTAATAATTAATTTAGTATTTTGAAATTTTAGTTACTTGAAATATAGTTTTAAATTGTTTAAAAAGATTGCCATATTAAAACCTGGAAACTGACCTGTTAGCTGCTGTCACCAAAGATAAACTCTGGGAGGCACTGCAGATTTAATAAAGAGGAGGGGAGGAGCAGCTGCAGGGGAATAGTAACTCAATCAAGGCAGAAAGGGTGGGGAGGAGATGGGCCTCACACACAGACTACTATGGAAATAACAGGGAGGGAGGGAGATGCAGTAATGCTGAGGATAGAGCAGGATGATGGAGGAACGTAAACTGACCACACTATCATGGATCATCTGCCATGATTATGTCCTACGGACCTGACAGCAGGGGCTATCACACACAATCCGGTGGCTGCAACCACTGGGATTGTGTATGAAACTGACAGGCATACTCCTGCCTGTCAAGTCAGAACATTCATCTGCTGCCACCTGATTACTCTCACACACCCCGCTTACCCATCGGCGGGCCCTTGAGCTCCATGGCGGGTCCCGGCAGGTGGAGGGAAAGCAGAAGAGCACACACAAGTCCGCTTTACTCCCCTTCTTTCTGTGACCCAGAAAGCGATGTCACTGATGTCACTTTTGGGTCAAGCTCTCGGTGTCCCCAGCTCGCTTGGCCTGGAAAGGATGTTTTGCAATGTGATCTGCATTGCAAAACATTCAGTGGAGCACAGGGGAGACATGCAGGGTCCCTAGACCCTGCATGTCTCAGTAAAGAGGACTTGTCACCTAAAAAATCATCACATTGAGGACTTTTTGTCCCATACGTAATGAAAAAAAGTAAAATTTTTTTTTTTTTTTTTGGCCAAAAATAAAGTTACACCCAAGCAAATAAAATCCTTCCCCCCAAAAATTTTGAGGCCCCCCCCACCCCCACGTATACCCATATATGAGCGTAAATGCATACACGAGGGTGCCTACGTGTGAAAACGTTGATTGCGATACACATGTTACTTATCTTCTAACAGAAGACATCCTCCGTAACACTAAACTGATACCTATAGGGGGCTTTTGAAGCGTCACCTATAGAAAATATAGGGTACTGAAGTTTGTCTCCATTTCACGGGTTGGACATGTTGGATATCTATTTACTCAGCGCAACCTCGACTTTTATTTTTTACCAAAAATGTGGGTAGCTTATTGTGTTTGTTTGCCATAAAATTCACTTTAGTGTGTCTTTTACTGAAATGTTGAGTTCCCTAGACCTTTACAGTAATAGAGCGTGACATAAAAATTTGGAACTACCACTATTTTATTCTCTAGGGTGTCTGCCTTCAGAAAATATATAATGTTTGGGGGATTTGTGTACTCTTCAGGCTGAAAACATTATTTTTTAAACTTGTGTGCAAAAAAAACTGCAAAAACAGGGAAAGGGTTAATGTAGTCAGTTTACATAGGGGAACACAGGAACAGGCAAAATCAACCAGGTATTTTACAATATGGAAAGGAATAAATGACACTACAAAAGCACTATGCCAGTGATGGCGAACCTTGGCACCCCAGGTGTTTTGAAATGACATTTCCCATGATGCTCATGCACTCTTCTGTATAGTGGAGCATCATGGGAAATGTCGTTCCAAAACATCTAGAGTGCCAAGGTTCACCATCACTGCACTATGCTATGTATCCTAGCTAAAAGGGACAGGAGCATTTTTTTTTAAGGTTACAACCACTTTAATCTAGCTGTGAATAGAATATGTGCTACAAGTTTCCTATATTCTTTTGATAGTATGCTGATTTTGATACTCAGTGTAGCGTTTGGGCGTAGGTAAAGTAAGTATCCCTATTAGCAAGGAGATTCATTTAAATACAAAATTCCAGAAGCTATTTGGATTCCTGCATTCTGAAAGCATATGAAGCAAATTCCACACTTGGCTGCATTGTCGCCAACAAATTTGAGATTGGCTTGTGAGTCTATATGGAGTCATATACCAATCTTTTGGGATTTTTCTCAGTGGTTAATACAACAGGCAGATTTATAATTGGTGACTATTGCTTTTTGCCATACTTTAGGTGGGTATACCTGTCCTATGTCTATAAAGTGAATGGATACCCATGGGCTGTATGGACCCACCTGCACAGCTGAGATTGACCAGTACTCAGGGATGGGTGCATGGGCCCAGATGCAGAATACATGCAGTTGAAGCATAAGCCCTCATGCACACAGGCTGTTAAAAAAACGTTATGAAAACGCCAGTATCTTTGCAGTGAATTTTTTTAACTTTTTTCAGCTTTTTTCAGCGTTTTTGCAATAGCGTTTTTTAGCGTTTTTGAGCGTTTTTCCGCGTTAGCGTTTTGAGCGTTTTTGAGCGTTTTTGAACGTTTTTAAGCGTTTTTGAGCGTTTTTCAGTGTTAGAACGTTTTTACAGCTGAAAAACGTCTTTCAGAACGCACTGGTCCTGAGTTTTTTTTACAGCTTAAAAACGCTTATGCCACTTGCAGCTCAAAAACGCCTAGGTGGGCATGAAGCCATAGACTAACATAGACAGGCCTTTTTAAGCTGCAAAAAAAGCTCAAAAAAGCAGCTGTAAAAACGTCCATGTGCATGAGGACTAACCATTCACTTTATATACAGTATGCTGTCTGCATGAGTCCAGTGCTAGTACAGAAATTAATCAGATGGTGCTGCATGAGGCTGAGCACTCGTGTGAATAAGTCCTGAAGAGATCATTTAGGTAACATAATGCACAATGATAGATGATTTACTGACTATGGTTTACATTCAGATTTAAAAAATGGCTTGGTAAATGTCAGCTCTGTTTAAAGTGTCTGAATGAAGAAAAGTTTGCCTTTCTGTCCTAGTAACCAGTCAGTCGTTGTCTTCCATGTTCTAACCTGCCATAGCAACAGGAAAGAGATATGCTGATTGGTTGCTAGGTGAAAAATAGAAACTGTTCTTCAGCCTGATACGTCATACATGAGGCCCATTATCTACCCATATTATGCTTCTTATAAAATCCCACACAAAATCACAAATAATGACAAACAAACCAGCCCTGCTGCACATTTGTCTCATTCTTAACAATGCAATTACAGTAAAGCGGTATAAACATAAATATCAATATAACAGCTACAGTGACAGCCGTGCCTCTACAATTATAACATTAGTGGATTCTTCTTATCGGAATGTGTGGTGCTGATGGATATATCAACGCCGCAATACAAAAATAGCATCCAACTTCTCCATATAAATCCAAAGATCTCTTGCTGTGCTTTGAGGATTGATGTAAATAGATACAGGCAAGTGCTTCCAAAAATGAACAAAGCTATGGTAAGGCTTGGCCACACTAAGGCCAGCCATACACGGTGCAAATTTCTTCCCTGCAACCACAGGTTGCAGCAGTGACGGCCCGTCTATAAAGGGCGCATGGGCTTCACCTCCCCTGTCTACATATCAGTGGTGCCGGGGTATGGATTTCAATACGGGGTGGGTGTTTTTTGAAGAACCTGATTAGAGCCAGAGGCTCTAATAAGCTTCAAAAAAGGGTGGCCTCCCAGTTGTGTGACCATAGCGAATGGATTTTTGCTATATTGACACTAATGTTCCTCCCCGTCAATCAGGAGACAGGTCTTTGAGACCTGTTTCCTGATTGGCCAAAGCGTCAGGCGATCCTATTGGATGTCTAGCGCTTTGGTGGAAGAGGAGACACTCGGTGGAGGAAGCTGCTGGGGGAGCAGACAACAGATCCAATGCGGAAGCTGCCCGCACTCCAGGAGAGGACACTACAGCCCCGCGGACCGACTGGGGGGTGTTTCAGTGCCGTGCCACACAGCCGGGGGGGTTGTTCGTTGTTCGGGCCCCCCCCAAAAGAAGAACCCACCAGCCACCACTGGGTTGCAGGAAAGATATTTGCACGACTTTCCCGTCAACACAGACAGTGCTGACAGGGGAATCAGCAATTGTCTTCTCCCAGCAGGGGCGGTGAAGCCAGGGCTGTGTTTTGGCCTAGGCCGACAAGGCCTAGGCCTAGGGCGGCACTTTGCAGGGGGCGGCAAAGAGGGCCGGCCCCCGCATGAGAGAAAGCCCCCCCACCCGTCTTGCTGATTCCTGGCTCCCGCTGCCGCCTCCTGCACACATGCAGCCCACGGTGGCCTGCTTTCTGTAGCGGCGCCACTGTGTATGGGCATGCTTGGCAGAGGATGGGGGCGTGTATCTCACGCCCCCCTACTCTCTGACAAGCACGCCCATACACCACGGCGCCGCTACAGAAAGCCGGCCGCCGTGGGCAGCATGTGTGCAGGAGGCGGTAGCCGGGAATCAGCAAGACGGGTGGGGGGGCTTTCTCTCATGCGGGGGGGGCGGCGTGTGTCACTCGCGCCCCCATTAGCAACAGGTGACAGGTGGAGCCTTAAGCTCCGCCTACCCTCCCCTGCACTGCTTTCCTGCAGTGAATCTTCTCCTCGGCCCTGGGGCTGTGATGTCAGGAGGAGAGAGAGGAGCATGAGGGAAACCCCTAGGACAGCAGGTACAATGATTTAATAAAGTATATCAGTGTTATGGGCACTGGCAGCATTTGATGGGCACAGTGGCAGAATTTGATGGGCACAGTGGCAGCATTCGATGGGCACAGTGGCAGAATTTGATGAACACGGTGGCTGCATTTGATGGCACATTGGCTGCGTTTGATGGCACAGTGGCTGCGTTTGAGGGCACAATGGCTACGTTTGATGGCACAATGGCTGCGTTTGATGGCACAGTGGCTGCATTTGATGGCACAGTGGCTGCGTTTGATGGGCACAGTGGCTGCGTTTGATGGGCACAGTGGCTGCGTTTGAGGGCACAGTGGCTACGTTTGATGGGGCACAGTGGTTGCATTTGATGGGGCACAGTGGCTGCATTTGATGGCACAGTGGCTGCGTTTGATGGCACAGTGGCTGCGTTTGAGGGCACAATGGCTACGTTTGATGGCACAATGGCTGCGTTTGTTGGCACAGTGGCTGCATTTGATGGCACAGTGGCTGCCTTTGATGGGCACAGTAGCTGCGTTTGATGGGCACAGTGGCTGCGTTTGAGGGCACAGTGGCTACGTTTGATGGCACAATGGCTACGTTTGATGGTACAGTGGCTGCGTTTGATGGGGCACAGTGGCTGCGTTTGATGGGGCACAGTGGCTGCAATTGATGGGCACAGTGGCTGCAATTGATGGGCACAGTGGCTGCGTTTGATAGCACAGTGGCAGCGGTTGATGGGCACAGTGGCTGCGTTTGAGGGCACAGTGGCTCCGTTTGATGGGGCACAGTGGCTGCGTTTGATGGGGCACAGTGGCTGCGTTTGATGGGGCACAGTGGCTGCGTTTGATGGGGCACAGTGGCTGCATTTGATGGGCACAGTGGCAGCAATTGATGGGCGCAGTGGCTGCAATTGATGGGCACAGTGGCTGCAATTGATGGGCACAGTGGCTGCGTTTGATAGCACAGTGGCAGCATTTGATGGGCACAGTGGCTGCGTTTGAGGGCACAGTGGCTGCGTTTGAGGGCACAGTGGCTGCGTTTGAGGGCACAGTGGCTGCATTTGATGGGCACAGTGGCTGCATTTGATGGGCACAGTGACTGCATTTGATGGTCACAGTGGCAGCATTTGATGGTCACAGTGGCAGCATTTGATGGGCACAGTGGCAGCATTTGATGGGTACAGTAGCAGCATTTGATGGGTACAGTGACTGCGTTTGATGGGGCACAGTGAGGCTGCAATTGATGGGCACAGTGAGACCCCCCCTGATAGCATTAAAACTCAGCAGCTAAAAATACTGTAGCTGCTGACTTTTAATATTAGGACACTTACCTGTCCAGGGATCCAGCGATGTCGACGCCTCAGCCGATTTTCGGATTGGCTCTCGGGTTTTGCCACTATCATTGATGGTAAAGGAAACCGACCGGTTCCCTACTGCACATGTGCGAAGCGTGTTGCACTTTCTGAATGGCCCAGTGGAGGAAGGAGGAGGGGGGGCAAACTTCAGAGGGGACAGCGCAGTCTCCCAGAAGTGGGGAAGGGTACCTGTCAGAAACAGGTACCCGTTCCCCCCTGAAAGGTGCCAAATGAGCCTAAAGAGGAAGGGGTGTTGTTTACAGATGATAGGGTGGGTCTTAAACAGAAAGGGGTGTGACCTCAGCAGGATGGGGTGGGTTGTATTTAAATTAGGGGGGTGCATGCGTTTAGTCAGGCCTAGGGCAGCACAAAACCTAAATACACCACTGGGTGAAGCCGTCCCTGCCGGGAGAAGACAGTGATTACCGCTAGCGGCTATAGAATCCAGCAGGCTGGTTGTACCCAAGTTGATCAATCAATTAACTTGGTACATTCAGCCTGCCCATTACGGGTCAAATCTCAGCGGGTTCAGCAGGAACTGGCCAAGATTCGAACCGTGTGTGGCCGGCCTAAGGCCTCATTCACACTAGCACTGTCAAACCTGCACTTCTATGTGTTTAGAGGACATTTCTGAATGCATATATACCAATCAGCCATAACATTATAACTACTGATAGGTTAAGTAAATAACTAGGATTATTTAATTACAATGGCTTCTAAAAGTTGGTGGGATATATTATGCAGCAAGTAAACATGTTGTCTATGAAGTAGATGTGTTGAGAGCAGAAAAAATGGAAATCGCAGTTTGTTGCGTACGGGGCTGGGTAGCCACAGACCGGTCAGGGTGCCCTTGCTGACTAGTGTCCACATTCGAAAGTGCCTACAATGGGCATGTGAGAATTAGAAATGGACCACAGAGCAATGAAAGAAAATGGCCTGGTCTGATGAATCACGGTTTCTTTTCCATCACATGGATGGCCATGTGCGTGTGTGTTGCTTACCTGGGGAAGAGATGACACCAGGATGCAGTATGGGAAAGGCAAGCTAGCAGAGGAAGTGTGATGCTTTGGGCAATGTTCTGTTGGTAAACCTTGGGTCTTGCCTTTCATGTGGATGTTACTGGCACGTACCACCTACCTAAACATTGTTGCTGACCGAGACCCTTCCTAGAAACAGTTTTCCCCGATGGCAGTAGCCCCTTTTAGCAGAATAATGTGCCTTGCCACACTGCAAAAATGGTTCAAGAATGGTTTGAGGAACACAGCAAGTTTGAGGTGTTGACTCCAAATTCTACAGTTCTCAATCCAATTGAGAATTTGGAAAAACAAGTCTGATCCATTGAAGCCCCACCTCGTAACTTACAGGACTTAAAGTATCTGCTGCTGATGGATTGGTGCCAGATACCACATCATACCTTCAAAGGTGTAGTGGCATCCATGCCTTCGACGGGTCAGGGCTGTTTTAGTGGCAGAAGAGATTGTTTTGGTGGCAAAAGGGGGACCTAAACAATATTTGGTAGGTGGTCATAAAGTTTTGGCTGATAAAAATGTAAATGCATGTAATGATTTTTCAAAGGTACCATTGATGCTATGAATTTACCTGAGTTTAGGTAATAAACAGTCATTTTAGCTGTGTTTATAGAAAATTCTATTGTGTCCAGGTTCTGATTAGACGTTCTAAACATCACTAAATGTGGATAAAAGAAGGAACATCAAAATACATGAAAAAGTGATTTTAAAAGCATAAAAGCTGTTTCTACTTCCAAAATAACTTCTCAGGTATTTAGAAAAGCTAAACGCAGGAGTGCCAGTGTGAATGAGGCCTTAGAAATATTTTCATAGATTGTTATGATGTTATCGAATGATCCACAATAGGAGTTTCATCACTGCTATTTCAGCTCATTAGATTCCATTCACATAGAAATATTAAAAAGCACACCTTGGCCTACAGGGCCACAGACGACCCTTTAAAGTCTTTGAGGCTTTCTAACGTGTTTATGTTGTAATTGTTTGATATAGTAAACTGTGCTTTCTGTTGTCACAACTAAGGCTATGCTAGATCCCAAATGTTTTACACGGATACAGTACTAGTTTTTTATAATAAGTGAATGTGTACTTCTGCGCTACCTCTGTGATAACATAATGATCCAAGTAAAATGTATACTCGTGGAAATAAAAAAAAAATGGTCAAATAGAGCCACAATAAAAATACAAAATAAAGGCGAGTTGCTGAATTCATGATGCCCCACAAATGCTCAATAGGGTTTAGGTCTGGAGACATGCTTGGCCAGTCCATCACCTTTACCCTCAGCTTCTTTAGCAAGGCAGTGGTCATCTTGGAGGTGTGTTTGGGGTCGTTAATCATGTTGGAATACGACCCTGTGGCCCAGTCTCCGAAGGGAGGGGATCATGCTCTCCTTCAGTATGTCACAGTACATGTTGGCATTCGTGGTTCCCTCAATGAACTGTAGCTCCCCAGTGCCAGCAGCACTCATGCAGCCCAGACCATGACATTCCCACCACCATGCTTGGCTGTAGGCAAGACACAATCATCTTTGTACTCCTCACCTGGTTGTCGCCACACACGCTTGTATATATACAGTATCTTATACATGCCTATATAGATATACAGTATCTCACAAAAGTGAGTACACCCCTCACATTTTTGTAAATATTTTATTATATCTTTTCATGTGAAAACACTGAAGAAATAACAGTTTTCTACAATGTAAAGTAGTGGTTGACAGCTTATATAACAGTGTAAATTTGCTGTCCCCCCAAAATAAAGCAAAGCACAGCCATTAATGTCTTAACCGCTGGCAACAAAAGTGAGAACACCCCTAAGTGAAAATGTCCAAAGTGGGCCCAAAGTGTCAATATTTTGTGTGGCCACCATTTTTTTCCAGCACTGCCTTAACCCTCTTGGGCATGGAGTCCACCAGAGCTTCACAGGTTGCCACTGGAGTCCTCTTCCACTCCTCCATGATGACATCACGGAGTTGGTAGATGTTAGAGACCTTGCGCTCCTCCATCTTCCATTTGAGGATGCCCCACTAATGCTCAATAGGGCTTAGGTCTGAAGACATGCTTGACCAGTCCATCACCTTTACCCTCAGCTTCTTTAGCAAGGCAGTGATCATCTTGGATGTGTGTTTGGGGTCGTTATCATGTTGAAATACTGCCCGGGGCCTAGTCTCCGAAGGGAGGGGATCATGCTCTCCTTCAGTATGTCACAGTACATGTTGGCATTCATGGCTCCCTCAATGAACTCTAGCTCCCCAGTGCCGGCAGCACTAATGCAGCCCTAGACTATGACACTCCCACCACCATGCTTGACTGTAGGCAAGACACACTTGTCTTTGTACTCGCCTGGTTGCCGCCACACACACTTGAACACCATTTGAACCAAATAAGTTTATCTTGGTCTCATCAGACCACAGGACATGGTTCCAGTAATCCATGTCCTTAGTCTGCTTGTGTTCAGCAAACTGTTTGTGGGCTTTCTTGTGCATCATCTTTAGAAGAGGCTTTCTTCTGGGACGACAGCCATGCAGACCAATTTGATGCAGTGTTTGGTGTATGGTCTGATCACTGACAGGCTGACCCCCCACCCCTTCAACCTCTGCAGCAATGCTGGCAGCACTCATATGTCTATATCCCAAAGACAACCTCTGGATATGACGCTGAGCACGTGCACTCAACTTCTTTGGTCGACCATGGCAAGGCCTGTTCTGAGTGGAACCTGTTCTGTTAAACCACTGTATGGTCTTGGCCATCGTGCTGCAGCTCAGTTTCAGGGCTTTGACAATCTTCTTATAGCCTTTATGTAGAGCAACAATTCTTTTTTTTAGATCCTCAGTGAGTTCTTTGCCGTGAAGTGCCATGTTGAACTTCCAGTGACCAGTATGAGAGAGTGAGACCGATAACAACAAATTTAACACACCTGCTCCCCATTCACACCTGAGACCTTGTAACACTAACGAGTCACATGACACCGGGGAGGGAAAATGGCTAATTGGGCCCAATTTGGACATTTTCACTTAGTGGTGTATTCACTTTTGTTGCAAGTGGTTTAGAGATTAATGGCTGTGTGCTGAGTTATTTTGAGGGGACAGCAAATTTACACTGTTATACAAGCTGTACACTCACTATTTTACATTGTAGCAAAGTGTAATTTCTTCAGTGTTGTCACATGAAAAGATAGAATAATATATTTACAAAAATGTGAGATAGTGTGTATATATATATATATATATATATATATATATATATATATATATGTGTGTGTGTGTGTGTGTGTATATATATATATATATATATATATATATATATATATATATATATATATATATATATATATATATATATATATGTGTGTGTGTGTGTATATATATATATATATATATATATATATATATATATATATATATATTGTGTAGGGAGACAAATTATTTTATTAAACTGTGTTTCAGTGATTTTCTGGTACTGTAATCTCGCTCGACATTCTCCACAGTTCCAAGCATTTGTAGATTGCTTCACTCCTCAAAGGGAGGAGCGATCTACACCGCCTCATAAACAGGCATTCAGTGTAGAGAGATCTCTTCTGAGAATACCGGAGAACTCAGCAGCAGATACTTTCCGCTGCTTGATAAACGGACACCTTAGTCTTTTGTGTCTCTCTGGCAGCAGAGTTTGTCCCTTTATCTCTGATTTTATTTTCTCTCTCCCTAATCTGTGTTTCCTCTGCAAAGTCTGTGTCATTCCTGATGCCTCCTCTCCTACCTTTTCCCCCAGCAGCAGGGCTATCAGCAGATCTCTATAGTGACTCAGTGATTTTAGGCATAGTGCCGAAAATGGAGTTTGAGTATGTGCAGAACAGTGTGAGACAGTGCATTATTGGATTTTACACAGTATAGCACTCATTTTTTATGTTTTACTTACCTGCAAAAGAGGCAGCATGAAGTGACCTATCAGTACCTATTTTTTTGACTAAAGTTCCACATGACAGACTCTCCTGGAACTTGCCAAGTGAGCTCTAGATACAAAATGTAAGTCATTCAAATTTATATCCACACAGTTTACTACTTGGAAAAGCATGCCTGATCCATGTTCATTGAATATATAAACTTGTACAAATCCACCACCATTTTGTTGTTGTGCTTACTGCAGTATGTTGGCACAGCTGTCCGCACCTCCGCTTAAGTGTCTGCCCTAAGCACTTGCTTTGGGGGCAGATATGCAGGGCTGGCTCTCAAGCAGGGCTCTTCATGGGCTCGGCCCTGCCTCCCCCCAACTCCCTCCTCACTGGATTTGATTGACAGCAGTGGGAGCCATTGGCTGCCTCTGAGCCAGTGAGGAGGGAGAGAGAGAGCAGCAATGCTACTCTCAATCACAGAACTTAATTCAGGTAAGTATTTAGGGAGGCGGGGGAGAGAGGGGAGCTAAACTTGTAAGGTTTTTTTATCTCAATGTAAAGAATGCATTAACTTTAGGTCTGAAAGAATATTGCACAGATGCAAAATTAAGCATACAAATAAAAAAAAATGTGAAAACCCTATTTTAACGTAAATGCTTTTAAAAATGTTAGCCCATCTCCAGGGAGAACTTTTTTGGTCTGTCTGTTACACTATATAATGGAAAGTGTTTTGTTATGTCTATTCAATAAGTCTTTCAAAATACTGTACCTGTTGATCCTGCCAGAAATCTAGTGAAATCGAATGCAGCCACCGAATACAAGAACTGGCAAGCTGCAATAAATTACATTTTTTTCCAGGCTTAGATTCACTAATTACTAATAATTTAATGCATCGGTTTCTCTGATGAGACCCATGGAAGGATAACTGTCCCCTTAAGTTATACTGCAGCTTAGTTGATTTTCAGCTGGCATGTTCTGTTGTCTAGCAATACTTTGTGGATTATTTTCTGAAAAAAAAGAGATGTAATGCAACTAAATGCCATAATTTACTTATCGAGATAATTTTTAAGAGCTTTTGCCCATTAATTAGATAATGTAATATTTTAGCCTGTCATTGTCTGGATTTATGTTACAGTTTAATACATAGAGGTCTCGATAAAATGACTGGCATAACTATTACTATTCTTTTTGCAGCTGGTTCAATTTCAAATTTGTCTTGGTTTTAATCAAATTTAGAAAATATATGCTATGGGAAGTTACCATAGCATATTAAAATGCAATGTAAAATGTGGCTAAAAGGAGATTGGCTGGAGTAAAACTAGAAAAATGCTCCAATTAAAAAATGAACACATTAATCTTACCTTCACAAGATATGTATCACATCAGAGTTGTAGGGTGACATAGATGTTAAGTAAAGTTTTCATTAAAAAAAGCCAAGAAATCCTTCTAAATAGTAATATTAAAACATATTGCTTTCACAAGGCCATTTTTATTTATGTTTAAGGGGTAGTAAACCGCCTTCCTTTTTTTTCCCTTAAAACCCTCAAGGCAAAGTTATAATGTGCTAGTATGCATTGCATTCTAGCATATTATGTGAAACTTACCTTAAAATGAAGCCCTCCAGTGGTGCGCTGTCACCGCTAACAGGGATTCCATCTTCACCCGGTCTTCCTTCTGGGTTGGCGGACTCCGGTCCTTTGATTGGACGAGCCATGATGACTTCACTCCTGCGCTTGCATGCGGTAGCCGCTGTTCATGGCACAGGACTCTGAAGGAACGACATGGGTATGCCGTTCCTTCAGAGCGCATGCACCCGTAATGTCACTGGCGGCTTTGCAAGTAAATATCTCCTAAAAAGTGCACATTAAAGAGATATGTACTGTACCTAGAGGTAAGCCTTATTATAGGCTTACCTATAGGTAAAAATCAACCAAGGGAGTTTACTCCCACTTTAATATATGGTAAATATATGTGGAGACAATTTTCCCAGCAACTTTATAAATAGATGAAACTGTCAAAATTGACATTTCAAACGAAAAATATTGTAAAATTCACCTGTAAACACATGAGTCTGAAAGTTTAGTCTAAAAAAAAAGTGTCAAAAAAAGTTTACATTAAAACCATGGGGTTTAGTTTGCATACTTATAGAGTCCTAACTCTATACATTTTGAGAGTCTCAAAAGTAATAATGGATAGATTAAGAACAGATATGCCTTGAGGGAGCCCACCCCTTCATAATGGTATAGGGATGCACTGGAAACCCAGCAAGCGCACAATAGCAGTGAAGGTGTCCAGTGCGTTCCCTCACCAATTTATCAACAGTACAAACAAATGGCAACCACTCCAACCTATACCTGGCCTTTGCAGCAAGAAGCACATGGAAGTGACGCATGTCAAAAAAACAAAAGAGATGTGTTAATGAATGATGCTGCCATGTGGGAGGAGCCCTGCACGGCCACGCTGATTTTAAAATGCGATAACTAATACAGGGAACTTCTCCCCGTACTGCTGTCACAGGGAGGGGGGAGTGGATAGGGAAGTGTCTGTAGCGTTAGGAAAATGTTGCAAGTTCCACCCTAAAAACAGGTAACATGTTCTCAAAGGTGAACTTATCCTTTAAAGTAAAAAATCTTCTATTATCTATTATATATATATATATATATATATATATATATATATATATATATATATATATATATATATAACTTTATATTTAATAATATATATAAACCCCCCAAATACTTACCTAAGCCTGATCTCAATCCAGCACTGCTCTATCACTCCTGACTTGACTCCTACTGCTGTCAATCACATCCAGGGATGAGGGAGGGGGCGGGGCCGAGCTGCACTGTGTGTTAATAGACACACAGAGCGCAGCTCAGGATTGAGCCTGCGTGTGTGCCATGATAGGAAGCAGCTGCCTATGGTGGCACACTGAGAAGAGGAGGAGCCCGGAGTGCCAGCGGGGGACTCTGGAAGAGGAAGATCGGGGCTGCTTTGTACAAAATCATGAGCAGATAAGTATAAAATTTTTGTTATTAAAAAAAAAATACTTTACAATTACTTTAAAACCTTTTAGGAGCTGTCCATGGTGCTGATGCATTAATCACAGCTTGAAGTGGAACTCCTGGACAATAAATAAACATCATTTAATTTGGCCATTGAGCAGGCCTGTGATCCAGGAAGCAGTCATTTTGAACCAGGAAGTAGGAAATCATCTGGACTAAGACCAAGTTCACTAATGGCATTGACGAAACATGTTGGATCTGTAACTAAACTACCCAATTGTAGTAGGAAGTTCATTGAAGCAGCTGGGAACTATTAATTTTCAGTACTGCAGCACAGAATACAGGCAACCTAGGATGATGTGGACCAAATACACAGTATGATTATCAAAAACCTTGTACAGTATATATCCCAGTGTTAGTGTGAATGCAATGTCTACTTTGAGCTGATATATGTGTCTCACTTCCACAAATATTTCCTTCATACAAGCTAAGCTGCCTGTTACCGACTTTGCCCCGGGAATATTTATCCTGGAAAAAAATTACCAGCAATGATTTTACTAACAAATGAGAAATTGGTGGTACTTGCTTGTTGTCTGGCAATTGCAGTCATTTGGAAATAAATTTGTTGTGGACCAACTTTCAGTATTAATAATTTAAAGTTTTGACACAGCAAGCCACATAGGTTGATTAACATATATATACCATATATATTACACAATATTTTAATAAATTTTTGTACTAGTAGACATGAATAGACATTTGCGAATGTCTCAACATTTATGCAAGCATAACAAATATTTTCTGTAAAGTTTGTAAATGTTTTGTAGGTTTCCTTGTTGCCTTTTGCTGGTCAAATGTAACATTTGATCCTACAAGGAAAATAGTTTTAAAATAGTTGTAATCCCACTTAGTAATTATCAGGCAATCCTCTGTCTTCCATAATGCTACAGTAAGTGCCTTGTATATGTGCCTTATTAAAAATATGCCGTTCTATACCTTATTTTATAGCGCAGCTCGGCGCTCACGTGAACGGCCTCCTCTCCCCTCTCTTGATATGACAGCTACAGTGGGAGGGGCAGAGAAACCCCGCTGATGTCAGGAGGAGAGGAGGAGAGAGACGGCCGGTCACGTGAGCGCCGCTAGCAAATAAGGTATAGAACAACAATATTTTTTTAATAAGGCACATATACAAGGCACTTATCATTATGAAAAACAGGGGATTGCCTGATAATCACTAAGTTATTTCAGCAGCAGGGGGGTGCCTGACACAGAGCTGACAGTCGGGGGGGAAGGGGACAGAGGCGAGATGCACATAGCAGCTGATGACGGAGGCATGTAAACTGACCACGGTGTCAGGGCTCAGCAGACCCGATTAACCATGGTTAGTTTACAGAGGGGAGGGCAGAAACTGGCAGGATCAGCCAGGTATTTCAGGTGATACAGGGGGCCAAATTACACACCACACTCACTGTGCTGTTATTCATACTTTTAAGGAACAGGATCTATTTTGACAATGAGAGATTATAGGCATGGTACAGAATTTGGGGGGCCCTATGCTGTTTTTGGGTCTCTTCATTAGGTCCCTCTTGAAATCCATGTCAGGCCTAAAGTGCCTGATATGAAAGTTTGTGGGAACCTCATGCTGTTTTTATTTATTTATTTATTTACCCTATCCCCGCTGTTTGTTCACATTCATCTGTCAGTCAGGAAGCCCCAGCTGAAAGCTGCAAGTACTCGGCAGGGATGAGTTACCAGTTGTTAAGATGCTAGCAGGTGCTGGCTCCCTAACAACCAAGAGGAAGCTGTGGTATTGAACCTAAAAAGCAAACATGTATTATATTGCAGCTTACCAATTCTTAGATGTGATGGCTGCATTAGGTTTCTTTTTTTAGACTTTTTTTATTTCATGTTCACTTGGCGATCCAGCCATTATGTTTGTTGTTTTTCAAAAGAACAAAGTCTCCTGCAAATGTATTCATTAAGAGGGATGAAACAGACCATTTACCAATGACATGGGTGTTTACAATGATGAACTTTTATTTATGCATGTAAAACTTTTATCCCAAAAGACAAATAAACTGTTTGCTGTAACTGCTTGTGTAACTGCAGTGTGAGCTGGAGGTTGGCTTCCCTTTGTTAATGTAATGTAAATTTGCTAGTACATCTAACACTCCCCTTCCCCCAGATTAACAATGCTGCTGTCCAATGGTGCCCCTGTGCTCATTCATTCTTTTGGTGTACGGTGAGTTAGTGGGGTTCATTGGTGGTGGTAGTGGAGACTCTCATATCTTTATGAGTCTTTTCCATCTATTTCATGCTAAATTAGTTGTCCCTGACCTGTTGAAGGCCCCCATTCAGGAGTAGAGAACACCACTGCCAGACCCCCAGAAGCAGTGCTGCTTTGGGGGTATATCACCATTCTCGGTGAATCAGAGATGCTCTCTGGAATTACAGTGAGCCAACAGGCCCAAGTGTCTTCAGATGGGAACTTCGACAGAAGACAGATATCATTCGTGCTAAGTGGGTCAGTTTAAGGGGAATATAGACAATCATAGATGCCTAACTGCCTCCATATTATTCAGTCTCTGAATACACCGGGGAAGAATTACTAAAGGAATCATTTTAGCCATGTAAACCTGTGTTTACTTTGAACACCCATCCATGTGTGGGTGCTAAAGTGGTTGAAAATGCTTACATATACCCAATGAAGTGACTAGCATCAGGTTATATACAGAGGTGAAAAAATCCTCCTTTATAAGTTGTACCTGTTTATATGTAGCCATCTGTCCTGTACAGCCTTCTACTACACACAGAATTTGCACAGGATCTGTCAACATCTTTCAGTAGCACAAGCAGGGGGTGGGGATCTGAATTCACACATTCCACAGCTAAGGGAGAAGAACTTTGAACTATGATTTAATGAAAGGGACACACCCTCCTCCTCATGCTACGCAGATAACATGCACAGCTGTGGCTGTCAATCACAGGTTGTGTGCTGTGATTCTCTGGGTGTCTGGAAAAGCTGTCAGAAGTGCTGATAACACAGGAATGAGGCAGCAGAGAGAAATCTCACTCAGCTTTGTATAAAAGCAAGTACACAGCATAGAAGGATGTGCTTTGTTCATATTTCATGTCTCAGGTTTACAAACAATTTAAATAAAATAGGTACATTTGCATGGTTCATATGACTACACCTTCACTGAGCTAAATGTAAAATGTGTCCTTTTAGAAAATAAACAAAACTGAATGTTCTCTGTATGGTTCAATGAATCCAACAAGCTCTTGAGTTGGGTTCTGTTTTACTTCTTAGCATACAGAAGAAAGACAAAAAAATACTAACAATGCATGTGAACCTTTTAAGTTCTAAAATGGTCTTAACCCCTTCATGAAGAAGGGTAAAACACATCTTAATGCCTTAACATAATTTTGCAACATTGACATGTGTTACTAGAAGTGTACATATCACAGCAACTACTTTATGTATCCAGATGGACCAGATGGATTATTTCTTGTTTTTTTTTTAGGACAAATTGAGATTTCTTTGAGTGGTAAATAGTAACAGATATCTACAGTTTTTTTTTATTATCCAAGAAAAACGTTAATTTATTTAATTTAGCTATACAAAAACTTTATTATTTTTTTTAATTTAGCTATACACTTCTTGGTTTCATTATACTTTATCACCGAAGAGCATCCCAAAATAACTTCTACTACATATGTGTATGTTGTATGTTGTTTGTACGTGTAGTAGGGCCCAGAAACAATAGTGCACATTTAGATTTTTTTATCCTACTGAAAACGACTGATACTGGCACTAATTTAAAAATGATTTTTAAAAAATCCTAACCAAATTATACCTACCCTGACCTTTGCCCCTGCCTTGACATTTGACCCTTACCTTGACTCTGACATTGACCTAGCTCAAACTTTGATCTAGCTTTTTTTGCTTTATATATTTTTTTTTTTTTTTAGGCAAACAGAGGCTATCGCAGCAATTAGGTGATCGGGAACCAGGACACCAGGTTCCCAATTTCTAGTACGAATCCCGGGGTTCTTGACGAGAGACTTGGTGGACAGGGAAGCGGTTAAACCAGAAAATGTTTATAAATCATAAATTCAATAATGAACCAATTAAAAATCACCTCTTGGTGGATTTCACTCTAGCAGCTAAAAGTCATATAGTTTGTTCTTGGTTACTGCATACCCTGTCCAAATCATGCCGCCATAGCCTCCGCAACATTTCCAGAATACGCCCCTTTTTAACTAATGACACCACCAAGCTTCTAATTCACTCCCTGGCCATCTCTCGCCTCGACTACTGCAACTCACTCCTCATTGGATTACCTTTACATAGACTATCCCCCCTTCAGTCCATAATGAACACCGCTGCAAGACTCATCCACCTTACCAACCATTCAGTGTCCTCCACCCCTCTCTGCCAATCCTTCCACTGGCATCCACTCACCCAACGGATAAAATTCAAAGTACTAACAATAATTTACAAAGCCATTCATAACTCTGCCCCCAGCTACATCACTAACCTAGTCCCAAAATACCAACCAAGCCGCTCTCTTCAGTCATCCCAAGACCTCCTGCTCTCTAGCTCCCTTGTCACCTCCTACCATGCTCGCCTCCAGGACTTCTCCAGAGCTTCTCCCATCCTTTGGAACTCCCTACCCCAATCTGTCTGACTGTCCCCTAATCTATCCATCTTTAGTCGATCCCTGAAAACCCTTCTCTTCAAAGAAGCCTATCCTGCTTCTAACTAACACTGTTTTACTTCCTCCATCAGCTCATCCCCCACAGCTATCAACTTTTGTATCAATTGACCCTTCCTTTTTAGATTGTAAGCTCTAATGAGCAGGGCCCTCTGATTCCTCTTGTACCAAATTGTAATGTAACTGTAATGTCTGCCCTCATGTTGTAAAGGGCTGCGCAAACTGTTGGCGCTATATAAAACCTGTATAATAATAATAATTTGGCATATTCTTATTTTTGCACTGTGTTGCTGAATGAGCTTTTAGGGGTTGACGTTACCATTTTACATTTGCAGTGATTTGGTATCCTATAAATGGGAACAATATATAATATAAAAGCCTATAACCTGAAAAATGCACAGAAAAGCACTCAGGATAGCAATGTATTTAAGTATAATATAACTACCGTACTTCCCACTTAGCTATGAGTAAGCACTTGGCATAAGTGCGAAACGCGTTAGCTGTTTTGTCTGTACTTTTTCGCTACAGTGTCCTGTATGCTCCATGATTCTGGTTTTACAATAAAGACACTTACATTTTTTTCCGGTGTGCGGCTGTCCGGATTTTTTCGTATACTTCCTACTTCCCACTTTGTTACTTTGTTGTTTTATCATACCACATACAATATAATCAATGTTTTCTATTGTCCTTTAGTAATCGAAAAATTCAATAAGTAAACGCAAAATAAAGGAGTGCGACAGAAACATTTTCCAGTACACTTATCTTTAGCTATTAAATTGTCAGGCTATGCAATTTTGAAATGTTATTATCGGAATCACTTAGGACCCTGTTCAATAAATCTTCCCATAGAGTAAAATAGTGTTTATGAGCCATTTAATAGAATTGATATATTGAAAAATGGGGAAGTCCTCTTCATTTCTAAATAAATAGCAGTCAGAAAAACGAAAAGATGTTAAGGGTGATTTAAATCATCTATTAAAGTCACTTTCAAAAAAGATATGCCTGTATTCAACCTTGTATAATAGCCCCAGGCCATTTGTAACATATTTTGGCTATTGGCCCTCTGTTCCATTGCTGCTCCTGTGCAATATTATTTTTTTTTTAAAGATCCGCACTTCTGGGATTCTCAACTCTGCCTCCTGTTGTATATCTGAAGCCTGTCTTATGTACACATGATCCGAAAATCGGACGTCAGATCGTCCGTTTTGGTTTTTTTTTTGCATGCTAGTCGCATATCGAACCTGAAGAGTTTACTAAAGTTACGAAAATTCTCTTACGACAGAATAAAACATCATAAGTGATGTCACGTGTTGTAGCGTATTTCTATTATTATTTTTGTATGACAACTGTACTGATTAAACAAAAATCGTACGATCTGGTATTGTACGAGAAAAATGTTTGTGTTTGTCCGATCAGATAATCTCGGATGAACTGTCGTGATCGGCTCTCGAAAGCTCTGTACTAACAATCCGATTATCGTACGATCGCGTCGAAAGCGGTATTTTTCGTCCGTTTTGTGGATCGGGTGTATGGGCCATTATTCCTAGCTTAGTTTAAAAACTATTGTAACAGTTGTTCTCTATCTTGATTCTAGAATCTGCTCTTAAAACATATCTAAATATAAGAACATAAAAGTAAGTCAGTTCATAGATGTAGTAGCTGCAGTTGTTTTTTTTTTTTTTTTTTTTTTCTTCATTTTTTGTTCTTTAGGCTGGGTTCACACTGCAGCACGCTCCGGCTCACAGCAGGAGTCCGGTGTGTCCCCATTCACCTTTTTCAGGTCCGATTTCAGCCAGAATTTTTGGCTGAATTCGGACCTGAAATGGACCAAAAGATGTACAGGACTCATATGCAATTCGCTCCGCAGCCTATACCAGTAGTTACTATAACATAGTACTAGTAAGCTGTTCTGTGGTGTCCAGAAGACAGCTAGGAGGCTGATAACATTGACATTTCAGTTTAGTGCACAGGAAGTTACAGGTTGTCTGGCAGGATCAACAAGTATTATTCTGTACTTGCATGCCTGAAAAAATGATAACTAATAATGCAGCAATTACATTTCAGCACTGGTTAATTGCATTATATTAAACATTTTTTGGGGGGTTTAGATATACGGTACTTTAATTATGTAACCTCCAGTGCTGCAGAGTAGTACATGCAACAAATGATGAAGCAGTACAAAATCCACACTCCAGCTCCATTCATTGATACTGTATGTCAGTTGATGATTTATTCACTGATAATGTCAGCATTTATGTTTAACCTCAAGGCTGGTAAAACTCAAAGTCAGGGTACTCATAAATCATTCATGCAAACAATAGTAGCAATACCCTTTTTATAGTGCCATCAATACATTTAGTAGGCCTGTCATGTAGTCATGAAAAGCTTTTTATTAATAGGAGGGACACTGGATATGACATCTTAATTGCAATGTGCTATTTTAGGCCAAGCACTATTTCAGGTAAAAATTGCATCCTATTTGTCAGTACACGGAGTTAGTAGGCTTTTTCTTTAAGGATGTGTGATAGCAGGGAGTCAGTTCCTACGAAACCTAAGAGCAGGGATCGTTCAGAGCCAATGTAGTGGCTGTCTCTAGATGCCAGAGATGGTCTCACTTCAGCAGGACCCCAGTATTTGGGATTTACAAAACACAGGGCCGCTGATAGAAATCACGGGGCCTTGTACAACCTACCTGACAAAGTGCAGGTATCAAGAATATGTAAAGTACAGAGTGCAGGGGTCAGGACTATGTAATTTACACAGTGTAGTTTCAGGAGTAAGTACTGTACAGTTTGCAGGAATCAGGGGTACATACATAGTGCAGGGGTCAGGAGTGTTTAATATACAAAGTGCAGAGGTCAGAAGTGGGTAATGTACATAGTTCAGGGGTCAGGAGTGTTTAATATACAAAGTGCAGAGGTAAGAAGTGGGTAATGTACATAGTTCAGGGGTCAGGAGTCTTTAATATACAAAGTGCAGAGGTCAGAAGTGGGTAATGTACATAGTTCAGGGGTCAGGAGTCTTTAATATACAAAGTGCAGAGGTCAGAAGTGGGTAATGTACATAGTTCAGGGGTCAGGAGTCTTTAATGTACAGAGTGCAGAGGTCAGAAGTGGGTAATGTAGTTAGGAGGAGGTAACAGCAAAGGCAGCAAATGGGGATATACAAATAATCATAGTCACGTTCAGTGGCCAAATGCAACCCATTCCACTGAATGAGGTCACCTTGCAACCATGTATAAAGAACGCAGTTGCAGCAAGGTATTGCGGGTTGTCAGGGATGAAACCAGGTGACGAGGATGCAATATAATGCTTCCTTGCTGTCTGTCAAATACCCTCTATAAAGTGTTCCCCTGCAGATCACTCTTCTGAGGGTGACACTAGTATACACTAATCCACAGCAATAATGTCACTGCAAACATGCTGGGTATTGAACAAGAGTTCAAATGCAGTATTGTTGGTCTCCGCCCATCTCCCCCAGTGCCTAGTCTGGCCAAATTCTTCTACCTGGGGCCCAATGCAATGCTTCTCCTGCAGATGGATCCTATGTAGCTGGGAGCCTGGAATCGGCCAGGAACCAAGTATTACAAGCATTTCTTACTTCTGGGCACCGGGCTGGACTATTAGAGCTGATGTGAACTCAGCAGGGGGGGCCCGAGCAGGGACTCCCAAATTCTGTGCACCAATGTGTGAATCCCCCGCTCTGCAGCTATTTAGAAAAAAAACTTCCCCTGGTCCCCTGTGTTTAGTGGGGGCCAGGGGGCAGAAACCAGACTATTTAACCACTTTTGGGTTTAGTATTCTGTAGCAGCGTGCCTGACAATTAAATTACAATACATTGTTCGATGAAACAGTCTTGCTTTGAAGGACAAAGATCACATACATATCTCGGTAAATGTCCTTAAGTATATGCTTTTTTCTTATACCATCACAGCATCCTTATGCATTGTCTATGAAGATAAGCTTTCATATTATTTAAGTCGTTAAAAAGATCGCCTATTTGTAGCCTTAGTTAAAGTGTTACTAAACCCAGGATCCTGCATTCACTATATCTGGTCTCCCACAGTACACAGAACATGAAAAAGCAGTCCTGTGACTTCTATCAGCTCCTAGTAAAGCTTGTAGGAGGAGTTTTCATACTGCACTGAGCTGTCCTATCAGGATCCAGGACCCCGACTCTCTGTCTGGACAGTGCTGATTGGCCACGTGCTAATCACATGCACCCTCCCAAAAAAGAAAACCTCTTTAACAATAAACACCAAACTGAGCATGTGCAGCCTGACTCCAAAGGCTCTGTATTATCCAAACTTGTTCTGGAGTCAGTGAAAGAAGAGGAGAATCTGTGCATACAGGATTTTCACACAATGCAGAGGATTAACCCCTTATGTTCCACAGTGAGTTTAACAAGCATACTGCATATACAGACTGATTTTACTGTTGTGGATTTAGTAACACTTTAAGTCCCAGCCAGTCCCAGTTTATTGATATAGAAGAGCCCCAGCTTCAATAAAATTACTCCGCCTAAACCTGATAGTGGTTAAATAGTTTTTTTTTTTTTAAATAGCTGCAAAGCGGGGATTACCACATTGGTGCACAGAGTTTGGGAGTCCCTGCTCTACCTCTGGGTCCCCCTTGCTGAGTTGCCAGAGTTGGGCCCAGTCGGTACAGAAGGGCTGGTGGTACCCTCTTATTAGCGGCCCTGACAACACATATTATGTACATTTTCAGTTAGTGTTTCCACACTATAATTGTTTGACTTTGTAATAATTCCTTCACTGGACTCCTGACCAAGGCAGGCTTGTGAATCAACACTGGTAGTAAACCAAATGACATTAGTGAATACTGTAGTGAAGAGTTTTAAGATAAACTTCATGCAAACAGCTAAATACCCCATTATGATACACAAATGGTCTGGAGGCTGTTTAACTCATCAGAGAATGTACAGTATATTCTATCAATACACTCCTGAGATTTACACAGGTCTTCCACACAGCACATCCAGTCTGGTGACCTTTCTATTCTACTACTGCAGTTAAGCAACTCCACTTGTTCACTTCCATGCACCCTGGGAATGGACATGAAAGAACAGACAGAAACTCATGAGGTCATCTTTCTATTATCTCTTTTTGGCCTTGTTCACTCTAGTGAAATTTCTGCGGCATCTGCTATCGCCCTACCATGCATGGCAATTGAAATCAAATTATTACCTATGGTGCCTGTTCTTATCAATGCAACATAGTGCAGTGCATTTTTTGAAATGATGCAGGTGTTTATTATGGTGCAACATAGTTTATTTTTGACCTCATAGACCTCAATGGGAATGCAGGCAAAATGCATATAAAATGCATGCACATCCATTTTTTGTTATTTGTGGAAAACTTTTGTGTATAAAATCCAGTCTCCTGCTACTACAAAAACATTGACGAAGCATGAAAACGTATCAAAATCACATCTAAAAATATGCAAAAATGTGCTACAAAAATGCCCTAAAAATGCATGATTATGCAGCAGCACTAGTGTGAATCTAGGCTTCCTATCAGCTTGTCCTTTTGCAGCACATGTGCATGCAGGGCATCTGATTGGCTTCTAGTACTTCCCATCCCTACTCCTATTCTCCAGCACAGGTTAAAATGATAAAATAGTTGCTTTTAAAAATGCATTTTTGTGATATTTTTTTAAATATATCTCTGCATTTATTGGTTGTTCCAGATTTGCTGTAATGAAAATAAATATATATAAAATAAAATAAGCAGGGGGGCATGGCCTGCCGGGGAATGAAGTAGGAAGCACGAGAGAAGCGCTCCGTCCATTAATCCTGCTACTCATTAATCCTATCTCCCCAAGGCATCCTGACAGATCCTAATTGGTGAGGATAAGATTGGGCACTAATCTGGACATGTCTCCACTGAAATCCCAGAGCGCTGCCATCTCTAAACTTGATCAATACCGCCGGCAGGAAAAGGACGGTGCTGGGGAAGATGGCGGCGCCACGAGTACTGCACAGGCCGCATCGGCAAAGACACAGAAAAACTCCTGGAGGCAAAAAATTTCTGCCGCACCTCACTAACGACGCAAATTGAGGAGGTTAAGGTTGACATCTCTCTCATACGGCAGGACTTCCAGAAACTCAGTGAGAGAGTCACGTCGGCTGAGACCCGAATTAGTGAGGTGGAGGACTCCGTCCATCTGCTCTGGACAAATACCGATCGCATACAACTGCAAATCTCCCAACTTATCCATAAACAAGACGATATGGAAAATAGACTTAGGAGATGCAATCTCCGATTTATCGGCCTGCCTGAGGGAGCGGAGGGAAAAGACCCAACTACCTATTTGGAACAACGCCTAACTACCGCTTATGGCCGCGAAGCCTTCTCCCCAACCTTTGCGGTAGAAAGAGCCCATCGTATGCCAGCCAGAGCTCCCCCACAGGGGGCTCCACCCTGCACGTTTATCGCTAAGTTTTTAAACTTCAAAGATCGAGATGCGATTTTGAGACTGGCCAGGGTGAAAGGTAATATTGAGCTTGGCAATTCCAGGGTTGCAATCTTTCTGGACTTTTCCGCAGATGTGCAACGTCAAAACTTATAAAGAAGAAATAACCGCGCTAAATATAAGTGAAACACGTGAAGCAATCTCAAAGACTTCCATGAGGAAGTACATATATAAATACAAAAATGTTGAAAAATATTAAAAATTAAATTATGAAAAGTACATGGGTCAACACATGTATGTATGAATCAAACATGAGTGTCCATATGTAATATTTGCGAATAAAAATAAGTGTCCATATATAGTAAAGCAATTAGGAGAACCGCGCTAAAGAATTACAAGGTTAAATGGACTCACGAATACCTCAAAAAAGGTGATACCCTCAACCTATAAATTTAAATTGCAAACCCAAAATGACAACACAGTATGAATGTGATACCCCGAATAATCAGAAAAATGTGTAAACACTTAATACAGATATATATAAAAAGTGACAGAAAAAATAGAGTCCGTGACTTTAAAAATGACTTTAAAAATCAACAGTCCTTATTGTAAAAAATCCACCGATAGTGATTGGAGACTTGTAGTGAATGAAAACATCTCGTGAACAGAATCCACCACCTATACAAATATGTGTTTACCAGAGGTAAGCTTTAATAGAGCTTATGCCCGAAATCCACTCTGTGGGGACACCAACATCGATCTCAGCATGGAGGGAGGATCACCCGGAACCCACCGACAAAAGGGCCAAATGATCAGCAATGGAAACCCAGGGAAATAAAAAATACATCCTCCATAGTGTGAATCCGTTTTAAGCAGTTTATTAGAAAAGATAAAAGTAGCGCACTTACTAGAATTAACGAATAAAACAGCGTATAATAACAATCAGCCGGCCGGCCTGCATGCACCCGTTCACTGTGGGATGGAAACGATGACGTCAGCGCGTCTGCCTTCCGACGTACGTTTCGTCCTATTGGACGTTGTCATAGTAACAGAAAATAAAAATGTGAAGTGATCTGAAAACAGTCCAAGAAAGACCCCTTGGGTGAATCCAACCAGAGTCAATGGTGTAAAAAATATGAGTGACAACCCATACAGTATCCGCAAATACCCAATAATTGCGCTTACCGCAAGGCGAGCGAACACCAGCCTGTATCACGTCTTGGTGTGGAGAATCCAGATGGTGCTCTTAGACTGTATACATCGTAGCTGAAAGGATGTAATGAGGACACCAAACTTCCATCTCATGGACATGTAAATAAAAGGAAACTGGCCATAGTGTAATACTGCCAAACTAATTAAAGTTTAGAAAAGGTAGAAAACTTACACTAGTGCATAAATACAGCAGGAAAAAAAAGGAAACTTAGAGTGAACACTAGCAAACTCAGTAGTGAAGATGAGACCCCACACTCCATGCAAATATTGCGCTTACCACAAGGCAAGCCAACAACAGCTTGTGTTCAGTATTGGTTAACCACACCACACTACGTGATCCACCACAAGGCAAATAATGCGCTTACCGCAAGGCAAGCCAACCACAGCTTATGTTCAATAGCAGTATGAGAGATCCAATGGCGTTCTGGACTGCTTGCGGCAGGAAAAGGGTGATACATCAGAGACTCCAAAATGACATCTCACAAGCATGTAAATAAAAAGGAACTGGCCATAGTGTAATACTGATAAAAACGATTTAATAGATAAAGGTAGAAAACTCACACGAGTATGTAAAAATACAGCAAACAGCCGGCCGGCATAGCGAGCACCCATCCACACTGAAAATGGCGATGACGTCAGAGCGTCAACCTCCAGACGTACGTTTCACCACAAATGGCGTCGTCTGGGAACTTCACAGAAGCGAAGAGAAGACTCAAGCATCTTAAGTAATCTATGCTTTTCCCAGCTCGCCTCAGAGTAGAGAGAGACAGTCGAGTATTTTTCTTGGAGGATCCGGAGGAAGTCCTATCCTTGCTAGAGCGCCCTGATTCTCCTAGAAGAGCTACTGAATAGCCGTGGAATACCTTGTGACGATTGGATGGTGCTCTCCACAACCCATGTGCCTTCCTGTTGCTATATTCGCTCTTCAGGGACATGGAGAATTGGTTTGTTCATACACTTATCTCTATTCTCCCTCTCCTTGTTAGATTTCTTTTACTTTGCTCCTGACCCCCGGAGCGATATTGTCATTTTTGCATATCCCCTGTCACATGTGCTCTCCGACCATGACCTAAAGCCTACGCTGATGTTCATCAACTCTGCTGACTCTATGTTCCTCACATTCTGAGCCGCCGGGGACATGAAAAAGGAGCAAATTCAGTCCTACATCTTACCTACTTCATGCAGCGTTTTTTAGGCCCCCCCCCCCCCCTTAACAACCAAGAAGAGTATTTCCTCTACAGGACCCAGAGGTAACTTTACCTGCATATATTCCACTTTGCACTTGTGGTTTACAGTGCAGCGACGCTTGACCTTATGTTCTTGGTCCACGAACCTTCTGGGTCCCTGAAATTAACCTATTCATGTAGCTTTATTATCCGAAGACATTATGTGACCCCTTTCTTTTTGGTTGTTCTCTTATGTTTTGTTTTGGGTTATACCCGCATCAGTTGGGGTCGATGCAGGGTGGGGTGGGGGGAGAGGTTGGTTACTATTCTTATGTTCAATGGCAACACACATGATCTCATGGTAAATGTACTAGTATTTAAAAAAGAAAATAACATCATATATTTACAATATGCTTTTTCACTCTTGTGTTTAATTTATGATAGCCGTGGTGTATCAGACAATATATACTGTAGATGGCTAGGGAGGGCTAATCCTGTTAAAACACCCATGCTTCTCTAGGTTAGATGACTGCATTAAAACTACTTACCTGGAATGTCCGTGGTTTGGGTGACAGGGTTAAGAGATCCGCGGTGTTTCATTCCTAAAAAGGCAAAGAGCAGATGTGGTGGTGCTAAGCGAGACACATGTGGATGGCCGACTCCAGATGGCTCTTAAGCGACCGTGGATAGGATGGGCATATCACTCGACCCACTCGTCCCAGGCTCACGGGGTCTCGATCCTGATTGCCAAATCAGTACACTTTGAATTATGTGATATACTCTCTGACCCAAAGGGACGGTATATATTCCTTTCGGCAAAGATATATGGGGAACCCTTCCTGTTATTGGCAATTTACGTGCCCCCCCATTTAGCTCTGCTATTATCTCTGAAGGGTTATTGTTTATGGCCCGTTACCCCTCAACACAAGCAATCTGGTTGGGGGATTTTAATGCTACCTTAAACCCCAGCCTTGACAGACCCCAGCCAGTGCCGCCTCGTAGTACAGTTCCGACACACTCCAGACTATCCAGACTTATCTCCTCCTTTAACCTTATTGACACTTGGCATCACAAATTCCCCCTTACAAGAGCCTACTCATGCTTCTCGACATCTCATAATACTATGTCCCGTATTGACCTTATACTTATAACAGCTACTCTTGCTCCAAGACTGATGACGGCGGAGTTCTCCCCCAGATTACTGTCAGACCATAGTCCCTACTGGGTTACCCTTTCCATTCCAACTGATAAACCTCCTCCCCTGTGGCGGCTGAACCCTTTTTGGCTCTCCTTATTATCAGAAGATGAAGAGCTCATGTGCTCTTGGACTAATTATTTTGCAGAGAATGCTAAGTCTACTTCCCCTGACATGATATGGGAATCCTTCAAACTACATGTCCGCATGATATTAACCTCCCGAATTAATAGGTTTAAAGCGGACTCTGCTGCTATCCTAGATAGTGCTCTAAGTGACCTATCAGCCACTGAACGACTATATATATCCAACCCATCGGCCGCAGGAGCTGACCTGCTTCGTTTACAGAGTGGTGGATCAGATCCAGTATGAGACAGCCAGGCGCAAATTGTTCTTTACTAAACAGAAATTATTTGAATATGGGGAAAAAGCAGGTAAACTACTAGCCTACCTAGTTCACAATGAAGACAAACCCCCGACCATTATTGCACTTACAGGTCCCGACGGAAATAAGATCACAGACCCACAGGCGGTTACTAACCGGTTTAAAGATTTTTTTTTCACAACTGTACACTTCCCAAGAGATTAGATCAGCTGACCAACTCGCAGATTTACTGGCGGGAATTAACTTTCCAAAATTGACTGACACTCAGGTTGCTACTTTAGAGGCACCCCTCACATCCGACGAAGTGGCTATAGCAATCGCCAGTTTTCACAGATCCAAAGCTCCAGAATCTGATGGACTGCCCATAGAATTTTACGCACAATATAGTGACCTACTCACCCGTAAATTGTTATCCCTCTATAATCACCTCTTTAAAACTTCTACCCTGCCCCCTTCTATAAGAGAGGCAACCATTGTTCTTATACCAAAACCAGGGAAGGATCTGGGTCTTCCAGAATCGTATAGACCTATATCACTCCTACAGGTTGATATAAAGATCCTTGCCAAAATTTTGGCACTCCATTTGAATCAGGTGATACTAAGCCTAATTCATGCTGATCAGGCTGGTTTTATGCCAGGGCGAAACACCTCGTTCAATCTCCGGAGACTCTATATCAACCTGCAGGCGGTGCATGCCAATGTCATTTCCCGAGTCATTGTAGCCATGGACACAGCCAAGGCATTTGATTCTGTAGAGTGGCAGTATCTCTGGGGCTGCCTGAGGGGGTTTGGCTTTGGCTCAAACTTCATTAAATGGTTCCAGCTCTTATACCAGGCCCCAAGAGGTAGAGTTGTAGCCAATGATTGGACCTCCCAGCCCTTCGACCTGACCAGAGGCACTAGACAGGGTTGCCCCCTGTCTCCCTTGCTGTATGCTTTGGCAGCCAAACCCCTAGCAATTTCTATTAGAGACAACCCTATGATTCATGGCCTCCGCCTGGGTTCGCTAGAAGAAAAAATTAGCCTTTATGCGGACGATACACTTCTTTTTTTAGCTGACTCTGACATTTCCCTACAAACAGCACTGCAAACTATTGAATATTTCGGATCTTTTTCTGGTCTTAAAATTAACTGGTCTTAAAATTAACTGGGACAAATCTCAAATATTGCCCATAGACAGCTTCCCTCCCCCTAAATTGCAAGAACACCTACCACTGCAACAGGTCAGCTCCATTAAATATCTGGGAGTGTCTGTCTCCAGGTCACCAGCCGATTACATCTCCATGAACATAGAGCCTCTTTTTACTCTAATTAAATCCAAAATCCAGGTGTGGACTCGGTTACCATTAGGGGTGTGGGGACGCATTAACATCATAAAAATGATTTTGCTACCTGAAGTACTTTACATGCTCTGGCACACACCTATATACATACCCTTGAAGTACTTTAAATTGATGGAGGCCCTACTTAAAACATTTGTATGGGGTAGAGGTAGGCATAAATTGGCTTGGAAAGGACTCAAGAACCCTTCTGACTTGGGTGGAACAGCACTCCCAGATTTCAATTTATATTATCTTGCATCCCAATTATTCCAACTATATCATATCAACAAAACCGACAGAAACTGGTTTCTTACGCTCCTCTGCCCGAAATGGGCCTAGCATACCATGGAGCCCCTTACTGCAATCGCAGTGGGGAGGGGCGGCAATGAATCTGAGGGTAATCGTAAGTCCCTCCTTTACCATTTTAGATGCATAAGGGAGATCACCACTAAGTTAATTAAGATTCCCACATTTAATGACTATACCCCTCTATGGCACAATAAATCACTACCTGAATTTCGACGGATCCCTGACACGGTGGTGTGGAGCAAGAGAGGAGTATACTATTTACATCACATACTGTCTGAAGGGAAAGTTAAAACCTTTGAAGACCTCCAAAACCAATACATGCTTCCTAGATCTATGCATTATAGATTTCTCCAATTGAGCCATGCAGCACGCTCCCAATTTTCCCCGACCCCCCCGCAACCTACCTCTAATGTTTTGGTGGTGGTGATTAAGGGGTCAGACCTGCGTAGATTAATCTCTGATTTTTATAATTTGCTCCTCACTCCATCGGCTACTGTATTGGCATATAACCTCAAACCAAGATGGGAGAGAGATGTGGGTCTGCTAGAAGATGAAGACTGGATCGAAGCACTAGAAACCTGTAAACTGGTTTCCCCTAAACTATCCAATAGGCTTTCGCAAATATATATTCTACATAGAACGTACCTTACCCCTCTTAGCAATGGAAACAGATCGTAGATTTCCTGTGACGAAATGGGCTCCCCCATGTCCCTAGACCCTAAACAATGCCTATTAGGCATTTTTCCTGATTCGAATCTTGACAAGTATACAAAACTGTTCCTTCACGAAACACTTTTTTCAGCTAGGAAGGTATTGCCCGACAATGGATGAGGTCTACTCCCCCAAGCTTTTCTGAGTGGAAAGCGGACGTAAACACTACCCTACCGTACAAGAGATTTATGTATCTTAATAGAGATTAATATAACAAAATCTGGGATAGGTGGCTTAAGTCCTCTACCACATGCATGGACTGACTCTAAAGATTATAATTTATGATATATCTGATGCTTGTTCTTAACTGGAGATTTGTGAATGTTCCCATTCTGATGCCCTTCACCCATTACTACTTGTCTGACGTTGTACTTTTATAGTATACTCCTATATTAATTCCATGAGCATTAATATTCAGATCCATTGTCCTTGCTGAATTTCCTTGATATTATTGTTGCCATATACCTTGTAATGCTATGTTTCACTTGTACAGTGTTCAATAAAAAACGTTTAATATAAAAAAAAAAATAAAATAAGCAGAAACAAATTAAAAACGTGCAGAACAAAGTACACAAAAGAAAATCAGGGCAGAACAAGAATGGAAAAAAAGTAGATAGCAGTTAGGCCAAATGTCAACTCTGATACTTGGGGACCATAATGTGGAACCTGAAACTAGGGGCAATGACTGAGGCACCTAGATGAAGGGAAACAGGTATAAATCGCCTTCCCAACAGGCAAATGATTATGGTTCAGGCGAAAAGTCCTGAAGAAGGCCATTTATTGGTAGCAACTAGAATGAAAGCCAACCTAAAGAGCCAAAGGGGCATCTCCACTTATTTGCCCCCCCCTCCGCTACCACATTTGGCACCTTTTTGGTTGTGATTGGTACCCACTTATACACTTCCAGCTGATTTCGGCCCGGCAAAATTATCCGGAAGCTTGGCCCCCACCTCCTTCCCCCACCATCAGGCAATTTACAAAGCGCAGTGCACTTCACGCATGCACAGTAGGGAACTGGCTGTGAAGCTGTAAGGCTTCACTGATGGTTTTCCTTACCTGAGAGAGTGGCGGCAGCACCTGAGAACCGATTGAAAAATCGGCTCGGGTTAGGACGCCACTGGATTTGTGAACAGGTAAGTGTCCTGATATTAAAAGTCAACAGCTACAGTTTTTGTTTTTATTCCGAAGGAGCCTGGAGCTCCTCTTTAAACTTCAGCACTTGATTATCACCCGGTAATATCTTCATTAATACCAAGCCAATTTGCTGTGATAGTTTGAGTGACAATTACTCAGTCAGATAAAACGGTTCCCAAATGAATTTTATACCATTTTTGGAGATAGTTTAAGCTTACTTTGGATGGTATTTCATAGTTGGGATTTTATCTGAGGACCCTAGAACTGCAAGACAATTCATATTATATCTTACTGTTCAAACATGATGTTAGGATTTATTTGTGACTTCTTAACAAAATTGAAATGTTACTCTTAATTTTTAATTGTAGGCTAGAAATGCCTCTAATTAAAATCTTGATTTTTTATTCTACTAAAAACCGTGTGCTGAAATTTATTCAGCATGAAATATTGCTCTCTTTCTCATTACATTCCATCTACTGACCAGTGAGCAAGGACATATTCGCTCATGCCAGCACTCATACAAGGATGCAGTGCGCACATGCATTAGTTTACTGGCAAAAAAAAGTGCATAAATTCTAGGTATCCTGACTGAGAGCAAAAGGTCCACTTATTAAGGCCGAGGATATAATTATACACCTATAATGACCTGTGTATATATCTTCCCAGCTGAAAGATAAAAATGGATGGATATAGATGAGAGATACACTGATGATAGACAGTGTATGCATTCTCTTTCATCATCTGTAAGAATTTTCATGCTCACTGGGTTGTGCTGATGGCACGTATTGAAGCTTTTCACTATGCTAATGAGACAAGTCGCTTAATTATACCTTCTACATAATGTCCACATGCACAGCCACCCTCTGATTATCTAATTACAATGTTTATTTTCCTGTGCATGAATTCATACAGGACATATGAAGATAAACTGCCGCTAAAATTGGAAATCTTTATTTCCTGCAGTGTTAGGCAAAAATAAAAACACCTCTGGTTAGGGCAATTCAAAGGCCATTAATAGCCAGTGAAGTTTTTTTGTACTGTTATGGCTATTTTGTAAAAAGTTTTTTGAACCATAATATTGACCTCAGACTAACGCTAGAAATATAAAATCTAATACATTTCTGTATCCACATTAAACAGAGCAGATGGAGGAATCTCTCCTGCTGGCCATTGTATTCCCCTACCTGGCACCTGTGGCTGTCAGAATACCAGAACTGTGACTTTTTCATCAAAAAATCATTTGAAAAACTGACTTTTGTTAAGCTGAGTGGTGTCAACAGGGCCACCCTTGGCTCAAGTTTCAGCCAATGGGAATCTGCCAAAATTCAACCCATATATGGCAAAATTAAAGAGGAGCTCCAGTCTCCCCCCAAAAAATAAGTCAGCCACAACAAATACTGTAACAGCTGACTTTTGATATAAGGGCACTTGCCTGCCACAGGATCCAGCGCTGTCCTCACCCGAACCGATTCTTTAATCGTCTTTGGGTCTAGGTGCCAGCAAGTACGGGAAGCCAGCAGTAAAACCTTGCAAGCCGCAGTGTGCTTCATGAATGGTCTTGTAGTCTTCTAGGACCTTTGATGTGTCCCTGAAGGCTGCAGGGGAAGGAGGGGGGGCGAACTTCCTTTTGGATCGCTGCGGTAATACGACCGGAAGTGGGGGGCAGTTACCTGTCAAAACCAGGTACCCACCCCCCCCAAAATAGTGTCAAATTTAAAGGAGGAGGGGGGAGGAGGAGTGGAACTTCCCCTTTTGGGTGAAGTTCCGCTTTACCATATGGGGTAACATTCATAAATACAGATACTTGGCTCATTGCATTACTAGAACATTGGGTGCAGGCAGTGCTTAGCACAGGTTTAATGTGCTCCAAAAGGTTGTAAAATTATGTTTTTACAGCATTCATAGTAGTTCTCATTTGAAAACACTTTATTTTGAAAGTACACTCATCTTAGCATACATGTTTATGAAAACAGAGGGGAGCAAAGTCCTTGCCAGACACTTCTAGTAAGAGTTATCACTATTTACCCCTTTGTTCTTGCTACCATCATCACCAGGACTACAAGTAAAATGAAATCCAACATGTCTAGTGGTCACCAGAACAGAAATAGAGGGAAAGTCTACCAATGAAGACACTTCTTCAGATGATGAGTGCATTTACTTCACGTTTCTTCTTCTTCTTCTTTACTTCAGGAAATATTTCCTCGCACTTCTTGTTTTGCCTACAGGACAAGAAGTGAAGTAAAATCCCTGCACTGGGTCACAGATGGCAAAAAAAAAAAAAAAAACTGATGGAGTTTAAACTATTTCTTTCTCTATCAAAAAAAAGAAGAAGTTTTGGCTTTAGAAATAATTAAAATAAAATACAGGAAGGAATGAACTAAAGGAAAAAAATAGCATTGGTCTCAGTGACTTAGATTTCACTTACATTTTCCAGGAAATCTTTGCCATTCTAACACGCAGAATTCCTGCTTTTTCTGTGTTCATTACTGCTGTCAGTGAAATGAATGTTCTAATATATTCAGCAATATAAAGGATATAAAGACCATCGCAAAACTATAGAGTGACAGTCATATACCCTAGATTCCCCTTCTGCGAAAGGAAAAAAAAATCCCCTGAAGATCACAGTAGACATAATCAATTGCAGTTTTTCTTCCCAATATAAGATCTTCCTTGCTGGTACAAGTTAATTGAAGATGTATTATTTTCCTCCAAGACTCTACTGACTGCAGGTATTGCTTTATTGAAAAATAGACAACTTGTATTGTCTACCTGGTGTTTCCAATATATCCGTAAAGAATTCTCTTGAGTGGCACAGATAGCTTACTCTAGAACATTTTTACAGCTTCCTTTTGTTTTCCAGCAGTTGAGTTTAAAGCCGGTGGTAGGTCTTAAAATTGCATTATGGGACAAGGGACAACCAGGAGACTTTGTGAGTAATGTCAGTCATGTGCTAGCTAGCCTTCACTAGGAAATGAAATCTGAGGTCTAAATGATTGTCGGAATTACGAATTTATGTCAGTTGAGCATCTGTGCCCCTTACAGTTTTGTTTCATAAGAAAAGATGTAAGTCAGAGGTTCTCAACAGGGGATATCTATACTATTTAGAAGTATGAAGACCAAATAAGGGGGGTATGGGACTGGATCTTTGGAAAAAAATATACAGAATTCTCTACATTATTGAACCTACATTAAAAGTGGACATGTGTGTGTCATTTTAATTTTCATGTTTTGATTTCTCAAGCTCTGCAAAATCTCTCTAATTGTTGCTAGCTTGTGTATTTTGGGGTTTGTTGCTATGGTTATCTTTTGAAGTAAAATTTGGTACCTAATAGAATTGGTGATGATGATTTTGACAATCAGGCAAAGAGGGTATGGTGGCATATTGGGCAATCCTTTTGGGGGTCTGTATACCCTGGCATAGGTATACTATTACACTGCCAACCGCATTCAGTAAAATGCAAAATTGTATACTGATCTTCCTGTAATTTTCCTTTCCTGGTGCATCTTCATGGCAGCAAACAATGGTTATGGCTTCATGTGACAGAGCAGAGACAACCAAACTTTTGAAAAACATGTCCACCACTGGTGAATTGTCCAATTTACCTTTATGACTGATTTTGCCAGGTTTGTATCCACCAGATTTTTTTTTTTACTTAAAACTTACAGACCCCTGGGCATTAAGGACTGCTGACTCCATGGAGACATAGACCTAACCAGCATGTCAGTTAAAACCAGGGAAGGCTCAAAAATGTGCGCTGAAAACACAAGCACTGAGCTTATTCATACCTTCTTACCTCCTGTGCCAACGGACTATGTCATATACATGGTTATCTGATGACTATAAATCAGCCTTAAGCCAGGCGTATTGATTCACTCATCTTTACGCCTAATGATGCAACATTAAACCCAAGCTCAATAGGCAGATGACAGATCTTCCAGAAAACCATAACTAATTCCTTTTATACATTATTGATACTTATTCGATAATGGCTTCTAAAATTTTTATATAGTTGCTAGAAATGATTTGGAACTGGTTCAGCAATACTGATTTAGACTAAAGTACACCATATACCAAATGATAACATATTTACTAAACAGACTTACACCAAGCTGGCCATGCATTCGTAGAATTTCATTAGAAAATTTAATTTTAACAATCTTTTCGAAGGCCTTGTGGACATGTGGTCCACTGAAAACTGGTGCACACTGAAATTGGTTCAGCTGTGCATAGTAACAAATCAGCTACTAACTTCAGTTTGTTCAATTTAGCTTTGACAATAAAACCTAGAAGCTGATTGGTTACTATAAACAGCTGCACCAGTTCTGTGTGCACCAGTTTCTAGTAAATCTCTCCCAGGGCATCTGTTTAGCCCTTCTGAATGGCAGAACTCCTGGTAGGAAAAAGGTGCTTATAAAACGTGGAAAAAGTATTGCACGTGTGTTTAGGTGCATCTAGCGTTTGAGAGTTAATGCATTCTATTGGCAAAAGTATTCATTTATTCTAGTCATTGGAATGCATTAATGCTCAAACTGCGTTTTTAGACACATTTAGGCACGGTCCGCATTTTTTCTGCTCTTTAGCTGCTCTCCTAATTGCACCTTTGGTGGTTTTTTTTCCAGCTTGTATAAATGCTCTTTTTCTAATACGCCTGTAAATATCTATTTGTCAATGGACACATAAGCTTACATAGAGGTGCTTTTATAGACTGAAAAAAAACCACTTAATGCCTGTAAAAGCAATGTTTTTTTTGTTTTTAAGCTCAGAGTGCATGAGGCCTATTAGATAGTGGGTTTAAGTCAACATACGTTTTCAACTGCAGTGATGCTTAAAATAAGGAGCAGAAAAATTGTTCTTGACCAAATTAATTTCTAACAGTGCATGTGGGTTTCGTTTGGGAAAGTCCATTCCTTCCAAAATCAATTGCTTAATGCAAACAAAATTACTTTTCAAAAGTACTTTTGAACAATATTCAAGTCATCAAATGAACTAAGCAGAATGTTCAGAAAAGCATTCATTCAGAAATCTACTAGTGTATTGCCAGATTTAGGCAGCATTGGTGATTTTAAACCCCCCCCCCACCCACCCACCCCAGGCAGATTAAAGAAAAAAAGCGATTATATTCGTATATTCAGTAAAAAATAAATCAATAGAAACAGGCCAACATTTGGCCCGTGTGTATGGCAGCTGGTCCAACAGAAACTGGACATTCGACCACCTTCTGTCGAAGACTCATGACCGAAAAAAGGTCTGCCTATCAACTCCCTATCAGTGCCCTCAGCCAATGGCTAAGAGCGCTGACCAGAGTGTTCTGGCAGGGGACAATAGCACAGCAGGGTACAATAGGACAGCAGGGTAGATAACTGAACTAACATCAGATTGTTAGTACAGCGGCTTTGACCTGTACTGTCAGTTTTAAAAAAAAAACTAGTGGTATATACAAGGCTTTCTACAGTAGAGCTCAGACTGGTAGAAGGAGGGATAGCACTGGAAGCTAATCAAATTGTTGACAAGGAACATGCTGACAGGAAGAGAAAGCAGAGTGAGCAGTGGGATGATGTCATTAGTGTAAAGCTGCTCCTTTGTAAGCATGGGCTAAGGGCAGGCAGGTGATTTACCCATAGAAAAGTGATGTACCCAACCTAGTGCTGCCTGGCAGGATTATGTAAATCTCAAGAATGGTGAGAGAGAACAAATCATTTGTAAAATAGTATAATTTACAAAAAGGGACCTAGGTATAAAGCAGTGAATGTGACTTTCACTAAAGTCACCCAGGCTTAATAAGTATTTATCCTTGCAATGTGGGGTGGCCCCACTGCAACAGTGCATTTTTTGTTCAGGATGGAGTTCGGCTTTAAAACAAATGCAGATTCACTTTCAGAGAAGAGTGTTTTGAAGGGTGTCAGACTCTCCTCTTTATAGATATGCCCCAAAGTATTGCAACCAGATCCTAAACACTTCATCTGAAGCACATCAGTTGGCAAGGTGGGGATTTTTACCAAGAAAATAAACACAGCCATTTGAGAGTAATATCACCCATGTAGTGATTGACTTAAAGCGGAATTAAACTCTGCTATTTTTTTTTTTTTAACAGATGGGTCCCCAGGAACTTAATGCCACAATGTGCTTGTATGAACCACATATTAGCACATTATGGCAGTTTTAACTCTGAAATTAAGCCCTTCAGTGATACATTGTCAGCTCTCCCACTTGTAATGGGTGCTTCCATCTTCTCCCAGACTTACCCGTGTGCTCTCTCTGTTCAGCTGCATGAATGGCCAGAACGTGATGACGTCACTCCCATGCGTGCACACTGGAGTCACATCGTCACTCCACAGAGCAGTGCCAAAAATGTACGTTGAGCTGCTCATGCGCAGCTTAATCTACCGCTGACAGGCAGGGAGAATTATTTTAATAGAAGAGACCAACAGGGTCTCTTCTGTCAAAAAAACCCTGCCTGTCTGCAGTTTCTAAATATTTGGGTTCAACTCCACTTTAAAGTGGTTCTAAAGGCAGAAGTTTTTTTTTTTATCTTAATGCATTCTGTGCATAAGGATAAAAAACCTTGGCTGACACAGCGGCAAGCGCCATTGGCTCCGGCTGTTGTCAATCAAAGTCAGTAAGCCAATGAGGAGAGAGAATAGACACACAAAGGAGCAGCTAATTTCAGGTGCCCCCATAGCAAGCTGCACTTTACAGAGCAGGTTAGTATAACCTGTTTGTTACTTTTTTGTTTTTGAAAGAACAGGGCTAAACCTTCATTAATGTACTATAAGACCTTATGCACACTGAGCGTTTAGCCCCAGTGAATCTTATTCTGGTGGTAGGCACATGTACACCATCCAACCTCCCTGCCAGCAGCCTGTAAAAGTCTATGAGAGGCTGAAAAACGCAACAGCTGGATGCTGATGGATGCTGTACTGAGTGGAACTAATGTTTAGGGCTGTATGCACCCAAGGATAGCTGCACAAAATGCAAAAACTCTGCATTCAAGGCATTCATCCTGGGGTGCATATGGCTGGAAACGTGGGATGGGGTTGCACCGCAACTGTGTGTAATGTATGCCTTTGCAGTGCAGTGATGCAGGCTTTTAGGGGTTAAAATGCCTCCTCGCTGCCTGTCAAACGTCCTCTGGAAAGTGATCCTGAGGGGCTGATTTACTGAAACTGGAGAGTGAAAAATCTGATGCAGCTGTGCATGGTAGCCAATCAGCGTCTAACTTCAGCTTGATCAATTAAAAGGTAACTCCACTTTCATGGGGGAAAAAATAGAAAATAAATAAAAATTAATATAGCACATACAATTGCGACACAAGTAATATTGTAATTGTAATATTGTAATTGAATGCTATTTAAAATGACCTTTCCTTTTAAATCTGCAGCGCTGTAATTTTCTGAAAATGCAATATGGCTACCTGGAGGTGTTCTGTACATAGAATGTGTACAGAACGCTCCCCATAAACATCATTTCCTGCTTGTGTGATTGGCTCACCAATTTTCCCAGAAGTCTGCACTAAGATACAAGTCAGACTTCAGGCATCCCCTGCTACAAAAATGTCATTTTTTGTTTGTTTTATTAAACACCAGAAAAAGGGCGAGGCCTCAACAGTACAAAAGAGATGTGAACCTTTCAGCAATTGCAAAGGCCATATACCGTGCATGAGATAATTGCAAACAGGTTACATTTTCAATTACATGGCAGTTTAAAACCTCAGAACAAATACTCGTCGCTTATGTGATGATTGTTCACAAGTAATAAATTCCATGGAAATGTCAAGAGGTAAGGAGCTCACCCTTAGTTCTTTTTCACCTTTTCTGACCGTCCAAACACTATAAGTGTCTGGGTTACTTCAGGGTAAAGGAAAGGGACTCAGCTAAGGGGGGAGGGGGGGGGGGTGTGGGAGAAGGGTCAAGCGGAAGACATGGCGGTGGCAGACAGGGTACATAGAAGCTAGGTGTTAGAAGGAGTCTAGGACCCCAGGAGGTGCTGCCATTCATCAGAAAAAATGAAGATGTTCCATATATCCCAAGTTTTCGTGAAAGTCTCACGCCAAAAATGTAATTTTTTGTGAGACACGTCCAATAGGAAATCACGTCTAAAGGGATGCAGGCCCAACATCTTTCCTTATTAGAGCCCTGCAGGTGCACAGCTGATTTATATTTATGAAACCACTCAAACAGGCAAACACACAATAATTTCTACAGAGTCACAAAAGGTAATAATCTGCAACAAAGTTTGTTAAAATCCTTGTAATGTACATAGATCATCCAGAGGGGAATGTTTTTTTCTCAGCAAAAGTTACACTTTAAATATACTCTGGAATACCCTTGAAGGATATAAATTTACTTTGTGTGCACCAAATGCCTTTGCAAACCCAGATATATCTTTGTAAAAGTAGCTGGGACATCAACATTGTGCTGTACATAGCCTGTGCAGAGAGTAGGGCTGCAGGAAATCCACCCAGGGGGTGGAGACAAGACCAGTCACCCTGTACAAAGAAAAAGAACAGCAGTGACTGGTCTTTATTACTGGAAGTTTAATGCGCAGCAATTAACTACCGCAGTTTTAAATGCTGGATTACTGCACAGTTTAATATACAAGCCTCTTCTTGTACTATATTCCACTGTTGTGACCATCAGGAAACCTTCTCGAAGACATACCATGCAGTCAAAACACGTAGACAGGCAGTGGTTGTGAAAAAGCTACAGAAGAGCAAAAGAACTGAGAAAAAATAGCTTTTGTTTATAGTACACAGTGTACACATCTGCTTTAATAATCACATTACCATTACAGTTTGTCTAAGCCACTTTCACACATGCGGATCCGTATTCAGCCATCCGCTTGCTCAGCAGGGATCGCTCTGTTGATCCCCGCTGAGCCGGCGGATGACAAGTCCGTCTCTACACACTGTGCAGGGACGGACCTGTAAGATCTCTGCTCTCCTCTATGGGGGGATTGGATGATTATGGACCGCCTGTCCGGTCTCATCCGATCCGCCAGTCGGATGGAAAATAGGGTTTCCATCCGTCTGGATTTTGCGGATCGGATCGGGGTGGATTGGATGTCAGCAGACATGTCACCGCTGACATCCATCACTCTATGGAGATGTATGGAGCGACCGCTCAGGTCCGCTGAAAAAACTGACAGGCGGATCTGAACGGTCCGCACGTGTGAAAGGGCCCTTATTGTTTTTTACAGCATGTGTCAGAAAGCAGCTTAATTAATTAACTAATATGCATGATGGTAAGCTATGTAACTAACATGCATGATGGTAAGAGGTTTCTGCTGTAGCTTTGTCTAGCATCCAAGTAAAACCGTCTGGGATATGGTTAATAAAACATCACCTATATGGAGTTTCTCCCTTACTATGCACACAACTGCGCTGCTGGGTGCTTGTCTGGAACCGCCTTACCCTCTCCTCCTCTCCTCCCATCTTACCCCCCTCCCTTACGCCTAAGGCTCTACGGGACACAATGGGATGCGCTCAGGCTGATGAGGTCAAGCAGGTCACAGAGCGAATTTATCCTGCTGTTGTATTATTAGCATTTCAATTTATTTACACATTCTGCTGCGGATTCAAACTACGCAGCCAGCAGTTCCATCTCGTTACAGGAGCCCATCCTGTTAGCAGCAGGGGAAGCGTTGCAGCAGGAGTGTAAAAAAGAGGAGAGGAAACAAACCAACCAACTGAAACCAACAATCAGCTGCCGAATTCTATTTTAGATTTCTTTAACCCAAGAGCAGTCACTGGGTAGGAAAAGCAAGAGACACCCTACAGATACAAGATTGCCATCTCTAATGTTGTAGGTAATAGGGCAGCACACAATACAAGCCCTTTCTGTGTATTATATGTATTTTCATTATACAAAAGCAATGCAAGAATGGTGGGATCTACTTTTAGATTATGATTTTATAAATGAAGAGAAGCAATTGAAATACAATACCCTGCAAAAAATCAAAAATAAGCCATTGGGGAAGATTTACTAAAACTGGTGCACACAGAATCTGGTGCATCTGTGCATAGGAAAAATCACAGTTGCATTATTTAATATATGATGGTATAGCGTTAGAATTTCTTTATATCTACTTCCTTGAATATTGTTAGATGACTTAAAGGATTGATTGTGATAGGCTTCTATGGGTTACTGCATTTTGCACATTACTACTAAATGTGGGTGGTGGTTAGGCACCCGTGTGGGAACAAGTGGAACTGCATTGCCTAGAACCAAGGCAGGGAGCTGCGTTCATGTGACAGTCAACATTAAGGCAGATCTCCTGAGCTTATTAGTGAACTGCAACTGCACTGGTAACTCTTTGTAATCCGTGGCTAACTGCACTACACTGATGACACATGTACACTTCAGACACACTCTCCTTTAGAGTACACAACTTCCCAGTTGTACAGCATTTAGGAACTGATGCCGCAGAACCTGCACTGGCATCCACCAATACAGATTTAGCGTCACCTCTCTGCCAGTGATTAATCCCATGGTTGCTATGGCATACAGCAATGTTTCTCAACTCCAGTCCTTAAGTACCCCCAACAGATCATGTTTTCAAGATTTCCCTCAGATGAAATGGCTGTAGTAATTGTTTAAGACAGTGAAATCACCTGTTCAAATGAATGGTAAGCCTGAAAACATGACCTGTTGGGGGTACTTGAGGACTGGAGTTGATAAACATTGGCATACAGGATACACACTCTCTCCTTCCTCAACCACCATGCTTGCTCTTATTCTCCTGAGGTACCTCATATATCCCCCCCCGTTACTCCAGCCTGGATCCCTAAGCATTCTCTGCCACTGGTCCTGTCCTAAAGAGTGGGGAACTGGCCGCTAGTGGAGGTGCCAAGCACTTAACCCCCTCCACTACCCTCTGGTGGGTGACATGGCAGTACCTCTGCCATGTCACCCATCTCCTGGCTGATTGGCTGCCTTGCATGTGACACAAACACTGTAGTCCTTTGCAACAGCACATTGGCTTCCTCTGGATAGTACTCTGTGTGTTAGACCCATGTATTGTATATCCTTCTAACTCAGTCCCCTTTTGGTGTTGCAAACCTTGTTCTTTTGCTGTGCACGCACCTTTTTAACCGATTCCACCCACCCATCAATCTGCGATAGACTGGGCGGGGACTCTCCTCCTTCCAGCTGATCCCATGTAAACAAATGCTGGTTATCTGCATTTCCTTTCCTCAGCGCTGTCACTGTATGAGGCAAGGAAAGCCGATAACTGGCTTTCCTGTGACAGGGGACATTTACACTGATAATCAGGGCAATGATCATCAGTCCCCAGATTACCAGTGCAGTTCATCAGTGCCAAACAGTGTTCATCAGTGCAGCATATCAGTGCCCATTAGTGCAGCATATCAGTGCCCCTCAGTCCCGCCTATCAGTGCCCATCAGTGCTGCCTTATCAGTGCAGCCTCATTAGTGCCCCTTTATCAGTGCCCATCAATGCAGAATATCAGTGCCCATCAGTGCAGCCTCATTAGCCCACAACATTAAAGAAGAAAAATAATTTTTATTTGCAAACTTTTATTACAAAAACAAAGAAAATGTTTTTTTTTTCAGAATTTTTGGTCTTTTTTCGTTTGTTTAGCAAAAAATAATGAACCCATCAGTGATTAAATGCCACCAAACGAAAGCTGTATCTGTTTAAAAAAATATATTAAAATTTCATTTAGGTACAGTGTTGCATGACCACGTAATTGTCATTCAAAGTGTGACAGCATTGAATGCTGAAAATTGGTCTGGGCAGGAAGGGGGTGAAAGTGCCCAGTAGGCAAGTAATTAAGAGACTTCAGACCAGGCAAAGCAAGTAATCAAACACAATCTTTCACTGAGGTAGATGCTGATCACAGTACAGTTCTCAAGAAACAACTTCAACACAGTTCCCGTACAGAGGTCTTCTAACATCCCATAGAGTGTGTATACTTTATACAGAAGGCAAGTCCATAAAATAATCCCTTTTAGGACAAGAGTCAATTTAGGCAATAATCCACAATAGGTAGTGTATGTCCCTTTGAGTCCACGATTCACAGTAATCCATAAAGGCAGTAAGTTCATAATTAGAAGTTAAGTCCATAGGGTCTCCAGGGTCAAGACCCCACCAGAAACCCTGATTAGGCACATATCCCCCCCCCCCCAAAGGGGGTGACCTATCCAGCAGAGTACATTATGGCAGTATTTCCCAGGAACGACACTGGGGCTTGGAGCCAACCCCTTTTATGTTGGTTAACCTGTAGGAGGCAGTAACCTTGCTGAAATTGGTGAGATACACTTAGCCCTAGCTCTGAAGTCATCCTGAGAACACAGGAGAACATCAAAACATTATAACATTTGGCACCTGGCTCAACTAACATGCAGAAATGAGCACAGGCAGAGATAAAAGTGCAGAGCTATGGTCCCATTTAATGCTGAGATGATGTAACCATTGATAGGAATAGTCAATCTAAGGTTTTGTATTAAGAAAAGTACATCGCCAAAACTCTGATGTTCTATTAAAGTGATTGTAAAGTCTCTTTTTTTTTTTTGTTAAAAATAACGTTATACTTACCTACTCTGTGTAGTGGTTTTGCACAGAGCAGCCCCGATCCTCCTCTTCCCTGGTCTCTCTTTGGTGCTCCTGGACCCTCCCTCCTGTTGAGTGCCCCCACAGCAAGCAGCTTGCTGTGGCCAAGCTGCAGCTCCCTGTGTCCATTCAGACATGGAGCCCCCCTTTCTCTCTGCATTGGCTCACTGACTTTGATTCACAGCAATGGGAGCCGATGGTGCTGCGCTGCTGTCTCAGCCAATGAGGAGGGGAGTCCCGGGCAGCCGAGACACTCCTGCAACATCGCTGGATCTAAATGGGCTCAGGTAAGTATTAGGGGTGCTAAGGGGGGCTGCTGCACACAGAAGGCTTTTTATCTTAAAGTGTTTGTTACCCTGAAAAAAAATGGATCATGTTCCTTTAAAGCATGTTAAACAGAACAGTGCTTGTGCTGTGTAATTTGGCCCCTTGTATCACCTGAAATACTTGGTTGATCCTGCCTGCTTCTGACCCCCCCCCCCCCCCCCCGTAAACTGACCACGGTTTATCATGGCTGCTGAGTTCTGACACCGTGGTCAGTTTATGTGCCTCCATCAGCCACAGCTCTCCTCTGTCCTCCTCTCCCCTTTCCCTCCTCCCCTCCTGCAGCTGAAATTACTTTTAAATCTGCATATAATCCTCTATGGTTAATAAGGTTAGGTGCCCCAGTGTCTGTGTTTTATAAAAAAAATGCCGTTCTATACCTGATTTCAGAGTGCTGCTCAGTGCTCACATGACCAGCCCCCTCTCTCCTCCTGACTGACGTCAGCGGGGGATTCTTGGCCCCTCCCACTGTAGCTGTCAGTTCGAGAGAGGAGAGGCGGCCAGTTACATGAGCGCCGAGGGGCACTCTGAAATCAGGTATAGAATGGCATTTTTTTTTTATAAAACACAGACACTGGGGCACCTAACCTTATTAACCACAGAGGATTATATGAAGACAACACAGCAGGTTAACAACCACTTGCATACATAGAAACATGAAAATAAAAAAACCTTCTGCCTTTACAACACCTTTAAGTTTAAGCTCATCTATAGACAGGAAATCCCTTCAGTTAACTGCAGGATATAGCTCAACTACAGTACACTACATAGAGCAACCATTATTATTACAAGTTACTGTAGTGAAAGACTGCAACTAATCTTGCATAAATATATTACGTTGCATTGTTCCTTCTCTATCTACAACTGCAAACAAGTTGTTGGAGATGCTGGAGGGAACCATTAACCGTATAAAGATTAAATATTTCTCTGAGTCATCTTTTATCCCCTGTGATGCGCTCATAATGTGATTAACAAAATGACAAAGATGTCTGGATGCTTTCATAAAGCGACCTGATTGCCTTTCTAGAATGCCATAAAGCTGCAAGCAGATCTAATCAGGTTTTTGAAGATTGATTACACCATCACACTGATTTATAAGTGAAGTACATAGACAATAATTTTGTGTAACTTGTTGAATAAGAAAATGTCATACCTGTGCTGGAAGAGAGCACTGACAAAAAGAGAACTACAAAGCTAAAGAACAACAAAAAAACTAAAGAACTACAACTACAACTACGAGTTGAATTCTGAATTCAGGGTTCACACCCATCTTTGAAACTATTTCTAAACAACCAATTTGGAGAGATTAGTGCCTTTGACACCTTTGGAGATTTTTACAATTCAGTCAAACTGAACCTTGCAATGGTGACTACAATGAAATATATATTTATGTATATAATATATATATATATATATATATATATATATATATATATATATGTATATAGATAGATAGATAGATAGATAGATAGATAGATAGATAGATAGATAGATAGATAGATAGATAGATAGATAGATAGACTGTATATATAGATATATATCTATATATAGATATTTATATATAGATATCTATAGATATCTATATATCTATATAGATATCTATAGCTATATATATATATATATATATATATATATATATATATATATATATATATATATATATATATATATATATATATATATATTAGGAGCTTTCATGTGGCTGATATTAGTGTTGATTTTAGAGGAGTAAGGCTGAACATAAACTGTGCACTCTAAAGATGCAGTGCAATGCTTACTCATTCGTTTCCTTAGGGCTAAGACCCCTTTCACACTGGAGGCATTTTTCAGTCGCTTTAGCGCCTGAAAAAAGCCTCAGCTGCAAACCCAGTGTGAAAGCCCAAGTGCTTTCACACTGGGGTGCTGCGCTGGCAGGGCGTCACAAAAAGTCCTGCAAGCAGCTTCTTTGCAGCATTATAAGGAGCGGTGAATACACCGCTCCTATAGCGCCCCTGCCCATTGAAATCGATGGGCAGCGCCGCCGTACCGCCGGCAAACCGCCGCTGCAATGTCGTTTTGCCGGCAGTTTTAACCCTTTTTTAGCTGCTAGTGGGGGTTGAAACTGCCCCGCTAGAGGTCGAATAACGCTACTAAAACAACGGTAAAGTGGTGCTAAAAATAGCGTCGGGGCGCTTTCAGTGTGAAAGGGCTCTAAGTATGTTTCTTGCCAGAATTCCTTGTAACTTCCTGTGAAATTGATATACTAAATTGATATATTGTATGTTAAACAATCTTATCAGTTTTCCTAGCTATTTTCTGTGAACTAAAAAGAACATCTCCCTATGTAATGGAGATGAGGAGTAGAGGATGTTTAGTATTCCAAATAAGGAGAGCAGTGTTGTGACAACCATGGTCCCTTCAGCTGAGTGAGCGTTGTTACCCCTGGACAGGAGATGTTGTATTCAAAGGTTTATTAGGTGAAAATAAAGGGAAAAAAATCTGACAAGTTGCTATATATAAAATTTTTGTTTTAGAGTTTAGATATGCTTTAATAGTAGTCTCCCATTAGGGATATTCTCAAGCTAATGTCTTGCAAGTGTCTTGGAGGAAACTAGACAGGAAAATGACGTGGATTAAATAATCCTCAACAAAACTGGCAATCCTGCCTATTATATAAATGGTAGCACATACCACATATATTGCGGGGGGTGTAAAGTAACTAGCAAAGAACAAAAGAAAATAACAAACAAATGATATAATGCAAACCCTAAAGAGTTGAACTACAAATATTTTATTCCCTGAAAAAAAGCAAAAACTAGGAAAAAACACCAACCAAAAATATCCTAAAATCCCTAATAAAAGGACCAAAAGGAGAATCCCAAAATAGGGAATAAATCTCCAATGGTCAATCAATTCCCCAAAAGCTATATAACAGGTAATTCAAAATGCTCCTCTCAACAAAATGAAGGGGAGATACAGTAAATCTGAGCGATCATTAGCTGGAGATCTATGGCAACTGAACACAGACAAACAGATTGAATCTCATCCCATATTGGAGAGATTTCTGTGTGATCAAGTATCAGTAAGCAACCGCTATTTTATCATTTTAAAACGCCTGGAGGATATACCTGCATGTTGTGGGAACCTCGGCATAAGGTTATACTGATGGCGCTTGTGAGATCGCTTCCACTCATGTTATATATCTGACTAGTTCAGGATTGGAGTGCTCAGTGATCCATCCAGCTTAATTTAGTGTCTGGTTTTGTCCTACCACATACATGCCATCTATCAGGATAACATAACAGGACTTTTTTGCATGTTTGAGGATATACCTTATCGTGAGGAAAAATCTTTTTCTTTTTTTCCCCTTTTTCATTTGGATTAACTTTAGGTGACCTCCTCTAACAACTTTATACATATTCCTGACTGACTGCTTGACTTATTGTGGGTATGATATGTGTATCCCATTTATAGTCACTGCGACTGTATCGTTTCCAGAGGTGAAATTGTGTGAATAATTTCTGTAGGTACAGAATCACACTTTTCCTTTCAGGAATCATCCAGTTTGGATCTCGTCCCTGGTGGCTTGGGGAAGTAATAGGTGCTTGTAGGGGGGTGTACTATATTGGGGGAGGGAGGGATCTACCCACTGCATGATTTATCTCCCCTTCATTTTGTTGATCGGAGCATTTTGAATTACCTGTTATATAGCTTTTGGAGAATTGATTGACCATTGGAGATTTATTCCCTATTTTGGGAGTCTCCTTTTGGTCCTTTTATTAGGGATTTTAGGATATTTTTTGTTGGTGTTTTTGTAGTAGTTTTTGCTTTTTTCAGCGAATAAAACATTTGTAGTTCAACTCTTTAGGGGGTGTATTATATAATTTTGTTTGTTATTTTCCCAAATTGGGGTAAAGCTAACTATTTTTACATCTTACTTTTTAATGGGATTTGTATAGTTACATTTTTAAATCTGAAGAAGTAATTTGATTTGATTTTTGTTTGAAGTCATTTTATTTTAGGATTATCAAACCGCAAATTGCTTTAGGATACGAAGAAGAAAATGTATATCCATCTTTCATTACTGTTGCAGACAAACCCTCCCCCTTCCTCCCGACTAGTGACACAGGGGGAGGTTAATGAGGCATTGTGGCGCTCCTGCACAAGTACTAAACCCCTATTAAAGTATAAAAGAAGGTTTGGCATCCTTCAGTATAAACTCATTAACTTTTATGGCATAATAAATTGATCACATTAAAAAATAATTCTGCTCCTGCTGGGTGCAAGTTAACCTTTCGTAACTCTCACAACATGGCATCTTTTTCCATACGGTTCAGAGAATAGGGGAAGTTAGTATGGCTTTTGGCAAAATCTGTGTTAGGATAAGGTGTTTTTATAAGGCATTTAGAGACCAGGGGTGGCCACTGAACTAATTTCTTGCTGCAAGTTTTGGAAAGAAAAGGACCTGGCTAGTTTTTCAGTAAAGTCTATTTTTTTTGCAGAGAAACAGCAAGCAATGATAAATTGAAGTTCCCTGTCTACAAAGATAGGATTTGGGCCCTATATTACTCACCGGGGCATATCGATTAAAGTGTGTAAAATCTTATTAGTATGAAGATTAGACTTCGTAGGATAACAAATATGGTATGGCTAGCTAAATGGGATGAGCAGACACTTTCAAATAGTGTTCACTGGCTGCTTTTTTATTTTATAAAAACTATTTTATCGATTTTATTATGATGTACGACCAGCACCAATACAGTGCCCTACATAGGCAGATGATCTACAGGAACACACATAGAGCTCCACATACTGAGGAACATAAAAACAGAATTACGATGGATGCAGCTGTGACCAGATTCTGGTTCTTAGGGAGAAACCAGCTTCCATTATGCTGGAAAGAAAAAAGAAAAGACCAAGCACAAAAAGAAGACTTTATTATAGTAAATAACATAAAATGTATTTAAGAAACACTCTGTGGTCATGCACTCACATGAAGGTTCTGGAGAAAGCATGTAGCAGCACAGCATGTCATTAGGAGTCCTCTCAGTCTCTATGGCAGCCATTCTCAACCAGGGTTCCGTGGAACCCTAGGGTTTCTCCAGAGGTTGCTAGGGGTTCCTTGAGCTGTGGCTGATGAACTACCTATTTGATGATGCCTACAGAGTTCGATGTTCAGCACCACTTAGCAAAGCCAGCAGCATGACACCAAATATCTTTTTATCTGTCTTTAAGGGTGGCATTCTAAACACCACTTTAAGGGGGACATTCTTCCTATCGACCACTAATATAAGGAGCATTGTTCCTATTGAGCCTTGATGATTTGGTTTTAGTAAGGGTTCCTCGAGACATGAAAATACTTTTTGGGGTTCCTCTAGGGTTAAAAGGTTGAGAAAGCCTGCTCTATGGTCTAGCTTGGCAGAGTAATGTATTCTTCCACGGATGGGAAAGACACAAGCGCCTCAAGAGAAAGCTGGAGCCAGCCTCTGTCAAACAAGGTCTGCTCTCTGGAGTGACATCATGTGGGTCTAGTGCTGTTAGGGACGCGTTTCTGGAAAATCCTCCTTTTATCATCCTACTATGAAAAAGTACCTGTGACCTTTTAAAGCTGTCAGAGATAGTGCTAAGTGAGACTTCTACAGTCTCCACATATGAACAGGCAGCTGAGCGTGTAAATTATGCCTTTTACCAATTTCCATTATGTCTGCTGGAACTCCAAATAGAGGCCCTATAACAAATCATTTACAATGTTCATTCCTATAGTATTCACAGTGATACAATTTTACCTACTTGGGTAACAGTGTCATTGGGCCTAGTGAAATAACATCATTGCTTTAATGCTTGGATGTTGTTGTATCACGAACAATGACATCACCTCTGTTCAACGCTTCCTCAACAGATATGCCTTGGTGCTGATGGCAGCGCCAGTAGTGTTGGGATACCACAGATGACAGATGTCCCTGGGGGGATCAAACTGATTCTGATTCAAAAATACCTGATATTTTTTTCCATGCCATTGCACTAATGGAAGCTTAATGTACCAGAAGCCACTTTGATGCGCTTTGTGTTTGCCATCTATTACGTTGTAGGTACAGATAAGTAAATTAAGGCTGAACTCGGAGCACAGAAACTTTTATTCATGTGTAATCTGTTTTTATTGATGTTCATCTGGCATTAAATTTACAGCTCATAAAGGCTTATAAACATTATAAAATTAGCATACATATTTTTATAATAAAACAACAAACATGGGGGGTTATTTACTAAAGGCAAATCCACTATGCACTACAAGTGCACTGCAAGTGCACTTGAAAGTGCACTGAAAGTGCACTTGGAAGCAAAGTCGCTGTAGATCCTAGGGGGACATGCAAGGGAAATAAAAAACAGCATTTTATCTTGCACATGATTGGATGATAAAATCAGCAGAGCTTCACCTCATTTCAGAGCTTCCCCTCAAATCTACAGCGATTTACAGCGACTGCACTTACAAGTGCACTTCCAAGTGCACTTTCAGTGCACTTGTAGTACAAAGTGGATTTGTCTTTAGTAAATCAACCCCATGGCATCTAAGGTTTTATATTCTATCTACAGCAACTTTGATTTGGGCTTAAAGGATCTAACAATCAACAGCCATAAATAGAAAACAAACAGGGCAAATCAGAAAGGGGAAAACAGTCCAATTTATATGGGAGAGAGACAAACTATAAGGTACGTGGGGAAAACAGAATGGGTAGGGGAAAGAAAGAACAGAGATCATGTATAAAGCAGAGAAATAAGAGTAAAAAGGGAGAAAATGGAGACATAGAACAGGCAGCTGGTACCAAACTCCCCCTGACCTGGAGATGAAGGCTTATCTCCAATGCAGGGGTCTCCAAACTATGGCCCTCCAGTTGTTCGGGAACTACAAATCCCATCATGCCTAGTCATGTCTGTGAATGTCAGATTTTTATAATGCCTCATTGGAGGCGTAGTGCCACAACAGCTGGCGGGCCGTAGTTTGGAGATCCCTAATCCAATACACCCAGTTGAAGCAAAAATACTTTTTAACCTCTGAGCGGCTGCGCCTTCTGGCCCTTTAAGAGGTTTATGATGCCGGTAGGCTGGGCATGACTTAAGATTACATGAGCGCCATGATTGGCTGTCACAGCGGTTACGTGGGCCGACAGCGGTAACCGTGCTGGGTGCGCGCAGCGAGCTTGCTCCCGGCACAGGTGTATAAGCAGCAATTCACGCAAATATGCGCCCCCTCTGCGCTAAAGACCAGGTGCAGAGAGGCCGGATATTTGCGTACAGACGGCGAAAATGTTTGTTGCACATGATCAGGTATTCTTTTTGAAGTGAAACTTCACCGTATTCACTAAGCTCTGGAGCAAATTCCCTTTGATAATTGCAACCCCTAAGTCACAGTAAACCTATCCATCTTGTCTCTGTTCCAGGAGAGCATCAGTTTTTTTTTTGCATATATAGAATCTATGCCACAAGCCCACTCTGAACACACACTGCTTTATACCAACTCCAGGTGATAATGGTGCAAGCCAATTCCAAGAAGTTTTGGAGTAGGCTTTTCTTAATTAACGAACCAGGAATTAGGGAGAGAATGGTAATTTGGTGTTTATTATGGATCTTATCATCTGTGAGTTTATTATATATTCCCAGGATTTTATTGCAAAAGGGAGTGATGGAAGGACATGTGCTCCACATTCCGACAACAAAATCCATGGATTTTTTCCGACGGATGTTGGCTCAAACTTGTTTTGCATACACACAGTAGCACAAAGTTATCGGAAAATCCAATCGTTCTGAACGCAGTGACGTAAAACACATACGTCGGGACTATAAACGGGGGAGTAGCCAATAGCTTTTGTCTCTTAATTTATTCGGAGCATGCGTGGCAGTTTGTGCGTCGGAATTGTCCACACACGGTCGAAATTTATGTGAACGGATTTTGTTATCGTAAAATTTTATAGCCTGCTCTCAAACTTTGTGTGTCGGAAATTCCGATGGTAAAAGTCCGATGGAGCCCACACACGGTTGGAATTTCCGACAACAAGCTTCAATCGCACATATTCGACCGTGTGTACAGGGCATTATAGTTACATTCTTGTGCTCTTAAGGAGATGGACGTTTTACCCATCATTTACTGGAGGTGAAAGTTCATCAATTTTTGGTGGGTTGCACAAACATATCAACACTGTTTTGGTATCCACCTGTGCAATATGCAGATGTTCAGTGTGGTCCCTAGAAAAAATTATAGCAGATCACATTGGAAGTAATTTTCAGTGTGCTCTGATTATAGATAGATATCAGAGGCTGTTTAAAGAATTAGAGGCAGATGTTTGTACAGTTTTACTGAACAGGTGGTTAAAACCTGCTTCGTATCTCATTTTTCTGTTTATCCTCTTGGTGACTAGCATTTTCGTGTGTCTACTCATCCCTTATCCCTGTCATCCTATACAGGGCTTGATATTGGAAAATATGAGGTTTATACAACAGACGTAATTAACAATAGAAACATGACAAGGAGGACCCATTTGCATTCTTCTATAATGGAATCAAAGGGGAAATCAGCTAGTCCCACTGATACTTGCATGTTCTTGAACTATAAAACCAAATATTTACACCCGCATGTTATAGTAAAGAAGATTTTAAATTAATCACTTGCCCACCAGAAGGATGTTATTCTGAAGCTTATTTTCCTTTTTTTACTTGAGCAAGAAATGAATTTTAGAGTGACTTCAAGGGGGAATGCCAACACCCCTCAAAACTGCAACAAAATGTAGACAAAACTGTATGAGACTTTCTTGGCGTTCACAATGTGCGTACACCAAGGTAAAATTAAATAATTATATTGTAAATAGTTCAAATCTTAACATAAAACGCAATATATTGGCTGACAATACAAATATCCAGAGTTTTTGTTATACAGTATGTCTCTACCACCCCACAAATCCTAAAGTAGATATATATTATAGATTCCTCATTCAACAGATGGGACTGTGGGGAGTATCATGTTCCTTCCTCAGAAAAGACTAGGCTAGAATTACAACTCAAGGCAACTTTGTGTGATGTCAGCCATAAAGATGTAAGCATTGCTCCAAGGATTCTTAGCGTGGTCCCTACAGCAAACCTATAGGTCAGAAGCATCACAAGAACCTTAACCAGATGAGACTTGTCCCCATTGCATGTAAACAAATATAGGTTCAATGCCCCAACACTAGCTTGTTCATGCATGGGAATGCAATTGAATATTATTGTCCAAAGTAGGATGGAGCAATATTTGGTTAGCATCTTGAATACCACCTAGGCTTTACTGCAGCGCCTGTTTGTTATATGTACTGAGAAACTATTGAAGGTACTATTTCCTACCACTTCTTCTCAAAATGCTAGTTGCCTGGCTGTCATGATAATCCAAATTGTTTCAATGTTTTCTGAAAACAAGTATTCAAACCAGGACCGCCATGATCACTCTGAACTCTTTAATTTGCATATTTGTTCCAGGACAGTGACTGAGAAAGTATTTAAAGCCAGAAGCCAGAGGCCTCCAGGCAACTAATATTCTCAAAAGGATGTTAGCAATGGCATCCCTGTATTAACTGTCTCAATACAGGGTTTCTTAAATATTTTATCTACAGCTGTCCTAGTCCTATAAAGGTATTTTAGTTTTATTCCCCTGTGCAACATAGCAGTCACATATTCTGCTACGGCTATAGTTCTTCATGTGAAGCCCAAATTGGAATTAATAGGCTGCATTCTTTAGAATACTAATTTAGTCTATAGCGGAGCTGTCTTCTCTTTGTGCAGCTGATGGGTATACTTTAAATAAAAGCCATGCTTTCTCTTTCACATTATTATCTAGAAGCATGACAAAACATTTCTAATCATGTTTTCGCCCTTTAACTTTTTGATGCTGCAATTTTATGGGGAATTTAGTTGTTTTATTAGATGCATTTTAAAACCCTCTCCATTTGCAACCGTTTAGATACACTACCTTGGCAGCAAAGAGGCAGGTACAGAAAGGGTGATAGAATTTGCCATGGCAAATGTTTACATATTGTATGCCATTTTTCTATTAAAAATGACTGTGCCACAGTAGTTTTATGGGCCCCCGTTATTAACCTAATACATTAAATAGAATATGAAGTACAACATGAATTCCGAACACTGCTAGAAATGATGGATCGCCTGTCTTTGGCACCTTAAAGTGGAGTTAATACAAATACCACTTGTCAGGAAATACATTTCAATATTCTGCACACAGCAGAGCTGAAATGGAGATTACAATTCACCAAGACAAAAAAAAGTGCTTTGTTGCCGAAGGTTGATTTTTATTTTTCCTGGGCATGCAGCAGCGCTATAAATTAGCGGTTTAAGAAATACCTACTGGGCTTGGAGCTGGCTGGCCTGGAAAAAAAGCATCTGATCTCTGCGAACGAGTCGCTGGGGTAATGAGAGAGAAAAATATCCATTTGCATTAGTCATTACATTAGATCAATTTGCATATGTTTATTGTGGAAAATTAAGAGAAATGCATTTGCATCTTCAACAATACTTATGGCAGACAGTGTAGCAGCAATGGAATTTACCGAAAGGGCTGGTGTGTTAGAGAGCGTACATGAACTGATATGAGGTTCTGGGGTCTGCCAAGCCTCAATTTAGTCGTGTTCCATAAAAATGATGCAGTCTATATGCGATAAATGCCCCAACACTTTGGTGGGAGCTCGATGAATATAAAAATGTTGTTGCTTCAGTTGACTTAGCAAACTTTGATCATAAGTGGACACAGCATAAAAAATGAGGTATGAGTTGCCGTTATGCCATTTAAAGCCCAGCTGGTACCTCAGACGTAGATATTCAGTCAGATAGATGTTATATTAACAAATTCTAGTTTCATAGGTTCACCTCATCTTTCCTCTTAGGCAGTTATGCAGTGGGGGAGATATACTAAAACTGGTGCACACAGAATCTGGTGAAGCTGTACAGAGTAACCAATCAGCTTCTAGGTTTTATTTGTCAAAGCTTAAGTGAACAAACTGAAGTTAGAAGCTGATTGGTTACTATGCACATCTGCACCAGATTCTGTGTGCACCAGTTTTAGTAAATCTCCCCCCCCCAGTGTGTCTAAATATGTGTAGGTAGTGTGAAACGTCTGGGTTTCTTAGCTCAGCGGTAACACCAAAACAATGAGTTTACTCCATGCCTGGAATAGTTTTCAGAGCATTCCTGCCCACTTTTATTTAAAAAAAGCACAAAAGTTCACACTGCTATGTTTTCCCACGCAGAGGGTTCTCACCATCAATGCAACAAACATTACATTCAGCCTCCTGGCTCTCTTATGACAACTTTACTGCTCTGATTAGTCCTGGAGTGGTCCCCCTGACCATTAAACATATGTGTTCATGCACAAACGCTGTACCTCAGCTCTGCATCCTTTCTCACAGCTCCCTAGCTGCTCTGTCACTCCTGGTCCCTCTCAGGCTCGAGCCTTTGTCTGTCCCAACCTGAACAGCTTGATGCATAGCAGCACCTCTCAAGGCTCCCTTCAGTCACTGACCTCCTTTGGTGGATGAGGCTCTAAACTCTACCTCTGGCTCTCATATGAAGCCAACCAACATCTGTGCCATTAGTGTGCTTGCTTCTTAGAAAATCTGGCATAAACAATCATTTTACAGAGTGGCACGGGGTCACCCTGCCACAGTAGGTACCAGAGTTTTGATCACGCTGCCTGTTTTCTTTCTCCGCAGTGGTAACTCTTGCCAAATTAAGGGGAATGCTTTTCTGATTTTCTGTACAGTGGTATTACTTGGCACCTTATGGGATCTGTCTTTCTCTGCAGTGGTATATGATGTCTATGCTGTATGATGTATGGAACCCTATTGAGCTGCTTTAGTCATATATCCTGGCACATTATGGAGCATACTCTATTGTGCAATAATATATTCTGGTACTACATATATATATATATATATATATATATATATATATATATATATATATATATATATATATATATATATATATATATCAGTATCTCACAAAAGTGAGTAAATCCCTCACATTTTTGTATATATTTTATTCTATCTTTTCATGTGACAACACTGAAGAAATGACACTTTGTATAACAGTGTAAATTTGCTATCCCCTCAAAATAACTCAACACACAGCCATTAATGTCTAAACCGCTGGCAACAAAAGGCAAAAAGTCCCTTAATTTACAAGGATTTCCTCTCACTTTCTGTTTGGCTATGAGACAGGAAGTGAAGGGAAATCTTCGCAATAGGACACAGATGGTGAAAAAAAAAAGGGGTTTCGACCCTCCCTTACTCTATCCAAAATGGAAAAAAGTTTTGCCTATAGTTCTACTTTAAGGATCATCGTTTCTGTGCAGCAGTATATTATGCCACCTTATGCAGTTGATTTTCTATGCAGGATACATCTGGCACCTTGTGGGTCTGATTTTCTGCATAAAAGTAAATCCTAGCACTTTAAGGGGCGCTTTATGAACAGCTGCACATTATATGATGTCTCCAGATAGCAAAAGCATATAATTATCAACCTTCACTCGTTAGGCATTTTATTTATTCTAGCTCCTCAATTTAACATCAATCAGTGTAGCAAATCGAAGAGAACACACATATTATTTGTTAATACATTTTCATAATGTTTTTGTTTAATACATGTGAATAGCCTGAGCAATTTTCCTGATTAGGGTTCCTGCTAAGTGTATTTGTACATGTTAGATCAGAGAGAATCCCTAAGGATTCAGGTAGGTGGCCCCTTTATGTTAATAGATTCTGCTTTCCATCGGCATTAAACACAAGAAGAGTATTAACTATATCAAGTGTTTAGCATAGATGATTAATCCATCTTTTCATAAAGAAAGATGTACCTGTAAAGGGAAAACCAATTGTGGCATGAGGTTCTGATTTATGAAACAATACACAGTTTGGAAATAGAACATAAAACCACTACCGCAAAATCAGCAATTTACAGAATTACATTTTGAGAACAAAGCTTTATGTTGAAATGGCAGGATTTACAGCAATCATAAAAATACAGTAAATAGCAAAAAAGTTGCATAAGAACTAAATAGGCTTTATACAGGTCAGGTCATAGCTCTTGCTGAGTGGGCAGCCAGAACTTTAGTCTGACTAAAGTCTAATACAACGATCGGTATTTTACTATCTGCACAATATCATAGTAGCTGAAAAGCAATGAAACACAATCTTACGGGCCACATCACTGCACCAAATAGTAGCCAGTAGTATACTTTTTTTTAGATTAAGGTGGAAGAAAAGCCTAAGTCTAACTATTCTTAAAAATGTTTTTTTACCCCATCTCCTACCTATCCTGCCTAAGCTGTATAAAAAAAAAGATCTTTATGCTTACCTATTTGTAATGTGCTCCGGTCAGGTCACGTGATCCTGCACCTCCAGCTCCCAGTGTGGCTGCTGCAGAAGAGAAGATGGAGCATCGACAGTGACTGGGCTATGGAAGCCTATGGGTGACGCCATGGCTTCTGGAATTCCCAGCCATTGCCAAGGGCTCCCTGGGCCAGGGCTGCAGAGTCACATGAACAGGCTAGAGCGGATTAAAAATAGGTAAGTATCATATCACATCACATCAAAACTTTTTTTTTTATTCAGGTTAGGCAGGTTAGGTAGGAGGAAAAGGGAGGTAACATTTTTATGAATAGGTAGACTTAGTCTTTTGTTCCACTTTAACGCAATATATGATACACCAATAATCAGCAAGCTTAGTTGGAGGATTAGAGGTGCATTTGAGGTATAAAGCAAGAGGTGCTGCATCTCAATCAGTAGGTATTATCTGTGTATGGCATTATTTATGTAAAGAACAAACAACTCTGTGATAGATAATTATATAGTAGTCTGAGATTAGATTCTCACAGGAAGGATACAAAAATTACATTTAATGAAAATATTGGTTTCTAAATCCCTAGTATATTGTGAATTTGAGTGCAGGAAAAATCCATATTTTCTTTTTCCAGGTGGCAAAAAAAATCTGCAAAGTATTATTACCAGAGCAGTGACACTTTCATTTAATTTTTTCTGTCTATGCTAAAAAATGGAAATGTTTAGACATACTGTCAGGCACATTATATTTCCTGGTGCATACATACTCCCCGCCATGCTGATACTAATAATCTGTATGGTATTTAGAATTAGATAGTGGTGATAAAATAGCATGGGTTCATTATTTACAGCCACCAGGCACATCTTCCCTTTTCTAACATTGCCTGCTTAAGGGATTTCTGTACATTTATAGCTATAGGTGAGACCCAAGGCTCTTGTCTGGTGCCTAGCAAGACTTCTGAGGCAGTATTATACTGATAGAGCATATATGAGTGCATGTAACACAGTAATTAAAGCATTTTTTTTGGTAGCAAGACTGTGGCATTTGTAAACAATGTACACAACAAGTCAGCATAATTTCTCTTTAACCATTACATTTTAGGCTACTCTTATGCCCTGTACACACGGTCAGACATTGATTGGACATTCCAACAACAAAATCCATGGATTTTTTCAGACGGATGTTGGCTCAAACTTGTCTTGCATACACACGGTCACACAAAGTTGTCGGAAAATCCAATCGTTCTAAACGCGGTGACGTAAAACAAGTATGTCGGGACTATAAATGGGGCAGTAGCCAATAGCTTTCGTCTCTTAATTTATTCTGAGCATGCGTGGCACTTTGTGCGTCGGATTTGTGTACACACGATCGGAATTTCCGACAACGGATTTTGTTGTCGGAAAATTTTATAGCAAGCTCTCAAACTTTGTGTGTCGGAAATTCCGATGTAAAATGTGTGATGGAGCCTACACACGGTCGGAATTTCCGACAACAAGGTCCTATCACACATTTTCCGTCGGAAAATCCGACCGTGTGTACGGGGCATTACTGTTATGTGCATCTGGGGTGATCTGGTCACACCTACCATATATGCACAACAGAAATTGTCTCCTGGTTGTGTCCTAGGAGGCAATGCCCCTGCTAAGGTCCCATGAACACCGGGGATACCAGCCTATATGCCTGCATGGGAGGTTGAACAGAAGTCAGTAGATGCCCCTGCTTAGGGCCCATCAACACTGGGGATACCAGCCTGTATGGGAGATTTTACAGACGTCGGTAGATTGACTTATACCTTGCTTCCCATAGATGTATCAATATTTGGCTTGTCCCTGCTGAACCAGCTGAACCATATATGGCCGGCTTAAAGTGTTTGTTTCCCTAAAAAAAAAAAAAAGGATTCTGTTCCTTTAAAGAATAAATAAAATCACAGTGCTTGCGGTGTGTAATTTTGCCCCCCGTATCACCTGAAATACCTGGTTGATCCTGCCAGTTTCTGCCCTCCCCCATAAACTGACCACAGTTAATCATGGCTGCTGAGCCCTAACACTGTGGTCAGTTTATGTGCCTCCGTCATCCACAGGCCTGCTCTCTGCTCTCCTCTGTCCTCCTTCCCCTCCCCTCTCCTCCTGTCAGCTAGTCTGTGTGTGAGCCACCCCTCCCTCCCCTTGTAGCACCACTATGAGCAGTACACACATTACTGCTCACAAGCACTGACAGCCCCACTGCTAGTATAACCTGTAGTATATTCTGTATGCGTTTTTTTTTTTAAATAATCTTCGAAATACCTTATTCTTTGTCCCCGATGAGCGATCTCATGACTGCCCGTCGCTCTCTTCCTCCAACGTTTACACTACAGTGGGAGGTCACGTGACCGCCCGGCAAACATCAGAGGGAGAGCTTGACCCCTCCCTCCCTAGTGTATACTAGAAGAGAGTGACGGGCGTTCACATGACCGCTGATCGGGGAGAAAGAATAAGGAATTTAGAAGATGAATTTTAAACAACGGCATACAGTATATACTACAGCTTATACTAGCAGAGGGGCTGGCAATGATTGTGTGCACTGCCTTAACAACCCCTTTAAGACTGCTGGCCATAATTTAAAGGCCATGCAATGCATCATGGTTTCGAAAAAAAAAAATTCTTGGGCAAATCTGCATATAAATTCGCTGGGACTGTGAATCTCAGACCTGTAGTATTCACGCAAAATCTTGGTAGTGGAAAACTCGAACCTCCTACTGCTGGATTACTATGAAAATCCACGCAATTGCTTTAATATTAAACGTTCTCAGAGTACTAGATTAGTGGCAATGAGATGATTCTTAGCATTGGGATGAGCCTAGTGAACTGCAGCTAAGCCCGGATAAAAAAAAAAAAAAACAAGTTCTGGAATGTGTTTCATGTATGCACTTCAAAGTTTTATTTTTCAATTTTGACTGCAGTGTACTTTTAAACAATTTGCTGTTTTTTTTATTTTTTAGCATGATTTAGTGCAAGTATGTAGGCGCATGTTTGCATTACTGGTTTCTCTATAGAGCATGAAGTCTGTGTCCTTATAGGCTCTGTTACAGAGTTCATATTCTTTATGCACAATAATATTTTCCTGCTTGCAGTTTATCAGTGTGTTTTTCAAATCTTCATATTTCCATTTCATCACACAGACATTTATGCCGTGACAGTTATTCTAACAAATGCAAAGCAAACTGTATGTGACAATGCATTTATCTATACAAGCAATGGTTTGTTGTATTGCATTTGTCTATAATGCACATAATATTGTAGCTTACTTTTTTGTCCTCCAGCGTTGCTTACACTCCACACAGTATATTTGTAATTTGAAACATCAGAACTCATTTCTGAAAAAAGTTTATCTCAGAGACCCTGAAATCCTGTGCAAATCCATTTGTAAACTTGTTTTGTTCCATATATGTACAAATGCTTTATTAGTTTCTCTGCAGTCGTACAGTAGACTTGCCGCATAATTCTAAATACCCCTGGTGTCCCATCTTCATGTATGACATTATTACCAGATCATTCATATGTACTGAGACTCTTCAGTGCAGTGCAGTAATTAAAATTAGGTCAGATGGTTTAAATACCAAGCGTAGCTTTTGTTATAATTTGCAGCATCTGGTAGGAGATGGTGATATAGCAATGATGTGACAGATTGGGGCACATATTTAGCTAAGTGGTGCTCTTCCATAAGACAATTTTCTGAGCAATAACATATATTACAGCCTAGCAACAACTAGTAAGAAGGGCCATGCTTTTTGCAGATGCTAGATTATTGTTCATTACCTCTGCGCTCATAAAGAGATAGAACAGCAGAGAGGGGTAATTTCATTACTCCAGAGGAAGCGAAACAAATGTTCCCATGGTGCACTGCTTGCATATGGACAGTGGTTAGGTGAGCTGTGCAACTGCTATTGACAGAACAGGCATACCACTTCTGTACATAAAAACATAAAAACATATGAATGGACTCTGTCATATGAGAATCTGGAAGGCTGCCATTTCTGAACTCTTCTTTTGAGAATGCTTGTTCCCTGGCTGTCATGCTTAAATCTTTACTAAACCCAGTAATATGAAAATAGTTCACCCCCCCCACCCCCCCCCCCGCAGTGCCCACAGCTTATACATTTTCTTTTTACATTAAATTACTGCCACTATATACCTTTTGTCTGATCTGTATACCAGGGTCACATGATAAACTGCAGGGTCCACCTGAGTGCTGAGTGTTCAGGTAGGAGGAGATTTCCACCATAGCCGGTGTCCTCATGCTGTTATAGGAGGCGGATAATCCATGAATCAAGATGCGACATCCCACCCACTGTGTTCTTTTTTAGTTACTGGGCTTGTAGGAGGAGGGAGGGACTGGGCTGTCATTTAGGATCTGTATACACACCCACATGTGTGATGTCAATACCATGTGACCTGGCTAGCTCAGCTCAACAAGGAAATATTCTCTACAGCAATAGAGGCCAAACTGAGCATGTGCAGGGGGACCACTCTGACTGTGTCTTATCTGGCCTTGCCAAGAGAGACCCTGCAGGAGGGGAATGATCTGTGCATACAGAATCGAAGAGCCTTTTTTACACAATACAGAGGACCCCTAAATTCCACAGTGGCTATAACAAGCATGCTATTCAGCATATACAGACAGATTTTACTGTTGTAGGTTTAGTAACGCTTTAAGCTTTGGGTTCAATGCTTTCTGTACAGAGATAAGGAATTTTGAAACATTTCTGTTACTCATTTACACCATGCAGTTTTGCTTTTTCTGGCTCTGTAACTTAAAAGTAAGCAAGTCATAAAGAGCTCAGCAACTAGCCTTTTCAGGCTCCATACATCCTTTTTTGATAGGGTCACTTTAATGTTTTTTATGTTTGAAAATGTGTACTCATATGTATTGTCTTTAAAATGTATTAGACAGCCACTGGGTCCACATGTAGGATGTGGCTGTTGGTACTTATTGCTCTAATGGTTCAGAAAACATTCTGTACAGACGGTCTTGTAATTTTCACACATTTACACACTGCACAGTCAGACACATATAGTTCTTGATTTAAAAAATGCATTCTGGTTCAACAATTCAGAATCTACATCATCACCTCTCCAGTAATCAGGGGGACTATGCAAGCCATAACCCTGAAACAAGCAGAAGCAGGATGATCTTACTGATCAGCTGACGGGGTTGCCAACTGTCAGTAAAATTATCTGTGATTTTTACAGCTGCCCATAAAATTTTCTGTCAGTAAAAATCGGTGCTTTTTTTCAGGCAGGTTAGTGTTGGCTCAGCAAGTGTAAGAAAGAACCCATTGACAGCTTGATGGAACACCAGCAGCCACTTATCCTGGCAGCGTTTGGAGCCAATTGGGATTATTTATAAATAGAAGCAGCCTGGAGTCGTCGGCGGAAGGAGCAGGCAGCCAAATTTACCGATCCGACTCCTCTAGTTCCAGCTGTAGAGTGATCCCAACAGTGCTCCGACTGCTGCCTCTCTGCATAGATAGGTAGTTTGGACCAGGTGCTTGTCTGATGGCAACAGCTCCTGAAGTCTGTGCCCATGGTCCTACGTGCTCCGCAGCTACGCTACCCTCCCCTCCTGAGTAAACTATCCTGCTCTTCTGCAGCTGCAGTTCTCTATCAGGTACTGTCAAGGAAGGGTTTTGGGGGTGGGAGTAGAGCACCGTTCTGGGGGGGGGGCAACAATATACTCTGCACTTCGCAGACAGGGCACCCCTGAACTCTGCACTCTGTTCATAGCGCACCCCTGAACCCTGCACTCTGTATGCAGCACACCCCTGGTACCTGCACTCTGTATGCAGCACACCCCTGAAATCTGTATATAGCGCACACTTGAATCCTACACTCTGTACATAGCACATATTTGAACTCTGCACTCTGTACTGAACGCACACTCCGGGTATTTAATGCCCCTTTAAGACCCTCCCACTGTTTTTTTTTTTTTTTTAACAGAAACGTTTTTATTAGTAAAGTAAAATGTCATTACAACTTAATCACACAATAACAAGGCATGCGTATACAGATTGTCAAATTACACATTTTGGTTGGTTCATTGCTGGACATAGAAAGGTCTAGGGCATGTAAGCCGGGTAGAGAGAGGACTGTCAAGAAGTTAGGGACCCTCCCACTGTTACTTCAGGAGGTAATACTGCTGCCTCCTGAATTTGATTTTTTTTCCAGCCGAATGAGAATTTTGCATTGAAATACTGTGCCACAACCGCAAGCCAAGCATTAGGCTTGTGGCTGCTGCACAGCCCCAATGAGCTCAATGGGCAAGTTTTATGATGCTGCCTGTGAAACTTGACTGTCAAGTTAAAATCGCCGCAGCATTTGCTATGTTCATTTGAAGGTAGGTGGTCAGGGAGCAGTTCTATTTAATCATCCTCTTTTAGGCCACTCCCACTATTAGAAGCAATCTGGTCACGCCCATTGTTCTCTTTGGCATGCATAAGAGAACTTTTAACTGTATTCCAGCAGGGTGGCTTATAATTTGGCACACTGTGTTGACTTTTTAAATGTAAACTCAGCCAATTACTTGTTATGGATATTGTCAGTGTTTACAGATTTTATTTATACTGTTTCAGTATCAAGTGTTTTAATTTCTAATAGGAGTTTTTCAGGTTGTCAGTAAAATTGTGCTCTGTCAGTAAATGTTCCATGTTCTGTCCGTAAACAAAAGTTGTGGAAGGTTTGTAACTCTGCTAGCTTAGGTGTGCGTGGTAGCAGTTAACACAATAAACATATACACTATATTATCAAAATTATTGGGATGTTCGCCTTTACACACACATAAACTTTAATGGCATCCCAGTTTTGGTCTGTAGGGTTCAATATTGAATTGGCCCTCCCTTTACAGCTATAACAGCTTCAAATCTTCTGGGGTGGCTGTCCACAAGGTTTAGGAGTGGTGTCTATGGGAATGGTTGACCAATCTTCCAGAAGTACATTTTTGAGGTCAGGCCCTGGTGTGGATGAGAAGGCCTGGCTCGCAATCTCCGCTCTAATTCATCCCAAAGGTGTTCTATCGGGTTGAGGTTAGGACTGTGTGCAGGCCACCCCAAACTCGCTCATCCGTGTCTTTATGGACCTTGTTTTGTGCACTGGTCCAAATCATTTGGTGGAGGGGGATTATGGTGTGGGATTGTTTTTCAGGGTTTGGGCTTGGCTCTTTAGTTCTAGTGAAGGGAACTCTAAGACCCCTTTCACACTGGGTCGTTTTGCAGTCGTTATTGCGCTAAAAATAGCACCTGCAAACCGACCTGAAACAGCCACTTCTGTGTCTCCCATGTGAAAGCCCGAGGGATTTCACACTGGAGCCGTGCGCTGGCAGGATGCCAAAAAAGTCCTGCTAGCAGCATCTTTGGAGCGGTGAAGGAGCGGGGTATACACTGCTCCTTCACCGCTCCTGCCCATTGAAATCAATGGGGCAGCGCGGCTATACTGCGGGCGGTTTTAACCCTTTTTCGCCTGCTAGCGGGGGGGTAAAACCGCCCCCGCTAGCGGCTGAATAGCGTCACTAAAACGACGATAAAGCGCTGCTAAAAATAGCGGCGTTTTACCACCGACGCACCCACCGCACCCAAGTGTGAAACCGGCCTTAAGGTGTCAGCATACCATGACATTTTGGACAATTTCATGCTCTCAACTTTGTGGGAACAATTTGGGGATGGTCCCTTCCTGTTCCAACATGATTACACACCAGTGCACACAGTAAGGCTATAAGGACATGGATGAGCGAGTTTGGGGTGGAGGAACTTGACTGGCCTGCACCTCAACCTGATAGAACACCTTTGGGATGAATTAGAGCGGAGACTGCGAGCCAGGCCTTCTCACCACATCAGTGCCTGACCTCACAAATGCGCTTCTGGAAAAATGGTCAAACATTCCCATAGACACACTCCTAAACCTTGTGGACAGCCTTCCCAGAAGAGCTGAAGCTGTTATAGCTGCAAAGGGTGGGCCAACAGGATATTTTTCAAATAAGCTTATAATGGGTTGTCAAAAATAACTAATGTTCTTGCTTGTGGCAGAAAATTAGGATAAATGATTTCAAAAGGGTCACAAGTACTAACAGTATTCTGATGGAAGTCCTCAGCCTTCCTTTCTTTGTAGAAAAAAAAATAGTTTTGCCTGGAGTTGGGCTTTAAACTAAAATTTAAAAATGGTCTTTTTAATAGAAGAGTTTTGATACTAACCTATTCTGCCACCCATGCCTCCAGTGTCCATTCTCCTAAAGAGCTACCGCTGCTAATATGACTTGTAGTATAGAGCATGAGCACACAGTGGATGCCAGGCATTCAACACACTAGGAAGGGTGTTGGTTGAAAAAGCTTCTTTGGCAGTGGTAATTCTTCAAGAGCAAGGCAGGACAGGTAAGTGTAATAAGGCTTCATTAAAAGGAAGCATTTAAAAAAATGAATAGGTGCCAACAGAGTCGTTATGTGGCAGTAAACTGAATATCCACAGAAGACCACCTTAGTCTGAGCCCCTAGCTGTTACGGTACTGTCCTGCCACTTTGAGTTTCTCTGAACTCCAATACTCAGAACTGACAGTAGGCAATAAAAAACATATTTTGAAGGTAGAACAAAGGTACAGTAGCTGTGTTTGTTGACACTATAAGCTAAGCTTTCTTCTATAAGTATATACTGTATTAGGAATATTTTAACTTTGTCAATAAATACATGTGTATATCTCCTTTAATCTTATTTCATTCTAAATGTTGGTTTTGCAGTTGCCCCCTCCACCTTTTTTTTTTTGCTATTTATGTTGTCTTTACAGTGACTTCTTTTTTCTCAGTGGTGTCTCATCTCCCATATGTATCTTTTTTCCTCTTCACCTCTCTCTTCTATTCTGCTCTTGCACATCTCTTAAGACAGTTTAATTACATATTCCCCTAGTTGTGCTTTTTTAGGCTGTTTCTACTGTCAGTTCTCTGTAATTTTTTCCCTTGAATTTCACCATCAGCCTCTATAAAATTACTTGGGGAAAGAGATGATTGACATCAGATAAATGGAGGCAGGAGAGAGCTAAAATATGTTCACATTGAAGATTCGCATCAGGCACAAAAATAACATCAGTTACAAGGTATTTAAAACAATAGGATTCAAGGCTTACAGTATATCTGAGTATTTTCAAGACATTACAATTTAGACTAAAATCTTAGCATTCTTTTAATTACTTGGCTTTGAATAGCCCTGCTCCTATCTACAAAATAAAAGAAATGTATTCCTTCCAAATTAATGGAGAAGTACAGCCAAATTTCAGTTTGTTTTGCACTCCTGTGACCCGGTTTCAGCTGACAGTGGGCTAAAGCTAAAGCCCCTTGTTGGTTGACGTCACAGAGCCAGAATAGGCTTGGGAAAGAGTGCGACCATATGGTCGGGATCTGCCCACATGCCTGGACTCAGCCTCTCAGCAAGCAGCTCCTGTCCCCTCCACTGCCCAGCGCTCCAGTTAGTGCGGTGGGGGGGGGCAGTGCAGACAGCGGTGACTGACAGTCACCAGCTCTCTGCTCAGGGAGCTCTGAGAACTGAGCGATCGGTGGTGTTTGATTGCTCGGTTCTCAGTGTTAGAGCCGGCGGGGGACAGATGCAGCATCCACCTAGGTAAGTATGATTCTAGAAAAAAACCCATTCCCATACTTCTCTTTTAAACTGGAAAATAGCATGCTACAAAGCTAGATGTGCTGTAAGGTACCAAAGGCACATGCCTATAACAGCAGAGGCAAAGAGGCAGCATTTCCATGTATAAATATTAGCTACAGATTTTTTTCAACAGTAGGAACATATAATATAAGGTTCATATAAGGTTATTGACTTGTTATTACAAAATTCACAGCATTTTAGGACAAGCAAAACATGGAAATGTTCTGTGTAAAATAAGTGATGCCAGCAAGAGATGTGTTGGGGTACCAGAAGTTGTGTATCTACAGACTCCAGGGATGATAATCTGATCCTATGCAAGAAAAAGAAGAGGGACATAGTCATGACCATGGTTGTTGTATATAGTATATTTAGGGGTAATATTTAAACATAGGCACAACCAGTTAACCCCTAATAAAGCATAAGTATACAATATACTAAAGTATACAAACTACTGCTAAAATGCAGACACTTTGCCTATTTGTGGCAGTGTTTGTCTCAAAAACGGCTCTTTTATGCTTGGGGAGAAAGCTGGATCCTAGGCTCTGGCTATTCCCTTTGCACGGGAATTATCTTCAGAGATCTGTGAATGAATTGAAGTTTTGGTGACTTTGATTATCCAATCATGTGCAAGCAAAAATGCTGTTTTTTATTTTCCTTGCACATAATTAGGTATGAAATGTCACCACATTCACTAAGCTCTGTAGAAAATTCCTTGCCTGAAAAGTACAACTTCCCTTGCAATGTGAACAGCCTATTTGCCTTTAGCAAGTAAACACCAGGGCCTCAACGTCTCTCCAGGTGTTGAAAAGTCACTGCACTTGCTTTTATAGGTTTTTGGGAGTCTGGAAATAAAAACATTATATTTGTATCTGAAAAAAAAATGGTGTCAGGGTCTTTTCTGGACAGTTTTTCCCCTTACATCTGCCTAATTTAACTTTGTAACCTCTTGACACACTAGATGTCACTTGACAGGAATTTAAAGTGGTTCTAAACCCTAAATATTTTTACCTTAATGCATTCCCTGCATTAACCTCCCTGGCGGTATGATTATTTCGGATTTTAGGTGCTGAAAGCGGTACAATTATTTTGCATGGAAATTTGGCGTTTTATATTGTAGGTCTGTAATTCTTAACAATAACACACTTAAATCTGTCCAAACAAGAGTCTAGTAGATATCCCGGGTATGATAACGTTTGAAACACAAAAACATAAATTATAATATAATAAATAAAAATAAATAATTAAAAAATAAATAAAAAATTAATAATAAAATAAATTTCCCCATGATTCACTATCGCTCAATTCTGCAAGTGTTCTAATTTACTATCGCTGTTTTCTAGCTGGTCTAAAGCCACTTTTGATGTAAAGGGACACTTTTTGGTTGCTATGGACAATCTCCAGTTTCCAGGCAGAAAGAACAGTATATATAACATAAAACTGCATGCAGGGCATAGGACAAAGCACTGGGGACAAAAGGGATGTGAAATAATTTCATACAGTACTGTAATCTGTAAGATTACAGTACTGTATGTGTTATGATTTTACACTTTTTTGAATTTGCCGCCAGGCTCCGCCCCCATGCGTCGTGCCGCTCGCAGGGAACGGAGCCTGGCACGGAGAGACTTCGGAGGAGGACATCGCAGGATCCCGGGGACAAGGTAAGTAAAGCCACACCAGGATCCTGCGATGTAATCCCGAGTGTGGCTCGGGGTTACCGCTAATGGTCCTGAATTTTAACCCCGAGCCACACTCGGGAAAACCGCCAGGGAGGCTACGGTAAACAATTTTTAGATTTGTATTGCTCCCTCTCCCCCCTATACTTACCTGAGCCCTCACTCCATCCAATGCTATGCCCATCTGTAGAGGCTCTCCCCACTCTCACAGGCTTTGCTGATGGCTCCCACTGTTGTCAGTCAAATCCCGTGATGAGGGAGTGGGGGGACGAGGCCAGGCTGCGCTGTCTGTGTCTGTGTCTATGGACCAGCAATTTCCTTGGGTGGAACACCGAGAAGAGGAGGAGCCAGGAGCAACAGCAGGGGACCCCAGAAGGGGAGCTTCAGGTCCGCTATGTGCAATTTTATTGCACAGTGCAGGTAAGTATAACAGGTCTGTTATTTAAAAAAATATTCTTTACAACCATTTTAAGCGAAATTAAGCACCATTATAAACCTGATGGAGTTTTAATTTAGATATATTTTCACCTCAAACTGAGCCCAGACTATGCAAATTAAACTATTAATATATATTTTGAATATAGTTTTAAACAAGCATTCATTTATCTCTGTAGCTTGACTTTTAAGTCTCTGTTGTGATCTTTGAGGATCTTTGATGATTAATTACTTCACAGTGCATGCAGCTAGAGTGGTCATTGATGGCTTATTTTATTTTACTGCTCATTGAGAATATGTAATATTTTAAGGTCCATAGTCTGGGCACAAGTGCAGTTCTATTTCTATATATTGAAACCTAAAATCAACCCCCTTAGTGTATATATGTTATTATGATAGTGTTTGAATGGAGATTATCTCCCTCTCCCCTTTCTGACTCCTCCGGTGAGCATCAGTCCTAGGTCTCTGACAGAAAAATATCATATCGGTGACACATTTAGCTATTCATTTGTGTTTATCTCATCTACAATCTAAACTCCCAGCTTTATTATTGTAACATTAATACATTGAAACAGGATTGGCTGACCTATCTTATTTTATGTATTAGTTTCATGTCATTTTTTGACTACTGACCTATCTTATTTTATGTATTAGTTTCATGTCATTTTTTGACTACTATGTCACTAATATATTTTTTAACATTTAGCAATTTTTTATTTTTTTTAATGACGGTATGAAGCTTACATATGAATGAAAATTACACTATTAGATATAAAACCCAGATTTGTGTATCATTATATGTGGGTAGGCAGCTCATCCAAAAAAACAAGCCTATGATCAGATAAATGCCTTGCTGTTTATAAATGATCATTTCTCCAAATAAATATATTATGTGTGTATTTTCAGTCTTATCACCCCCGCTGAGTGAACATAATGAGAGTGCCTTCATACTGCAAATATTTTAGTGCTGCTAGGCCTGCAGAAAAGCATTACAGTCACAAGAGGGGATAGGAGAGACGAGGAGGTCACGTGAGAGGTGCCGAACGGCACACAGAGGAGACGTTACCACGGCTCATTGGGAACAGCACCAAGCCTTTTTTAATTTTGTCTAAATACTTTAAATGGCTCCAAACTTAGGTTATTTGCATAGCTTAAGAGATAATAGTGTCTGAGTAATGAAGGATTGCAAATTTGTGGTGAGGAGAAAGAAGCTGCAATGGAGACGCATTAACATTTTCCATTAGAATTCCACCTCATTAGCTTGTAGGCAGATGTTAAGCACATTAACCCTCTTCTGAGCTACACCGGAAATATCTATGTTGAAGTCTCTTATTGACAAAAGAGAGGTAAGTGACCTATTCACTAAAATGTCTAACTCAATTGGATTATTGGTAAAGGCAAAAACATAGCACTACAATCTGCAGTAAATGTGTTTTCTATACTTTATTATACTGTAAGATGATATATTACTATAAATTAGTGTTAGTTTCCTCACAATTCCCAGCACCAAAGTCAATTTCTGTTTAATTTAGCATGCTATTAGTATTTATTTGATGTCTTTTTGCCAACCTAGTGAACCTGACCTGGTTTAATACCAACCTTTTGGTGTATATCAATACCTATGATGTTCTTTATATTGATCCTTGTGCCTCTGTGAAGGCCCTTGGATTCTGGGTTTAGGATCCAAGGGCCTCTGCTAAGACACAGAAATCAACGTAAAGACTACCATAGACACCGGTGGACACCACAAGGTTCCTGAAGGTAGGTACTGGTAGACACTACACAGTGTACTTGAGCACTGTTAATTCCAAAGAAACATTTTTGGCCAATTCCAATTTCAATTCTCCTGGAATCTTAGAGCATTGGAAATTTAACGCACCCTTGTGTATTTTGTTCTTTTTATATTGGATGATACTATATTTGAAATTAAATCTGTCATGGCAGAAGTACCGGGGAAGCCATTGCTGGCTTCCTTTTTAAAGTGTGTCACAGTTTATCAGTGACCTTACACGAGTAGGCTAATAAAGACTCCTGAATTTGGCTTGCCTTACCTACAGTCTGGGTAGGCCTCTCACAAGTGATTAAAGAAACAAAGTATAACAGTCAGGAAACCAACAATTTCTAAGAACTGTGACAACCTCTATAATTTATGAAAGGTTTACTTTTATTTAAAACTGAAGAACAAAATATAGATTTGAGAAACAGAGAGGGAATATGGATACACAAATAATGTGCACATAGTCAGAAGTTTCCTATTTTAAAATAATGGATCTTATTGTTCTGCTTATTCAGTGGATGATAATGATGAATAATGCATTTTGCTTGGAGCTCTCCTGCTGATTTCCAGATGGGTCTGCTTCTTTTGGGATGGCTAAGCTTCTACTTAGGTGGGCAGCAATTTAACACAGTCTCAAGAGCATCATTCACACTAAAGATAAAATGAAAGCATTTTTTCAATTTGAGACTGTGCATCTAATATTGTACCTCCACATTAATGTAAAACACTGAAAACCTTTCTATAAAGTTCTCAAAGAAACAAAAACCTAAAGGTCCAAATTAGATATTTATTTCTAGTTTAAAGCATACATGTTAAATACATACATTTCACAAAATGTACCTTAATGTGAGTTTTTTTAATCCATTGGAGCTACAGCATATGCAGACAACATCACAGAGTCAGCAGTCAATAAGTAGGAGACTACTTCTTCAAGTCTGTGCTGTGTAACTTCCTCTCTCGCTCTTTCGCTTTCTTTTTCTTTATCCTTCATGCATCACCAGTCACATTCAGGTTTGAAGGTTTGAAGGCAGATTTAAATCTGATTGGTGGCTGTGAGAAACTTCTTAGGACTGGCATTTTTACACCAGATTTTCTGCAGGCAAAAGGATACTTGGAGCATCACGAGCAGGTGTTTTTTAGCATCTGGTCATGTAGTTTATTGATCAACTCAAAAGCCCACATCCCTTAAACTTAATTGTTAACATACCCTTAAGGCTGAGCAGCTCATGTATAGCCAGGGTGGTCTAAGTATATACATAAAACAAATATAGCAAAAGCACAGAGGTCTCTATGGTGCCTCCTCCCACTCACTGTATCACAGTTCTCTTAGGCTTCATGCTCACTGCATGTTTGGTCATCTCCCCGAGATGTCTGGCGGCAGCATTTTGACAGAAAAAAATGCTTGATGTTAGTGTAGTGTAACGGTCACAGCAAAATAATCAGACCAGTGGTGATGTGCAATCTCTACTTTACTTAACAGTGAACTTCAACATAAATTGTACCGGAAATCTTGCGAAACTGGGTATACAGTACAGAACACTTTGTTCCAGAGCGCCAAGTTTGGATGTCTGGAGATGTACTTAGACCCTGTGAGATACTCGGTGAAACGTTCTGTGACGGCCCACACCAGCACTAACAGTTCCAACTTGAAGGAGCTGTAGTTTGCAGGGTTTCTCTCGGTTGGAAGAAGGCTGCAGCTGGCATAAGCAATAACCCATTCCTTACCATCTTGCATTTGTGAGAGCACGGCCCCCAGGCCCTGGTTACTGGCATCAGTTTGTAACCGAAAGGGAAGGGAGAAATCAGCAAAGGCTCATACAGGGGCTGACACCAACCGTTGCTTTAAGAAGTCAAATGCCTCTTGCCGTTCCAGTCCCCATTCTACCCTCTTGTGACCTCCTTTCTGGTCTACTCCATGTAGTAACTTCTGGATTGGAGCAGCATGATGGGCATAGTGCTTGATGAAGCGTCGATAGTGCCCCGCTAACCCTAGGAAGGCTCTAGCCTCAGTCACGGTTGATGGTGCCTTCCATTCTTGTATTACGTTGATTTTCTCTGGGTTGGGGAGCACACCCTGTTTTGAAATGTCCCAAATATTCAATCTCACTTTTGAACAGGTGGCATTTTTTTGGCTTAAGCTTCAGCCCATAATGATGTAGCCGGACTAGAACAGCATTGAGGTGGGAGAGGTGTTCCTCGAAGGTGGCAGAGAACACCACAATATCATCAAGATAAATCAAGATGCTATCCAGGTTCATATCCCCAAGACAAGGCTCCATTGTCCTCTGGAAGGTAGCAGGTGCATTGTTCAGTCCAAAAGGCATTATCTTGAACTGCCATTGTCCCATAGGGGTGATGAAAGCAGTTTTTGGTTGATCGGCTTTGGCCACAGGGATCTGCCAGTACCCACTGGCGAGATCAAGCGTGGAAAAGAACTTGGCTTTCCCTAGAGCTGTTAGGGACTCTTTAATCCGCGGCACTGGATAGGCGTCTCTTGTAGTGACAGCATTCAACCGTCTATAATCTACACAGAAGCGGAGGGTTCCATCCTTTTTCCGCACTAATACAACAGGAGCTGCCCATGGGCTCTTGCTGTCTTCAATTACGCCTTGTTGCATCATCTGTTCCAACATCTGCTTGACTTCCTGATAAAGGTAAGGGGGTATGCTTCTGTAGCGATCCCGGATGGGTGCATTTCCTCCTGTTGAGATCTCATGTTTAATTCCATTGCTACAGCCCAGGTCAAAATCCCCCTGGGAAAACGCCTCTGACCACTTATCCACCAGTTGTCTTACTGCTTCTATCTGGGTGGGTGTGAGTTCCTCAGTGGACAGCTGTAGAAGTGGAAGTATCTTTTCTCCTACCCATGCTGGGTCTGCTCCTGCTGAACATTTGGCAACATTCACTTTAGCTACATAACGTCGTCCATGAAATTTCTGGAGCTCTATGTGGTCCACTTTGGGAGAAATCACACCTGAAATCAGGGCCAGTTCCGCCACTGGTGTCCCTGGGGGCAAGTGAAGTGGGATTGTCTTGCTGTTCTGCATCCTAACTAGCACAGTGCCTTGACGAACTACTGTGAGAGTTCTAGCAACAAACGAGGCCATATCTGAGGGTAAGGGTTCCACTAGCACTGGGATGCCCTGCAGTCTATGGCATGATCCAACATTTGTGGGAAGTACAAGTTCTTTGCAGGGAGGTATTACAATCTCTGTCCCAAAAGGAACCCTCACGACACCAGCCTTTTCATTAATGTTTGCGATACTTGCGTCAGAGCCCTTTAGTGCTGCCAAGGTAAGGAGCAGCTTTCTAACTTCTTTAGGTGGTCCCAGGTATGTAGGACACCGTTTTAACAGCTCAGGCCTCAGCTCCTGGATGATATTCATGCCCAATATCACCTGCGGTCGACCTTTTCCGGATGCTCATGTAACCACAACACCTTTTTGGCCAAGGTTCTGTCCCCACAGTTCTACTTTCATCCCGGTAATCCCGACCACTTCTATAGGAAGTTCGTTGGCAGCTGTCAGTGAGATCCAGGGGGTATCTTGACTCATTTTCTTCTTTGGGAAGTATCGCTGGAACAAAGGTTCTGGTAGAATGGTGACTTGGGACCCAGTGTCGAAAAGACATTCGACCTCTTGGCCATCGAAATACCTGTGTACCACAGGGCAATCGACCACCACGCCCTCCGTGTGTGACGGGGGAGTCGTTTTGCTGGGCCGCCCCACTGCTTGACTCCTAGCGGCGGGGCGCTCTGAGTTTAATGGCTTCCTCGGTATTCGATTAAGACAGTCCCTCAAGCGATGTCCCTTTTGTCGACAGCCCCAACATGGAGAGGGTGACCTCTCCTGTCTTGATCGGTTTCTCCATGAAGGGGTGTGTTCCCTTGGCCCCCTTGGATTGTCTCGCTCACGTCTCAGCGTGGCAAGTTCTGTCTGGAGCTGGGCCATTCCTTCTGTCAGTTTGTGGATGGCCACCTCCCATGGAGCTGTGTGTCCAGTTTGTGGCGGTTTACATGGTTTATCACCTGTGCTGGCCATGAGGATGTCCGTACTGGCACGTCTGGGTTCTGAATATAGGATAGCTGCTTCCAGAATTTCATGGAATTTTAAGTTTGGGTTACTTCTGTTCTTCTCTTGTAACTTTTCCCTGACTTTGTCAGACAGAAACCCATCCACAAACTGATCCTTCAGCCACCCATCTGTATCACTCCAGCCAGCACGTCCTGCTCGCCTCCTCTCCTTGCGGTGGATCTCGGCTGCTATATCCTGCAGTTCCAGGGCATACTGCGGAATGGATTCTCCCACTCTCTGCCTTCTACTGATAAAGTGAGGTCTAAGATCCCCTAATGCAACCGCCTGGGTGTACACTGCTTCCAAGCGGCTGATTATCTTGTCTAGGGAGTCCTGGTCCTCTGCTGGAAGGTGTAGGATCAACTTTCTTGCTTCCCCTTCAAGGGCATTAATGGCCAGGTTTGCCTGCTGTGCAGGTGGGACCCCATATGACCGGATCAAGCCCCGCAACCTCCTAATCCAATCATCTAAGTCCTGATCCGGTCCTGTGTACTTAGGCAGCTGTTGTGGTAGCAATCCTGCCAGCAGTAGAGAAGCTATGGCAGACTGTTTAACTCCCTCAGTGCCGCTGCGGACTGGCTCTGCCCTTGTGCTGTTCTCCTCATCACTGTCTGACATGGCTGTATCCTTTTCATGACGCCAAGTGTAGTGTAACGGTCACAGCCAAATAATCAGACCAGTGGTGATGTGCAATCTCTACTTTACTTAACAGTGAACTTCAACATAATTTGTACCGGAAATCGTGCGAAGCTGGGTATACAGTACAGAACATTAATATGAAATAGTGGCGCTTATCCCCAGGTGGGGAGATGCCAGACACTCTTATCCAGCCAGTGAGCTGAATACAGACGTGACTAGAGAAAAAGTGAAAAAACATATATTGCTAAATATCCCAAAAAGTAAAAATTAATATTAAATAAAATAAATTATTCAATAAATTCAATAAGAGCTAATATAAATTATAACAGTGAAAGTGATATACAAATATATAAATCCAAAACAAAATATATAATGAAAATTGAACACAGTAAATATCTATAAAGTCCAGAAACCAATCAATCGTGAAAAATAATCGTGAAAATATTTTAAGAAAGTCCAAAAAAAGAGTGAGGGTGACTCCAAAACTGCTCAGCTGTGTTTTCAAACATCCACCACACCTCTGTGACGTGAATCCACTCCCTGCTGAAATTCAAACTCACCAGCTGTTAAGGCCTCTCACTCTCGTGTTTGGCCTGACAGAGCCTCTAACCCACTTACATGGGGGTTAACATGCGAGCATACACCTCCACTGCTCCATAGGAACACCGCTTTTCTCAGGTTGGTAGTATGACATAAAAATAAAAGAAGCTCCAATAGTGTAATCTCGTTTAAAAGATTTAATCACATATAAAACAACTTGTAATGAACTCACATTTAAAATAAAATAACAGGCAAGTCACTTCACGGCAAATGGAGAACTCCCACAGTACAGCAAGCAATAGCAACTGAAATAACAACAGGCAGGCCACGGCGGACCCAGGAGGTGTGTGCTCACGTTCATCTCACCCGTCCGCAGCACTCATCCCTTCACTGGAGCTCCGCTCTGTCCCCCTTCACTCCCTCCTCTAGTACTCGTGCGAGATCGCCATGTAGCCAGGCCCCGACATGTTTCATCATAAAGATTTAATCATGGGGATCATGGGGAACCCCATGATTAAATGTTTATGATGAAACCTCTCTCATTGTCCTAATATGCCCATGTAGAAATATTGGGCCAATGATGTTGCAAGAATGCTAACCCCTGTGTATATGTGCACCTGCAGGACAGGAAATCTCCTGTCCACAGCTCATTGACCCAGAAATCACAGCTAACGTATGGGTTCCAACCAAACCTGCTTCGGACTGATCCCAAGCTCATCCCTAACATCAATTTTTGACCATAGTACTGAAAAGGTAGGCTATGGTTCCTGTATGTATCTCATAGTTTAATTTGGACTGCAATATATATATATATATATATATATATATATATATATATATATTATATATATTGCCTTCTTTTAGTACAATATTTTCAGCAGCAGTCTTTCAGACTCATGAAAACATTAATAAGACTTCCAGTATATGAGAGAAGATCAGCCACAAAGTTGGATAAAGAACCGGCCTGATTGCATCTGACAGGTCAATGGCTAGAAACGCGTTGGGTTCTTTGCTTTCAGAGAGAACACTTGATGAAATTACTGTATGTTTGAAAGTGACAGTGCTTTTTGATTCTATTATCTGTCTCTGTAAGCGTGCTCTTCATTTGGTAGCAGGGATGCACTCTGAGATTCTTCTGTGGATGATGTGACAGACAAATTTTCGCCTTGCTTCCTTGCATCTGACCTTAAAAAAAGAAAAACTTTACCATTCCCTGAAAACTTTAACTCCTTACTGTGATCACAGCTATCTAAGTTCTCAATAGTAACACAGATTCTTTTTTCTTGTCTTTTACATCCTACCTATGTTCACTGCTAGGATCAAGATTTATATTAATGTAAATACATGAAAGAAGGAGATGGTATTTGCTTGGTGAAGAACGTCAGGAAAAAAAAATACATCTCTTCCTTCTTGTTCTAATCTCATTTCAAAGTGGCTGAATCCTGACAGTGAAATGTAACTAGAAAGAAATTCTCCATTATTAATACTGAGAGCTCAAAGGTCACACCTGGAGGGGAAAGATAATAGATTTAGAGATTTAATAACTGCTACAGTCAGTTGTCTTTGTGAGGCCAGATATTAAAAGATGTGTACGTACAAAAATGTGTCAAATGAGCTTGGTGATTAATCCAAAAGTGACCAAGAACGCTGAATACGCCTGGAATCGTCTTTCTTACAGGAACCATTTGATCAGTGAACAGTGTGCCATGTTACCAGTCAGGAGGTGACACTATGTATTTATTATCCACGACATTGCTCATGTTTAATATATTCTTTTGCTTATACTACATTCTGAGCTCAGCACTTTATACTATTATAGTTGGAGATTCTTGGGGTAAATTAGATATTAGGTAAGAGTAGAGTGATTTCGGCAAAACTGTTTTTCCTTTTTACAAAATTATAGTTGGAAAATTTTGCCAACGTGGAATTTCTCAATTACGCTCACTGAACTGATACTTGGGTGAAATTTCCTTTCATTTACATTTTTTTTTTACTACTTAAAAGCAAATCTACCAATTTTTCCAAAATTCACTTCTCTCATCTCTAATATTGCCTTGGGCTTTCATAAGTAATGATACAATTTTGTAAGGCATTACCCCCTTTTGTATCCAACTAAGTTTTGTTGGAAAAGTAAAGGATGTTGTTGTGGAATCATTAGCGTCCTTTTTTAAAGTTTTTTTTTCCTTTCTTTAGTTTGGTCCTCTTGCCAGTTGCACACTTCTGGACATAGGGTGATAACGCTCACTCATCCAACTGCGGTTGATTTACTAAAACTGGGGAGAGCAAAATCAGGTGCAGCTTGGCATAGAACCTAATCATCTTCCAGTTCATTGAACAAGCTGAAGTTAGAAGCTGATTGGCTACAATGCACAGCTACAGCAGATTTGGCACCCTCCAGTTTTAGTAAATCAACCCCACTGTGTCAGGACAACAAAAACAGGACAAGACTACCTAAACTTCCCCCCCTCTCCTTTTCCCAATAACATAGAGGGGTGAGGTTCTGTGGTCCTCAAAGATTTCTGAACAATGTAACTGAAAAGACTACAGCACATGCAGTGAGCACAGGAAGTTATTTGTAATTTTGTAAGTAATTCTGGCAATGTCAACTGTTTCTTTTTCTTATGAAAGAGACAAAAACACTTTCAATGGTATATTTAGCTGACCAAAAAGAACAAAATAAGTGCACTTTATTGTTGCAATATACATACCCTTTACCCACTTCCCATCCACTGTGTATTTATATACGTCCTTGGACGAGAGTGGTGATATCCAGATCATGGCTGCACCTGCAGCATTGATCACGGCAGAGGCGTTGCTAGGGGGTGGCTATTAAGGCTATAGCCCCGAATCTGGGGCCCATAGCCCCGAGTCTCTAGGGCAGGGGTCGGAACATGGCCCACCACTGCTGAATGCGGGCACCCGGCCCACGGACATTATCACAGGGCTGAATGGGGGCGGGAACTGCAGGAGTTAACTTTTTTCATTAAACAGCAGGTGATTGGTTGCAATCCTAGCAACCAATTACCAGCCTGTTAATGTGAAAAGTTAACTTCAGTAGTTCCCGCCCCCATCCAGGCATATATATATATATATATATATATATATATATATATATATATATATATATATATATATACACACACACACGTATATTCTCTACATGTGTATGCCCACCCAAGCGTATGACTTTCTTTACTTCGCTGCTATGGGCTCTAGCCCCGGATCTTTTGTAGACCTAGCAACGCCCCTGGATCACGGTATAATGTTTTTTAGAGCAGGTGATGGGTTTTCATGCAAAAGTGATCCAATAGAATCTACAGCTACTTGATAACTTTAACAGGTGGTGGAAAGGAGTCAACAGCCATTTTATTCTCCAGGGGCTCAACCTAAAAAAAAAAAATATAATGTTTTTGGTTTCTAAGTAATTTTCTAGCAAAAAAATGCAGATTTTTACATGCATCAGAGAAATGTCAGAATTGGCATGGGTTGGAGGTGGTTTAGCCATAGCACATGCATGTTTCCACTTTTTGAAATGAATGTTCCTATAGCCAATGCTGAAATAAAACAAGAGAATAAAACAGCTAATAAATGCAGCTTACAGATTCTGTATACATTTTTGTATGACTTTTTTTCCTTGAGCTTTTGATTAAAATCACCTCTGTTTCCTGCTGTACCACCATTTACTGATTGTGAGAATTTGTAATTAGTGAGTGAGCCACAATAAAAAAGGAGATATGTTCTCGGGGGAAAAAAAAACTGAATCCAAGCGTAACAAACAATAAAAAGTTGACTTCATCACTTCAATTTTTTTTTTATTTGTTAGGAATTTTGAAACATAGTTGTCTTGGCTCCAGCATTGTAACTTTATGCACAAAGGGCCTTTAGCAGAAACATGGTTTTGAAAACAAAGTTGATTTCTTGTTGCTAGAATGTAGAATAATATGTTATTATGTGGAAAGGTTATATGTCACATTTTCCTGACATTCACTGCAAGCTGAATGCTTTCTTTTCTTATCGGTATGATGCCAACAAAAAAAGATTAAGATTGGAAAGACAAAGATTGGTATGATTTGGTTTCCAGATGATTGTGTAATTATTTTCATTTCTTCTTAATCAACAAGAAAATTAAAGCAAGCTATGGAAACAGGTTCAAAGTGTCAAGTACAAACTAGACAAAGTAAAGTACCTCTTGAGAGTTCATCAATGAGAAAAGATTCCTACAAAGTCACAATAACTGAGATTAAGCATGTACAAACATTAGAGGAGGAATCTTAAACAATAACTGCACAATAAACATTGGTCCTCAAAGAATATTTCTAAACTGAACCTGACTTCAGACTTTACACACTAAAGTGTTTATACATTCTAAACAAGTAGCAAAAGCAAAAAAAAAGCTCATTCACCTCTGTAGCTAAAGGCACTGTGGAGAAATGAATCTTCAAAATTTGCAAGAGCCTGCCAGCTGACTAACGTAAACACACAGGTGTTTTTTAGGCTGTTAAAAATGGACTGAAACTGAACTTAAAGTGTTACTAAACTTAAAGCAGTAAAATCAGTCTGTATATGCTGTAAAGAATGCTTGTTATACTCACTGTAGAGCCTAATGGGTTAATCCTCCCCATTATGTACGAAGTCTGTTTGATCCCGTCTTCTCTAATCCTCCCCTTCTTCTTTTATTGTCCCCAATCCATCTAGTGGAAGAATAGAGCCTTGCAGGCACTCTGCATATGTTTTTTTTTTTTGAAGGGTGCATGTGATCAGCACAGGGCCAATCAGCAATGTCCCAACAGAAAGTCAGGGGTCATGCAGCCCCATAGGACAGTCAGAGGAGAATGAAAACTCCTACAAGCTTTAACCAGGGTTCAGCCGGACACTGGTAGTAGTCACAAGACTGCTATATACTGCTGATGAGAAAAGGTATTTAGCTGTTTATATTTACTAAAAAATTGCATTTCCCTGTTCTGTGTATTGTGGGAGACCAGATATAGAGAATGCAGGATCCTGGGTTTAGTAAAACTTTAAGGCTTTCAATACATTAAGACAGTAAGGTTGATTTACTAAAACTGGAGAGTGCAAAATCTGGTGCAGCTGTGCATGGTAGCCAATCAGCTTCTAACTTCAGCTTGTTCAATTAAGGTTTGAGAAAAAACCTGAAAGCTGATTGGTTTCTGTGCTGAGCTACACCAGAGTTTGCACTCTCCAGTTTTAGTAAATCAACCCCTAAGCGTCTGCTCATTTTTTTTTTTTTTTTTTTTAGAGCTTCTACAGGTGTTTTGTGCATACTTTTCAGGCTTGAGCATTTTTTCTTGTAGCCAATGGAAAGCTATTTATTAAAGAAGGAAACACTTGAAATTTTCCAAGTGTTTTTCATATTAAAATCTTTTGGGGCCAAAACATGTGACTTGACTCTAAAAGAATCAAATTTTTCAAGTAATGAACATCAAGAGACATTGTGCTCAGGTGAAAATAGGCAGCATTTAATATATTGGAAACCCTAGTGACAAGCATTGTAGTGTTGTGCAGAGTATTGAAATTATGCACTGGAAGCTTCTTGTATACAGCAATACACTTTGCTTTTATGGAGGATTGCAATATATTTCTTACAGCATGGGAAACATGAAACAGGAACTGAATAACAAACAAGTACACACTGAACATGGACAGAACATCCTGTGATTACATTACCATAGATAACACACTATAACACTGCAGTGCCACCTGTTGGCATAAACAACTATAATGCATACACACAGTCACAGTATGTAAATCAGATTGCCGTTGTTCTTCCAACACCCCTTCTCAACAACATGTGCTTTGTCAAATTATATTCAGCCTCTTCTGGATATAACTATGATGTTCCTTCAACTAAAGATTGGTGAGTGCATCAGCAGTCATCTCCTCTGATGGGCAGTATTGAATGCCAATAACACCTTGCTCTTAATTGTCCCTCAATAGGTGATACTTGACATCGATGTGTTGGTTCTAGGATTGATCCTTTCTGAGTGTATAAGCTTCATACATCTCTGGTTGTCTTCAAAAATGGGAATTGGTTTTGACATGTCTACCCCAATGTCCACAAAAAGTTGACAAATCCATATCGCTTATTAACAAGTGTGTGCTGCTGCAACGTTGAAAATATAATGACAGTTGCTTGCTTTCCACTAGACCAACCTATGGTTCCTTCACCATACTGGAAGATGAATCCACTTGTGGATTTGCGGTCAGTGCAGTCTCCGGCCCAATCAGCATCCACATCAGGGCAAAAGGGGAAGCTGCCCTGGGCCCTGTCATTGTTGTGGGGGCCAAAGCAGCTGTCTCATACTTGCCAACTATCCTGGTTTAATTTCCCTTGTCCCTTGAGGTTTTAGTCCTGTGCTGTGTCCCAATATCTTTGTGTGAAGTGCTGCTACTAATACTGGCCAGCTCTGCCCTATTGTTGCGTAAAGATGACTCACCTGCAGACCCTGTGTTTACATGTAAACTACCGGCAAGCGGCATTGATATGTATATCTTGCCCCCCTGAGGTCATATCCACAGTAATCTCTAGCAACCAATCAACAAGCAGAAATCATGTGCTGTAACCTCTAGCAACTAATCAGTGAGCCGTAATGTGTGCTGTAACCTCTAGCAACCAGTCAGTGAGCGGTAATGATACACTGTAACCACTGGCAACCAATCACAATAGCTGCCTGATCTGATTCAGTAAACTAATTTTTTGAGTCTAGTTGCTATTTATTGTATGTCTCAGAACAGGTGGAGAGCAGAACAGCAATGGGGGGGGCCCAAGAAAAGTTTTGCCCAGGGTCCAATCAATATTAAAGACGGCCCTGATCCACATACCTGACCAGTGTTGGATTTGATGTTGCTGGTAACCGTAACTTCATCTGAATTGTTCCTTTGAGGTACTGCATCACTATCTTCACTGCGTTCCAGTCACGATGAAAGGGAGCTGAGATTTTCCTACATAGTATGCCAACTGCTGCGGCTATGTCTGGTCTTGTGACAGTGGCAACATATCGTAGCTTACTGATTGTTGCTCTGTGATACATGTCATTGTTGGGTAGCATGTTTTCTGCTTCATTGCGCTTTTGATAGCTTGGTTCCATAGGAGTTTTCACTTCCTTTGCATCTTGCATATGGAATTGTTCCAAGATTTCAGAGATTTTCTGAGGTTGAGAAGATAACTTCCATCTTCTTCTTTCTCTATTTGGATTCCCAGTAAATACCTAATGTTCCCTAGCTCTTTGATTTCAAAATTTTCTTTCAGCTTGTGAACTATCTGATTGTAATCCCCTTCTTGTTCAAAACAGGTTAGAATGTCATCAACATAGATAAGGATGTATATCCATCTGCCTTCTTGATTCTTGAAGTAGAGACAGGGGTTTTTCTTTACTTCTTGAGGATCCTCTCTCTAGTAAGCACTTTGTTCCCTTTCTCAATCCACATCCTTGCAGATTGTTTAAGACCGTAGATGCTCTTCTGAAGTTTACATACAAGGTTGTCTCCTTGCTCAAACCCTGGTGGTTGCTCCATGTAGAAATCTTCCTTAAAGTGGAGTTCCACCCAAAAATGGAACTTCCACTTTTTGGATTCCTCCCCCCCTCTGGTGTCACATTTGGCACCTTTCAGGGGGGAGGCGGTAGCAGATACCTGTCTAATACAGGTATTTGCTCCCACTTCCTGGCATAGATCACCGCGGTGATTGCAGTGACCTATGCCACTTCCGCCGCCTACCCCGTCCTCCCCTGCTGTATTCTGTGAGACACAGAATACAGCAGGGACCTGAAAAGACGCGCAGCGCGACTCGCACATGCGCAGTAGGGAACCAGGAAGTGAAGCCGCATGGCTTCGCTGCCTTATTCCCTTATCGAGGATGGCAGCGGCAGCAGCCGAGAGCCGAAGGACGGATCGGCTTCGGTTGCCGACACCGCGGGCTCCCTGGACAGGTAAGTGTCCATATATTAAAAGTCAGCAGCTGCAGTATTTGTAGCTGCTGGCTTTTAATATTTTTTTCAGCGAACCTCCGCTTTAATTTCTCCATATAGGAAAGCAGTTTTACTGTCTAGGTGTTTCACTTGCATGCCCTTCATGGCTGTAAAGCTAAGAAGCGATCTGATGGTGGAGTGTTTTACGACAGGAGCGTTTCATTGTAAAATCTTCACCGAATTTCTGGGAGTAACCCCTGGCAACTAGTCTAGCTTTGTATTTTTGGATATTCCCTTCTGCGTCTGACTTTACTTTGAAAGTCCACTTACTTCCTATATTTTTGTGGTTAGGAGGGAGCTCTGTGAGTGTCCAGGTTTTATTTAATTAAAGTGACTTTAATTCCTCTTCTGCTGCCTTTCTCCATTTATTGGCTTCATGTTTTGGCAGTTTTTCTATGTCTTCCCAGGATGTTGGTTCAAGTATGCTGTGTGTTTTGACAAAGTATGACAGCTTGCAGGGTGCTAATCCCCTTCTTGTTCAAAACAGGTTCAAATGTCATCAACATAGATAAGGATGTATATCCATCTGCCTTCTTGATTCTTGAAGTAGAGACAGGGGTTTTTCTTTACTTCTTGAGGATCCTCTCTCTAGTAAGCACTTTGTTCCCTTTCTCAATCCACATCCTTGCAGATTGTTTAAGACCGTAGATGCTCTTCTGAAGTTTACATACAAGGTTGTCTCCTTGCTCAAACCCTGGTGGTTGCTCCATGTAGAAATCTTCCTTAAAGTGGAGTTCCACCCAAAAATGGAACTTCCACTTTTTGGATTCCTCCCCCCCTCTGGTGTCACATTTGGCACCTTTCAGGGGGGAGGCGGTAGCAGATACCTGTCTAATACAGGTATTTGCTCCCACTTCCTGGCATAGATCACCGCGGTGATTGCAGTGACCTATGCCACTTCCGCCGCCTACCCCGTCATCCCCTGCTGTATTCTGTGAGACACAGAATACAGCAGGGACCTGAAAAGACGCGCAGCGCGACTCGCGCATGCGCAGTAGGGAACCAGGAAGTGAAGCCGCATGGCTTCGCTGCCTTATTCCCTTATCGAGGATGGCAGCGGCAGCAGCCGAGAGCCGAAGGACGGATCGGCTTCGGTTGCCGACACCGCGGGCTCCCTGGACAGGTAAGTGTCCATATATTAAAAGTCAGCAGCTGCAGTATTTGTAGCTGCTGGCTTTTAATATTTTTTTCAGTGAACCTCCGCTTTAATTTCTCCATATAGGAAAGCAGTTTTACTGTCTAGGTGTTTCACTTGCATGCCCTTCATGGCTGTAAAGCTAAGAAGCGATCTGATGGTGGAGTGTTTTACGACGGGAGCGTTTCATTGTAAAATCTTCACCGAATTTCTGGGAGTAACCCCTGGCAACTAGTCTAGCTTTGTATTTTTGGATATTCCCTTCTGCGTCTGACTTTACTTTGAAAGTCCACTTACTTCCTATATTTTTGTGGTTAGGAGGGAGCTCTGTGAGTGTCCAGGTTTTATTTAATTAAAGTGACTTTAATTCCTCTTCTGCTGCCTTTCTCCATTTATTGGCTTCATGTTTTGGCAGTTTTTCTATGTCTTCCCAGGATGTTGGTTCAAGTATGCTGTGTGTTTTGACAAAGTATGACAGCTTGCAGGGTGCTATCCCCTTTGTAGTCCGAATGGATCTTCTGATTTTAGACAGTTTAGCAGGATTTGGTGGGGAACTTGATTTAGGCATTGTAGAGTTCCACTTCTTGTTCTGACTCCTGCAAAGGAGGTCGTTTTGGCCGACCTTTTCTTCTGGTTTGCTTGGCATATTCACTTCACAGCTTTCAGGGATCAGTGGTTCTGTTGATGGGCTCTAGTCAAGATAAACACTATGGCTTATTGTCACTTTGTCAGTCTTTGGGTGTAGGATTCTGTAACCCTTTGTTTGATCACAGTACCCTACTAGAATGCCCTCTATGGCTCTGTTTTTCTGCTTGAATCACTTTTTACGTGGAATATAGCCATTTGTATAAGAGTGCAATTTTTCCTTTCTGCTACACCATGTTGTTCAGGAGTGTATGGTGCGGTTGTCCGGTGTACTATTCCTTGTCTCCTCAGGTATGAGGCTACTTCTTTGCTTATGTATTCTCCCCCATCTTCGGTGCGTATTATTCCTGGTTTCCGTTGGAATTTGTTGTTAGACATGGCAAAGTTTCTCTGATGTTTCTCTGATGTTTCATTCTTGTGTTTCATTAGATAAGTAGTTGTGTACCTGGAATAATCATCAATGAAAGTCAGTAGATATCTGCTCCCGCCTGACATGGGAGTTTTCATTGGACCGCATATGTCACTGTTTATGAGCTGCAGGGGGTGGGTAGTTTTTCTTTAAGGTGCCTGTGGAATGGGAGCATGTGTGGCTTTTGCTTCAGTCCAGCACTTGCATTTCATGAGCATGTTGCAAGGCATTATTGTCCAATCTTTTGATAAACCTCCTTTTGCAATGTCCCGTATAGCTTTTGGACTTCTGTGTCCCAACCGCCTGTGCCATAAGTGAATACATTTGCTGTGTAGGTCAATAGAGACTATATTGGCTTGCTGGTCTTTGGTGATGAGCCTGTATAGGTGATCATCTAGTTTTCCTTTTGCAAGGAATCGCTTATTATTGTGAATTGTGCATTCATCCCCCTGGAACTTAACTGTGAGACTGTTGTTTGCAAGACTTTTCACTGATAGAAGGCTGCTTTCTAGTTCTGGAAAATACAGCACTTACTTTACAATGATACTGATACTCCCCTTGGTGGTGTAATGCAGTTCACAAAGTCCTAGCCTTTACCTTCTGCAGTGATGCTTTTCCCATTTGCTAGTAAAACATTGTCTTTTGCACTGTAATCAATGTTTGTGAAGAAGATCTCATCACTAGTCATGTGGCTTGTCGCTCCTGAGTCTATGCACCAGCCGATTGGCTTGCTGCTCAGTGTCATTTTAAAGGTGCCACTCCATGATGTATATATATATATATATATATATATATATATATATATATATATATATATATATATATATATATATATGTATATATATATATATATATATATATATACATATATACTGTACATACATACATACACATATACATATTTTCAATATTTATTAAAAAATAAAAATGTTTTAATATGTTCTGGATACAGTGGCACTTTAGGATTTCAAAATGGAGCTAGAAGATTCTGCACAAGAGAATTTTTGGTGAAAGTCATTTTCACTGCTTTTAAGGTTTGTGTGTGGTCTTTGACATGAGGTTGTGAAGCTTTTTGAAGGGTCTAGATAACAGTGGTTGAATTTTGAACTCAAACACATGGGGAAGTGTTTGCTTTAAAGCTGAACTCTACCTTAATACACAGATGAATTTTATATGAGATCTGTTTAACCTGCTAAAAAGAATTTCTGTCCATTTAGTTCTGAAATTTACAAAGTTCATCCACACAGCACAGTCATGTCTGGTAGTGCAGGACTGGCTCTTTGGGCAGCTTCTATTTATCACAGTCTGAGCTATGCTGTAGAGGGGGATACAAGAGGATAGTAAAAATAGTCAAATTTAGGCACTCTCACTGAAGACATTAAAAATTACATTTAACAATGTATTAATTAATACAGAACTGCATCGATTTTGGCTTTGTATCCGCTCCTATCAATTTGTCAAGTACTGCTTTTGTCAAGCATAATTTTGGATTTTTGCATCTCAGGTTGTTTTATGTCCTCTATACAATTCACTGAAAATGCAATGCAAATGCAATAGTTAACACATCTCAGTTACGTCTTAAAATGCAAGCCACCTTTCCCTTTAAAGAAACAATCTCTAGCCAAAAAAATAACTGCTGGTGTATTGGTGGGCACCTAGAGGCAGACGGCATCAAAAAGCCTTCAGATGCTGCCAAATACTCAGCCATTTTTACAGGGAAAGCCCTGACATTTCCAAATAGCTCCATTAACCCGTACCCTTTCTTATTTCTATTAGCCCATGACGCTGGCCAATAGGATCATGCATGATCAGAGAAGTGACTGTCAAACTTTAATAGTAATAGAAAGGACCAAAGCTTTTCCTACCAAAATGGCCAGGCAATCATCCACGTCTGCAACATCTTTTAAACTTGTGCATGTATGTGGAGGCACCTCTAGATCCATGCTATTTATATAGCAATTCTTAGTTTTTGATCTGTTTTTCATTTTAAAAATGTGGAAGAAAAATGCATGAAAAAAGCACCATTTAACTCCTATGGACCTCCTTTACACCAGTCAGTTGCGTTTTAGTTGCATTTTTAGCTGCTTTCAAACTGCTCTCTTGCAATTTTTTTTGACTGAAAAACTGATCAAATACTGATCAGCATGAAAGGGCCCTTACATGCACCAAACACACATTAAAAATGCCGTAAGCAGAACTTTTAAAAACGCAACTGAAACACGACCGATTGTGTGAAGAGTTCCATAGGATTTAAAGTGATACATTTTTCAAGCATTTTTCTTACACTTTTTTTAACAAAAAAACTGATCAAAGACTGATCAGTTCAAAAGGGCCCTAAAGCACCTAAAATCAATTTTTAATTGACCTAAGTCCAAGCCAGATGCTTGTATATGCTATCTTGTTGGCTTCACACATGCACAAGACGTATGTATGGTCTTGTGCCTCGTACACACGGTCAGATTTTCCAATGGAAAATGTTCGATGAGAGCCTTTTGTCGGAAATTCTGACCGTGTGTAGGCTCCATCGGACAGTTTCCATCGGAATTTCCGTCATACAAAATTTGAGATCTGGTTCTCAAATTTTCCGACAACAAAATCCGTTGTCGTAAATTCCGATTTTGTGTACACAATTCCAACGCACAAAGTTCCACGAATGCTCAGAATCAAATAGAAGAGCCGCACTGGCTATTGAACTTCATTTTTCTTGGCTCGTCGTACGTGTTGTACGTCACCGCGTTCTTGACGTTCGGAATTTCCGCCCAACTTTGTGTGACCATGTGTATGCAAGACAAGTTTGAGCCAACATCCATCAGAAAAAAACATGGATTTAGTTGTGGGAATGTCCGATCGTGTGTACGAGGCATTACAGTGCATGTTTCATTGCAACCAACCAACTCTTTAACACTGAGAGATGCATTTAATGTTACATAAATTTATATTTGTGTCTGTGATCTGCGCATGGTGACAACCATAGGTCATTCTCCACTTATTGTCAATGTGACAATTTGTTTGAGCATTTACATTCAGGAAAAACTCCTATAAGAAGAAGGTGGGGATTGCCTGACTCATACTAACAATTGGTGTTCATTTTGGAAGAACAAAGGATTTTGTGGATCCCTTGTGTTTGGCCACGATAGAATTCATAGGTAAAACAGCTTTCAGACAACATTTTACAGCTTGGTTTAAAGTTTTCCCTAGGCCAAATACTGGTGTATACTTCACCGCTTTGTCCTCCTGACAAGTTCTTAGTTATGCAACTTTGCTAAAAATCCAATTATAGACCAGCATTAATTGTTGGGTTCTATAGTCCTCTATGGTCTAAATCCCTGAGTCCTTTTTTATATAAAGAATTGCTAATAGTATTCAAATTTTGCCTTTTTTTACAGTATACATGTATTCAAATTGCTCTTCAATTTATTTCCTCGATCACTAATCACCTGATGGAAGTAAGCTTCAATCACTTCAGTATTAATTATATGCTGCAGCATCGACGTTGTGTCCTAGTTTACAGATTTTTCTTTTGCCTTTCTGTTGGCGGAGCTCTGAATAATAGGCAGCTCTTAGGGGTTAGATTGATTGGCTTGTGGTCCTGTGGAAAATAATTTGTATCATCAGAAATGTAATTACACATCTTTAAATGAAACCTATACTGTAAGAATACAGGGACTGCCACTATTGACTTTTTCTGAAAATGCTAGTGGACTGGCTATCTTGGGCTTTAATTCTTTCTTAGACATTGACCTAGGATAAGACACAGATTAGTCAGAGTCAAGTCAGAGATCCTTTTTCTATATACTTGTTCTTGGTAGGTCTTTCACGTTGCCTATACCTAGGGCTATAGAATATCTAAACACAGCCCTGGTGATAATCTGACATGCTGTTGTGCTCATATTCTGGTAAAGTCCCACAGAGAATACTTCTAGATCTCATTATATACATCCTCCACAGACAAAGCACAGAATAACTTCACTGAATTTTTTTTTTTTTTTTAAGGAAAACTATCATGGTTTTGGGTTAATTTGTCTTTTGTTTTGATGCCTCTGTTGTAGCCTCCCTGGATCCTTGTCTTTTTTATTAGATTACAGTATTTGTAGCTGCTGACTTTTTTTTTTAAGCAGCTTACTTGATATCAATTTTTTACTAAATGTATACAATCTTTTTTTACAATAAGAAACAAATGAAATATTTCATACTTGACAAAGGCATCTCAAAGCAAACTGGGTATTCTGAAGAGTCAGCGCAGCAGTAGCAACCTGTTTTTCTGGCTCATATTGGCTGATTGACACCTCACTGGCTTACCCTTTTTAGAGCCTTCCAGTATGGGTGAGTCCCTGCAATCAGTCAATCATTTCTGTATTTAAATTTCAGCTTAAGTTACTAAGCTTTTCACACGGGCTTTGCATTAAATAAAAAGGGGAGTAAAATTCCAGCTGCTTGAAAAAAAAAAGAATAATTATATTCAATATTTCATATCCACCTTCTTTTTAAATAATATATATATTTTTCATTCCTGATTATAATTAGGAAGAAATATGTACAGAAAAATTTAATATTTCCTTTAAAGGATGAGTACACTTTAAAACAAAGTTCACTTACTTGAATCAGGTAGCCCATGCAACTTATATGTCCCAAGTGTCTCCAACCTTCGAAGATGGCCCTAGAGAAACCTTTGAGGCTGTAATTTTCAGGCTTGGCAGGGACACTAAATATTTGTGGCATTGAATGTAAAAACACAGTAGAGGCCATAGCTGTCTAATCGAGGGAAGTATATATCAGGGGAGACAGAGGGAGGGTGGACGAAGTTAGATCAGGGAAAGGAAGCTTAAAAGATAAGCAAAGTTTCTGCCTAACATAATAAAAGAATCAAATGATTTGTAAATCTTTTTCTAAAATTCACACTTTAAATATAATAGTTTCTGCTGCTCTTGTAATTGACATGAATAACAGTGATGCTATTAGTAATTATTGTCTTTATAACTGCCCCAATTCCATGGTCTGATTGTTTCAATAATTGGGAAATTGCTGCTTAGCAACAACAGTAAAGTTTTAGAAGTGTCCAGATTTTATGGGATACTGCACAGATTTATATGAATAGTGCATATTGTGCTTATGTTTATGGACTACCTTTACCTGCCACTACGATTTTACAACTTGAGTTTGTAATCAATAATTTAATCAACCAATCAATTACTCAACCAAGTCAAAGGTTGAATTTCATTGGTGTTGCACAAGTTCTCTTTTTCTAAATAAACATAAGTACAGCACTTCCAAAAATGAGTTATTAGCTCTAACCTACCCACACACCAGTTTGGAAGTTTTAATGACCAGATAAACCTCAAAATATGGAATACTGGGAAGGATGCAATGCTCGCCCTTTAATGTTACTATCAAATCATCTTATTATGTATGGGGAAAACAGTGTAAACTCTTCTATTACTTCCTTTTAATTCACCTTGATACAAATTTACTCTTATTGAGCATTTACTGTTATTGGTGCAGTGTATTTACTTACTTGTATTAACAATAGTTTTAAATGTGTGTTCATGGAGAAAAGACAAATGGATTGGAAGTATTTGCTGCCTTCAATTAAACTGATCATTATGCCACAGTACATTTTGGCAGTCTTAACAGATATTTCGCATAGCCATGTATCATTATCTCTGTCTCACAGAGTCAGTTTAATTAACTGTATTTCTTTTGCTTTAACCAGTTACAGACAGATAGGACAGTAGGTGTCTATTCAGCAGAATCCACAGGGAGGTTTTAGACCCAGTTAAAGGCTTGAACGGACAACGTTAACTATAGAACCCTTTTCCTACAGGACAGAAGAGAAGTACATATGCAGGCAGCTGCAATGATCAAATGATCATCTTTAGAGGTCTACTTAATGTGTCATATAACAAGTTAACTTAATCAACACTTATACAGTCACATCAGTCACAAGGAAAGCTCTACATTCAAACAGCTATTATCATATCTTTTTCTAGGCAGCCATCATTGAGTTCTGCCATTATCGGGCCTGGGAAGAAGAGGGGGCACGGGGAGCAAGTTCCCCAGGACTCAGCCTCTGAAGTTGTCTCAGAAATTGTTTGTGTAATTAAAGCTGAGCTCCAACCTTACCTTTGGTCTTGCACAGTTGTACAAAATCCTGACCTCTGTACTGAAATTTCTTATTCTATATTCACTGCATACAGTAAGACCCCTTTCACACTGAGGCGTTTTACAGGCGCTAAAGGGCTAAAAATAGCGCCTGTAAAGCGCCTAAAAAACGCCCCCCCCCCCCCTGCAGCCCCAGTATAAAAAGCCTGAGTGCTTTCACACTGGAGCTGTGTGCTTGCAGGACGTTAGAAAAAGTCCTGCAAGCAGCATCTTTGGAGTGGTTTAGGAGCGGTGTATAAACCTCTCCTCCACCGCCCCTGCCCGTTGAAATCAATGGGCACCGCTGCCGAAGTGCCTGCAAAGAGCTTTGGCAGCGGTGCTTTTTGGACGCATTTAACCCTTTCTTCGGCCGCTAACGGGGGTTAAAAGCACCCCGCTAGCGGCCGAAAAGCGCCACTAAAATGACAGTAGAACACTTTACCGCTGACGCCTGGCGTGGCTCAGTGTGAAAGGGTTCTTAGGTTCATTTTTTTATCACGGAGGCTCACCATCACATGTGAGCATTACCTAGGGTAATCTATATGGAAATGCAGCCTGCCTAGGAATGCTGACTCCTTCATACTGACATCAACTCATCAAGGCATTTTAGTAATTGCATAACTTCTACCGGACCACTGTGTAGGCAGGTGCCTACTGTATGGTGTTCTATGGTGTTTTCCCTGTGTTAATTATAATAGGTGTATTATTACTTTAAATGTTTTGGCTGATCGCTGCAGGAGTCGGGTCACGTGTGACACGTTTTCCCTGCAGGTATGTCACTTCCCTTGAGAAGGGCATACATACAGGAGAGTTGGTTTTGTCGTAGAGTCTGTTATGGGAAGTAGTCCTGCAAGGACCTGTGCTGTTGTATAGTACTTCTTCTTTGCAATGCCTTCAATGGGTCCATCTCAAGGATCCATGTTTTTGTGGATTTTAATGCCAATGGACTATTAACCATCTCAGTTATGGGCCGCACATGTTGTCTTTGCACCTATTCTATATTTACTGCTAGGGACTTACTCAAGTCAGCAGCACAGCCATGTTACCTCAGCAAAGTCGCACAGCTAACTGAACATCATCACTCATACATGTATGTGAAGAATGTTGTATAATATACAGCTAATTTCAAGTTTTCCAGTAAGAAAGACTTTACTTAAGCGAAGAAGGTGTCCTTTAATTAGATGAAGTGTCTATAATTCAAACAAGTGTAACCTTGGTGTATCCTATCCCAAGAATCTGAATACAGGCAGTGCAATCCATGGAACCCTCTGGGTTGAGAGCTTTGAGCTTGTGCAGAATCTGTGTAACAGGTTAACCCTTTTGGATAAGTATAACGAGGGGACTACACATTTAACCTTCAGGGTTGGGATGTCTAATGCAGGAGTTAGCAGCCAGCATGAGAGGTATGTGACTGTGGCAGGTATCTGAATCCCTGATGTGGTGTGTCCTCACTTTGCAGTTTGGTCTCCATATTGGAGCATGCGGTGGCACTGGATTTATTTGAGCCTGGCCTGGGAGTTTTGGAAGTAAATCCTGCTTAATGTGCACGATAGGTGGGGTCATGGGGAGATGCAGTGTGCTAGTAGAGATTGGGATATGCTGAGCGCGCCTCTCCTAAATGCTGTATAATATCACTGTGTCTCTGGACTTTCTGCATGAGGAGGTTGCTATTCAAAAAGTGTGAACATGTGGCTATCTACTTTAAATAAAGAATGGCTTGCAGGTGCTGTACCTGCCTTTAGGGGGCATCAGGGCTGAGAGCCTTGAGCAGAGTACTGAGACAGAGGGGTTGATTTACTAAAAGCATATACACTGTGTGCTTGCTCCAGAGCTTAGTAGATGAACAGAAGCTCTGCTGACTTCCATCATCCAATCATGTGCCAACAAAAATGCAGTTTTTTATTTTCCTTCATTGTGATTGGGTATTCTTTTTAAAGTGATTTACCTTATTTACTAAGCTTTGGAGCAACTGCACTTGCACAGTGCAACTGCATTTTGTAAAGTCCACAGTGTATTTGATTTTAGTAAATCAACCCTAGAGTGTTTAGGGAGCTATGTACAGCACTCTGCCAGCCCCTCTCACCTTCCATGATGTGTCTGCATTGCATAGAGGAGCATGGAGACCCAATGATGATGTCACTGAATCTAAAGTAAGGTATGTACTGGAAATGGAAAGATTTATTTAAATATGTAATTAAAATGCTCATGCGTAGGCGAAAGGAAAAACCAGGGAAGGCAAAATTTAAGCTTTAAAGTATTTTTCATTTGTCTCGTGTATAAATTGGATGATTTGGATGTTTGTCACTGAGAGTTGTATTTTGAGTCACCCCTTTTCTTTTTTTTATTAATATATTTTTTTCCTAATTGCTCACTCTAGTTTTGATAAAAAAATTTTAAAAAACACCGGTGCAGAACAATTTTATGTATTACTTTGCATGCTCAATTTGAGAGCACTGGTATAGAAAATGCAACATTCAGGCAGTGAGGTACAGGAACTGTAGACAGGATCATGGAAGAAGACGTGAGGTCATCAGCAATAAGACAGAGATCTAGACAGAATCGAGGAGCTGGTTACTGATGAAGAACCGTTAGCAATATAAGACAAGAGATCGAGAAAAATGTTGCAGATTGCTGCTGAAGACATGATTGAGGTTAAATAGCTTGCTTGATGCCATCACCAGGATCAGGTATGTGCACCCATATACACCACCATTATGTCTTAAGACACATGCCCAGCATTGACCCTATTTGCCAAGCTATGCATCCGAACACTCGCACATGCCCTTCCCAACCCACTTGCATGTAGGCTGGCACATTTTTCCTGAAAGTTGCTTGGCCAGTTTCTGGCCAATCACTGGCTCTATATTATGTGCAGTAGATTGCTCTGAGAGAGACAGGGCCAAGAAATTTGTCTTTTCCCTTACCCATGATGACTTCCAGCACCCCTACATGCTGCATGGCTATTTTCTTCTTCAAATCAATGCTACCATTCTCAAATGCCACTTATTATGCCACTTCCAGGGCAACACTAGTATTCTCAAAGTCCACAGTCATTTTTATAGTATCTGTCATGTACCTGGCGGTTGAGACTGATGGGCAGAGGGAGGCATCTCGTACAACCCCGACTCAGGGACCACTGATGTTGCAACAGTGGCCTCGAGAGTGTGGTGGTGTAAGGGTGCCAGACCAGGAGGCCAGACAACAGATGTAGATAGGTCAGCAGGTGCTGGGCTGAAGGTGGTAGGTAGTAGGAGATACCAGATGCATGGTCAGACAAGCCGGGTTGGCAACAGACAGTCAGATGCAGGCATAGACAGCAGGCAAAGAATAGTCAGGAAGCAAGCAGAGATCACCAACATAAGTTCAGGCAGAAAATGCAAGAAGCAAGGCAAAAGTCCAAATACAGGCCAAGGTCAGGATAAGAGAGGTACAACGAAGTCAAGGCAAGCCGAGTCAAACACAGGAATCAATAGGATCAGGTTTCAGGTACAGCTGCAGATCAGACAGTAAAGCACCAGTGCATTTGCTTCACTTATATATGGTATTTGACGCCAACCTTATTGGCACATGTGCGCAGTCGCACATTTCTGTGCCTGGCAGGATGGGCACCTGTGGAATCCTGCCTTTGGGCAGCCATTGTGCCATGGTCAGCACCTCCCTGACAGTATCTTACCTGTATTTACCAAAACACGCTCCCCTGTGTATGAACTCAGCATGCATGTGATATAGAACTACTTTTGATGTAATTTAGCTCCATATGGCTGCCTGTTTTACACTTTCACAGCCTTCTGCAGGAAGACTCAGCCATGAGTAAGCACTGCGATGGCGTGAAATGTGTTGACCTTTCTCCTTTGGCCAACATAATGTTTTGGTGCTGTGTTTGGGATACCACTGCATTGATAAAGTGGATGGTGCAGTCATTCAAGCTTTGTATTTCTTTACATGCCCAGCCCAATAATCTGGGCTAGCACCTGTGCTTGGGAGAGGTGTGGAGGATAGCCAAGTCAAGCTACCTTTGAGCAGCGGCTTATTGTAGCCTTCTGTAGGAGGTGTGGAAGGGTTGTTGGGACAATAGATAACTTTTTCTAATATTTAAGTAGCAGTGTTTATAAATAGCAATGGGGGATATTTACTAAAGGAAAATCCACTTTGCACTGCAAGTGCACTTGAAAGTGCACTGAAAGTGCACTTGGAAGTAAAGTCTCTGTAGATCCGAGGAGGACATGCAAGGAAAATAAAAAACAGCATCTTAGCTTGCACATGATTGGATGATAAATTCAGCAGAGCTTCCCCTCATTTCAGATCTACCCCTTAGATTTAAAGGGACTGCACTTCCAAGTGCACTTTCAGTGCACTTTCAAGTGTACTTGCAATGCAAAGTGGATTTGCCTTTCGGAAATAACCCCCAATGACTATATCTAGCTACTGTATTCTAATACCCAAAGTATAAATGCATCAATGTGAAGCACATATGCCTATATCGCAATTAGGGATGGATGAAACTATTCAGGTTCGATTTGCTAAGAGTTTGGCAAACTCTGTTTGAAATTTAGCAAACCCAAACCTAATAGTGCATCACACTGAAGTCTATGGGTGCATTAGGCCTCTTTCAGGGCTAACAGGCAAACTACAGTAAAAAAAAAGTATTGGAAGCTGGGCATTGCCATTGTGGACATGTCCCATTGCAAAAAAAAAAAAAATATTATTATTATAATATGAATCTACAGAAGGGAGAGGGTTTATTCGTGTAGCAAGTGCCACTTTTTCATTATAGTGTAACAGGCCCAGTTTGAAATTGGTCAGCAATTTGCCGAGACTGTCCCTGTTCTCAATGATGCAAAACTGTTTCCAACTGACCTTAATCTCTCTTTGTGGAATTTGCTATCTTTCCCTGTCCTTTCCTTACAACAACTTCCAATACACTGACCCTTATAGGCCCTTCTAAGCCTCTGGCCATATTCTGAACGCCATGAAGTTCATTATAGATCAAAAAAATGAACCGGGGTAAATCTGCACACAAATTCATTGGGACCACAAATCTTGAATCCACAGGTTTTGCCTCAAACTCATGGTACAAGTGAACCTGAATCACAATCCACTTTTCCTACTTTATACAAGTGAGGTGCGAATCAAACCCAAAACAGTTGTGACTTTTCTGTACGTCCAGTAGATCACTTGTATGGTATAGTTTTGACAGTCTGGCTTTAACATTTGAATGCGTAATATACTTGGCTTTAGCTGGATGCTTTATTTAATTTCTAAAAGGTGTAGAAATTGTTGTTATTTATGCTCATATTGCATATGAACATGGGGTTTATTGCATTAGCTGAACTGAGAGACAATGTTAACATATAATTGGTAATGCAAGGTTGACTTGTCACTAAGAGTAATTTGTTAAATAAATGTTTTATTCATATTATACATATAACAAAAAAATATTTTAAACATCAGTTTATAAAATAGAGAACATAAACACATTTTTTTAAAATGTAATAATATAGTTGACTGGTTTCTCTTAAGGCATAACAACCCTTTATGACCTATCATATTGCAGGTTTTATTAGAATAATGAAAACTGCTTCTTGGTTGGATACTTTACTGTTTTTTTTTTCTTTTACTTCATGGGTCAGTCCACCCAAGCGCTATAGGTGGTACCTGGTAGGGAGTCACCAATTGGCTTAACTATCATGATTTCCTATAATAAAATCTCCTTGTCCTGGAGCCTTGTCTGTTTCCATCGTTGAGAAGCATCGTTTAACAAGTGCAGTTGTTTTTTTGGGGTTTTTTTGGAAAGTGGGATGCAATATTTGAATTCAGATTTTGAAGAGCATTCTTAGCTTGCATTTCTTGCTACATTGATTTGCTTTGTTTAGCTTCACATCTTGGTAAATGCAGCATGCCCTGCTCTGGTGTGTCTGAACTGATCCTCTCCCCTCATCCCAGACAAATTGTGAATGTAAACACAAGCATGTCAAAAGCTACTCAAAAAAAAATGTAAAAGTATCTCAAACATATCTCAAATGCAAGCCTTTTTTACTTGAAAGCATGACTTGCTTATGAAACTGATGCCTGTTTCCTCAAATCCTTTGAGGGTTCATAATCCTCTTGCTGCATTCTCCTTTGTGCAGGTGAAAAGATTTGGTAATTTATGTCTAGAGATCTCTCCACTGAGTGATAAAAGACACCCACCGGTAGTTTAACTCTTTATCTTCTCTCCAAAACCAAAGTATCAGTTTTGGACAGATTGAGACACTTATATTGTATCCCTAATAAACCTTCACGATATATGCCTGTAGTTTATAAAATATCTGTCACTTCCAAAAAAAATAAATAATGCAGAGCCTGTAAAATATGTCCTGTGCCCATGCCACTTATCATTACTATGTTGCGGTGCTACCACTACTTAAAGAATCTCCTGCACCCAACACATCTGGGTGTGTTGAGTATTTGGCCCCCACTGTGTTACTTTCCACCAACCCCTATATCACTGTAGGACACATCTGTGACACTGGGGCTGGCAGAAGGTACTACAGCCATTAGTAGGGCACAAGTTATCCTACATACTCAGATAAATGTCCACACCAGCTCACCCACCATACGCTCTCATAGGATAATGATTTAGTCCTTGGTCATTGGAATGATGTGCTCCTTCTATGTTATCAAGTTGACCAACACAGCTGAAATATAAAACAAAGTACTTTATTTTAATCTGTATTTAAAAACATTGTAAGGTGGCTACAGAAGATGTTCCTCTAGATTCAGAGAAGCAAGTTTTTGTACCTTCCCTATATAGTTTATATATATATATATATATACCATACAGTATATCTCTTGAATTAAACTATATATTTTTAACATTTGGGTGGTTGGCTATAAAAGCCTTTCACTGTAGCTTTCTTTTTGTGTAATTTTATGAAGACATTTGTCCGCTCCTAGAATATTTGAGAATATTTGGGTTTTAATAGTGTAGATATATCTACTCTTTTTTTAATGTTTTATTGCTGTCTGTGCTTTTCTGTGCAAATGCACCCCATTCCTGTATGGATGTCAAAGGAAATAAATTGATGAAACTTTGGCTGGTTCAGCAAGGACTGGTTAAATTTCGTGTGGCAGTCCCCCAAGTTGATTGTTTGATCAATGTTTGTCAAAAGGGCATGTCGGAAAACTTTCTTGATCTTGAGTGTATTTTGACAGCCATGGGTGTTGCTATCATAATACAATGTCTCAGGGTGAGGATGTGTGTGTGTGGGGGGAGACAAAAAAAAAAACGAACCTTGTATGGCCATCCTAACTCTTCCTCACGTAACAAAAATTGTCTGGAGTTAGTCCTTAATGTGTATTAATGAGAGAGAGTGTAAATTAAAAATCAAGTCAACAAGGATTATAGACTGCATGCATTGTTTTTATATGAAGCATGTACTAGAATGCGTGACTCTGGCTCCTAACTAGACTATATCAGTTTATAGAAAACATGTCATTCTCTTTAATATAAGGTATCTGCTTCTCTTGTCTCTTTCTTTTTCTCATTACCTGTGCTTTATTTCTTTTCTTTGTTACATACCTTGGTACCAGTGTAAATCTGTTATGTTATAGCAATGCATTATCTCTGAAGATTACCTAGCTACTGAATGGTGCAAGGGTTACTAAATGGTTTAAGGTCTGAGGGTAAAACATATCAGGAGAGACTAGATGAATTTTATATGTATAGCCTAGAAAAATCAAGGGAAATGGGTTGACATGATTAAAACCTTTAAATACATTACAGCTGTAAATGAGGTTCAGTAGAGTAGTATTTTCAATTTGAAGATTGAGAGAAGGAATGATCTCAAACTAGCAGGAGGAAAGCTCATGGGTAATAGTAGAAAGTATTATTTTACGGAAACTTCCAGCAGAGCTACAAGTCATAATCTCTTTTGACATAGAGGAAGATAGTGGGATAGCCATAGAGGAAGAGGGTGGCTCCGTCCCTCTTGAGGCAGGGGACAGCAGGCAAGGAGCAGCAATGGAGAATATATAGCAGCTGGAGCTCAAGGTGAAGTAGTCTTTGGTTCCATGGAGGGGAGAAGAGGAAAGCACTGCCAGAGTACACTGTTGTGCTGTCCATGACCATTGTGCTGTTCCGTAATATCATGTACAGCTTTAATGCATCCAGAAAAATTTTATTTTAAAGGATTTATAGTTTGTATCTTCAATTTACTTTGAAAACACATGAAAAGGCCATCTCCCTTCTGTATTTTTTAAAATTTATTTTGGCATTGGTAAATGTCCCTACAGAAAGTGCTTCATATGAGTCTTCATATGTCTATTTTCTGACAGTTGTAATGGAAACTAGAAAAATCATGGACTTTAAAGGCACATAAATATAAAAATAACAAATTTTTTTGATCTGCATTAAAAAAACAAATTGTGTACATTATAATAATTAAATAAAATACTTTTTCTATTTAAAATAACACGAGTCACGGACAAGGTGTAAACCCCCTGTAGAGAACAGTACTACATAAATGAGAACCATGCGCATGAAATGGTATACACCAGAGCTTTCACATATCCTGCAGGTACTGGGGTTTCGCTTGTCCTCGGTGAACCTCTTACAGTTCCACTCTTCAGGAGCTTTTAATCAATCTTTAGATAAGAACATATACATGTTAGAATGCATTGTTACATACAGGTAATCTCATACATACGCTGATTGTTTCATCAAGAACTCACTCGCAATGAAATGCAGGGATCAGAGCACTCACCCCCAATGCCAGGTGGGGGACTCAGGCTCAATTGTCAGATGTGGGGACATACAGATATGCTAGGAGGATTGCAAGGATGGCATATATTAAATACTTTCATTAACATGCAATGAAGCATATAGTGTTGTATATGATACTTATATATTCAGATTAAGAAATGAATCACATTCACTTGTTTAGGGTAATGGTATTCCCTGCAGTTGCCCAAAAGCCTACAAAGTAAAATTATAATATAGTCTGTCTGTTTATATGTATTATATCTCCATAGATCCCCCTTAAGTACCAGTAAGTAGTAAAAAATAAATAAAATATACATTGGTCCTAACTTTGCACCAATGTGCAAGTATTGAGACTGCTAGGGTAAATAGCCCCAAAAAGTGGGTTCTCGTCAGCAGGTCTTTCTCAAGTTGTCAAGATGCTCCGTATCAAGGGTGCTATAAAACAATAAACCCAGGTATTTGTACGTGGGCAGAGAGGAAAAATAGAAAAACATAAAAGAGTAAAGAAGCCCCTCTCTAGATACCGAAGGGGGAGAAATACGGAGAGGCACATTGGAAGAAAAGCCAATCTGATCAGTCAGGGCTCCATAGGGGTTGCCTTTCTTACCTATCCCCTGCATAGTGCCTCCTCATGCTGACAATAGATTGTTTATGAGCCCCACAAAAAGAATGAATTGAATAATAAATTTCACCACCCTTAGACTTCAATGGGGTTCAGATTCAATTGCCACATTTTGAGTTTTGGCTAAACTGGCTGCAAAATTCACACATGCTTAAAATATACAGTATAACAGCATTGCTAATTCCCTTTTTTAGTCCACCTCTGCTTCAATTTCCAACAGATAAGCCTACCCCCTAAACAAGGACAACTGGCCAGTATGACAGTCTTTGTGTCATGTAAACATTTCTAGATACAGTTGTATTTTTTAAATAGCAACAACCCTCGTCTGCTATCCAAGCTGGTATTATACTTATAACGAAGGAGTTAAATGTTATATCCACATAAAATTCTACTCCAACCTGGGATGCTTTCTATAAATCAACACATTTGCTTTGATGTTTTTAGATACCGTCTTTGCGTCTAGAAATGGCTTCAACTTGGTGGGTAAATTAAGCTTATTATGATACTTTAATTTCAATTTCTCATCTAAAACGGTCTTTTAATTCCTGGCGATTTGTTTGTGACATGATTAAATGGTCGGACTTGGCAGGAGTCCACTCTTGCAGCTCAAAGCAGAGAGAATCTTTACATCATTAAAGATTAAGATGTTTTGCTCACCTAAAACATATTAAATTGCCAGGCAATTACAAAAAAAGGATGAAGACTGAGAGGCTGTAAACAGCGAAGGCCATTGCTAGGTCACTTTAAAGTGTTCCTGTCAGCTCCTTAATTCCTCGGACCATTTGCTTCACTTCTGCCCTTAATTATTCATTAAAATATATGACAAGTTAGCTCAGCAGATGACAGGTGTCACTTCAGGAATGTTCTTTCGTCCAACACTTAACCACAGTCAGATAAGAGGGGACATGTGGTTGCCCACATGTCTTTATTCCTGTTATTTGTAGTGGCTATATTTTGTTGGAGAAAACACTGCAACAATTTTTAAATCTGTTAATTTAACTAATATACAGTATTTATTCATATTATTCTTTCACAAACCTGGGCATTTAAAGCTGAACATATCACGAGAAAGATAAATAAGCAGAGGTTACCCTTGGGAACCAAAATACATTAACCAGTATATCCTGAGTAAATGCCAGCTTAAAGTGATATTGAACACACAGGTATGGATTTACTAAAACTAGGACATGAAAAATCTGGTGATGTTCTGCATAGAAACCAATCAGCTTCCACGTTTTTTGGTCAAAGCTTAATTGAACAAGCTGAAGTTAGAAGCTGATTGGATACCTTGTACAGCTGCACCAATTTTTGCACTCTCCAGTTTTAGTAAATCAACTAACTTACATTGTCCCTTCTCTTTCTGTATGTGATTATGGCACTGTAATTATAAAGCACCTTTTACCTAATCAATATACAGATGTCACATAACCCAGCTCTTTTCCAGTCTGTCTGTAGGGAAAGAGTGGCAGAAGAAGTCATCTGCTGCTGGTCACATAATCAAAATAAAAATAGCAGCCTTTGGCATGCAGAGTAAAAATAAATAATTAATATCAATAAACTGTTTTAAATTGCTATATAAATATATATTTTAAATCAAATAGAGCCTGTGTCTTGGAATAAGAGGGAACTGAAGCCTCCATTAATCTACATGTAATATCCTGCCCCCATTGTGTTTAGCCAGTTTAGTGGGCATGGAGGAGGAGGAGAGAGAGAGTGGGCTGTCATTTACCACTGTGTATTCGCCCACATGTGTGACCCTATAGTCACATGGGCTGCTCAGATGTGATAGGGAGAAAATGCTCAGCATAGAAACTCGCTGAAAACTGAGCATGTGCATAGTTACCACCACAGCTGCAATATCCCTATCTGAATTCGGGACATAAACAGAAGGTGGGGGTAGAGAGCAACGGGATCAAGCAGGGTTTTTGCAGAATACAGAAAACAAATCTCATAGTGGCTGAGTGAGTATAAATAGCATGTAATACATCATTTATTGATATTATATGATGTGGGTTTAGTGACACTTTAAGGCAAATGCAAATCTCGACTTTTCAATTAAAAGTCAAGCCTAATCCTGTCCACTGCTGCTTTAAAAAAACATTTTATTAAGCTGTGAGGCTACCCATCACATCAGACGACCCCTTGGAAGGTTCAGGAGATTTCAGCCTCCTAGCTAAATGTAATTAGTCACATTCAACTGAACTTGTTCTGTTATGCTGAAGATGCTTCCCCACTCATCCAAGTGGTTTATTCAGTGCACATTAGTGTTAGGATCATATCCCAGGATTTAAACATATCTCACATAGACAACTCTATCACCCTAGCCACTCTAACATCTTGAACATTACAACACAAATTCAATACTAGCTATACCATGACCTGGATAAATGAGAACCTTCAGAGACATTTCAGCTTCCTATATATCCGAGTCTACTGATTATTCTGATATGCAGTTTCACAGTTTACAGCTGGATGAATAAAGATCATGCCTCCTGTACACAGTGAGAAGACTTGGGACTGGAATGTCATACAACCATGGATTTAGGTAAGTAAAATGGGCATTTATGTAAGATTTAATTGTATTTTTTTATATGACAGTGATTCGTTAGAGGGTGGTAGGGGAGGAAAGAGGGTGTTTGTGGGCACAGCCTCTGGAGAGGCCCTGGCATGGAGCTGCAAAATGTGGAGGAGGGCTTATCTATCTATCTATCTATCTATCTATCTATCTATCTATCTATCTATCTATCTATCTATCTATCTATCTATCTGATCTACCTATATGCGTGATTAAGTCATATACATTACCGGTACAGAGAATTTTCTGCTTCTGAGACTTGCTTGGCACTGCAGCATTGTGCCAGCTAGAGAATACTGCCAACTGGCTGTGAATGATCCCGCTGAGTCTAATGTATTAGATCTCTCCTGTCTATAATTTACATAGTGCCATAACATTTCACATACAAAGGAAGCAGAGAGTTTTACAACTGATATTTCTAATGAAAGATTCTGTATGTAGGACAGTCATATTATTTTGCATTTCAATTTCTACTTGGGCTGTTGTATTTATTGCTGCATGACAAGTCATCTTTAATTTCAATTGCATGTAATTGTTTTTGGATACCTATTGTTTGCTGTGGCATATTATATTCTAAGAATAAAAGGTAATTCTAGCTTATATCATACAAACAATGCAGAAAATACCAGTACTACCATTTTGTAACAAATGGTATTTGTAGCAAATTTGTAGCAAATGAAGCAGTATGAATATACAAGATGAATTACTCACTGGGGGCTCGTATGTTACTGTTGCAGCCCCAGAACCATACAGTTCCATTGTTAGCATTTACAAGTCTTACAGTGTCTAAAGCCAAAACATTTATTTTGAGAGTGAAAAAGATATTGTTTGGAAGTGTTTGAAGGAAAGTGCTAAAATTGACAAGTTAGATCCATATGTTTTTCTTTAATTTGGGGTCATTAAAAAAAAGAGAAAGGCAACATGTTTTATGGGTTCCAAGGGTGTCCTTTCATCAGGGCTTAATATGGATTAAAGGAGCATATTCTGGGCAGTATATAACAAAGATATCCTGGAAGACAGAGTGGAGTGTATAGATGCCCCTGTTTATGGTTTGGAATCAGCAATTGAAGCAGTTTCATACTGGGATACATATTAGGATGTATATATATTGTCCAGAAAACACCACTCACATACCAAGCCCTGATGAAGGGGATTGCTTGAATCTCCCAAAATGCACTGGCTTTTTGTTTTACATGATTCCAGAATTTAAAAAAAAATCCGTACCTAACAAACCAATTTTGGTGCTGCTCTTTATACACCTACAGTCTTCCTGAAATACAACCCACTTGAAAGAAACCTTCTACACCAGATGACTATCAGAGTCCTCAATGCTACTAGAAATCGAGTGCTCCACACACCTACTCTTTGTTAGTTTTTCTTTTTTTTCTTTTTTTTTTGATAGGCAGATTCACCCACTCCATAAATTATTGGATAATATAACATTTACAGTTGTCACTGGAACAGGATTAGGGGGTGGATTTCCAATAGGGACACCTGTTCTGATCACAACTGTCTAAGATGGATTTCCTCTCAATCTGGAGAGGTTTCCACTCACTTCTTGGTTTGTCTTTGTGACAGAAAAAGAAATCTCACTAACATGGCAGAGACAGAAAAACCCCCCATCTGCCAGGGATTTTAGCCATTAAAATCCATTGCCAGTGGGAAATGTTTCTTTCACTTTCTGTTCAGGGGAAGCAGGAGGTCATAGAGACAGGGAGTGATGGGAAATCTCTACACTGGTAACAGAGACAGTAACAAAAGCACTAAAAACAACATTCTAGTACAGTGTGAAAAAAAGTGAGAAATTAAAAAAATCAGAAGAATCTCTGCTTTTTATTGCTGTCTGTATCCTTGTTACATAGTTGGTAAAGTTAAAAAAAAGACACCAGTCCATCCAGTTCAGTGTGAGTGTGCATGTGTTTATGTCAATAGTACATTGTACATCCCTGTATGTTGTGATCATTAAGGTGCCCATCTAATAGTTTTTTTAAACTATTTACGCTCCCTGCTGATACCACTGCTTGTGGAAGAGAATTCCACATCCTTACCGCTCTGACAGTAAAGAACCCTCTACGCAGTTTGAGATTAAACCACTTGTCTTCCAATTTCAGTGAATGGCCGCGTGTCTTTTTAACTTCCCTTTCACAGAAAAGTTTTTTCCCTATGCTAGAGTCACTATTACAGATTTGTACAGCATTATCATATCCTCTCCCAAGCGTCTCATCTCCAGAGAGAATAAGTTCAATGCTTGTAGTCATTCCTCATAGCTGAGATCCTCCAGTTCCTTTATGGAGGACTGGGGCCCAGAACTGGACGGCATACTCAAGATGCGGCCAGACCACTTGTAGAGTAGGCAAATTATTGTTTTATCTCTGGGGTGAATCCCCTTTTTAATGCATGCCAATATTCTGTTGGCTTTGCTTGCAGCAGCTTGGTATTGCATGCCATTGCTGAGCCTGTCATTTAGTAGGACCCCCAGGTCCTTTTCCATCCTAGATTCCCCCAGAGGTTCTCCCCCTAGCGAGTAACTTGCGCTGGTATTTTTAACACCCAAATGCATTACTTTGTGTCTTGCTGATTCCCAATCCCTCTTTCTTGCCATGGTGTCATTGGTGTGTTACCATAACAAAAAGTGAGGGGACATTTCTTCAATGTCTTTTCATCTAATACAGCAATTAAAAGGCTGAAAGAGATTCTAACTCCTTCTCACCCTTTATTCAAACCTAAAGAGATTTTTGGATTGAGTTGAGTTTAAAATGACCTTAGACCAACATCTCTGGGTTACTGTGGGTGCATGGGAACTATTAAATAATCAAAAATGAGAAACTTCCATATCTGTTATGAAGCATAAGATCACTCGGATTATGGTAAACGAAAAATTGGTCAGTATACTGCAGGACAAACAAGCCAAATCTGATCCTTGACTTCGCTGCTTACAAGCCCCATCTTCATAGGGGGGGGGCAGAGCTCTGGTCAGGTTTTCTGTCTTAATTACTCTTTTCTTCTTGTTTCCTTTCTGTTTTATCCTTATTTTTGAGTAATATTTTCCACAGCGCCCACTTGGGCTGTCGTTTTTGGATTGAATGGTTAATAGACCGTGGATAAGATACCGGTAGTAACACTGTTAAGAGCTCTCTGCTTCATTTTCAGAGAAAATACTTTGGTCTCATATAGCTTGGTGGGGTCCTTTTTTGGGACATGTTATCATCTATCTGCTATCTTATAAAATGTATCCAGTTATACAATTCTCTCATGTGACTTTTTATATATATTTTGTAACTGTTGTACTTAGAATATATATTGATGTCCCGTGGGCGATGTGCAAGATGTGTTCTGTTCTTAAAAAAAATGTATTGAAAAGAAAATTGAGGAATTTCTGTTACTGAACTCTTGGGAGTTATCACAGAAGTCATTCTGCCCTTACTGAGCTGCCCACTTACCAGCATTTAGCAAAAATGTAAATTCTGGTTTAAACATGAAAAGTTGTTTTTTGGAGGATGGGGAACCAGCATGTTCTCATTATTAGGAGGTTCAAGGGGCATTCGATAAATCAGTAGAAAAGCCATTTAAAAAGTTGTTGACTCTGTTATGATAAACATTTTTCAGCTGATTACAGACTTTTACATATTGGCAGTCTGTAGACAAGTGTAGTTTAAGAAATTAAAACTGGACTCTGGGCAGATATAAAACCACAGTTTAATCCAATTAAGTATTCATTTAAAAAAATCATTATATATTTTTAGGTTAATCTAGCATAAATCTTGATGTCAGCAAAACAGAACTCGGACTGAGAGAAGGGAGGGTCAGCTCTTTGCCCAGTGCTATCAATATAATAGGATGAACATACTTACAGGATGAGAGAGCATAAGGCTGACTGTATAAATGAATTGCTGTCTCTTCATTATCCAGTCACATGTACACATTATTCAGTCACAAGTACATGTACACATGTCACATGTACAAACAATAATCAATACTTGCGCTCATGCCTAGAGTGTACTACATACAGAAGTCCAAAATTATTGTATTTCCAGAAAAGGCTTAATCAAAATGCACCACCTTGCAGCTCTCTTGATCAGTGGGCACTAAAGACTGTAAACATAAACAAAAAAGAAGAGCGCACCTTTTTATTATTTATTTTATTTTTAAGAAAAATTGATAAAATCAAATGCACTCACAAGCATAGGTGCAATTAAGCATGTCATCCACAACAGCCCTGGAGTCCACAGCTCTGTGTATCCCGGATGCCGGTGGAAGCTCTAGATCATGGGTGCTCAACCTGTGGCCCTCCAGCTGTTTCAGAACTACAAGTCCCATGAGGCTTTGCAAGGCTGACAGTTACAAGCCTGACTCCCAAAAGCAGGGGCATGATGGGACTTCCACAACAGCTGCAGGGCCACAGGTAGAGCACCCATGCTCTTGATGGATGGATGGGAGATTGCATCTGCTGAGTATATGTGCAGCTGCTATGACAACGCGTTTCAGAAGGCCTCCTTTTTCAAGTCCCCAAAGGCCATGCCCTCTGAAACGTGTTGTCATAGCAACATCCTACACACCCAATCAGCAACCAGCCCTCCTAGCCATGTGGTTCTAAGGGCAGCACTGGCTTGTCCAGCGGCCAGGGAAGTGTTCCGCGAGCGAGACCTGTCAGCATGCAGCGTGACAGCAGCTGCATATATACTCAGTAGAACCGAGCTCCCATCTATCCATCTAGATCTTCCACCGAGGAGGCATCTGGCACATAGAGCTGTGGATTCCAGGGTTATTGTGGATGACATGTATTGATTTTATCAATTTTTCCTTATTTAACAAATAAGGTTTTGCACCAGAGCCTGTGCGCTCTTATTTTTTTGTTTATATTATCTAATCACAGGTTGGGGTAGATTGTGGACCAGGCTGTAATGGTTAACAGCAGTGTTGTCTCCAAAAAGTCCATGACTATTCTAGGATGTCTGCCAGGGTGTGGAGATCACATAACACTGTTTGGCAGTTAAAACTGTGTACATATACTGTATGTAACTCAGCTGTGCATTTAGCTTTTGTACCTAGAGTTTAGCTTTAAGCTACTTTAGCATATTGCAGTTTTACTAGATTTTCATCTGTTTGTTCTTGGATTGACACCTCAAGCTAGCATCCATAGCAACCAATGTAAGTATCTCAACTAGGAAACAATAAAGGCTCCTTGATCAGTAAATTTTGGTCATTATCAAATCATTGACATGCGTAGGAGGAGAATTTGCTCATACTTATACATGTACATTTTCACTGTGGAAGCAGTTCTGAGCTTGTCAGCTGATCTTTTCAGATATCTCACTTTTTATGTAGAAGAAAATAGGTTGGTAAAATGCATTCATGAAGTCTGTTAGAGGATGTTGAAGAAATAATGAATGAGCACAAAAAACTGTTCTATTATTGCAATAACATCCACTTTATGTAATCCAGAATTAATGTCAAATTCAGAAAGAAGGAAAAGTCCACCAAATTCAACCAAAACAAAAACGTGTGTCCTCAGAGCCCTAGAACTGCAGTTAAACCAAGTGTGAACCAATTTGTTGTTATAATGATTATCTATTTGCCTTTGGGGATCATTCTTTACTGTTCCCCAAAGGCAAATAGATAAACCCTGGAGCAACTTTCCATAACATGATTTCTTATCAATATTAGTAGTTGTTTGTAATTTGTGCATTTAGAAACACAACCACACCCTTTCTTTGAAATTTAATGAGGATAGTTAGAACTAGCTGCTGTGGAATGCTTCTACATTTTCACAGCTTTGACAGTAGAGAATGCTTTCCATATGCACAGGTTAAACTTCTTTTCCTGCAGTTACAAAGAGTAAGCCACTTTCCAGTAAAATTTCTATATACAAGGTGGTTTAATCCCCCTATTATGGGTAGCGTTGCACCTTTTCTGGGATTAATACTAGCCTTAAAGAGGCGTTCCACCCCCCTCATGAAAAAAATGAAAGTCAGCAGCTACAAATACTGTAGCCACTGACTTTTAATATTAGGACACTTACCCTTCCAGGGTTCCACAATGTCGGCACGCCAGCCGATTTTTGGATTGGCTCTCGGGTGCTCCCAATGCCATTTATGTTAAGGGAAACTGTCAGAGAAGCCTTTTGGCTTCACAGCCGGTTCCCTACTGTGCATGCATGAAGCACGCTGTGCTTTCCTACTGTCCCGGGGGGCAGAGGAAGGAGAAGGGGGCAGAACTTCTCAGGGACGGTGCCGCTGTGCTGTCTCCTGGATGTGGGGATGGGTACCTGTCAAAAACAGGTACCCATTCCCCCTCCCCCCTAAAGGGTGCCAAATGTGGCACCGGAGGGGGGGATGAGGCATATAAGCGGAGGTTCTACTTTTGGGTGGAACTCTGCTTTAAGGTGTTTTTCCTAGTAATAATATTGGCAACAAAACCAAATGTTACCAGCCATGTGGCAACCCTACTCAAGGGTCAAAAGATAAAATAACAATTCATGGAACATAAAAAATGTAATAGCAGTAGAAGCTTTCAACAAGTACCGGTAAATATCCATGTCATAAGAAAACAACAATTCCAAACCTATGCAATCTTACTATGAATTTTAATCATAAAATAAATGTCAGATAAAATAAAAAATATTATTAATATTATCACAGTATACAGAATTTATATAGTACCGACTGTTTACACAGCGCTTTACAATATAAGGGCAGACAGTACAAGTATAATACAATTTAATACAGTAGGAATCAGAGAGCCCTGCTCGTTAGAGCTTACAATCTAAGATATACTTAAAATAACTCTTACATCATAAGGAATCAACCCCCTAGGGTAACATAAGTATATGTAAAGCAGTCACTAACATTTCATGTAAGGTTTAGCATGTTAATGTAATTTCTAAAGTAACTTTATATTGTAAATGTTTAGCTTCCATTAAAATAATACCTGGTCATACTGCCATGGAGGTCATCGTTCAGGCACGTCTTGTTAGGGTAATAATGCTCTGTCCCTATCTCTCAAATACTCACCTGCATCATTACACTGTCACGCTACAAGTGGCTGTTTTAATACACATTATGCAAGCCTGGTTCACTGTTGTCACCACCAAGAAACCCGCCTTAAGGAATGCCATGCAGCCATCACTAGTGTTTACCTGTAGACATGAAGGAGCTGCAAAGAGGCTGCAAGGGATCAGCAGCACTGAGATGCAACTAAGGATGAAAGAAAGGTTAAAAGTATATTTTTAAGATACATGCTTATGATGCACAGAGCTTTAGCAAACTAAATGTCATCCAGTGAGGGTTCACATCTATTTTAGAGCAATGGAATGGACCAGTACACTACAAGGTATACCTGGGTGAAAAACAGACATTCTGAGCATTTTAAGGCATCATTTTCAATTTTGACTGGAAGGTGCCTGTAATGGTAATTTGCCACTCCATCATACAGGCTTTGAAATAAGATTAGGATTCTGCACGACAAAAAAATGCATCTTGTGCATAAATGTTACCATCTTATTAGCGAACTGATCTGAGAAAATATCAACACAGCTCTTCATAAAGGCTCGAGAGCTCTTAATTCAGAATGAGGATTTCCAACCTGTCAATTTAGCAATTTAACCAAAGTAACAACACTGTAGCTCATACAAATATAATTGGCAGAGGATGGAATATTTTATCTATTCTCTTATAATGCATTTATTTTTTTTTTTCTTTAAAAGTAACAAACGTGTTATACTTACCTGCTCTGCGCAGTGGTTTTGCACAGAGTAGCCCCCGAGCCTCCTCTTCTCGGGTCCCTCGCAGGCACTCTTGCCCCCTCCCTCATGCCCCCACAGCAAGCAGCTTGCTATGGGGGCACCCGAGCCAAGCCGCAGCTTTGTGTGGCCATTCAGACACAGAGCCATGAGAGTCAATGGCGCCGCTGCTGTGTCTCAGCCAATCAGGGGGGAGAGTCCCAGATGGCCGAGACATGCACATCGCTGGATACAGATGGGGCTCAGGTAAGTATTAGGGGGGCTGCTTCACACAGAATGTTTTTTTATCTTAATGCATAGAATAGAATACATTAAGATAAAAAAAAAAAAACTTCTGTCTTTTCAACCAATTTAATTGTATCTGAGCACCACGAACTGAAAACGCTATTGAATTCAATTTTTATAATCAAAGCAAACTCGCCCATCCATCCATATGTTCGTATTAGGAAGGGACTTAAAATGTTTAACTTGAGTGGCAAGCACAACCAACTGGTGCTTTAGAGTAGGAACAGGGTCCCATAGCCTAAAGTAAGTGCACCATACAGTATGTGCTGTAGTTATTGTAGGGAAAGGTAGGGCTTCCTAGAGCACATGGTAATTGTGTCATACTTTTCAAATCATTTAGGGCCAGATCACTGTGGTACCATGCATGTAAACTATGCTGAAACTCGAAATAATAGAACGGTAGTATGCAGATCTCAGTAAGTTGTTGCAAAAATTAATTCAAATTATCTGATTAGTTGTCATGATATTTTAACTATATATTGCACACCATCAGTGCGCTGTATACTGTCCTATGAAGTAAATAGATATAATGCATTGGCAACAATATACTCTAACCCTAAAGGGGTTGTAAAGGTTTGTGTTTTTTTACCTTAATGGATGCATTAAGGTGAAAAAACACTAGGCAGTCACCTGCCCCCTAGCCCCCTGTTTTACTTACCTGAACCCCTTCATTCAGTTGGCAGGACACGCTGGCTCCTTTTCCATGTTCTTCTGGCTCTTGATTGGATAGATTGATAGCATCGCAGCCATTGGCTCCCGCTGCTGTCAATCAAATCCAATGACGCGGGCGCCGGGGGGAGGGGTCGAGTCCAGCATTCTGTGTCTATAGATGCAAATGCTGGACTCTGGAGTGCGCCCGCATGGTAACCCCCTTGGTGAAGCGCTTCTCTGAGGGGATTATCAGATGTGGGGAGGAGCCGTGAGAGCCGCCGGGAAACCCAAGAAGAGCAGGTTCGGGGCCACTCTGTGCAAAACGAGCTGCACAGTGGAGGTAAGTATGACATGTTTGTTATTTTAAAAAAAATAAATTACCCTTACATTCATTTTAAGTCACTGTATTGTATTGTATTTGCTCAGAAGGTTTAATTTGCAAGAAATTCAAAAATGCTAAAATAAACAGCTGCAATCCAAAAAGCCCATCAAAAATGTCTCTTCGTGAATGCATCAACACACGTCTGCTTTGCTGTGCACACTCTTTTCTTGGCATATTAAATGTTTCTACCTGGAATATCCTTTTTCTGCTATAGCACTATAGACTCTGCTGATAACCCTACAATACATCAGTGGGCAAGATTTATCAGAGAGTTCTAGAATTTACAGTAGCAGTCCCTATAATTTATTTATACAGGTGGCGGGTGAGTGCTATAGTAAATCTCACCCTCCTTCATAAATCCTCACCGATTTTTGCCTTAAAGTGAGGTTACTGGAGCTCATGGGATATTCTTGAGGGAAGCAGAGCCTTTTTTTATAACTATACTGGCAGTACTTCTTGTCTGTGAATTGAAATAGAAAAAGTTGACCTCTCTAACGCAAAGTAATTTGACTTCATATGAAAACTTTTTAGGTTTGTTTTAGCCTGATCTTAAATAACCTTCCAAAACTTACCTGACACATAAATGGATCACGAGCTCTGTAAATGCTAGTTAATGTGACCTAAATTGCTTGATCCATTTAGAGAGTGATGTATGGTTAAGCTGGCTATATTCTGTAAAATAATCAGATTTGTGTAGTAAAAATGGAAAAAGTAGGTCAGTCATTCTAAAATATCTATTTGATTTTGCTGGTAAGTGTCTGGACTCCTCTAGGAAAGAACATATCCTTCCCTCCCGGCAACCAGTGGGCTCTTGATTCCTTTTTATATATATATATATATATAGAGAGAGAGAGAGAGAGAGAGAGAGAGAGAGAGAGAGAGAGAGAGAGAGAGAGAGAGAGAGTATATATACATACTTATATATATATATTCTTTTCTTTTTCTTTTGAAGGGAGTAGCATAGATCTTCTTTAAATAATTATTCAATTGCCACCCCTTTAAAGCATTTGTAAACCCTGACAATTAAATGTTCGTATTTGCACCCTTTTGTTCTGTTAAACTCTCAAGCAGCAATACTATCTCAAACAGTGTTATTAGCCCTGCCGAGTTCTCTTCTGTGGACTGCTTAAAGCGGGGGTCCACCTATCTATCGTTTTTTTTTTTTGGAGTTCATTCAAAAACTTTTCTTCTCATGATTATCTACTCACATGTTCTGTGTAATAAGTCTGCCTGTGTCCGATTTCGTTGTAAAGAATAACTTATAAAATTCACTGAAGGCGGTTTCCATCTTCATTGTGGGCATTTGAAGCCCACAAGCATGTATTTCCTGGATGCAGTGAATGCTGTGCTCCCAGCATTCACCGAGATGTTGTGATGATGCTGTTGCACAATGCATGCTGGGAAGCCCGAGACTAGCTCCCAGGGACTGTGGGCGGTCTGGGAGAGGCTAGAAACACGCCTACTCCCATGGGAGGAAAACCAAGAAGTGCTAAGAAGATTAGAAAAAAAAAGGTAATTACGGCGATTTAAATTTTTTTACACAGCATGTCAGCATCTAGGCAAGGAAGAGAATGCATAGAGATAATGTTCAAAATTTGGGTGGAACCCCGCTTTAACACCTCTCACCTATGTTATGTTAATGGAAAGAGGAAAAGGTGTTTTGAAGTCCAAACACACTGCCTGTCCTAGGCGGACACTGCCGCTTCTATATAGACACTGTACAGTGAGTGTTGTCACCCTAGGACAGGAAGTGTGTTACTAGCAAGATCACCAGGACAAAAAATGAAATAAGCAGACTGTAAAAAAAGAAAACAAATGCAATCACCACATTTAAGAACTAGTAAACTGCAACAAATACATGGTTCAGATCTAGGTCGGTTAAGCAGAAACCAGCGTTAATGGGCAGGCTGAATGTACCAAGTTGATCGACCGATCAAAATGGGTATCACCAGCCTGCCGGATTATCTTGCGATTATTGCTAGCGGCAGTTATAGCTACTAACAATAATCACTGTCTTCCCCCGGCAGGAACAGCTTCCCCTGCCCGCCCCCCATGGCAACCCGTGGTTGCAGGAAAGAAATTTGCACCGTGTATGGCCAGCCTTACATTTTTGCCCTTACACATTTGAGTTTTCCCTCCATTTCTTATGCTAGTGCTAAAGCTAAAGGATAGCCGTCTTAATTATAACCAAAGAAAAATGAGGTTGTTTATAGGAATTTGTACTGAGAGAAATGTGTAGGCTGCTACTGCCATTGCTAACCACCTTCTGAAAATGTTCATTGACTGGATGTTTCTGGCTACTGGACTTTGAATCATTGGCCTGGAATAAGCATGAAGCCACCAAAGTCCGATTACAGTCAACACTTTAAATTTGCAAATTTGTGGCCTCATTCACACTTCTTAGGGTCTGGACAATGAATCTTTCCTGTAAAGATCAGCAGATTTTTGATGCTGGAATAATAGATGTGTGCAAATAACAGAGGCAGGAAGCCTGTACAAATCAATGACAGGCCAACGGGCGTTGTAGCTGTCCACAATTATCGGCACATCCAGTGGTTACCTGCGGCTAGAGAGAGATGACTGGCCCTGAACACATCCATCCCTAGCTACAGGTTGCGGCTGGATGTGCAGATACAAGTGAACGGCGGCAGACAAGCGCCTGTCAGCCTGTCATTGACAGTGACTTGCAAAGTATTGAAGACACTGGATCGCCATGATACAGTAACCAGTAAGATGGTAATATTAAAAGGTGAACCTCCTTATTTCCTCAGTGTTGGTTTCATCTGATTAACAAAAACTAGATTAAGCAGAGCTGCTGAATACGTTGTGGTAACCAATCAAATTCCAGCTGTCATCTCAAAGTTTAAAGGACGAAAGCCAATACCTCCTTGCCTCCTATAAGCAAAAACCACATAGCTTCATGCTCCAGCCCCAGAGTGTAGGCATAGAACCGTACTGCTGGAGTCAAAGCTCATGTTTCTTCCAACACCTTAAAAAATGGATCATCATTTCTTATTACCTGTATAATAACTTTTACTGAACTGCAAAGCTGTTTGTACTTCATGCTTTTATAGGTATCTAAATTCTAACTCAGAAGATATAATTATGTTTATATTTCCCTAATTATTGTACCGCTATATCAGTTACAGATTTTTTTTTTACAGAGTATTAGTCTGACTGGTACAGCGAGCAACTGCTGGTATTCTGTAAATCATTATTAAAAACTATCAGATGAAGAAGTTAATGCAGTGTGAAATGTGTGGTGTGCAAATCAGTGTATGTGTTTGTATAGTGGAGCATGCATTTTGTAGTGTGCATCTATACCATTGTGGCAGGAATGAAGGCAGCAACTTGTCTTAGCTACAGCGGTGTGACCACAGGGTGTGTTGCAAGAAGCAGAGAGCTTGATGGATGGCAGTGGAACGGCACCATGTCCCGGAGGTATGGGGGTGCAGCATTTTGGGCTCACAGACCCATGAAATGCATCTAATGATTTCATTTTAGCAATGAAAATGTAGCGCTGTGCACTGTATCATACATTATATGAACTGGATCTGGATATTACTTCTTCCAGTATATCCCCAAGCCATGAACTCTAGCAAAGAAATGAGAAATTCCTGTGCATTTAAATGGTCACATCAAAAGTACAAATGTTGCGTGGTTACTGGGTAGAAATATATTTGACTTTTCCGGGAGCCCACATTGTGAGTGAATATAGAGTGAAATTGGGACTCTGAACTTTTTAAGCTCATGGTCCACTATGCAGAACTTCCATCCCTATCCATTATTTTTTACTGGAGAAAATTATAACAAAAACGAAAGTCACAGTCTATAAAAAAATCAACATATAAGAATGTGTTTATAAATGTAGCATTAACCAAACATTCAATGCAGACGTATCTTCCTGCTGCATATAGTTTAAATTACAGTGACTGATTCACCTGCAGTGAATGTCACATTCAATGCTTTTTCAAAATGCCCTGCAATGTTACTTATATAAACACTGAAGCAAAGGAAAAATAATATCCATAACTTGCACATAGTGTTTGTTTCTCTGCAGTAGGAAACTAATTGCAGGAATCTTATTTGATGCTGACGGGCTACAAGAGCAGCAGTGTAGTGTAGCAGGTGGATCCCCATATAATATGTCACTTACAATATGACTTTCAATTAATGCAATGTGCTATATTGATTAGTTCATTTAAAAAGTTTGTTTGGACCAAGCTAGTCCAAACTACTCACTACTAAATGTGGCTGTTGTGTGCAATGTGTGAAGTGTATGTAGCCTCAGCTAGTATACAGTATATAGTATACAGCAATGTGTTCCAGCAGAGCGATGGAAACTTCCCTCCCCATTCCCAGTACAAAATTGGGGCCGTCTGGACAGGACTTTCACAGGAAGCTTTGTTTTCTATGAATGAACTACTACAAACAAATGAACTACTAAGTATACCATCATCTATTTACTTACCTGTTCCGGATCTGCACTGAAAACAGTGGGTCAGGATGAGAACCAGGCAATTGGAATTTTCAGGAGGTCAGCAATACAGACACCATGTTTCTCTTATGTTTATGGTATTTCAACTATTTTCTTCATTTATTATGGTCATGGCCCATATTTTCTGACAGTTATCTGCAAATATTGCATATTTATGTTTATCATTTTATTTTTGCTGATTCAATTCAAAAAGAGACCCTTTATTTACAGATCACAGCATATTACCAAGCTGTGCCTCTGAAGGTTTAATTTAATTAAAGGGAGCTGTAAAATAAAGATGGCTTTTCAGCTAACCCATAGTGCTAGCAGAATCTTCTGTTAGATATGAACTGTTTATTTGTAAAACAAAGATTGCATGCATATTGTAAAGATATAATGCAACAGTTTAAATGTGTATTATTTAATAAAAATGGATAAATAAACAACCAAATAAAATTTAATTGACTCACAATCATTATAGTTGGCCCCTAAAGTGGAAGAGAAGAAGTGAAGCTATTCCTAAAATTGTTCCCTCCCCCCTCCTCCTACCTATCTTGTATATAAAAAGATGTGTGTACTCACCTATTTTAAATGTGCTCTAGATGTGATCCTGCATCTCCATTCTTCCATGTGTCAGTGAGTGGCTGCTGCAAGAGAGAAGAGGGAGCGCTGACAATGGCTGGGCGATGGGAGCCTATGGGTGATGTCAGTGCTGCTGACCTGAGCCAGAGCTGCAGGATCATGTGACCAGACCAGATTAGATTAAAAATGGGTAAATCGACACACCTTTTTTAAACAGGTTAGGCAGGATAGGTAAAGGAGTGGGGAAGGACCATTTTTAAGAATAGTTAGACTTAGGCCTGCCATACATAGATTGAAATGCAGCCAGTTCTAATGTTGACTAAGTTGACTAATGTATGGACTGTCTTAGGCTTTTCTTCCCCTTTAAATTCCCTTAATGCACTGATATTCACTAGATGTCCTGTTTTTTTCTTTAAATCCCAAAAACTTACTAAGGCTCGATTCACACCTATGCATGTTGCTTTTGAGCGTTTTTGGAGGTTTTTTTTTCATGCTTGCCGCGTTTTTGAGCCGCGTTTTTGCCGCGTTTTAGCAGCGTTTTTGCTGCGTTTTTGCCGCGATTTGCGTTTTGCGTTTTTTTTTTTTTTTTTTCATTTTTTTTTACAGTCTTACAAAAAAATTACAAAAAAAAAAAAAAAAAAAAAAAAAAAAAAAAAAAAAACGGCAAAAACGCACCAAAAACGCACCAAAAACGCATCAAAAACGCTGCAAAAAAGGTGCACTTGCGTTTTTGATGCTTGTCCATTGAAAACCATTACATGCAAAACGCTGCATTTTGCATGAGAAAAAGTCCCCGACCCTTTCCAAAAACGCGGAGATACAAAAAAGCATTGATGTGAACATGTTCCATAGGAACCCATGTTAAAGAATTTCCATGCATTTCTGCAAAATGCAAAATGCATCAAAAAACGCGCTAGTGTGAATGGGGCCTCATAGGCTTTTGACCAAACTGCTGTCTGTATGATTGTGATGGGAAACATCAATTGAAGTGAGTTGTTTTTATTTGTAAATCAGTTTAGTTGAGTTAGGTGAATAGAGTGCTTGTCATGTTTTGACGAGAAACAGTATTTTTTGATTTATATGTAAGTACAGCGCTTACAGCAGTGAACGTTTAATTAAAATTATAATATAAACTTACATAAACTCTTAAGAGATAAAGTGCTAAAGTGCTCCAAATATAGAGTGTGCAACACCTACAATGACACCACAATTGTTTTGTAGCACCACAGCATTTTTTTTCGTTTTGATCACCAAGCACTTTATCAGAGGCTGTGTGTTTTTCAAAATATTGATGTAATTTGATGATTTCATTCTCATTGTAGGTGTTGCATAAACTATATTTGGAGCACTTTAGCACTTTATCTCTTAAGAGTTTTTGTAGGTTTATATTATAATTTCATTTAATCGTTCACTGCTGTAAGTGCTGTATTTACATATACCGGTATATCTGATTTTGAGGTTTTAGCACCTTGTGGACAGCTGCTGCAGGCTCAATTTCATTTTCATCACGTAGCGCAAGTTTTTATGGTTTATTAGTAATTTTTGATTTACCTGTAGATTTGTTGGAATTGTGGAGGATCACACAATTCATAAACTCAGTCAGCTAGTATTCCTAAATAGTGTGATTCCCTGCAATATAAATAAATACATTTGACTGCAAGCTCTTTGGGGCGAGAGATGATGGGGATAGCACTCTAAGTAACACTCTGTGCTGCCACTAAATGAATAAAGGAATGATGGAATAAATGAATTAATAAAATAATCCAACTGATGTGGTATTTAGTAAAGTTTATCATGTAATCTTGGAGAGGCAGGGGATTCTTCCCCTTTATCAGATTACCGTCTTCATCTGCAGCCTTGGTGCTGCGTGCTCCCGGTCTACAGCCTCTGCGATTTCATTTTGTATGTAATTAAATGGCAGCACGCTTACTGCCAGGGAAACCGATTGAAGCTGAAGTTGCATCAGTGTGCTTTTAAGTTTTAAAACAGTTCAGGCAAGCTCATTTCTCAAGGCTGGATTAAAGGTCTCTGCACACAAATTTGCTAGCAGTAAGTGCTTCTGCTGAATCCCCAGCTAACACCCCTCCCCCCCCTCAAGGTCTATGTAATTTTCGATATACAACGTACAACATGTAAAAGTTTTGGTTGTATTTTTTATTGTAAAGGACTATCTCTGAAGCACCCCTGTGCTCTGAGATCTTACAAACCAATAAACACTCATATTTATAGAATGTTTCGGAGATTTCAGTCTATTGTGTACAGAGTGTTCAGGTTATCCCTCTTGTTATCAGCTCTGTATGGTAGGCTCTCTGTACATCACAAAGTGGATGTGGATCAGTCTTGTCACTGAGTGCTGTCACAATGATTGGAGCCTAAAAAGACTGCACTGGTCATAACTATAAAGAGACAGTGGGGTTGATTTCCTAAAACTGGAGAATGCTAAATCAGGTACAGCTCTGCTTAACCATGTCACCTCCAGAGGATTTACACCCCCCTTCATGACCATGCCATTTTTTGCAATATGGCACTGTGTTACTTTAACTGACAATTGCGCAGTCGTGCGACGCTGTACCCAAATAAAAATTACAGTCTACAAACTAGGGATATTTTTTTTTTACTAGTAATGGTGGCGATCAGCAACTTATAGTGGGACTGTGATATTGCAGCAGACAAATTGGACACCTAAAACTTTTGGCACTTTTTTGGGAACCAGTGACACTAATACATTGAGATCAGTGCCAAAAATATACACTGTCACTGTATTAATGACACCGGCAGGGACGGGGTTAACATCAGGGGCAATCAAAGGGTAAACTATGTGCCTAGCTAATGTTTCAGTGTAGCAGGGGAAGGTGCTTTTATTAGTGGAAGGCATGGATCGGTGTTCCTGCTTTACAGAAACACAGGATCCATGCCCTTCAAACTGACAGAATGACAATCTGCTTTGTTTACATAGGCAGACTGCCATTCTGTCAGTGAACCGAACGATCAGCATGTGCCGGCAGACATCGGGGTCCGCGGGACCCGCTGTGTAAAATCACAGCGGTAGCGAGCGGCTGGTGGCGCGCACTCATGCCCAAAACCCAAAAGTGCAGAAACCCATATATATATATGTGATTCTGCGCAGCACGGCCGCCCTGTAGCAGTAAATGTGCTATGGGGTGGTCGGCAAGTGGATACAAAAAAAACAATCAGCTTCTAGTTTTTTTTTCTGGCAAAGCTTAGTTGAACAAGCTGAAGTTAGAAGCTGATTGGCTACCATGTACAGCTGCTCCAGCTTTAATAAATCAACCCCAGTGTTTTTGTGCAAGCAGTAGCTACACATCTATGTACATGTCTTAAAGGGGATGTACTGTATAGTGTTTTGTATATCTTAAAAAAGAACATTTTATTTATTTTGTTGTCATGTAAATAGGAAAAATTGCATATGAATAATTCACATTTACAATTTTAATCGACGTGAAGCACTAACTTCCTTTTTTGATGTATACCACCCTGATTTGGATAGTTTTGCCTAAAACCCCTGTATTTTTTCAGAGTTTAATCATACTAGAATTATTTAGCTAAATGAGTCAGAGGAGTGATTCATCCCCCACACTCTTCATTCTTTATATTATGAATTCAGAGAGAGAGTTCAAAAGGAATCAGCTTCTGCTCTGCTATCTCTTGATGTCACGGGTGCAATCTTTTTTAAACATTTATTTGTAAGATAAAGATTTAAAAGATGTGTTTCATTTCTATGGGTTATAACACTTTAAGAATTACTCCTCATTTTTGAGTTATGTAATTAATTAGCCTGCTAGTGTATTTTCTTCAATTCAGTGTAGAACTTAAAGTGGAGCTCCACCCAAAAGGGGAAGTTCCACTTGTTTGCACCCTCTCGCCCTCCACTTTTTTGGGGGGAGGTGGGAGCAGTGGCAAACTGAGCCGAAAGTTCGGCCCCCTCCTTCCCCCGCAGCCTTCTGGGGCACATCACAGGTCCCTGAAGACTACAGGACCATTCACAAGGCCTAGTCTGACTCACACATGCGCAATAGGAAACAGGCTGTAAAGCCGCAAGGCTTCACTTCCTGTTTCCCTTACTACAGATGGCGGCGCCTGCACTCGAAGCTGATTCCTGGACAGGTAAGTGTCCTTATATTTGTAGCCGCTGACTTTTTTCTGAAGGAGCCTGGAGTTCCTATTTAAGCTACAAGCAGGCTCACAGCAGGTGTAACATGACACATTTAAAGTGTATGTATAGCCAACACCTCTTTGTGTGTTGTATTTTTGATAGAGTAGGGAACAGTTAAAACCCCTGCCAGATTTTTTTTGCGGTCTGTTTACCATTGAGATAATTTTCTTTCACTTTCCCCCAACTTTTTGTAACTCTTTATTTATTCATCCCAACAAGACTGTTAAAATAGTGCTAAAGTGTATGCTACCCCAACATTTCATTTTTCTGATGTGTCAGAGTACTATTATTAGTATTATTTTTATTATACAGAATTTATATAGAAGCAACAGTTTGTGCAGCGCTTTACAACATAAGGTACATTTACAATCAGAGGGCCTATGAGAGTACTGTTTACTTGTATTAAAAAGCCTTTTGTTCTCTTTGTATTCCTTTGTTTGTATGAAATACCTGGTGATCCTACCAGTCCCCCCTTTTCCTATTTCAAACTGACCAAGTCAGGCATGGAAGCACATCCCTCCTAGCATAGTCAGTTTTCTTCTTTGTATTCTACTTGGAAGCACAGCCTGCTAGCCTATCTGTAGTCCAATGGTCAGACTTGTTTTGACCCCCCCCCCCCCCCCCCCCCGCACAGTTCATCACTGGGAAGATCAGTGCTCTGCTGTTTCTCTAACTCCTGCTGACATGTCCAAAGGGGGATAAAGGAAGAGAAGGAAGATAGTTCTTAACCTGCTTCTTTAGGAGAGGGGGCACAGTTTGATGAATCTAAAAGGATCATAATACAAACATCATAATCTCAAATAACAACAATAGGACATAACATACTTATTAGTGTGGTGATAGATAACAATAATATACTAACCACACCAGAGCTATCCAGCACCAGTGGGATCTCTCCACCAGAATTCAGAACACAGGTCCGCTCACTTACCCTGGGGGTAGATATAAGGTAGCACAGGCAGATACGTATCTGTCATGCCATACCATCACAGAGGAGTGTGATTGGCCCCAAATGTATTCTGCAACAGGACAACAACCCCAAACATATAGCCAATGTTATTAAGAACTATCTTCAGAGTAAAGATGAACAAAAAGTCCTGGAAGATATATCTCCCAGTCCTAGAACAAAACAGGCTGCAATAAGGATATATAATCATTGGTCCAATGACCATTGCCTATCTGAAATATGGCAGGTAACTTAATTTGGTGAGCTACATTGGATTGGGATGAGGTGGTGGTGATCACCGGACACACACTGGTGATGACATTTTTGGTGGAAGGCAATATATAAGTGGACGTGTTACCTCAATCTGAAAAAATTATTAGGACTTATCATGTTTACCGTTTTTTCTTGTGACTTGGTGTGCTGAAAAGAGTTGAAAAGACAATAGGTTTTTTTTTATCTTAATGCATTCTATGCATCCCTGACTCTCCCTCCTGAATTGCCTAAGATACAGCAGAGGTGCCATTGGCTCCCGCGGCTGTCAATCAAATTCAGTAAGCCAATCGTGAGAGAGCGGGGGTGGGGCTAAATGGCAACTCTGTGTCTGAATGGACACACAGAGCTGCAGCTCGGCTGGCATAGAAAGCCGCTTGCTGTGGGGGTACTCAACAGGAGGGAGGGGCCAGGAGTAGCAAATAGGAACCTGAGAAGTGGAAGATCCAGGCTGCCCTGTGCAAAACCACTGCACGTAGGAGGTACAGTATCTCACAGAAGTGAGTACACGTAGGGGTGTACTCACTTTTGTTGCCAACGGTTTAGACATTAATGGCTGTGTGTTGAGTTATTTTGAGGGGGCATCAAATTTACACTGTTATACAAGCTGTACACTCACTACTTTACATTGTAGCAAAGTGTCATTTCTTCAGTGTTGTCACATGAAAAGATGTAATGAAATATTTACAAAAATGTGAGGGGTGTACTCACTTTTGTGAGATACTGTAAGTATAACATGTTTGTTATTTATTTATTTTTTTTAAACAAAACTTTACAATCACTTTAAGGACTTTGGTTCACTTTGTTAATTGTTTGTTTATTCACTGTTTTTATTTTATTTGAAATTATTGTTTCACAGCGCTACTAATGTTTGAGTACTATGGCAGTTATTCACATTATGTTATATGTTTAGTTGGGGTTATAGTTGCAGTAGTGTTGTTACTATTTTGTTTTTTATTAATTTTTTTGATATACACTGAGAATGTCAGTTTGCACATATATAGTTTTTTTATGTTTTATACGCTACCTTTTTTCAAAAGAATGCTATTGCTTTTCCACTTCCCACTTTCCCAAATGTTTGTTAAGTTAGTGCTGTGCTGACCCTCTAGCTAAAGCGTTTCAAAGTCCTGAAGCATGACAGTCAACATCAATATTTTCAGGAGATCTCAGTTATGACAGTCTCCATTTTTCTCTCAACACTGTTTTACTTTAACCATGGTATATAGCAGGGGTCCCCAACCCCCGGGTCGCGGACCAGTGCCAGTACGTGGCTTGTTGCTGACCAGGCCGTGGAGCAGGAAATAAGTGGAAACTGCATCTCGCACAGGGCTTTCACAGACGCGGTTGCCGCTCTCCTCTTGCTGTACAGCCAACAATTTCAGCCTATCAGCAGGGCAGGGGGTGGGAGGAGCTGCAGATCGGAATGAAGAGCTCCTCCTGCCCCCTTGCCCTGCTGATAGGATGACATCATCGACCGGGCTGGCAGCCTCTGTTACAGTGCCCCTTTTCAGTGCAAACCCCTTTATATCACAGTGCCCCCTTTACATCACAGCCCCCCTTTACATTACAGTGCAGTCCCCTTTACAGAGCAGTCCCCGTTACATTACTGTAAAGGGAACTACACTGTAAAGGGGTACTGTAATATAAAGGGGGGCTGTGGTTTAAAAGGGGACTGAGGACACTGGGACTGCTTTAAAGGGAGAACAGTGGTGTAAAGGGGGACTGTGGACACTGATATAAAGAAGGGACTGTGCTGTAAAGGGGGTTGTGATGTGAAGGGGCTGAGAACAGACTTCACGAATATCCCATCCCCTGACCCATCCACCACAACCACCATCCTCCCCAGCCTGCCATGTCCTTAGAGACATCCTGGGAGTTTTCCAGTCAGGCTTCATGTGGTATGTAAATGGCCTACATCTTTAGTAAAAGCATTATTTAACTTTAGTGAAAGCTACACGCTTTTTTTGTTATCTACAGATGGCTCTTATTTGCATAGACAGCTTTTTGGCAAAGGTAAACGAACCCTTGTAAATCTACTGTATAGTCCACAGCATGCTGGACATCCTAAGACTTACAAGTCAGCAACCAACACTACCATGTAAGTTAAGGCAATTCTAAGATTATGTTTCATTTATTATAGAATACTAAAACTAGGAATGCTAAATTATGTCCATAGGGGTAATGTTGTTGAAGCTGTAGTTAATGGCTTTTGGGTATGTTACTACAGTTTGTATATATAGAAATCATAACAAGAATAAAAACAAATTCTTGGCTGAGGCTTACTTTCTCTCCTTCCCTCCTTTCCTCCTCTCCCTCCTCCTTCTGGTTCCCGTTGACGCGGTTAATTTATTAGCTTTACAGAAACTGTCTCGCTGGTATTACTTAACATAATTCTTTCTTATTAAGCGAGGAGAGTACATTTGTTAGCTCTGCCCAGACTATGGTGTTTTGCCTTTTACATCATCAGCCGTGAAATTCACTTCTTGATCCTCCGCTCAATGCTTGCCCTCATATCTCTGACCCCCAAGGCATGATGCAGAGAGAGGGAGTCAGCAGTGAATGATACCCTGCAAGAGAGATAGCTGGAGCTACACAGAGACTGAGAGAAATAGAAGAGCGTATGAACTGCAGTGTACCGACTAACCGTGATCAGCAGGAAGACTGAAAAAGGACATGAGGATAAACTATACATTTGTACTGCCGGAGGACTTTAAGGAGTTTAATACAGGCTAGGAAAGTACCCATGGGGGGAATCTTTAAAATGTAGTGCCTGCTCTAAGAAAATTTTCCCTGACAATGGTCAGTAATATACAGTTGTGCTCATAAGTTTACATACCCTGGCAGAATTTATGATTTTTTGGCCATTTTTCAGAGAATATGAATGATAACACAAAAACTTTTCTTTCACTTATGGTTAGTGTTTGGCCGAAGCCATTTATTATCAATCAACTGTGTTTACTCTTTTTAAATCATAATGATAACAAATGACCCTGATCAAACGTTTACATACCCTGGTGATTTTGGTGATTTTGGCCTGATAACATGCACACAAGTTGACAGAAAGGGGTTTGAATGGCTATTAAAGGTAACCATTCTCACCTGTGATCTGTTTGCTTTGTGTGTGTGTGTGTGTGTAAAAGGTCAATGCGTTTCTGGACTCCTGACAGACCCTTGCATCTTTCATCCAGTGCTGCACTGACGTTTCTGGATTCTGAGTCATGGGGAAAGCAAAATAATTGTCAAAGGATCTGCGCGAAAAGGTAGTTGAACTGTATAAAACAGGAAAGGGATATAAAAAGATATCCAAGGAATTGAGAATGCCAATCAGCAGTGTTCTAACTAATCAATAAGTGGAAAATGAGGGGTTCTGTTGAAATCAAACCATGGTCAGGTAGACAAACTAAAATTTCAGATCTATCTCAAATGTGCAGTTCATGCAAGACAGCCCAATAATTTATAGGAACTGGAGGCTTTTTGCCAAGAGGAATGGGCAGCTTTACCATCTGAGAGGATAAAGAGCCTCATGCACAAATACCACAAAAGACTTCAAGCTGTCATTGATGTTAAAGGGGGCAATGCACGGTATTAAGAACTGGGGTATATAAACTTTTGAGCAGGGTCATTTCGGTAGTTCCTGTTGACATTATGATTTAAAAAGAGTAAGCACAGTTGATTGCTAATAAATGGCTTCAGCCAAACACTAACCATGAGTGAAAGAAACGTTGTTGTGTTATCATTCATATTCTCTGAAAAAATGGCCAAGAAATCATAAATTCTGCCAGGGAATGTAAACTTATGAGCACAACTGTAAAGTTTTCACCAATAATGTTTATTTTTTTATGTTTGGCCTTTTTTTGCTTGAGTTTTTCATTTTTGTCTATAACATACTTATGGTGAGTTGAAATCTGTCTTTTTTTTTATTTAACTGAACACAAAAAGAGACATCTCACTTAGAAATGTGCCTGTCTGCTGTCCATGGTCCTGAATCAAATGGTCACGGTGAACTAGAAAGTGAACATTACGATAAATGGATTCAGTTTTATTTGCATTGGACTATATTAAACATTTGTGATAACTCCAAGCCCTCTTTATCTTTCAAAAAGATCAAACTAAACAAATACTGTAATGTCAAACCACTAGTGTAAGTATTAAAAAAATGGTAATAGTTATGAGGCATAATACACTATTGCGAGAAATTAAGTTTCATTAGACATTGTTACTGCCTAATAGTGAATATTTTTTTTAAGGCACTCTTTAAAGGTATATTTATAATAAGGATTAGCAAGTAACATCAAACTATGCATAATCAAATTCAATTAGCATGCCACAATTGTTTGCAAAACTTATCAAAATTTCCAGGTGCTATGGAAAACATTTTGCTTCCGTTGCTTTAGTTGCTAATAAAAATGTTAGTTTTTATATTTTAAGCCTTAAAAAAAGATAAGTCAAAAGACATTGATAAGGTCCTATAAAAAGTGTCTGCCGTCCTTGGTGCTGAAACTGATGAACTCAAATACAGGCTGTTGAGTGTTAAAGTGTTAGAGCCCTTTCACACCGAGCCGCCCATAGCGTCGGTGGTAAAACGCCGCTATTTTTAGTGGCGTTTTACCGTCGGATTAGCGGCGCATTTCGGCCACTGGTGGGGCGCTTTTGCCACCCGCTAGCGGCCGAGAAAGGGTTAAAACCGCCCGCAATGCGGCGTTTTGCAGGCGGTATCCCAGCGCTGCCCCATTGATTTCAATGGGGAGCAGCGGTGGAGGAGCGGTAAACACACCGCTCCTTCACCGCTCCTTCACCGCTCCAAAGAAGCTGCTGGCAGGACTTTTCCTGACGTCCTGCTAGCGCAGCACTCCAGTGTAAAAGCCCTCAGGCTTTCACACTGGTGACTGTGCTGTAGCTGTTTGAGGGCAGATTGCAGGCGCTATTTTTAACACTATAGCGCCTGCAAAACGCCCTGGGTGTGAAAGGGGTCTTAGGGTCCTTTCACACTAGGAACTGCAACTGAATCTCACAGGAATTTGCTGCATGTTCCTGTGTGATTCACATGCAGTTTTGTGCAGTGCAATTTCAACCCATTCATATTGAATACATAACACCATGTTAAAATAACATAACCTCCACTCTTCTCCACAGGGGGGGGGGGCTTTTTAATCTAGATAGGAGGGAACAATGCTAACTGATAACTTTCTGTGCTCTCTGCCTTTGGACTGTTATCAGCTTACAAGTTTTCTAGCTTGATGAACAATTGTTATTAAACAATTATAATAAAATTTAAACAATTATAATAAAATGCTCCTAAAAGTATATTTAGCAGACCAAAGGGGGCCAAATAAGAGAGATTAATTGTTAGAGTTTATATACACGTTATATTGATTTACTATTATTAACATTGGCCAAGAATTATAAATATACATTTCACATGTACCACTGAGCCCTTTTTAGCTCTAAATCAGAGAATAACTTCAGGAATTAAAAAGGCAGCATTATATTTTACAACAGAACAAATATAGTCAAGTTGTAGTAAGAACATTTGCAGTGTAGCACAAATAGATACATGTAATTAAAAGAAAAACAACAAATATTCAGCGCAGATAAAAAAAAAAAAAAAAAAAGGTTGCAAGCTGAACACTGCAAGGATAATCCAAAAAAGCCTTGGTAAGAATATATAACAGAATAAGTGCAACACAGTATTATTACTATCATTATACAAGATTTATACAGCGCCAACAGTTTGTGCAGTGCTTTACAACATGAGGGCAGACAGTACACTTTCAATACAAATCAATATAGGAGGGATCAGAGGGCCCTGCTCGTTAGAGCTTACAATCTAGAAATATACAAGAAATAAATAAATGTCCATTAAAACTCAAAAAATGTCCATGAGAGACCAAAAAATGGTGATAAACTGAGATGAAACCTCCAAGTGTAAGGTGCCTGTTGACAGACGAGACAGTGATACGGGGGTACAGCTCATCCACCACAGACAACTCTGGCCTCTGACCTCATAGATTTGACCCGAAAAGGTCACTCAGCATTTTCCCACACCATGGGATAAAGACTTCCAACAATTAGATAATGATGTTGTAACCAATCTCCACAGGACATATGTAATTAATAAGGAGAGGATCTAGTGCTTTCTGTTTAAACAAGTTTATTACCTACGTAAAGATAAAATCTTAATTACAAACAAAGCACTTAAAGCCAAGTGCAAGTATGTTAGCATGACTGTATGTTTCAAATCAAAGAGATGGCCGCGGGTAACGTCAGATGTGACTCCTCCCCCCATACAGGTTACATCCCATGGGGGGGACTTTGTCAGTGGGTTCTATTAATGCAGTTGTAAAGGTAGAAGGTTTTTTATCTAAGACAAAAAGCCTTCTTTGTGCAGCATCCCCCCAGCCCCCCTAATGCTTACAGTACCTGAGCCCCATCTCTATCCAACGATGTCCACGAGTGCCTTGGCCATCCAGGACTCTCCCTCCTGATTGTCTGAGACACAACAGTGGTGCCATTGGCTCCTGCTGCTGTCAATCAAACTTAGCCAATCAGGAGAGAGAGGGAGCGAGGCAGAACTGCAGCTCCTTGTCTGAATAGATACACTGAGCTGCAGCTTAGCTTGGGTGCCCCATAGCAAGCTGCTTGCTGTGGGAGAACTCAACAGGAGGGAGGGGCCAAGAGCTCCAGCCAGGGACCCAAGAAGAGCAGGATCTAGGCTACCCTGTGCAAAACAGCTGCACAGGGCAGGTAAGTATGACATGTTTATTATTTTAATCAAAAAAAAAAATAGACGTTACAATCACTTTAAGCTATAACAAAGGAAAACCTGGAAGCTGATTGGTTTCTATGCACAGCTGCACCAGATTTTGCACTCTCCAATTTTAGCAAGTCAACCCAAACGTGCACCCCAACATATCTAAACTGTGGCCAATCCATACAAACATAAATACTTTATTTTATAATGTAACACTTAAATTGGTTGTAAACCCTCGTGTTTTTTCACCTTAATGCATCCTACAAGGTCTCAGGTGTGAATTTAGTGTTTTCACTCTCACTCTTTCATACTGGTCACTGGAAGTTCAACATGGCCCCTCATGGCAAAGAACTCTCTGAGGATCTGAAAAAAAGAATTGTTGCTCTACGTAAAGATAGCCTAGGCTATAAGAGGATTGCCAAGACCCTGAAACTGAGCTGCAGCACGGTGGCCAAGACCATATAGCGGTTTAACAGGACAGGTTACACTTAGAACAGGCCTCGCCGTGGTCGACCAAATAAGTTGAGTGCACATGCTCAGCATCATATCCAGAGGTTGTCTTTGGGAAATAGATGTAGAAGTGCTGCCAGCATTGCTGCAGAGGTTGAAGGGGTGGGGGGTCAGCCTGTCAGTGCTCAGACCATACCCTGCACACTGATCTGCATGGCTGTCGTCCCAGAAGGAAGCCTCTTCTAAAGATGATGCACAAGAAGGCAAACAGTTTGCTGAAGACAAGCAGACTAAGGACATGGATTGCTGGAACCATGTCCTGTGGTCTGATGAGACCAAGATAAACCTATTTGGTTCAGATGGTGTCAAGCGTGTGCAGAGGCAACCACGTGAGGCGTACAAAGACAAGTGTGTCTTGCCTACAGTCAAGCATGGTGGTGGGAGTGTCATGGTCTGGGGCTGCATGAGTGCTGCCAGCACTTGGGAGCTACAGTTCATTGAGGTAACCACGAATGCCAACATGTACTGTGACTGAAGCAGAGCATGATCCCCTCCCTTCAGAGACTGGGCTGCAGGGCAGTATTCTAACATGATACTGACCCCAAACACATCTCCAAAACGACCACTGCCTTGCTAAAGAAGCTAAACCCTATTGAGCATCTCTGTGGCTTCCTGAAATGGAAGGTGGAGGAGTGCAAGGTCTCTAACATCCACAAGCTCCGTGATGTCGTCATGGAGGAGTGGAAGAGGACTCCTGTGGCAACCTGTGAAGCTCTGGTGAACTCCATGCCCAAGAGGGTTAAGGCAGTGCTGGAAAATAATGGTGGCCACACAAAATATTGACACTTTGGGCCCAGTTTGGACATTTTCATTTAGGGGTGTACTCACTTTTGTTGCCAGCGGTTTAGACATTAATGGCTGTGTGTTGAGTTATTTTGAGGGGACAGCAAATTTACACTGTAATACACTCACTATTTTACATTGTAGCAAAGTGTCATTTCTGCAGTGTTGTCACATGAAAAGATATAATAAAATATTTACAAAAATGTGAGGGGTGTACTCACTTTTGTGAGATACTGTACATAATAAAAATGGAAGGGTTTATTTTAAAATATTATTAGCATTTAGATGAGGGAGAAACTAGGAACCGGGGAAGCCAAAATATAAGCAGATTAAACATCAATTTTAATAATAAATCTAAGTATGAGTTTGTAAATTTGCAAATATAGATTGTAAATATGCACAACATTTTCCAATTTCCTTAAACTAATTTTAAAGCCAGGTTTTGTACTTGATAACATTCTGATCACTTTAATTGCTAATGACATTTTAAAACATCTTGAACTAAGAAAATGTTGGCAATCTTTCCTACACAATTTGCACAGATTTCTGCTTGGCACATTTAGATTGTACCTAATTGATTCAAGCTAATAGCAGAACCCCAAGAATTGTTTTTATTTTTTTAGGCCAGGTTCACATATGTGCGGCCGTGGTTCCCAGCATGGGGTCCGGTGCGTCTCTGTTTACTGGTGCAGGTGCTATTCAGATCTGAATTTTTTCCTGAATTAGCACCTGAACAGGACCCAAAGACGCACAGGACCCTTTTGTAATATGGACCATGGCAGCCCTGGACATGTATGAACCAGCTCCATTGTGAGCCTGGCAAATTTGCATGTCAAACGAATTGGATGTAGGGGAAATCCGCATCCAATTCGCACATATGTGAACTCAGCCTAAGGGGCTTCTTTATTAAACTGGAAAAAAAGGAGATAGTATGATCCATGGCAACCAATTACAAAAATAAATTCATTTTATAATTTGCCCTAGGGATTGCAGAATTCTTGCCAAACCAATCTATTAACCTTCTATGAGGAGGTGAGTTGCCATCTAGATAAAGGATGGCCCGTAGACGTAGTGTATCTTGATTTTGCAAAAGCATTTGACACAGTTCCCTATAAATGTTTACTGTACAAAAAGAGGTCCGTTGGCATGGACCATAGGGTGAGTACATGGATTGAAAACTGGCTACAAGGGCAAGTTCAGAGGGTGGTGATAAACGGGGAGTACTCGAGGTGTGTAGTGGGGTCCCCCAGGGTTCTGTGCTGGGGCCAAACCTCTTTAATTTGTTCATAAACAACCTGGAGGATGGGGTAAACAGTTCAGTCTCTGTATTTATGGACAACGCTAAGCTAAGCAGGGCAATAACTTCTCTGCAGGTTGTGGAAGCATTGCAAAAAGATCTGAACAAATTAATGGGGTGGGCGACTACATGGCAAATGAGGTTCAATGTAGAAAAATGTAAAATAATGCATTTGGGTGGCAAAAATATGAATGCAATTTATACACTGGGGGGAGAACCTCTGGGGTAATCTGGGGGTCCTAGTAGATGATAGGCTCAGCAATGGCATGCAATACCAAGCTGCTGCTAACAAAGCAAACAGAATATTGGCATGCATTAAAAAGGGGATAAACTCCAGAGAAAAAAAGATAATTCTCCTGATGTACAAGACTCTGGTCTGGCCACACCTAGAGTATGCTGTCCAGTTCTGGGCACCAGTCCTCAGGAAGGATGTACTGGAAATGGAGTGAGTACAAAGAGGGCAACAAAGCTAATAAAGGGTCTGGAGCATAATAGCTATGAAGAAAGGTTGCGAACACTGAACTTATTCTCTCTGGAGAAGAGACGTTTGAGAGGGGATATGATTTCAATTTACAAATACCATACTGGTGACCCCACAATAGGGATAAAACTTTTTCGTTGAAGGGAGTTTAACAAGACGCGTGGCCACTCATTATAATTAGAAGAAAAGAGGTTTAACCTTAAACTACGTAAAGGGTTCTTTACTGTAAGAGCGGCAAGGATGTGGAATTCCCTTCCACAGGCGGTGGTCTTAGCGGGGAGTATCGATAGTTTTAAAAAAACTATTAGATAAGAAACCTGAATGACCACAACATACAGGGATATACAGTGTAATACTGACATATAATCACACACATAGGTTGGACTTGATGGACTTTTTTCAACCTCACCTATTATGTAACTATGTAAGTCTGGCTTGCCTTTGGCCTCGGTATATATTCTAGACATTAATAGTATTGTGTATACAATGATGATATATTGCTACTACATTATCTTTAGAACCAGAGTAATTGGGCTTGGATGTTGTTTAGTTTGCTTTTTCTTTATAAATTGCTTTGTATTACTTAAAAATGTATTACATTTGAACCTTAAAAAATATGGTTTGCCAGAGGGCAAAACACAACAGAAGGAAATGGTATCCAAACTGAAACAGCAAGGCTAAGAGCGATAGCCCGGGCTGTGATTGGGATAAGAAATATCACTAAGGAAAGTGAGAGTGACAACATAACAGACGGAGCCTCTTGGGAGACAGAGGTGTGAAAAAATACAGACAAAACAAATTAACCTGCAAAAGCCAAGTCGATGAGACTATTCTTCAAGGGCTGATAATCACGCTAATGGCCCAGCAGAAACAGTCATCAAAGAGAACCAAAAACAAAAATCTGCAGAAAAACAAACAGGATGTAATTTAGGGAGCATTGACAAAGACAGGTGTTGAATCAGAATAACCACGGTGATGCTGCGGTGATGATTATTGAATTGCGAATTGTGAGCCATGTTAAAATTACTGTGTGTAGTATTCAGATATTAGGACATGTATTTCATACAATGTTATGTTTTTTTAAAACAAATAGATGTATTAATCAATGTTAACCAGTTAGTAATCATTGTTCTAACTGTGTCATTCACATTTAAAGTGAAATCTGATTGGCTGCCATTAGTTAATTCATTTTCCGTCTTTGTTCCTCTCTATATTCAATAAATAAGCCAGAATTTGTTCTGAGAATGTCTGCGATGACAAATTGGGATGCACAATGCAATACTCATTTTCTGTTGTGTAACAAGATAAAGGCTTTGCTGCACCTCATCCTTGTTTCATTATTGCTAAAGCAAAAATGGAAGAGAATAGTTTTACATAAAGAATGTTTTTTTTTTCCAAGCTACAGGGCCAGCAGCAAAACTGATGCACACAGAAAAGTAGCGGGGAAAGGTTCAGTCTTTGTTAATGCAAAAATAAGAAACTGTAAGGAAAAAAGATTCAGAAGGATGCTAAAGCACTCAACTTGTTTTTATGGTAAAGGCTTTTTCGTTTTTTGGAAGAGTGCTTGTAGGCCACTTCTTCCGTGTCAATTAAAGCCCAACTTCCCACAGATTTTTTTAACAGAAAAGTTTATTAGACTTTAGAATGATGATAGGACAGGGTTCAAAAACAGCCGGTAGATACGGGGCAGACAGCCCCCGTTTAATACACAATAAAAGATGGCTAAGTACAGTAACATGCAAAAACTAAAAAACTAAAAATAACAGAGTTTACTGGTACAGAGGATGACACAGTGATACAAAGTGAAAGTCGTAGCCCTTGGTGCCCTGCAATTACAGTGCAATGATGCAAAAAGCAACATCGACAGGAGAAGGGATGAAGAGGAAAAGGTCTCTGTGTGTCATATGACTGTCCTGAAGTCATCTGGCAAAGATAAATATATCAAAGAATGTTGTGCCAATGAGTACAAGTCCCTGAGCCACTTCTGCTGGCCAGAACAACAACTCTCCTGCTTGAGGCTTTAATCCTCCACCAACTTGTGCCCATCTTCTTGCCAGAGTTCTTCTCATGACATTCCTGGCCATTGACCTTTATTTCCCAAGGAAGGAATGCTCACACAAAAAGGTAGGATTGCTGCACTTTACTGATGTTACTTCAAGATGGCATTACAGTCACATCACATAATCCTACTATCCGGGGTCACTTTACAGCATTTTGTCAAACACATATTGTGGACAACCACAGCAGTCACATGTGGAAGCAGCACACAGTACACTTTAGTAAGCTATCTTCCCTACTCTGTCTCCTCCAGGGGTCATCAGTAGTGACTTAGAGGGTTCTGGTTTTTGCTTGGTATCCAGGTCACTATTCCATACATGTAGCCTTCCTAAGACAGGATCACTGCAGTCACCTCTGGCCTAGGTACACTCCTCCCAGGTCCTTCAGTAGATAGCCTCATTCCAGTAAACACTTGACCTGACCTAAAAGGCCTTTTGCAATCTGCTCTAGCTTCCTTCACCATAAGAGTCAGGATGTCTACAACCAGCTCCTCTGGGTGCAGGATGGTTTCTCCCTGTCTTCCAGCCCTGTCCAGGGCCTCCACTTGCTGACTACATCTGCCTGATAGTGGGGTATCTAGCTCCCATGCCCCAACTCCTCTAGCGTTCCTCTCAACCTGGCTTATACGTGAGCACTGACTCAACCAACTGCCCAACTACAGGAGGGCTCTAGCTTAAAGAAACCTAGTGTCTATAACCAGACAGTATCCTGGGACAGATTCACCTAGTGGCTGACTAGCTAACTGCACCTGCTTACAAGCGGAAAATTTGGAGTTGTATTTTAAGTCTTCCAGTGGTGCTCTTTGACACTTTGCTAAAAGGCTGTGGAAAAGCCTTAAATATCAGGCCTGTCACACCTTTTCTCTTCCACGGACTAACCTGATGATCTATTATGGCAACAAGCATTTAGTTGACTATATATGGTATGATTTTTTTTTTTTTTTTTTTAATAGTCTAACGGATATTTTTCCCCCAATAGTTAAACGCATTGTGGCTTATAGAAATTGTGGTTAATTAATTTTTCAGGTGGGAGGAACTTAGTTGGAGGTCTGCATCCTTTAACTTTGTCTTACAGCATGATCACCAAGATCATACCTTATTTAACTCTTAGGACCTGTACTAGTCCATGCAAATACAAAAGCAGCTTGATCAGCAGCTTAATGGTCTATTCACACTAGCAACTTCATTACAATGCAGCAGCTGGCGTGTGGTGTGTTGCAGTAGGATATCTGCAGTGCCAATGACCTGATCACACTCATATTGCGCTGTTATTTTTTCTTTTTTTTTTAACAAACTTTTTTGAAATGTCACACAGTGATATTTCATTAGGTTCTGTTGGCTGTTGCATGACCTGTCATACTTTTTTTAGTGCACACCACTGCAACGTGGTGGTGTGAAGCAGCTACGTAGGAGACAAAGCATTTTGCCTTGTCTTACAGTGGGACTGCACTGGAATAGCTGTCTAACTCAGTTCCACCGCACCTGGTGTGAATGGGCATTAAATATTAGTCAATTGTAGTGCAAATGCACCTCTAAAGGTATTCAGAAGTATCTCACATTTATCTCAAATTCAAGCTGAATGCACTTAAGAGCATGCTGCACAAACCCTAATTCCTGGTTAAATTAATCTTAATCAGTTAGAGTTCATGTAATATTTGATGCATCAAGGACCTTGTCAGCAGGGTCACAGGAACAATGACTGCCAGACTGCACAGCCAAGAGGTGACACCATTTTAGAGTTAAAGAATACGCTCATATTCTGCTAACTGGATGGTGATACTCCACTATGTATGCATGCAGCAGAAATTGATGGGCTCTTAGAGCTGCCATGTACTGTTGTAAAGGGGATTGCAGAAGGCTGATATAAATCCAGATTCAGGTATTCATGCCAGTCATATTTAAAAATAAATTGTATTAATATGAAATAATACACTGCTGCAATAAATGGTGTGTTTTATATTTGCTCCCCCTTTAACACTGCTGGGTACAGAACTTGAGATCCTTATTACTATTAGCAGACTATTGTCCATTTCCAGAATAAATAATAATAATTCCAAAGTACTAAGGAATGGTAAATAAAATACTGCATACTCAAGTGGTTGTATGTAGAGTTCTGAAATGTGATATCAACATTTATGTTGGCATATAATTCAACTAGGTTATTCCAGAAAGTCTGATAGTCACTCTATCCAGTATTGGGCTTATCAGCTTTAATGGTGCTGCAAATGTCTATATTTTAGCATTTTCTTCAGAGTTTCATCATCATCAAAAGTTAGTTTCTTTAAACCAGCATTAGCACACTTGGAAAATAATACGCTATCACAGTCTAGATTTGTGTGTTCACTGAGAGCCTTACAGGAGCCTCTGATTGTTTAGGCTGGAAGTGTTGAATTTTCTACGAGAACCTCTATTATTGATATGGTACTGCGCTGAGAAATGATAAGTGCAGCATACATCTCCAGGCTTTCTTCTTGATTTCTTATTCTGTAGAAAAATAGGCAGTTTGAGAGAAAAAGAAAATCTTTCTGATACACAAGGCGCAGAAACACTGAACGGTGTTTGAATGTCAGACTTAAATGATGAAAGTGCACCTGTCATCTACACAACTTAGTACAATTATGCACTAATAATTGAGAGAATTTATTAATCTTTAATAAACTACCAGTAGGATATCTACTGGTAGTTTATTAGCTGTTACATCCATGAGTAGGTGGAAAGAAATGCTGTAAGCATTTTTTAACTTAACAGATAGCATGCAAAGAAAGTCCTTCAATTCTAAGTCTATGTCACTATTCATCTTTAAAGAAGTCAGGATAGAAAAAAACTTTTTTTATATGTTACCTATTTTTTATTTTTATGTTTAGCTTTGAAAAGTTAATCTTATTTTAAAGAAAAATGCAAGGCATGGTTATTTTACATAGATACATTTGTCAAGGTTGGGCCATACCATAATTGTGGGATCCCACCAGAAGCTGGAATTCACTGTAGTAAGTAGACTCCACTGATCTTCGCTAGCTTCCCAGTCCTGTGCTAAGTGGCTGCCATGCTGCATTCTGAACACAGTAGGTAGCTTGCTTGGCATGTGTGCCATTTAGGGAACTTTTTGCATTCGTCAATGAATGCAAAGCGTTCTGTGATTAGATGAGGTAGAGAGGTGGGATGGTGACATCATGGCCTCCACCTGGCTATACGGTGCCTAAAAAATTGACTTTTGTAAATTTTTCTACATTTAAACAATATACGTACAGTGCTGTGAAAAAGTATTTGCCCCCTTCCTGATTTTTTTTTTTTTGCATATTTCTAACACTTAAATGATTCAGATCATTAAACAAATTTTAATATTACACAAAGATAACTTGAGTAAATCCAAGATGCAGTTTTTAAATTATTCTTTCATTTATTAAGGGAAAAAAGCTGTTCAAACCTGCCTGGCCTTATGTGAAAAAGTAATTGCCCCCTCCCATGCTGAATCATGAGCGAACTGTGATTAACTACAATTTTTGGAAAGCTGAGTTAAATTTCGCTGCCACACCCAGACCTCATTTCTGCCAAACATGTTGAATCAAAAATTCACTTAAAAAGAAACTGTCTGACAAAGTGAAGCACGCTAAAAGATCTCAAAAAGCCACACATCATGCCATGATCTGAAGAAATTCAAGAACAGATGAGAAACAAAATCATTGATATGTATTAGTCTGGAAAGGATTACAAAGCCATTTCTAAGGCTTTGGGACACCAGAGAACCATGGTGAGAGCCATTATCCACAAATGGAGCAAACTTGGAACAGTGGTGAACCTTCCCAGGAGTGGTCAACCAACCAAAATGACTTCAAGAGCACAACGACGACTCATCCAGGAAGCCATAAAAGAACCCAGAACCCCCCATTTGCCTCAGGTAAGATCAGTGTTCATGATTCAACAATAAGAAAGAGACTGGACAAAAATGGCATCCATGGGAGAAGGCCAAAACCACTGCTGACCAAAAAGAACAAAAAGGCTCATCTCACATTTACCAAAATACATATTGATTATCCTAAAGACTTTTAGGCAAATATTCTGTGGACTGATGAGACAAAAATTTAACTTTTTGGAAGGTGTGCGTCTCGTTACATCTGGCATACAACTAATTCAGCATTTCATAATAAGAACATCATACCAACAGTCAGACATGGTGGTGGTAGTGTGATGGTCTGGGGCTGCTTTGCAGCTTCAGGACCTGGATGACTTACCATAATTGATGGAACCATGAATTTTGAGCTCTACCAGAAAATCCTAAAGGAGAATGTCTGGCCATCAGTTTGTGACCTCAAGCTCAAGTGCACTTGAGTTATGCAGCAGGACAATGATCCGAAACACAACAGCAAAACCACCTCCAAATAGTTCAAACAGAGCAAAATTTAGGTTTTGGAGTGGCCTAGTCAAAGCCCGGACTTAAATCCAATTGAGATGCTGTATCATGACCCTACGCAGACTGTTCATGCTGGAAAAACCCTCCAATGTGGCTCAATTAAAACAATTCTGCAAAGAAGAGTGGGCCAAAATTGCTCCACAGCAATTTGAAAGACTCATTGCCAGTTATCGCAAACGTTTGATTGCAGTTGTTGCCTCCAAGGGTGGCACAACCAGTTATTAGGTTTAGGGGGCAATCACTTTTTCACATAAAGCCAGGCAGGTTTGGACACCTTTTTTGGAGAAGCGAGTGGGCTAGTGGGGGGGGGGGACAGAGGCTGCATTTCATGGGCACAGAGGCTGCATATGATGGGCACAGAGGCTGAAACCATAATTTAAAAACTGCATTTTGTATTTACTTGTGTTATCTTTGTGTAATAATAAAATTTTTTGATGATCTGAGTCATTTAAGTGTGACAAAAAAAAAAAAAAAATCTGAAAGGGGGCAAATACTTTTTCACACAAATGTATGTCACAGTGCTGCCCATTATGTGAACACAATCTTCAAACAATGAACCAAAGTAAACAAGTGATAAATTATTAAAGCTCACTAATCCAGCACGTTTGGATTTTATATAGGTTACTTGGCTCCCGGACCACAGCCAGTCTACCATTTACTTGCCATTGTAAACATACTAAATACAAAAAAAGGACTTTATTTATTGCCACACAAATACTGCCTCTTACTGGCAGTGTATGTCTAGACAAAATATTTTTCTTTCTGGATGAAGCAGGCAAGGGTTAAAACTCCTGTAGGTTTTATTTTTATTATTATTATTGTCTATGCCTCCACTGCAGAGATTCGTTCTCTTAAAATTTTTTTGGCGACCATAGTCACTATGATGGAAAGTAAGTGAAAATCAAAACTTTTATAGTATTCACCACAACAAGAGGTAGGGGGAAATTTACCAATGCAGACAACTTTTCTGGTAACAACTGAGGGGACATCTAAGATAAGATGTCCCCTCACTTTCAGTTATGATTCTGGAACAGGAAGTGAAGGAAAATCTCTCCAGCAAGACACACCAAAAAAATCTAATCTGGATTTTAACCATTCCCTACTTTATCTGAAACCAAAACAAGTTTGGACTGATGATATATTTTAAAACCTTAATTTACACAAAAAAGTACAAAATAAGCAGAAGGGACATTACTTACCTTCAGTGTGATGTTTCCCTTGTGCTTCTGTCTTCTAGTTCAGAAGAAATCTTCCATCTCATTACTACAGCTTGTATGAATGAAACATGATCTATGAATGAAGGATGGGCGGATGATTGAAAGGTCCACCCAATCAATTCAAAGATTGTTTTTCATTCATAGTTGCTGTAGTATAGATTTTATGAATGGAGTAGCTGGATGTAAAGGACAAGCATAGTGGAGTATCCTTGATTAGAGCCTGTGACAGCTCCTCATTCAAGATTACGGCGGCAGGGGTGGGGGATTCGGAGGAGGAAGATTTTTACTGAACTAGAAGACAGAAGCACAAGGACACATTACACTGAAGGTAAGTAATATCCCTTGTGCTTACATTGTATTCTTTTTTAGGTAAATTTAGGCTTTAAGCAGATGGGTTGGTAGGCATTGTAACAGTACGAGACTCTGTCACTGTGAGAAGATAGGAAATTGTGGCACAGGATTCACATTTAGGGTAAATGAGATGTTCCAGACTAGTGTTTCTGGGCAGAGAAAGCTGTATATTTGGCTTTCTCTGGATTCTGCAGCTCTGGATCGGAGCAGTCAGTTCCGTGTCTGGGTTTTGCTAGACACCTGCAACCTGGCTGAGTACACAGGTGTGCAGTGTTGTTATATACTCAGGTCTGAAGATAGCTCAGAGCTTCCATTTTAGAGACAGCTCCCAGTGGGGGAGATGGAAGGTCTCATTGAGGGGTCAGAGGGCCTAGCAGTAAGCCAGAAGACAAAGGGTCTCAGTTCCAGGAGTCAGGTTGGTTCTTATCGGTGTGACAGGAGAACACCAATCCATATGCCAGAGGTGGGTCATGCAGCAGGGCGCTGTGGCTAGAGAGCCAAGTATCCAGGAGAGCTGGACAACGCAGTCAGAGAGACCTGGTAAGAGGTGCAGCATGGTACTGCAGTTGAAACTTAGTGAGCTTATGACACAAGTGGCTCTGCATTTTCCAGTGTTTGTATTCAATGCTGAAGCTGGAGAAAATCCCCTGCTTGGAAAACTGTATCTGTTGTTGTGCTTTCTGCCGTTACAATAAAAGTGGGCTACCAGGCCCTTTAAATATAGTTCCTGTCTACCTTGGATTCACTGTATTAATGAATCTACCACTAGAGCTAATTACCCCATGTCACAGCATGTTAAACCAATTTTTAGATTTTTTTATTAAAACATACAAAAGATATGAAGTATTACTTCCTACTCTGGCCAAAACATACAAGGTCACCACGCGTGCCAAGGGTCTTCTTGTGTAATGCTTAAGGAGACCGAGCTAATACTGAGTTAGGAGGAGTTTACATTTTTATTCTTCTGTGTTAGGGAAGTTCATTCACTTTTTGTCCAGGTGACAGTGTCACTAAAACAGAAAATGAGGAGAAATCAAACATTTTACAGTTCGTACAGGATTAGTAGGAAATCTACCAATCGCAGTAACTATTATGATAACAGTTGTAGGGTGGACATTCCCGAGAACTTCCTTTTGTGGCTTTGGGACCGCAAATGAGAAGAAATCTCTCTTACAAGGACAAACATAGCAATAAGGCCCAAAATAGCTTGTCGTGCCACTATATCTGAATAAAAAAGTTTTGGCAGATGCTCCATCCTTATATGGGGTTACCTAAATTCATTCCAAGAGCACACATAGGTAAGTCACTGTATATTAGCTAACTTCTGCTATTGGTAGATTACAGCTCACAACATTTTGGATTTTGATGTGAAACCGAATGCTGGAATTTGTAGTTCTGCCATCCCAAGACTTTAGGTTAGCTTTCTCTACCTAAGCTGTTTCCAACAATATATTGCTGGAAACAGTTGAAAATTCCAGCTCATTGAGCAAGAACTTATTATAAGGAAATATAATAACACTCTCATTTTCTGACACTCCCTTGTACAGAAGAAGATGAGCAGGTCTGTGGGAGGAAGGCATAATAAGGGAGAACTCGGATGAAATGTTGATAAACACAAGCGAACAAGTGAAAATGATTAGGGAAGATGCAGTGGATTTGGAAGAAAGGTCATAGCGGATGATAAATACATTTATTAATTACTGTGCCGGTACAGGAGGAAAGTGTTGTAGAGAGTGTTCATCAGCTGAATGGATTTCAAAATTTGCTGAGGTGAATCATTCATTAGTGTAATACTTGTACTGTGGATCCTTTATGTAGCATGGCATTGCTCAGCCCTGTGCTATCAGTGGAATAGTAAAAAAGACTTATGCCGCGTACACACGGTCGGACTTTTCGTCTACAAAAGTCCAACGGACGCCGACGGACTAAAGCTGGCTGGTAATCCGATCGTGTGTGGGCTTCTCCGGACTTTCAGCAGACTTTTTCAGCCTCAAATCCGACGGACTTTAGATTTGAAACATGCTTCAAATCTTTACGTCGTAACTACGACGGACCCCGAAATCCGCTCGTCTGTGTGCTAGTCCGACGGACAAAAACCCATGCTAGGGCAGCTATTGGCTACTGGCTATGAACTTCCTTATTTTAGTCCGGTGTACGTCATCACGTACGAATCCGTCAGACTTTTGTGTGGTCGTGTGTAGGCAAGTCCGTTCGTTAGAAAGTCTGCTGCAAGTCCGCCGAAAGTCCGCCGGAAGTCTGTCGGACAGGCTGTCGGACTTTTGTAGACGAAAAGTCCGACCGTGTGTACGCGGCATTAAGGTGGCCCTGGCTTCCAGCTATTTTGTCAATTTCCTTTGTGGCCAGACAGCAGTTACATTAAGGGGGAACTAGAGATATTTTCTATGGTTCATAGATATATACGCCAACATGATCAGCAAATGTAAGTGATCATTTGACTGAGTGTTAGAACTTGTATAGAAGTGTGTACTTTATCTAAACCCAGTCACGAAAATCTTAAAGTGGAAAGAAAGTCTAAAAAAGAGAGCAGTGCATGCACAACTCAGATTTCAGCACAGTGCCTGTGTGTCAATATGACTGCACTTCTGTACATGTGCAGGAGTGACATCATCCTGTGCTGGCCAATCAAGATGGCCAAAAACTGGCACCTGGAAGAATCCGGCGAGAAGATGTGGGCACTGGTGGGGGACCTCACCAGAGTTGGACCATTGAACCAGAGATAAATATTTTGGAGTTTGGTTTCTGTTTTTAACCACTTTAGCTCCAGAAGGTTATACCCCCTTCCTGACCAGGCCTTTTTTTGCAGTACTGCACTGCATTGCTTTAACTGATAATTAACTGATAATTAACTGATAATTTTTTTCCCACAAAAAGAGCTTTCTTTTGGTGGTATTTAATCACCTCTGCGGTTTTTATTTTTTGCGATCTAACAAAAAAAGACCGACATATATAAAAAAATAAAAAATAAAAAAAAGACTGACATATTTGAAAAAAAACAATATTTTTTTTAATTTCTGCTATAAAACACATCCAATAAAAAGATTTATAAAAATCAAATTTATTGATCAATTTAGGCCAATATTTATTCTGCTACCAGTTTTTGGCAATAAAAAAAAAAATCCCAATAAGCGCATATGGATTGGTTTTTGCAAAAGTTATAGTGTCTACAAACTATGGGATAGATTTATGGACTTTTTTTTATTGTTTTTACTAGTAATGGCGGCGATTAGTAATCTTTAGCAGGACTGCAACATTGCGGTGGACAAATCTGACACTAATGCCGTATACACACGAGCGGACTTTCGACAGACTGAACTCCGAAGGACTTTTTGACGGACTTTCGACGAAGTGCCGACGGAGTTGTGACGCAACGGACTTGCCTACACACGATCACACCAAAGTCCGACTGATTCTAACGTGATTGTCCGTCGGACTAGCATACCGGCGAACGGATTTTTCACCCGGACTCGAGTCCGTCGGAAAGATTTGAAACATGTTCTATTTCTAAAGTCCGTCTGATTTTTCGACAGCAAAGGTCCATTGAAGCCCACACACGATCGAATTGTCCGGCGGATTCGTTCCATCGGACCTTTGCTGTCAAAAAAGTCCGGTCGTGTGTACATGGCATAAGTGACACTTTTTGGGGACCAGTAACATAAATTCAGTCGTTCTGCCTCTCCTGTGATTGATCAGCGGGTCCCAGCAGCCATCGCGTCCGCCGGACCCGTTGATTGGCTCCTGCTGTGCCCAATCACCGCAGAATCAGGGCCCTGATGGTGCATGCAAGTGTGCCCCAGAGCTGAGGAGAGAAATCACGTACAGGTATCTGATTTTGCGCTGAAGGGCCACCCTGCTGCAGTATATGTACGTGGGGCAGTCCTTAAGCCGTTAAACTCTACTGCAGCTCTGTATTCCTTTAACATTTTTAACCAGTTTTGAACCAGAGGGAGCAATTTCTCTGTTTCTTATCCCTGCAAAGCAGGGATAGGAAACAAAGAGATATGTTAGTAAAAGCAGCACTTAATACACACATTTCACATTGTTAAGCACACATTCAACCCCTTTACCGCCCTAGATGTTAACCCTTTCCCAGCCACTGTCATTAGGACAGTGACAGTGTATAGTATTAGCAGTGTCAGTTAGTGTGAGATTTCACGCACTACCGCAGTCCCATTACAAGTCGATGATCACTGCCAATAGTAGTGAAAAATATTCCAATATATATACCATAGTTCACGCAAACCAACCAATATACACTTATTTGGAATTTTTTTTACCGAAGACATGTAGCAGAATACAATTGGGCCAAAATTTATGAAGAAATTTAATTTTTTTTCTTTATTATGTTTAAAGTAGAAGTCCATCCTAGAACTAAAATCCCTGCAGCTACAGATATCCACAATCTAACACTAACCTATCCAACCCTGCAAAGAAGAAATCAGTATACATACCTTTTCTGCAGCCACTCCGACCTGATCCCACGCTGAGCTGTCAGCCGCGGCTTCGCTGTTGAGAAGGGTGCAGAGGACATGTCCGTCAATGGAAGCCCCATAGTAAGTCTATGGGTGATGTCACTTCCCATTCATTTCACAGCCGTTGTCGGCTGTGTCCTCTGCAGAGCTTCCGCCGCTGGAGATCAGGACAGCTTCAGAAAAGGTATGTATACTGATTTCTTATTTACAGGGCTAGATAGGTTAGTCTTATGCCCTGTACACACGGTCGGACATTGATCGGATATTCCGACAACAAAATCCATGGATTTTTTCCAACGGATGTTGGCTCAAACTTGTCTTGCATACACACGGTCACACAAAGTTGTCGAAAAATCCGATCGTTCTGAACGTGGTGACGTAAAACACGTACATCGGGACTATAAACGGGGCAGTAGCCAAAAGGCTTTTGTCTCTTAATTCATTCTGAGCATGCGTGGCACTTTGTGTACACACGATCGGAATTTCCGACAACGGATTTTGTTGTCGGAAAATTTTATAGCCTGCTCTCAAACTTTGTGTGTCGGAAATTCCTATGGAAAATGTGTGATGGAGCCCACACATGGTCGGAATTTCCGACAACAAGGTCCTATCACACATTTTCCGCTGGAAAATCCGACCGTGTGTAAAGGGCATAAGAATGTGGATGTCTGTAGATGCAGGGATTTTTATTTTAGGGTGGACTTACACTTTAGTGCCGCGTACACACGATTGGAAATTTGGCCAGCAAAAGACCGATGAGAGCTTTTGGTCAGAAAATGCGACTGTGTGTATGCTCCATCGGACTTTTGCTGGCCGAATTCCAGCCAGCAAAAGATTGAGAGCATGTTTTCAATTTTTCGGTCGGAAAAAGGTCCTATCCGAAAATGCGATCGTCTGTAGCAATTCCGACGCACAAAATTCCTACGCATGTTCGTAAACAATTCGACGCATGCTCGGAAGCATTGAACTTCATTTTCTCGGCTCGTCGTAGTGTTGTACGTCACCGCGTTCTTGGCGGTCGAAAGTTCAGCGAACTTTTGTGTGACCGTGTGTATGCAAGGCAAGCTTGAGCGGAATCCCGTCAGAAAAGCCATCATATCTTTTTCCGACCAAAATCTCGATCGTGTGTACGCTGCATAACAGTGGTAAATTGCAAAAAATGGCCTGGTCATAAAGGGGATAAAAGTCTTCCAGAGCTGAAGTGTTTAGATGTATTTGTTTTAACCCTGGCAGTCTTGGTACCTGAATTTTGTATCAGTCTCTTGCAGTGCCTGTGCGGCAGAGCTCAGACTGCACGCTGATAGGAGGAGAGAGTAAAAATGACAGGTAGAGGAGCTCATCAAAGTGCTACATTTCCTTTTACTGTCCAGTCACAGCGTAGGGGTGGGGAGGAGACCTGTAAATATTGCTGAACTGCAGCAGCTAAAAATCAGGTCTTCTGCTTTACCAGAAGTGGTTGTGATCTGTACCAGAGCTGGCTAAATAATACAAGATGACCCTTCTGTGAAGGTCTTTGTTTAGGCACTACCTGCTATAGAGTGACAACTGTCTCCCAGTTGTAAACAACAGAGTTTACACGGGGTTTACACTCAGCACTCCCACAGCTGAACGTTGAGGCAGTGGATCACAGAGAAGTTGCATATCAACGGGAGGCATTTCCCTATCAAGAAAAGACTGTAACTTTGTCTTGAATGGTCAAGGTGACATTTTCTTTTGTTAGTTTTCTTCTCACCCACTAAGCTGAACAAGCTCCATAAAAACACTAAAATACTTTCAACAGTTCCCCATTAACGGAGATGTAGTTTTACAAAGAACGATCAAATCAAATATAATATTTTCCAGCAAAATGTAAGGTCAGAGCAGGGGACCTGTTCCGCTCCAAGCACATTTCTCTTACTTCGGAAAATAGAAATAGTTCAGTAAACAGTTGAAATATGACATAAGATAAAACTTTTTGGCCACTGTGGCCGATTTTGGCTGTCCTTCACCTCGGGCATGACACTCGATGCTCATCTCAGTAGACTGTCAGGCCCCTTGTACCCACATAGATAAAGAAATCACATGTGCTCCAGACATCTTATTCTGGCATTTTTCCCACCAGCTACATTGATCCTTTCAGTTTTTTTATGCGAGTTGCAGCTACTGGAAATAGATTTTTCTCTTTCGCCTTGATTGGGGTCAGGTCTAGATGAACTTTTCTTTCATCCTTCAGGCTCAGAAAGTGAAACTAAAAGAAGTACTCATTTTTTTTTAAAGAAATGTGGCCTTGAAAAAGGTCAGAAATAGCTTTGCTGCAGAACAGGAATTCGTCTTGGGTCAAATGTCGGTGATTACAAGTTACTTATATTTGGGTTAACAGAAGAAATATCTGAACTAAGAAATCTTGCTACAGGAAACTTTAAAAATTCAGTTTTTCTATTATTTGCATTGCCTTAAACATAAAGTAGTTAGCAATTAGTGTAGTGAATGCAGATGTTTTATCTCTCTCTACCAGAGGTGCACCGAATGGAAATTTTGGTGCCAAAACCGAAAATGCAGGATGCACTTGGGCGAAAACTGAAAATGACAGTTTTTAACTTCTTGCCGACCGGCTCACGACAATATACGTCGGAAGAAGGGCACGTACAGGCATATTAACGTACCTGTATGTTGCCCTTTAAGAACTGGTTTGCTTGCCCCCCCGCCGCGAGCTCCGTGAGTGTGATCATGGGTCCTGTGGACTCGATGTCCGTGGGGATACCCGCGATCGTCTCACGGAGAGGAAGAATGGGGAAATGCTGATGTAAACAAGCATTTCCCCGTTCTGTCTAGTGACACTGATCACAGCTCCCTGTAATCAGGAGCGGTGATCAGTGTCGTGTCCCACACAGCCCCTCCCCCCCACAGTTGGAATCACTCCCTAGGACACACTTAACCCCTACAGCGCCACTTAGTGGTTAACCCCTTCACTGCCAGTCACATTTACAGAGTAATTAATACATTTTTAATCGCACCGATCGCTGTATAAATGTGAATGGTCCCAAAATTGCACCAAAAGTGTCCGATCTGTCCGCCATAATGTCGCCGTCACGATAAAAATTGCTGATCATCGCCATTACTAGTAAAAAAAAAAAATATTAATAAAAATGCCATAAAACTATTCCCTATTTTGTAGACGCTATAACTTTTGCGCAAACCAATCAATAATCACTTATTGCGGGGGTTTTTTTACCAAAAATATGTAGAAGAATACGTATCGGCCTAAACTGAGGGAGAAAAATGCTTTTTTATATATTTTTTGGGGATATTTATTATAGCAAAAAGTAAAAAATAATGCTTTTTTTTAAAATTGTCGCTGTTTTTTTGTTTAAAAAAATAAAAAGGTGATCAAATACCACCTCTATTTGTGGGGGGAAAAAGGACATCAATTTTGTTTGGGAGCCATGTCGCATGACCGCGCAATTGTCAGTTAAAGCGACGCAGTGCCGAATCGCAAAAAAGTGCTCTGGTCTTTTGCCAGCCAAATGGTCCGGGGCTTAAGTGGTTAAAAAACATTTATATTTTTATACAGAATTGTATTATAGTCGACTTTTTAGTTAATATTTAAATTAATATGAATTGATTGTCGACCACTATTGGCACCTTTGGCACAAGAAAAGCTCAAGAAAAATGTATCCCTTTAAATTCTATGTATCTTTAAATTCTATGTATCATGCTGGTCCGTTGCGATTCCACTGTGGTGTTAAAAATCCTGCTTGCTGCATTTTTGGTCAGTTAAGAAAAACGCACAAAAAAACACACCTCCCAGTTCAAATGCATTAAAAACTCAGCAAGAACGCATCATTAACGCACTCGTGTTATGTATTTGAAGCGGTTTTTGAGTCACATGACCTATGAAAAACCCCATAAGCACAGCATGGTAAAATCAGACAGAAATCGCCGTAAAATCACGACAAAATCGCCACAAATTCACAAATTATCGGCACCATGGCCGAATGCCGACAACACTATTTTTGGTCGAAGTTCCCGAAATGTTTCGGCAGCTGAAATTTCGGTGCATCTCTACTCTCTACATACTTTGAGAGTTGAAGGTGAAAAATTAGCATTGTGTTATGTTATTTATTTACTTGTAGGAAAGTTGTTTTTTTCCAACAAAATATAATTAACTTGTGCTTTTTGTCTTTTGCTTAGGCTTGATAACAGCGGTAATAAATGGAATTGACAACAAGGTAACTGGAAGGTGGAATACAAAGCAAGGCCCAACTTCCACTACAGTTGTTGGAGATCTAGAAGGAGAGGTACCTTTTATCACAACAGCACCTACTATGACATTGTTGAACCACCACCCTCTACTGGAAGGAATTCTCCATGAAACTATCATGAAAAAGGACTTCCGGCATCTACCACCCTACTTTACTAGGACCAAACAATCGCAGGACAATAGTGAGTTAAGTGATAAATTATCAGAAAGCAAAACAAGAGTTAACCTAGCTCATCCGGACAATGTTCCAGTGTTCCATGCGGATTTCTCTACACCCACAATGCCACTTACGCCATCCACAATGATAATGGACACTACATCTGTTGTTACTGAAAATCAAAAAGGCTTTGGTGTTGTATTGGAATCTGTGTCATTGGTACCAGTAGTAGATTCTTTACCAACCTCTGATGCTCATGTTATACTTCAGACTGATAAGAGTAAGGTTGATTATGGTCCCCAGCAAGATATAAGCCATATAGAGCTGTCATCTGTCACTCACACTAGTTCCTCATTTGCTATTAAGGACAGTGTTTCATCTGCTACTTCTGGAATTAGTAAAAGCACTTACATAACTCCAAACCATGCAAACATTCCAGATAGAAAGGAGATTTCTTCCAACATATCACCATCTCCAGTCCCCGCATTTGAAGAGGAAGAGGAAACCACTACAAGTACCATTATTACTACAACTGTGACCACAACTGTGCCAGCACCAGGTAACTGTGATATTGTGGACATTAACTCCATGAATTAAAACAGAATCCTGTTTAATGACTGTGTAGTGTGTGTATGTATAGTCAAAACTATTTTTTAAATCTTGAACAGAGTAAGGAGGAGTTAAAGTTGTATTTTTTGCTGTCTGTCTCTTGCTGGGGAGATTTCCTTGACATTCTGATCCAAAGACACAGCAGGAGGTGAGAGGAAGTCTCTGCAAAATAAATGGTATTCCCCTCTTAGGTAGTTGTCACAGCCACTGGAAGATTTACCCTCAGCTCTTGTTTTGGTGATAATTCAAAAATTTGTGATCTCAAATAGAGAGGATGAACCTACCTAGCAGGAGCACAGACAACCAGAAAATAGTGACAGGGATCTTCTCCTTCTCTCCTTCTCTTTCTCTCTATACATACAGTTATAAGGGAAGTATGCTAGGTAGGCATGTGCAATTCGTTTAGTTCCGAATTCGTTTTTCTAAAAGTTTTGACAAATTCGTTAATTCTGAAATTTCCGAATTTCTGAATTTTTCAATTTCCGAATTCCGAATTTCCGAATTTCGAATTTCCGAATTTCGAATTTCCCAATGTTCAAATTTCCCAATTTTCAAATTTTCAAATTTCCGAAAATTTGAAAATTTTGGAATTTCAGAAATTCGGAATTCAGAAATTTGAAATTAGGAAATTCGAAATTTCGGAAATTCGAAATTAGGAAATTCGAAAACTCAAAATTTCATCATTTTGAAAATTCTAAAATTTGGAAATGTGAAAATCCAAAAATAAGAATGAAAATTGGAAAATTCAAAAGAATGAAAATCGGAAAATTTGAAAAAACGAAAATCTGAAATAATAACTAACTAATAATAAATATTAAATTATAGGTATTGGAATTTCCTTTCAAATTTGGCTGTTATTGAACATAACGAGTGCGAATTTTTCCGAAGTTACAAATTATCCGAAATAACGAATGCCATATCTAAACGAATGGAACGTAACCATCTAATAATAATAATATAACCTTTGTCTTATTATTATTTATTAATAATAATTTGTTCCATTCCATTTGTTTAGATGCGGCATTCCTTATTTCGGATAATTCGTAATTTCAGATAAATTTGTATTCGTTACGTTCACAATCAGCCAAATCTGAAAGGAAATTCCAATATCTATAATTTAACAGTTAGTTATTATTAGTTAGTTATTATTTTGAATTTTACAGATTTTCTTTCTTTTTTCAGATTTTCGAATTTTCAGATTTTCGAATTTTCGCATTTCCGAATTTCCGAATTTGCAAAAAAAGCAAAAAAAACTAAAACTAACAAATTTTTTGTCAGTGCACATGTCTAATGTTAGTTATTAGTTTAGATTATGTGCAATACAAACAAAAAGTATGGCTGTCCAAACTCAGAAAGCAGTGTAATTTGGGAACACTTATACTGTATAGTTAGAAGCTGCCAAAAATTATAACTGCACAGTAGACATGTGCGGTTTGTTTCATTCCTTAATTGAAATTCGGATGTATTTTATGCTATTTAGAAATTCAGATGTATGCGAATTTCCAAATTACAATAGTAATGAATTTAAACTAATCTGAAATAACAAGACAAAATTCCAGGACAAAATTTGAATTTGAATAGTTTTTCAAATTGAATTCGAATAGTTTTCTAATTGAATTTGAATCGAATAAAATAGAATAGAAAATAAAGGATCCAAATAGAAAAACAGGACAGAATAGAAAATAAAAGAATAGAAAAAAGTAGAATAGAAAAAAGGGAAAGAATAGAAAATAAAAGAATAGAGTAAAACAGGACAAATTAGAATTGAAAATAAAAAAACAGACTACAATAAAATAGAATAGAATAGAATAGAATAGAATAGAATAGAATAGAAAATAAAGGAATATAATAGAATACAAAATAGAATATAATAGAATAAGATAGAAAGAATATAACCATCTTCTGAAATTCTAATTTTGAATAGAATAAATTCAAATTTGAATAGAATAGAAAGTAATAGAATGAAAAATAAATAAAAGAATAGAAAAGAAATTCTGAAATTCTAACAGAATAAATTAAAATTTTGAATAGAACAAATTTGAATTTCGAATAAAATAAATTAGAATTAGAATAGAATAGAATTTAATAGAAAAGAACAGAATAAAAAATAAAAAAATAGAATAGAATAAACAATAGAACTGAATGGAATAGAAAGAATATAACCATCTTCCAAAATTCAAATTTTGAATAGAATAAATATGATTTTGAATTGAACTCGATTTGTTTGGAAGTCGAATAGAATTAAATTCCAATGCAAATAGAATTAGAAAAAGTTTAAATTGATTCGAATTCAAATAAACAAAACAAATTCCAAAAATGAATTAAATTAATTAAACAAATTTAACTAAACAAATTTATGTAAATACTGAATCAAATCAAAACAAAACAAATGTTTTCATTCTGCACATGTCTAGTGCACAGATCATGGTGCTCGCTGCTTTTAGAGATGTTTAACCACTTACAGACCGCCGGTCGTCGTTATACAGCGGCTGTTTGAAGGAGGATATCGTTGTTATGGCAGCATCTAGCTGCCATAACCCCAGTATCCCTGTATGCAGCGGGCGGTCTGCTACAAGATAAAAGTGGTAAATAGACAGGAAAGGATTCTGGACAGCCGCACTCTTGAAAAAGTATCTTCATTTATTGGAAAAAATTCACATCAAATCAGCAATAACAGCAGACAAAAAGAGCTGACGTTTCGCACTAACGTTAGTGCTTACTCACTGAGTAAGCACTAACGTTAGTGCGAAACGTCAGCTCTTTTTGTCTGCTGTTATTGCTGATTTGATGTGAATTTTTCCAATAAACGAAGATACTTTTTCAAGAGTGCGGCTGTCCAGAATCCTTTCCTGTCTATTTGCTATTTAGCAATTGCCAGCACCTACGGCTTCCAAACCAAGGAACATTTCTTTTCTGTCTGTTTGAACACTCCTGGAGCGGTGATATCTTTTTCTTACATTCATTCTCTGGACTTTAAGATAAAAGTGGTGACTTTTATGGGTGGCGGGAGAGGGCCCCCCCCTCCCGCCGCGATCCGGTGCCCTCCGCCGCTTACCGGACCCATCAGCAGCGGCGGAGGTGATCGCGTCTGTTCTCCTGTCAGGTATGGAGACAAGTGAAGGGGGAGATGGCCCCCCACCCATCTCCATACAATTGCGGGGCGGAAGCAACGTCAAAACATCACTTCCGCCCACAGCTCTTAAAGGGCCATTTTTTTAAATAATTTTTTTAAATTACAAATGTTTTTTTTTATTGCATTTTAGTGTAAAGATGAGATCTGAGGTCTTTTTGACCCCAGATCTCATATTTAAGAGGTCCTGTCATGCTTTTTTCTATTACAAGGGATGTTTACATTCCTTGTAATAGCAATAAAAGTGAATTTTTAAAAAAAAAAAAACAGTGTAAAAATAAAAAATAAAAGGTAAAATAAATTTAAAAAAAAATAAAATTTTTAAACGCGCCCTGTCCTGACGAGCTTGTGTGCAGAAGCGAACGCATACGTGAGTAGAGCCCACATATGAAAACAGTGTTCAAACCACACATGTGAGGTATCGCCACGATCAGTAGAGCGAGAGCTATAATTCTAGCCCTAGACCTCCTCTGTAACTCAAAACATGCAACCTGTAGAATTTTTTAAACGTTGCCTATGGAGATTTTTAAGGGTAAAAGTTTGTCGCCATTCCACGAGCGGGTGCAATTTTGAAGCGTGACATGTTGGGTATCAATTTACTCGGTGTAACATTATCTTTCACAATATAAAAAAAAAATCGGGCTAACTTTACTGTTGTCTTATTTTTTAATTCATAAAAGTGTATTTTTTCCAAAAAAAAGTGCGCTTGTAAGACCGCTGCGCAAATACGTTGTGACAGAAAGTATTGCAATGACTGCCATTTTATTCTCTAGGGTGTTAGAAAAAAGTGTATAATGTTTGGGGTTTCTAAGTAATTTTCTTGCAAAAAAAAACTGTTTTTAACTTGTATACAGCAAATCTGAGAAAGAGGCTCGGTCCCTAAGTGGTTAAATCCAGAGGAATGACATATGTAGCTTGCACAGCATGCGTCAGTCTCAATATTGTGAGTGCAAACAGCAAGGTTTTTAAAAGCATCCAATGGCATCTGGAATGCACTTGCAAATTGCTTCTGCCACTTTAGGCTTAATGTACATGTCACCTGCTGATAAGACTGATTCATTCTGCTGGGACACATCCTGTGAGGAGATGCTGGTGTTATCAACATGTGTTTATGTTAATTGAGAGAGCTGATCACATTAGCCACCAGCCCTGGCTAATAGACTAATGGTCTAGGCTGAGGAGGGGGGAGATTGTTGTTTGTATTGTTAATTGTATTAATGTGTGAAGCTCGGTGCCCACAAGACTGTCATCTGGTCTGGGTACATTTTGTAGTAAATTAGGTCATGTTAATTAGGTTAGCTTTGAGTCATCCCTGCTGTATAAAGGTCTGTGAGATCTCAAAATAAAGTTAGTTCTGATGTACTCCAAGACTGGTGTTGTCTAGTTCTTGGGGTTCCTATAGCCAGATCCATTGGACTCGTGTTCCAGAACTTAGGAAGCGGTATATGACGGAAGCACTCAAGCGGAGTGTGGGGCGTTCCGTGACATTGGTGGCAGCAGTGGGATAGCTTCCTGAAGTCTGGGACATCCAAACTTCCATCTGGATCCACGGTCCAGATAGCAGGAGAGGAGAGGTACAGATACCAGCCGCAATGGATGAGGAATTCAGAAGGAGGTTGCGAGAGATGCAGATACAGCACAGAGGACCAGTATCGGAGCAGGTCCTGCTGGGATGGTGTGATTCTATTCGCTGCAAACTCTGGAAGGAAGCGCTAGCCCGTGAGCAGCGACACCAGGGAAAAGTTCTCCCCTCCATCGAGGAAAGGTACTGGTCGCAGTACGGACTGCGGGTGCGGTTTTTGGGAGAAAAACCACACAAGAAGCAGACAGCTGAATTAAGCAGGCTGGTCTGGGCAGAGATGAAGCTGGATGAGAGCTACAGAGCCCTCCGGTGGCATGTATCCCAAGCATGTCCCTGGATAGCGGATGACAGCCCAACGGAAGGCTTAAGCTACGGCGGCTTGGGACTGTTGTTTGTGAAGCTGACAGGGGACCCTAACTTTGGGAGTGATTTGGAGCGGCGGGTGGACGAAATCATGGATTTCAGAGAAGGGCTACTGAACATTTCGGAAGTGCACTGGGCACAGGAAGATTTGGAGTTTCTGGCCGTTCAGGAATGGGAGCTAGAGATCGCCTACAGACGGCTGCTAGACATTGCTCAGTGCCAGGGCTGGGCTCCCTTTGCCTGGGACTATCAGGAAATACCAGCTGACAACCCTGAAATCCTGGCTGAAGAGTCGGCAATGTGGCAGAGCGATAGTGTGCTTTGCCAACCTGCCCCCACAGCTATGGAGGCGGAGGTCTTATGGCGGATGCAGCAAGTGCTGACTGACCTTGATGATCCTGTTTCTGCATGGGATGATCTTGGATGGAGGAATGTGCCTGTCCAGCAGCATGCCAGAGAATCTGCAGTGGAAAATCTGGAGATTGCCATCCCCAAAACTGAAGTGCTGACAACAGGGCAGAGCTCTGCTAACCTCTGCCCAGCACTGATGGCATCTTCTGAGTTCCACGGACAGGAGATGGTGAACCTCTATCCACAGACACCAGTTATAGAGGTAGAGGATTTAATAGACTTTTCTGCTGAGGAAGAACAACCTGATGAGCCTCCAGCAGAAGAGCTGCTATCAGGGCCAAAGTTCACTGCGTTCTGCCCAGCACCAACAGTGGCTTCAGCCTTCCTGAGAGAAGAGGTAGTCGGCCTTTCTCCCACAACACTGACAGGGACATGTGATTTTCTGCCAGCAGCATCTATGGAGTTAAAACAAACTTCTCCAGCTGAAGATCTGGTAACTGAACAGAGGGTCCAAGACCTCTGTCCCACACTTTTACCAATCCCAGAGACTGGGGATTTAATAGACGTTTCTGTAGAGGAGGAACCACCTGGCAAACCCCCAGCAGAAGTGCTGGCAACCGGACAGAGGGTCCAAGACCTCTGCCCCACACCTGCAGCAATTGTGGAGGCCCAAGGTGAGGAGGTTGCAGTCTATCGCGAGCTGCAGATCAGGATCCAAGGAGAGAATGCAGTCATCACCTCACAACTGCAGCTTGATCTGGTGTCGGTTGATGGGGCTTCAGTCCCCACCTGTATACCCCAGGAATGCTGGGCAGTCGGCCCAGATTCCCAACAGCAGGATGGAGTGAGCCCAGTCCCCCTGTCTTCTCTCCAGTGGCAGAAAGAATTCCAGGGAGAAGGGCCAGTCCGGGCCTCTCCCCAGCGGCAGATATGTTCTCTGAGAGAGGCAGAGGATGGCTGGGTGAGTAATGCACTGTTTGGGATGATTTGTTTGGGGTACTGTGTGGGTACAGGCAGTAGAGGACTGGAGCTGTTTACTAACTTCGGAGTCAACCCGTCTGGGGTCTCCTCCTGTGTTAGTCTCCTGCCGAAAGGGGAGAAATGTCACGGACATGGCCAGAGCGGAGGCTGTTGGAGAGGACTGTGTGCAAGCCTGTTGCCCACCGATTATGGGCCCTAGCATTTGAGGTGAATGAGAAATCCAATCTGAACTGTATTAATCGGACTCAGTCATGTATATATTGTATGGGGACTCCTTACTGTAGATTTGTGTCCCTGAAGAGGGAGGGGGGATTCCTCCAGCAGCCCCCTGCTGATAAGACTGATTCATTCTGCTGGGACACATCCTGTGAGGAGATGCTGGTGTTATCAACATGTGTTTATGTTAATTGAGAGAGCTGATCACATTAGCCACCAGCCCTGGCTAATAGACTAATGGTCTAGGCTGAGGAGGGGGGAGATTGTTGTTTGTATTGTTAATTGTATTAATGTGTGAAGCTCGGTGCCCACAAGACTGTCATCTGGTCTGGGTACATTTTGTAGTAAATTAGGTCATGTTAATTAGGTTAGCTTTGAGTCATCCCTGCTGTATAAAGGTCTGTGAGATCTCAAAATAAAGTTAGTTCTGATGTACTCCAAGACTGGTGTTGTCTAGTTCTTGGGGTTCCTATAGCCAGATCCATTGGACTCGTGTTCCAGAACTTAGGAAGCGGTATATGACGGAAGCACTCAAGCGGAGTGTGGGGCGTTCCGTGACAGTACACATAGCCTACTTTGACTGCCAGCCGCAGGAAAAGGTAAAACACAACAAAATCGTGCCATGATTTTACTTCGATCTTGCCGCAATCTGCCGCAACGGTCAAAACGTTCCTATCCTGAGCGCGATTCTTCTGCGTTTAAGAGTGGGAGGTTGAGGGAGGTTGAAGCTCCTCTAACCAAGGCAGCTCCTAAACTCTGCTAAAAGCTATGTATACATTGGCACATAAGCTTTTATGGAGTTGAATTTAGGAGCTTTGGCAAAAAATGCCAAAAGCTCCTAAACTCAAGTTTTTTCTAGCTGCTAATATACATAAAGCCTAATTGTTACTACAAACAGCAAGGCTATTCAAAGCATCCAACCTGCAACCTTTATGCAACCCACACTTTCTCATGACACCTAGTTAGGGTGCTTAGATGGACAATTTTAAAACCCTTGCTATGTTTATGCTCGTAGTGATTGAGGCAGACTGTAAATGTCCCGTGTTTCTTTTATTTTTTGTGTCTTGAGCAGAGCTTTACTGGTATACCTCCCTTATGAGATATTAAATGACACCTACAGCATAAAACAAAGAAAGTCCAATTCTTTAAAATAAAAAAAATGGGTTCCAAGCACCATGTAGCATTAAAGCTGCACTAAACTGACACTTACTATTGCCTCCTAGTCTGCAGGTTTTGATTTTAGGTGTTGCCATCCTGGTAGGCTGTGTGAAACCAAGAGGAGTTTACTGCAGTACTCCGCACCTCTTTAGCCCCACCAAGTAGTTGTTTTTTTTGTATCATGAATATTCTTATTTATTTTTCTGCCTCTTGGATGGTCTTGCCTCCTGATATGGTATCTTGTCCTCTCCAACCTACGCCTACTGAACCTATCGTATCTGTCCTTACTGCATACCAAGAGGTACATCTCTTCATCACCTGGTAGCCTGAGGATGAAATAGATCAAAGTTTTTGTTGGGCCCTGACTGTTGGGTCTATAGCCAAGAGGAGCTCAGGTCTGAAGTTACTCTTGCCTAAGAAAATTCATAGTGCCAACTACTTGTGCCTATGAGGTCATAGCTTGAAAGGTAAAAATTGTCATTTCATCTAACAGATACACAGACCTCCTTGTGTGCTGTTCTACCTCTAGCATTGCATACAAAGTGTATTAGTAGATTCCTGTCTGGTACAACAGGCCAACCAACAGGTAGATAGCCTAGAGGTGAGCATTACTCCTTAGAGAAGGGAAGGAGGCACTAAAAGAAACAAAATGGAAAGAACGCAAAAGAAAGAAAAAAGAGACAAAATAGGAAAAACAGAACAGTGTATAGTCTTTGTTAACTGATTCTCCATAACATGAGAATTCCCAAGGGTGCCCGGGTTCTTTTAGGGTCCTACCACTGGCCTTATATAATCACCTGTGTTCATTTATTGCCTGTTTGGTAGAGGGCCAGAGCTTCTCTATTTAATGTGAGCATGAGCGCTATGTCTTGTAACTCAATGTCTGTTTTTCTCTTTTACAGAACTGTGTAGTAAAAATTTTACTGCTACCGAGGGTGTTCTTCTGTCCCCTGTGCACAGAAATTATCAGTATAATACTGGATTGGACTGCAGCTACACAATCTATGTATATTCTGGATATGGAGTTGAAATTAAAGTAAGTTTGATACAAGATTTAAAGAGTAACATAAACATAACCTAATGAGCTGACATATTAATACCATTAACGACAAATATGTTTTAAATCTAAATAAATATGTTTTTTTTTAACTTCCACACCGGGCTTTTTTTCTCAGAGAATAGGTACAGGAACTCCCCGTTTCTGAGTCACCCCATTTTCCCCACCCCCTACCCACCTCCGAGCACCGTTCCATGGTTCCATCCTCTAACCACCTCTCAATAATAATAGACCTCCATCAGCAACAACAGATCTCCCAACAGTCAGTATCAATAGACCCCTCCCTCAACAATAGATCCCTCCCAGCAACAATTGACCTCCCAGCAACATAAGACCCCCCACCCCCCCTCTCCAGCAACAACAGACCCTCCAGCAGACTCCAGCACCCCTTGCCATTACATACATTCAGTGCTGGAGGTGCCGGAAATGCGTTCCCCCACTTTCCCGCTGAAAAAAAGCCCTGCTTCCACATTATGTAATGTTACCTAGCATGGTATACAGTTTGTATAAGCATAGGCTTGTGTTGCTTCAAGACATCATTTCAGTTTGTCCTATCTATGCAAGCACATACAGTTGGATACATAGAAATAGTAAGATACTGATATTGCTGGGAGGAGCAGAGCTAAACTGACACACAGCGCCACCGACCAGCAGTCTATATGAGCTCAAGGCTTGCTAAGCTTTGGTACATATTGGATGAATAACAAATTGCTTAAAGGGTAGAGAGTCTGTCATATAAAGTGGAACCTTGGTTTACGAGTAACGCGGTTAACAAGCTTTTTGAAAGACGAGGTTTGTGAACGACCAGAATTCAAACTAATGGGCGGTACAGTACCGCATTTGGCCAGAGGTGCGGGGGCGCCGGGGACACTTGGAACGGCTCGGAGCCGTTCAGAAATACTTGGAATGACTCGGAAATACTCGGAAACACTTGGAAATACTCTGTTCCCGAATGTTGCCTTTCCGGGTTCAGCCGAGCTGTCCTCCGGCGCCCCCCACCTCTGGCCACATGTGGTATTGCATGTAATAGAAGTCAATGCGGAACAAATTATCTTAGTTTCCATTGACTTCTATGGGGAAACTCGCTTTGATATGTGAGTGCTTTGGATTACAAGCATTCTCCTGAAACGGGTTATGCTCGTTATCCAAGGTTCCACTGTATGCTACAATATACAATGTGGAAACAATTTATTTTTGTGACACTGTTGCATAACCTTTGGAGAAATATTGGCATTGGTAGCTCACTGCCTGGACTCTGCAGATAATGGTTCAAAAGCCAATCTCTGGGCTAAATGTAATTTTCCTTTTTTTTTTTTTGGTTGTCCACATCATGATGGTGTGGGGAGATCAGCTATAAATGGATTCTCAACCTTATTTTTACATGATTGATAGCAAGTTGAATCATCTGTTGCTTCTACTATCCATTAGATCAGGGGTAGGCAACCTCAACCCTCCAGCTGTGGTGAAACTACAAGTCCCGTGAGACACTGCAAGACCTTGACAATCGCAGGCATGACTGGGATTTGTAGTTTCACCACAGCTGGAGGGCTGAGGCTGCCTACCCCTGCTATAGATGTTCAATTTGTGAGATATACCCACAACAATTTCATAGTTCTGTCCACTTTCCTTAGCCCCCAGGAAATAAACATTTTATCCTGCTTCCCTGATGAGTTCTTAACCTCCCTGGTGGTATGATTATGTCAGATTTTTGGTGCTCAAAGCAGTACAATGTTTTGCATGGAAATTTGGCGTTTTATATTGTAGACCTGTAATTCTTCTGTCCAAACAAGATTCTAGTAGACAGCCCAGGTATGATACATTTTGGAACACAAAATCATAAATTATAATATAATAAATAACTATAAATAATTATAACAAATAATAATATAATAATAATAAAAATTATTCAATAATGTAATCAAATCAAAAACACTGAAATTTGCTCAGTTGCAGAATTGTCGCTGTCATTACTTTCAGTGTTTGACGACGAATTTCCCCACAAATTACTATCGCTCAATTCTGCGAGTGATTCTAATTCATTATCGCTGTTTTCTAGCTAGTTGAAACTGCTTTTGATGTAAAGGGACGCTTTTTAGTTGCTATGGACAATCTCCATTTTCCAGCCAGAAAGAACAGTATTTATAATATAAAACTACATGCAGGACACTGGACAAACCACTAGGGACAGAAGGGAGGTGAAATAATGTGATACAGTAATGTAATCTGTATAATTACAGTGTACTGTATGTTTTTCACTTTTTGAATTTGGCGCTGTGCTCCGTTCCCCGTGCGTCGCAACACTCGCAGGGAATGGAGCTTGGCACTGTGATAGATCTGATTGAGGACACGGCTCGCACACACAGCGGGGAGACATCGCAGGATCCTGGGGACAAGGTAAGTAACTTTGCCTGGATCCTGAGATGCGATCCTGAATGTGGCTCGGGGATACAGCTTTTGGTACTGAAAATTGTTCGGTTAAAAAAATAAAAAATAACAAACATGCCTATACTTACCTGTTTTGCGCAATGATTTTGCACAGAGCAGCCCTATCCTCTTCTTCTGGGGTCCCCTGCTGGCACACTGGGTCATCTTTGGAAAGCGGCTTTCGTTTCCGAGTTCCTGCTGTTGCATCCATTGACACAGACAGCTGGACTCAGCCCCGCCCCCCGCTCCAATGTCACAGCTTTTGATTGACGGCAGCAGGAGCCAATGGCTCCTGCTGCTATCATTCTGTTCAATGAGGAGAGTAATAGTGGCTGGAGCTGCTGTGCTTGTGCACATCGCTGGATTGAATTGGGTTCAGGTAAGAAAAAAGGGGGATATGGGGGGAGCTGCAGCACAGAAGGTTTTTCCCCTTAATGCATAGAATGTATTAAGGGGAAAAACCTTAAGGCTTTACAACCACTTTAATGATGTAGAATAACACCTGTCCAATACAACGAATGGGCACACACACATATTTGTGAGTAAATCCCTCCATTATAGCCTTTAGGAGATGTAGAGGTTGATTTGCTAAAGAAAAATGCACTGTGCACTTTGCGAGGGAAGTTGCACTCTGCAAGAGCAATTGCTCCAGAGGTTAATAAATGAGCAAAAGCTCTGCCGATTTCCATTATCCAATCATGTGCAGGCAAAAATGCTGTTTTTATTCCTTGCAAAGTGAAGCTCTGGAGCATCTGCACCTTGTAAAGTACACAGTCTCTCTGCCTTCAGTAAATCACCCCCATAACCCACAAATTCCCATGATATAGATAGATAGATAGATAGATAGATAGATAGATAGATAGATAGATAGATAGATAGATAGATAGACAAAAGGTCTAATGTTTTCCGGGAAGGTTAAAATAAAGTTTTGCAGTGGAACTGAACATCAAGCATTAAAAGGGACTTTTTGTGAATAAAGTCTGTAATTAAAGTCTTATGTTGGCACCGCTGACATTCTGTCACTTCAATAATACAGTAGTGGGCTGTATCACCATGTGACAGGATTTGGTAGTCACTCTAACAATCCATCCCACCTTGTTCCAGCTGGTGTTCATAGCCTGCTGATTAATTAGAGCTTGGCAAGTGCAAAACAACAAAGCATGTAGGTCACACACAGACATGCACAGGCTTTATAACATGCAATTAGAGGCAGTTACCTGAAGTTCTAAATTACTGTGCATACTAGAGCAGGAGCTAAAATCTATTTTAAAAATGTATAGTATTAACATTATGAACAGCAGTATTAGCGTTCATGAAGGCATTTCCACTATGTGTAATAATAATTTGCATATTGCTACATAATAAGAGAGATTTACTAAAACGGGTACACACAGAATCTGATGCAGCTGTGCATATTAACCAATCAACTTCTAGGTTTTATTATCAAAGCTTAAAGTGTCACTAAACCCACATCATAAAAACTATAAATTATTGCTGTATTACATGCTGTTTATACTCATTCAGTCACTATGCGATTTGTTTTCTGTATTCTGCGAAAAACCTGGCTGATCCTGCTGCTCTCTATTTCTACCTTTTGTCTATGTCCCCAGTTCAGCTAGGGATTTTGCAGCTGTGGTGAGAATTCTGCACATGCTCGTTTTTCAGTGAGTCTCTCTGCTGAGCTCCCTCCTCCATGCCCACAAACCAGCTAAACACAATGGGGGCGGGATATTACATATATAGTTACATAGTTACATAGTAGGTGAGGTTGAAAAAAGACACAAGTCCATCAAGTCCAAACTATATGTGTGATTATATGTCAGTATTACCTGTATATCCCTGTATGTTGTGGTCGTTTAGATTAATGTAGAGTAATGGATGCTTCACCTCCCTCCTGTTCTAAGCCACATGCTGGAGGGACGTGATACAGTCTGTGACTAGCTGAAATCTGCCCACACCATGTTATTTCCACAAAATAATAAAATATTTAATTTCAAATATATATTTGTATGCCAATTTAAAACAGTTTATTGATATTATTTATGTATTTTTACTCTGTATCCCAAATGCTGTTTTTTTATGTTGAACATGTGACCAGCAGCAGAGGACTAGAAGCTCCTCCTGCTTATGTTTCCCTGCAGACAGGCTGGGAAAGAGCTGGGTCATGTGACAGCTGTATATAGATTAGGAAAAAGGGAAAATAGATTTTTTTTTATTTAAAATAATTACAGTGACATCATCCACATACAGAAATAGAAGGGACAATGTAAATTAAACAGTGTGTGTTTAGTATCACTTTAATTAACCACTTGACGACCGCCTCACGCCGATTTACGTCGGCAAGGTGGCACGGACAGGCAAAATCACGTACATATACGTGATTTGCCTTCCGCGGGTGGGGGGTCCGATCGGACCCCCCCCGGTGCCCGAGGCGGTCGTCTTTTGTCCCACGGCGATCGGAGATGAGGGGGAGGCCATCCGTTCGTGGCCCCCCCTCGCGATCGCCGCCGGCCCAATCAAACCCCCCCCCCCCCGTGTCACAAAATGACACCAGCAGTTTTTTTTTTTCTGATTACTGCATTGGTGTCAGTTTGTGACTGTTACAGTGTTGGGACAGTTAGTATTACCCCCCTGTAGGTCTAGGATACCCCCCTAACCCCCCTAATAAAGTTTTAACCCCTTGATCACCCCCTGTCACCAGTGTCGCTAAGCGATCATTTTTCTGATCGCTGTATTAGTGTCGCTGTTGACGCTAGTTAGGGACCTAAATATTTAGGTTCGCCGTCAGCGTTTTATAGCGACAGGGACCCCCATATACTACCGAATAAATGTTTTAACCCCTTGATGGCCCCCTAGTTAACCCTTTCACCACTGATCACCGTATAACTGTTACGGATGACGCTGGTTAGTTTGTTTATTTTTTATAGTGTCAGGGCACCCGCCGTTTATTACCGAATAAAGGTTTAGCCCCCTGATCGCCCGGCGGTGATATGCGTCGCCCCAGGCAGCGTCAGATTAGCGCCAGTACCGCTAACACCCACGCACGCAGCATACGCCTCCCTTAGTGGTATAGTATCTGATCGGATCAATATCTGATCCGATCAGATCTATACTAGCGTCCCCAGCAGTTTAGGGTTCCCAAAAACACAGTGTTAGCGGGATCAGCCCAGATACCTGCTAGCACCTGCGTTTTGCCCCTCAGCCCAGCCCAGCCCAAGTGCAGTATCGATCGATCACTGTCACTTACAAAACACTAAACGCATAACTGCAGCGTTCGCAGAGTCAGGCCTGATCCCTGCGATCGCTAACAGTTTTTTTGGTAGCATTTTGGTGAACTGGTAAGCACCAGCCCCAGGCAGCGTCAGGTTAGCGCCAGTAGCGCTAACACCCACGCACGCACCGTACAGCTCCCTTAGTGGTATAGTATCTGATCGGATCAATATCTGATCCGATCAGATCTATACTAGCGTCCCCAGCAGTTTAGGGTTCCCAAAAACGCAGTGTTAGCGGGATCAGCCCAGATACCTGCTAGCACCTGCGTTTTGCCCCTCCGCCCGGCCCAGCCCAGCCCACCCAAGTGCAGTATCGATCGATCACTGACACTTACAAAACACTAAATGCATAACTGCAGCGTTCGCAGAGTCAGGCCTGATCCCTGCGATCGCTAACAGTTTTTTTGGTAGTATTTTGGTGAACTGGCAAGCACCAGCCCCAAGCAGCGTCAGATTAGCGCCAGTACCGCTAACACCCATGCATGCACCGTACACCTCCCTTAGTGGTATAGTATCTGAACGGATCAATATCTGATCCGATCAGATCTATACTGGCGTCCCCAGCAGTTTAGGGTTCCCAAAAACGCAGTGTTAGCGGGATCAGCCCAGATACCTGCTAGCACCTGCATTTTGCCCCTCCGCCCGGCCCAGCCCACCCAAGTGCAGTATCGATCGATCACTGTCACTTACAAAACACTTAACGCATAACTGCAGCATTCGCAGAGTCAGGCCTGATCCCTGCGATCGCTAACAGTTTTTTGGTAGCTTTTTATTGAACTGGCAAGCGCCAGCGGCCTAGTACACCCCGGTCGTAGTCAAACCAGCACTGCAGTAACACTTGGTGACGTGGCGAGTCCCATAAGTGCAGTTCAAGCTGGTGAGGTGGCAAGCACAAGTAGTGTCCCGCTGCCACCAAGAAGACAAACACAGGCCTGTCGTGCCCATAGTGCCCTTCCTGCTGCATTCGCCAATCCTAATTGGGAACCCACTGCTTCTGCAGCGCCCGTACTTCCCCCATTCACATCCCCAACCAAATGCAGTCGGCTGCATGAGAGGCATTTTTATGTCCTCCCGAGTACCCCTACCTAACGAACCCCCAAAAAAGATGTCGTGTCTGCAGCAAGCGCGAATATAGGCGTGACACCCTCTATTATTGTCCCTCCTGTCCTGACAATCCTGGTCTTTGCATTGGTGAATGTTTTGAACGCTACCATTCATTAGTTGAGTATTAGCGTAGGGTACAGCATTGCACAGACTAGGCACACTTTCACAGGGTCTCCCAAGATGCCATCGCATTTTGAGCGACCCGAACCTGGAACCGGTTACAGTTATAAAAGTTAGTTACAAAAAAAGTGTAAAAAAAAAAATATAAAATAAAAAAAAATAGTTGTCGTTTTATTGTTCTCTCTCTCTCTATTCTCTCTCTCTTGTTCTGCTCTTTTTTACTGTATTCTATTCTGCAATGTTTTATTGTTATTATGTTTTATCATGTTTGCTTTTCAGGTATGCAATTTTTTATACTTTACTGTTTACTGTGCTTTATTGTTAACCATTTTTTTGTCTTCAGGTACGCCATTCACGACTTTGAATGGTTATACCAGAATGATGCCTGCAGGTTTAGGTATCATCTTGGTATCATTCTTTTCAGCCAGCGGTCGGCTTTCATGTAAAAGCAATCCTAGTGGCTAATTAGCCTCTAGACTGCTTTTACAAGCCGTGGGAGGGAATGCCCCCCCCACCGTCTTCCGTGTTTTTCTCTGGCTCTCCTGTCTCAACAGGGAACCTGAGAATGCAGCCGGTGATTCAGCCAGCTAACCATAGAGCTGATCAGAGACCAGAGTGGCTCCAAACATCTCTATGGCCTAAGAAACCGGAAGCTACGAGCATTTTATGACTTAGATTTCGCCGGATGTAAATAGCGCCATTGGGAAATTGGGGAAGCATTTTATCACACCGATCTTGGTGTCATCAGATGCTTTGAGGGCAGAGGAGAGATCTAGGGTCTAATAGACCCCAATTTTTTCAAAAAAGAGTACCTGTCACTACCTATTGCTATCATAGGGGATATTTACATTCCCCGAGATAACAATAAAAATGATTAAAAAAAAAAAAAATGAAAGGAACAGTTTAAAAATAAGATAAAAAAGCAAAAAAATAATAAAGAAAAAAAAAAAAAAAAAAAAAAGCACCCCTGTCGCCCCCTGCTCTCGCGCTAAGGCGAACGCAAGCGGTGGTCTGTCGTCAAACGTAAACAGCAATTGCACCATGCATGTGAGGTATCGCCGCGAAGGTCAGATCGAGGGCAGTAATTTTTGCAGTAGACCTCCTCTGTAAATCTAAAGTGGTAACCTGTAAAGGCTTTTAAAGGCTTTTAAAAATGTATTTATTTTGTTGCCACTGCACGTTTGTGCGCAATTTTAAAGCATGTCATGTTTGGTATCCATGTACTCGGCCTAAGATCATCTTTTTTATTTCATCAAACAATTGGGCAATATAGTGTGTTTTAGTGCATTAAAATTGAAAAAAGTGTGTTTTTTCCCCAAAAAATGCGTTTGAAAAATCGCTGCGCAAATACTGTGTGAAAAAAAAAAATGAAACACCCACCATTTTAATCTGTAGGGCATTTGCTTTAAAAAAATATATAATGTTTGGGGGTTCAAAGTAATTTTTTTGCAAAAAAAAATAACTTTTTCATGTAAACAATGAGTGTCAGAAAGGGCTTTGTCTTCAAGTGGTTAGAAGAGTTGGTGATGTGTGACATAAGCTTCTAAATGTTGTGCATAAAATGCCAGGACAGTTCAAAACCCCCCCAAATGACCCCATTTTGGAAAGTAGACACCCCAAGCTATTTGCTGAGAGGCATGTCGAGTCCATGGAATGTTTTATATTGCGACACAAGTTGCGGGAAAGAGACAAATTTTTTTTTTTTTTTTTGCACAAAGTTGTCACTAAATGATATATTGCTCAAACATGCCATGGGTATATGTGAAATTACACCCCAAAATACATTCTGCTGCTTCTCCTGAGTACGGGGATACCACATGTGTGAGACTTTTTGGGAGCCTAGCCGCGTACGGGACCCCGAAAACCAAGCACCGCCTTCAGGCTTTCTAAGGGCGCGAATTTTTGATTTCACTCTTCACTGCCTATCACAGTTTCGGAGGCCATGGAAAGCCCAGGTGGCACAAAACCCCCCCAAATGACCCCATTTTGGAAAGTAGACACCCAAAGCTATTTGCTGAGAGGTATAGTGAGTATTTTGCAGACCTCACTTTTTGTCACAAAGTTTTGAAAATTGAAAAAGAAAAAAAAAAAGTTTTTTCTTGTCTTTCTTCATTTTCAAAAACAAATGAGAGCTGCAAAATACTCACCATGCCTCTCAGCAAATAGCTTGGGGTGTCTACTTTCCAAAATGGGGTCATTTGGGGGGGTTTTGTGCCACCTGGGCATTCCATGGCCTCCGAAACTGTGATAGGCAGTGAAGAGTGAAATCAAAAATTTACACCCTTAGAAATCCTGAAGGCGGTGCTTGGTTTTCGGGGCCCCGTACGCGGCTAAGCTCCCAAAAAGTCCCACACATGTGGTATCCCCATACTCAGGAGAAGCAGCTGAATGTATTTTGGGGTGCAATTCCACATAGGCCCATGGCCTGTGTGAGCAATATATCATTTAGTGACAACTTTTTGTAAATATTTTTATTTTTTTTGTCATTATTCAATCACTTGGGACAAAAAAAATAAATATTCAATGGGTTCAACATGCCTCTCAGCAATTTCCTTGGGGTGTCTACTTTCCAAAATGGGGTCATTTGGGGGGGTTTTGTACTGCCCTGCCATTTTAGCACCTCAAGAAATGACATAGGCAGTCATAAACTAAAAGCTGTGTAAATTACAGAAAATGTACCCTAGTTTGTAGACGCTATAACTTTTGCGCAAACCAATAAATATATGCTTATTGACATTTTTTTTACCAAAGACATGTGGCCGAATACATTTTGGCCTAAATGTATGACTAAAATTTAGTTTATTGGATTTTTTTTATAACAAAAAGTAGAAAATATCATTTTTTTTCAAAATTTTCGGTCTTTTTCCGTTTATAGCGCAAAAAATAAAAACTGCAGAGGTGATCAAATACCATCAAAAGAAAGCTCTATTTGTGGGAAGAAAAGGACGCAAATTTCGTTTGGGTGCAGCATTGCATGACCGCGCAATTAGCAGTTAAAGCGACGCAGTGCCAAATTGGAAAAAAGACCTCTGGTCCTTAGGCAGCATAATGGTCCGGGGCTCAAGTGGTTAAATAAGCTGAAATTAGAAGTTGATTGGTTACTATGCACAGCTGCACTAGATTCTGTGTCCTCCAGCTTTAGTAAATTTCCTCCAATGTGCCATGCATAATATTTTTAAACATCCTCAAAGTTTTGTTAGGAATTGTGAAAACATAAAAATAGGATAAGGGGGCAACATCAAGACTCAACATTTAAAGAATTGGAGAACTATCTTTTCTTTTTTTCACCCCTTGTGTCAATCTTAGAAAATTTGTGGCTAAGTTGGGCAAGGAAACTGTAAGATGCAGGGGGTATTGAGAGCAAAAAGAATGCTCTTTATAGTCAGTAGGGTTCAGCTCAGGTGTGTTCGGATTCTAGTCTAAACCCACCTAAGCAATTCTGCCACTGTCCTTGGTCAATCACAATGCATTGCCTGCCCAGCAGCCATACATATACAAGTGAAGGAACTCCGTAGAATGAAGAAATGCTTTCTCCCGCCTGCTGTAGCCCGAGATGACATAATGGCATCATTCTTGCAGTGGGCTTCTCTCAGCAATAGTTTGTATTGTATATTTTATATTTCAAAATACAATAAATGGGAATTTACTTTGTCAGTGTGAGACACCCTTGTAAAAAATGTATTATATTGCAGCTTACCAATTCTTAGATGTGGTGGCTGGTTCATTTTCTTATTTAGGATTATTTCTTTATTTTCAATTAGTGATCTAGTCAGTAAGTCTCCTATGTCTTAACTTCCTTTTACAGACAAAGCTGTCTAGCACAATTGGCAGTTAGAGGGTTGAGACAAACTGTTTGACATTGACAGGGGTGCTTACAATGGTCAGGTTTTAATCATATAGGTAAAACTTTTATCTCAAATGAAAAAAAGACTGTTGCTGTAACTGCTTATTCGGCTTTAGTTTATTAGTCAAGCCCATCTAAATCTGCTAGTGCATATAATACTACATTCAGTTTGACAATGCTGCTGTTCAAAAATGTCTCTGTTGCTCCTCAAACCAGAGTGTAGAGACCCAAATGAAACCATCAAATCACCCATTTAATGAAAAAAAAAAAAGAAAAAGAAAACAAATGCAGCCAAAACATTTAAGGATTGGTAAGCTGCAGTATATTTCATTTTTGTTGATGGGATTGATACCACTTTAAATGACAACATAAGCTTTCTACCTGCAGAAGCCACTGCCATCTCTTTCCCGGGAGGTTTTCAGTCAGGATTCGGGGGGAATTGGCTGACCTGCTTCTGCATGTAATCTGCATTCATCTCGCTGAGCCCATCACTTTGGAACGCCCACCCGGAGGCTGCATTCTATGTATTGAATTGGTGCCTTCCTGGTTACCTCCTAAGCTTGATTGGCTAATCAGTTGTATACCTGTATACCTGTATAAGTCCAATCTTTCCGGTAAGAGACTGGTATTTCTGGTGGTGGATTCTCTGTGCTACTCACTATTCACTCTGATGCTTGCTCAAGATCTCAGTGATTGTCACATACTTGTTTTGGATCACTCACTTTTGGGACTTATTATGACCTCATGTGGTCCTTCATCATCACATATGGTCACTAATTTCTACTGAATTTATACTATTGTATTTTTCATTATGTTTACTTATATTTTATATTAATTATATGTCACTATATTTTTCAATATTCTCACGTTTGATTTTTTGACCACTCTCATTTTCAATATTGTCGATAATTTTCATTCTTGACATTAGTTTGTTTATAGCACTGCACAATTTTTTTAACTTTTTATCTGTTAACAACTGTAGTAGTAAAATACAGTTACAGTATTAAAAAAATAAACTAGCCTGGTGTCCCCTATGACGTCGTACTTGGAAGTGTCTGCTGTAGATACTGATCCTTAATTTCTTATGTGCTCACACAATTCCATATCTTCTGATGGCCTGGGGAAGGGGGGAGTGAGTGTGAATGGATGCTGTGTATGTGTCATGAAAGTTTGTTTGTTTCCTTTTTTTGCTAATAATAAGGTATGGTACCTACCCATTTCTCATACTATTGGCTTTCTCTGTATTTGTACTGAATATGTATTATAATCTGTAAGTCAGGTGAAGCCTGCTTTGTTTTGGGCTTTTTGGTTCTGTTGTATCTGTACCTTGTGTAAAACTTAAATAAACACATATCGCTGTGGGGTAGCACAGTGGCTTAGTGGTCAGCACTAAGCCACTGTGCTACTGCAGCATTAGGTTCATTTGTTCCAGCTCTAACCACAATGCCACTGTGCTGTTCTCCCTGTGCTTGCATGAGTTTCCTTCTATTTGAGAGACATGCTGAGATAGATAGATAGATAGATAGATAGATAGATAGATAGATAGATAGATAGATAGATAGATAGATAGATAGATAGATAGATAGATAGATAGATAGATAGATAGATAGATAGGGCTACAGGGCTTTTTTTCAGCTGGAACTTGGTAGAACTCAGTTCCACCACCTTTGGCTCAGGCCCTCTGCTCCCTGCTCACCATTATCACTAGTAAACACAGGAAGTCTGGCTTCTGTGTTTACAAGTGACAGCCTGTCTCCCAATGGCTCCCATAGATCTGATCTCCTGAGTGGCTCCCTCTGAGTGCAGGTTGGGGACAAGGGAAATGTAGGTGCCCAGGGTGCAGTGCCGATGCCGACACCCCCACTGGATGGTCTCCCTGCAAGTGAGAGAGGCAGAGCCACCTACAGTAGGTGAGGAGGTACTAGAGTGGACTGGGTGCTTCAGTTTAATATAGCAACAAAAGTAAGACACGTAAGAGATGGTGGAGTGGGAGGAGAAGATGGGGCAGTGGAGGGGAGGGTTGTATGTGGGGGTCAGACCTGAAGAGGGGTGAAAGTGTAATGTGGCTGGGGGTTGCCGAGGTAAGCAACTGGGGAAGAAGGCTGAACTCTGCACTTTGTACGTAGCAAACCCCTTAAACTCTGTACATAGCACACCCCTGAACTCTGCACTATGTACGTAATGCACCCCTGAACTCTGTACATAGCACACATAGCAAACCCCTGAACTCTGCACTATGTACATCGCGCACCCCTGATCTCTTCACTATGTACATAGCGCACTCCTGAACTCTTCACTATGTAGGTAGCGCACCCCTGAACTCTTCACTATGTACATAGTGCACTCCTGAACTCTTCACTATGTACATAGCGCACTACTGAACTCTTCACTATGTATGTAGCACACTCCTGCACTCTGCACTAACACCCATCCAAACTCTACACTTTGTACGTAATGCACTCCTGGTATTTAATGCCCCTTTAAGACCCTCCCACTGTTTGTGAAATTTGTCCTCACCCACTAATTTATGCAGTTTGGAGGGTGAAAATGGGGGTTTTGAGGGTTCGTGCTTGAGTTCCTGTACCTATTTTCTAAGAAAAATGGCCCTGTATATATATATATATATATATATATATATATATATATATATTATATATATATATATATATAGAACAAAGTCAGAGAGGATTGCTGTACATTAAATGTATTGCGAAAAATAAAAATATACAAACATGTCAAAAGTATTCCATGATATGACAGTTTCGGAATAACATGATCACGCTAGCCCAAAACTGTCATATCATGGAATACCTTTGACATGTTTGTATATTTTTATTTTCCTCAATACATTTTATGTGCAGCTATCCTCTTTGACTTTTTTCTATATATGGGCCTTGGGACGGCCTGATTGCTTTACACTGTGGGATTGCCAAGGTGCTGCTCACCACACCTGTTTTGTATATACAATTTTATATAAGTATTTTCCATTTGCCCGCCTATACTTAAGCATTAATGAACTCTGGTTATGAAATAGTTAGGAAGTTGTAGGTGGTTCAAACCGTTCAGATTCGTTTTTAAATGGAAATATTGATATTGCATGTACATTTCACTGGCAATGTAAAAAGTTAGCAGGGGGAATGCATACAAATATTTTTTTTGCTCTCACTTCCATACTGATTCAGATGCATCCTGTTGCTTTAAATACTTTACACAATTGTATCCATGAGATTTTAGTTAATATCCCCTCATGGTCTCATTTTATTAGTTTTCTATGACGAAAATGTGCTTAGCATACTGCAGGCTTCCTGGGCTGCTTTTGTGTTCTGTTCCTGGCTCACAGGTTGGAGAGATAATGATATTTAAGAAAACACCTTCACTGCTCTTTCTGCATTTTGCTCTATTTAAAATGCTGCTATGGAGATCACTCTTCCCTCTTAATGGAGAGGACAGAAATTGGCGACAACGTGAGGAGGTTATTGAAAAGCACACAGCGTTCTCTTGTATTGTCCTGTACAGGAGATGGAGGGGGTTGAGATGTTCTCTATGAACAAATGTTATTTTATTCCACTTACTAAATGGTTTTACACTGTATAAAAAGTCATTTCAAGCAACTACAACTTCATCCATAGAAATATTAAACTGATACACTTACACGTTGAAGAGGGATTGCAGAATTCAGATGTTACATATTTGAGAGCGATAGTATATTAGCAATATACTGAACTTTAAAAACCAAATTCAACCTTTTCCATTACTTTTCTAATATTGTTGATTGAGAAAAAAGCAAAGCAAAATTAAAGTGAAGTACTTTCCAATTCACTATAAAAGTGTGTCTGTGGAGGAAAGTGACTATCAGATAAATTACCTGGGTCTATCAATCTACAGGCGAATAATACTAATTGCAATTGAATATATGGTTTATAGTATAAAAACAATTAAACACACATTTAAAGATATACTTCTTTTTATTTTTTAATTCTTTATTTAAATCAGACAAGCATGTCCATACATAAACAAAAAAGATCAGAAAAAGTACAAACAGTTGAAATACAATCGATAAACTAATATTCTCAAACAAGTTTAAAATTACCAAGGGCCCCATCTTTTTTTTTTTTTTGGAAAATTCTCTTTATTATTTGCAAAAAACAATTAGAATACACAAATAAAACATTTAGGACCACTAACCACAATATGGTAAGCCATCCCACAAATAAAACAAAAGTAAGAATTACACAAAAAGAAAAAAGTGCATTACACTTTATTTAAATCAGACAAGCATGTCCATACATGAACAAAAAAGATCAGAAAAAAGTACAAACAGTTGAAATACAATCGATAAACTAATATTGTCAAACAAGTTTAAAATTACCAAAGGCTCCATCTTTTTTTTTTTTGGAAAATTCTCTTTATTATTTGCAATAAACAATTACAATACACAAATAAAACATTTAGGACCACCAACCACAATATGGTAAGCCATCCCACAAATAAAACAAAAGTAAGAATTACACAATAAGAAAGAAGTGCATTACACTGAACAATGAACAATGCCTGTGAAACTTGCCACCTTGACCCGTACAACTTCCTCAGTAAAGACACAAACCTCCCTATATACAAATAGCAAAAATAAAATGATCCTTAGAAAGAAAAACCCACACCCTTCAGAGGAAAGACCGTTAACCTGCCCCATCGGGGTCAATGGGGGTACATATCAAAAACTCATATAAAGGAAAAGATAGCACTAAATGATGTTAAAACTAGTCTGTAACCATGAGAGGAGAAGCCATCCATCCCCCCAAACCTTATCAAACTTAAGTAGCAAACCCCTATTCAAATATGTGGCTTTATAAAAGGGTAAGGCTTTGTTCATCAAAACGTTCCAGGACTCTACAGATGGAGGATTAGCAAGAGCTCCATCTTGATCGGAACCCAACTGCCCATGATGGACAAGGACTGCTTATCATTTAACCACTAAGCCACCGCCCACCGTCATATGGCAGCGGGACGAGGCATCTCTTGTTCTGGACGGACGTCATATGACGTGAACAACTGCCCGCTGCGTCGCTCGGGACCCGGTGCGCGTGCCCGGCGGCCGCGATGGCCGCCGGGCACCTGCGATTGCCAGGTAACAGAGCAGGACCGTGGATCTGTGTATGTAAACACAGATCCACGTCCTGTCAGAGAGGAGAGGAGACCGATGGTGTGTCCCTTGTACATAGGGACACCGATCGGTCTCCTCCCATAGTGAGTCACCTCCCCCCACAGTTAGAATCACCTCCCTAGGTCATACATTAACCCCTCGATCGCCCCCTAGTGTTAACCCCTTCCCTGCCAGTCACATTTACACAGTAATCAATGCATGTTTATAGCACGGATCGCTGTATAAATGTGAATGGTCCCAAAAATGTGTCAAAAGTGTCCAATATGTCCACTGCAATATCGCAGTCACAATAAAAATCGCAGATCGCCGCCATTACTAGTAAAAAAATAAATAAATAAAAATGCTATAAATCTATCCCCTATTTTGTAGACGCTATAACTTTTGCGCAAACAAATCAATATACGCTTATCGCAATTTTTTTTTACCAAAAATATGTAGAAGAATACGTATTGGCCTAAACTGAGAAAAAAAATTTGTTAAAAAAAAAAATTGGATATTTATTATAGCAAAAAGTAAAAAATATTGTGTTTTTTCAAAATTGTCCCTCTTCTTTTGTTTATAGCGCAATAAATAAAAACCACAGAGGTGATCAAATACCATCAAAAAAATGCTCCCTTTGTGGGGAAAAAATGATAAAAATTTCATTAGGGTGCAGTGTAACATGACCGCGCAATTGTCATTCAAAGTGCGACAGTGCTGAAAACTGAAAAATGGCTTGGGCAGGAAGGGGGTAAAAATGCCCTGTATTGAGGTGGTTAAAGAGGATAAACTGTAAGAACATACTGTATAATGTCTGGGAAATTTTAAGGAGCAAAAAAATAATTCAGCTATATTATAACAAGAGATCAAGGAACGGTTAAAAAAGATATACTTCTGACCATGACTTGCTTCTTTGTCAGAAAATTGTGAAGTCTGATCAGCCCTACAGTACTGGTAGCAACATGATTTTGCTTTATGTCAAAAACAGATAGAACTAAAAGGTTAGCATACAGTGGTTGTATACCCTTTTTTACATTTTTTTACATTTTTTACCTTTTTACCTATAGGTAAGCCTATAATAAGGTTTACCTGTATGTAACATGAATATCTCCTAAACCTACACGATTTAGGAGATATTCACCTTGCATGCAGTTGCTAACGTCAGAACTGAGGACTCCCGTGCGCGTTGACTGGGAATGCGACCTCGTTCTAAGGTAAGTATTTCATAATAGAGCTAGTATGCGGTGCATACTAGCTCATTATGCCTTTGCCTTTACAGTTTTTTCTTTGTTTAAACTGCTTTAAAACAATTAGGGAGAATGCATATTAAAGTTGGAAAATAGGGTTTCCATGGTGGTATGATTTGAGCAGCCATGCACTGAAGCTCAGGCATTAGCAAAGTCTGCAGTCAGAATTAATGACTGACTTTGGTGTTCACAATGCAATCCAAGTGACCTATCCTTGCTTTCATTCTCATGACGGAGAAACAGCTTTTCACTGGGTCTCCCTAATAAAGTGGACAAGTATAATAAAATCTCACCTAATCCCCCTTCCCTCCCTAACTCTTCACTAATTGTTTGAGGTGAACTTAAATTTTGAGTCTAGTTTCGCTTCACGCACTGAAATGTGACCAGGCTATGGACATACGGGTATTTATATATTTTTTAACAGGAAATAGATGAGCTTTAAAATATGTCTCCATTGATCTCTGTACCTGAAAGCACTGTTAAGCAATTCATCCTTAAACTTAAAAAAGGAGCATTGAAAGAGTCCATGTTCTCAGCTCAGCTCACCCTGTTTACTTACAGATCAAAAGGCTGGAAAGGTGCTGAGTCACTGCTGGGTTGGAGAGAAATGTGAGCTGACTTCTGTGCTTTTGAAATTTTGAGGAAGTATTATTCAACAGTACATGCAGCTACATAGGTCAATGAGAGCTTGTTTTAAAGCTCATTTACTGTTTGTTAGTCACATGTAAAAATGTAAACACCCATATCCATATCAATAGTCTGCCCATAAGATTGTTGGTGCCACTAGCTACTGCATGTCTAGTTTTATAGCATCACTTCAGTGAAATAAAAATATGCCCTATAGAATAAAATGGTGGGTGTTGCACAGCAGTTTTTCAAACGCAATTTAAAAAAAAAAAAAACACTTTCATGAATAAAAAAAAAAAAAAACACTAAAGATAGCCCAGTTTTTAATATATTGTGAAAGATGATGTTACACAGAGTAAATAGATACCTAACATGTCACGCTTTAAAATTGTGTCGGCCCGTGGAATGGCGGCAAACTACGGTGATTAAAATTCCCCATAGGTGATGCTTTACAGGTAACTAGTTTAGAGTTGCACAGGAGATCTGGAGTTAGAGATATTGCTCTCACTCTGATGTTCATGACAATACCTCACATGTGTGGTGCGATCACCGTTTGTATATCCGTGCGGGAGCAACGTATGCGTTCGCATTAGCGTGTAAGTATGGGTAGGATGGGGCACGTAAAAAAAAAAAAAAAAATCATATTTTATTATTTACTTTATACAGAAGTTTATTTTTTACACTTTTTTTTTTTGGATACATTTTATTGCTATCACAAGGGATGAACAACATAGGCCACTCATAGATCGGTCTGATCGGCTGCTTTCCTGGCCGCTGGTGGCCAGGCAAACACAGAGGCGGAACTGGAAGTGACGACACAACTTGCTCCCGGTTTCTGGGGTTACAGAGAGAGGGGAATGATGTCAGCCCCTCTCTCTCTCTCTTTGTTCAGGGTAGCCATTGCTGCCGGCTGCATCGCTCCCGGGCAATGGAACGATAGAGCCCAGGAGAGGCAGAGGCGGCAGCGGGAGGGGGGTAGGACCCTTTCCGCCACCCGCAGAAGTGATCGTGTGGCTAATTTGCTACACGGATTACTTCTGCATGTAAGAAAATCGCCAGGTGAAAATATACAGACCGGAATGATGCCTGTAGGTGCAGGCATTATTCCGGTATAACCACTGAAACCGAGGGAAGTCCATGGAATTTTTACAGACAAGTGACATATAAATTTACAGACACTGCTAGAGTGGAGGAATTTGAGAGAGGACATAGGGGTTTATTTACTAAAGGCAAATAAACTGTGCACTTTGCAAATTGCAGTTGCACTCTGCAAGTACAGGTGTTCCAGATCTTCGTAAATGAGGTAAAGCTTCACTTTGCACAAAATACTCAAATCACATGCAAGGAAAATTAAAAAAACTGAATTTTTGCTTCCACACGATAGGATGCTGAAAGCCAGCAGAGCTTTTGCTCATTTAATAAGTTCCCAACAACTGCTCTTGCAGAATGCAACTGCACTTTGCAAAGTGCACAATCTATTTGCCTTTAGTAAATCAACCCCAGAGTCTCAAGCCACCCAGTTAAAGTAACAAGGTTAGAGATAATGATAAATGGGTCTCCAAGCAATAATTTTATATCATAATGTAGCTTTGCTTTATTAGCATATTAAGTTTTATGCTGTGGAATGTTAGTTTTAGCACTTCAAGTGGCCTAAACCTCCTAAAAATTTTAATTAACTTGGAATTGTATGCAGTTTTAAGCTGGTAAACTATCAGCAAGGCCCAAAAGCTCCTATAGGTGCTTGTGCATGTTTTCAGTTTACAGAGCAACCTGGGCACCCCCACACCTGGGATGCACTTTAATGCAAATAGTGTTAGATCTTGAAGTTGTAGTTAGGCTCATACTGTCTTCCCTGCTAGACCTCACTATTGGTCCTAAGTTGTAAGAGGATATCTCACTGACCAATAGGGGATTCCTTAACTCCTTTGCGCCTAAGGTAAAACAAATGTTAATGCCTAAGCACGATTTTGCAACTTTCACACGTGTTAGTAAAACTGTATCCAGGTGGATTATACCACATTTTTTTCCTGATTATTATCAACAGAAAACTGACCTAAATTGTAAAAACAAAAAAAAACAAAAAAACATTTAGCTGTATATTACCTACTACTATAACCTTCCACCAAAGTACAACCCAAAATAAATTCTCCTGCAAATCACAGCGATACCACATATGTGTATGTTAGTTGTTGTTTGTACCCGAAGTACAGCCAGAAACAATAGTGCACATTTTGCTTTTGTTTAATTCTACCTAAGGCTGGGTTTCCTCGCATCCAATTCCCATAGCAGGAGATTGTGACCGATTCTCTATGGAGTCAGTTCACACATCTCCGGAGCAGCTCCAAATCTTGTATGTCTTCTGGTCTGTTTCAGGTCCGAATTCAGCCAAAAATTCATAAATCTGACCTGAAACACTGAATGAGGACGAACCGGACTGTGAGGCGGAGCGTGCTGCAATGTGAACCCAGCCTAAAACACACTGACACTGACATTAACTGAAACTGGTAATATTTTTGAAAAAAATTCTTCCCAAAAAAATACTTGCATGACCTTGACCCAAACACTAACCCTGGCACTGGCCTAGATCAAACCTTGATCTAGGTATTTTTTTGTATTTTTGTATTTTATTTTTTTACTATTATTATTTTTTTCACATACAGATGTTTTTTTCTCTTTGCAAGGAGAGAAAGATACGATGTATCTCTCCCCTACATTCTGAAAGAGAAAACACGGTGGCAGGTTTCACAATGACTGATCACTATGATAGCCAAGCAATGATCTCCTGCACTCCGGTGTTTCGCTACACACAGATGATGTGGTCTATTCTTAAATAAAAGGCAATTTCTATGGTCTTGCAGCCCTCTTCAGAACAATGGGTGTTCATACAACTAAAGAAAAAATTAAAAAAGGAGAGGGCGCACCGACCTAGTGCATTAACAAAACAAAGGTTTATTAAAAGTATAAAAACAAAGATACTGTCAGAGGAACCGCAGACCGCCTAGGCTCTGAGGAAAGGGGTGCGCCCCTGAAACGCGTCAGCCGTTCAGCCGTGTGGGGTGCCATCGTCTACTTTTCGTTATCAGACAGCGAAGGACACAGCTGCTACCATTAAGAAAAGCCTGTTTTTAATGCTCGCTTGTGAGTAGTATCTTTGTTTTTACTTTTAATAAACCTTTGTTTTGGTAATGCACTAGGTCGATGCGCCCTCTCCTTTTTTCATTTGATCACTATGATAGCCAATCAGAGGCTATCACAGCAATCAGGTGACCCAGAATTGGAAGTTCCAGATCCCGATCATTAGTACAGGGCCCGGTGCTCTCGGTGAGATCCCAGTCTCTGTGCTGGGAGGACGCCGTGCGGAGCTGGAGTTGCTGTAGCTCATTAACAGTCCACATCTTTTTTATACAGGATTTTATGCAGGTTAGATAGGAGGAGGGAGGAGGGAACATTTTATAGGAACAAATGATTTGGGGAGCCATGTCATCTGCTGGTGTTGGCCCACTGTGTTTTATCAAGTCCAAAGTCAGCGCAGCCCTCTACCAGGAAATTCTAGAGCACTTCATGCTTCCCTCTGCTGACCAGCTTTATGGAGATGCTGAATTCATTTTCCAGCAGGACTTGGCACCTGCCCACACTGCCAAAATTACCAATACCTGGTTTAATGATCATGGTATCACTGTGCTTGATTGGCCAGCAAACTTGCCTGACCTAAACCACATAGAGAATCTGTGGGGTATTGTCAAGAGGAAGATGAGAGACACCAGACCCAACAATGCAGATGAGATGAAAACTGCTATCAAAGTAACCTGGGCTTCCATAACACCTCAGCAGTGCCACAGGCTGATCGCCTCCATGCCACGCCGCGTTGATGCAGCAATTTGTGCAAAAGGATCCCCAACCAAGTATTGAGCGCATAATATACTGTACATGGACATACTTTTCTGTAAGCCAACATTTCTGTATTAAAAATCCTTTTTTTTATTGGTCTTATGTAATATTCTAATTTTCTGAGATACTGAATTTTGGGTTTTCACTAGCTGTAAGCCATAATCATCAAAATCTATATAAAATATATGAGGGTCAATTTTTGAATTGAATTACTGAAATAAATTAACTTTTTGATGATATTCTAATTTTATGAGATGCGCCTGTATATAATGTGGTCATTGCACTGAAAAGTTTGGAGATCCCTGCTCTAGAGGGAGAGAGGGGGTACATTTTAATAATGCCAGGACATGCACTATAAGACGTTTCCTGCAGTATTGAACTGCAAAGTTATGTAGGGAAGTGTAGTTCTTATTAACTGGAGAACACCTATAAAAAGATTGTTAGAGGGCACTGTGACACACAAATCTTTTTTTATTTGACAGTTTTTATTTTTCGTTAGTAAATCCAATCTTACTACTACTGAGCTATTGCCACTGAAAAATAACAAGCAATCTTTCAGTATTCTCTTTTTCAATAACTATGTGGATGACTGATATTTACCTTATGCTAGTATATCTGTGATAACTACCAACCAAGTCAAACTTACAAAGTCACCTGTAGACATGGGCCGAACACCCCCCTGTTCGGTTTGCAGCAGAACTCCTGAACAAGGCAAATGTTCTAACCCGAACGGCGAACCCCATTGAAGTCTATGGGAGCCAAGCAGGAAAAATCAAAAGTGCCCATTTTGAAGGCGTATATGCAAGTCATTGATCATAAAAGGGGTATGGAGGTCTGGGTACTGCCCTGGGGGGTATGTATCAATGCAAAAACAATTTTTTTTAAAAACGATCGTTTTTTCAGGAGCAGTGATTTTAATTATGCTTAAAGTGCAACAAAAAAATTGAAAAATTCCTTTAACCGCTTCTGGACCGCCCACCGTACAGATACTGCGGCAGGGCGGCCTAGCTGCGCAAAATCACATACCTATACGTGATTTTGTGCACGTGGTGAAGAGGGCACGCATGCCACTCTCGCTATGATTGGACACAGCGGTAGCCAATCAGCGGGAAGGAGGCCGCGACCCGCCAATTGTTCATAGGAGACACGGGGTAGCGGTGTGCTTATGTAAACAAGGCACACCACTGATCTGACCACCGCAGCTGTAGATTCTGCTTACCAGACGGCAAGCTTAAAAGGCAGATGGCTATAACCCAGCCTAGGCCTTTTAGCTTGCAGATGACCACAATAGGGACGGTGATTCGAATGGTGCAGATCGCTCCCTTTGTCCCGCTACAGTGTCCGTACACTCAATTGGGTGCTTTTCTTGTAGATTTCAATTTATTTCTGGTTGCTGCGCATGAATTTGGCCATTCTTTGGGTCTTGATCACTCTAATAATCCCAGAGCTTTGATGTTTCCAACCTATCGCTGTGTGAACACAGACAACTTCCGATTGTCTCAAGGGATGTTCACATAGCGATTGGAAACATCAAAGCTCTGGGATCTGCCTTTTAAGCTTGTCGTCTGGTAAGCAGAATCTACAGCTGTGGTGGTCGGGCACTTTTCTTGTTTGTGTGTGAACACTACGATGGTATTAAGGCCTCAAATACTTTAAATGGATTTCCATGACATTTTTTGTGGACATATACAGCGAAAATTTTTAGCGCAGCTTTTTTAATTTTATTGGACTCTCTGTGTTATTGCACTGTATGACTGTATGCTGCTGCTTTTCTACAAGTTTATTCACTTGATTAATTTTTTTCTAGCGCGCAATCCTCATTTACACACCACTGATCTGTCAGTAAGGAAAAGAGAGATCTTCTGTTTCAACTAAGCTGAAACGCAATCTCTGTTTTCCTCCAGTGTAACACCCCCCCACAGTTAGAAAGCACCTCCCTAGGACACACTTAACCCCTTGATCGCCCCCTAGTGTTAACCCCTTCCCTTCCCTGCCATTGTTGCTGCTATTTTTGTGTTTATAGAATTGAAAAAAAAAAATGCTGAGGTGATCAAATAACACCAAAAGAAAGCTCTATTTGTAGGGAAAAAAAGGACATACATTTTATTTGGGTACAGCGTCGCATGACCGCACAATTGTCAGTTAAAGCAATGCAGTGCCGTATCGCAAAAAATTGCCTGGTCGGGAAGTAGGTAAAACCTTCCTTGGGCTAAAGTGGTTAAATATAGTGCCTGGGGGGTCCCCTTAATGTGCCTGTAAAGTGGTGCATCTGTAACATGCATAAAACATGCTGCAGCAAAAAAGACATTTCTAAAGAAAAAAAAAACAAGTCAAATCCCATTTAAAATGACTCACGGTTGCAATTGCCGGCACCCGGTTATTGAAAAAATAACAAGGGACAATTGGCGCGGGGTCACCCCTAGTCCATACTAGGCCTTTCAGGTCTGGTATAGATTTGGAGGGGAACCTCACGTTAAAATTTTATAAAAAACAGCGTGGGTTCCCCCCAAAATCCATACCAGGCCCTTACCTGGGCATGCAGCCAGGCAGGTCAGGAAAGGGGGGGCTTATGGGCTGCGGGGAGGCCACGTAGTTTTTTTCTTAATTTTTTTAATAGCCACTTTTTGTTTTTATAATTCAGCTGTTAGTGGAGAAACCCATTGACAGCTGATGACTCATTGGTTGTTAAGGACGCCGAGGCCAGCTTCCCAGCCCCACTAATTAACAACCAGCTTAAATTGTTCCCTGATTGGGCAAAGCTTTGCCCAATCAGGGTGCAGAATGCACTGTGCAGCGCTCAGTGCATTGCAGGGTGTTTGTCGGGGCGAATACCCTGCTAATTCGGATGTTCGGCGAACGGCCAAAGAGGCAATTGTTCGGCACAAAATCATGCTCAGGTCAAACCATTTGCCCTTCCCTAGTCACCTGTGCAAGGTACAGAAAAAGCCTGAAAATATGATCAGTTGTGAGTGCTTGAAAAGAGCACCTAAATGTTTCAATGCCTCCCCTCCCAACAGCATGTAAACTCAGCAATCATAGTTCATATTCTTAAACCAGAGGTAAGTTAAAAAGTCAATGGTCAGTAGGTGAAGAAAATGCTCCAGTATCAGTGGTCAGTTGGTGGCTGGAAAGAAAAACTCTTCTACATTGGTGATCAGTAGGAGGAGGAGGAAAAAAATTCCATGATGTCATTTTTAGGAGTTAGGAAAAAATGATTTGGTGTCAGTGGTAGGAAAAAAGGCCCTTGTGTTAGTTATCAGTAGGTGGGCCTCATGGTCAGTAGGAGGAACAAGTGTCTCATCAGTGCTCATTGGGAAGAACAAATGCCCTACTGTCAGTGGGCAGTAAGAGGGAGAAAAATGCCTTGATACCAGTTGTCAGTATGAGATAAAAAGACATTTGTCAGTGGTCATTAGGCGGGGGGGGGGTTGCCTTCTCAGTGGTCAGTAGGAGGACAAATGTCCCCGGTATCAGTGGTCAATAAAAGGAAAATTGCCCCGGTGTCAATATTCAGGTAAAGGAAAAAATGCATTGGTGGTCAGTAGGAGGAAGAATTACCCTGACTTTGGTTTTAGTGGTTTGAAAAATATTAGGGACTCCTCGTCCTCGGGTTGCCCAGGGGGGGTGATGCCAGGGGGTTGGTGACACTGTGGGTTCTGGGGGGCACTACTGGGTTCTTCAGAAGACTATGGAGGCACTGTGGTGGCCTGAGGGACTGGTAGAGGACATTGTGAAAAGAAGAGGGCTTTGTAGGAAGGGTTAGGAAGCACTGTAAAGGGCTAGAAGCACTTCACAGTAGGGGCTATAGAGGAAGAAGGTGAAGTGGAAATTGCAAGGGGCAGTGGGAATAGAGATTGCTTAACACTCTACTTACTATTCAGACCTGCTGTTAGTAAAGGTGCACTATGGGAAGTAAAAGGTCTGACAGAATCTTCCCCTTCTTCCTTTATCTAGTCATCTGACAGGTCACATGACTGGGAGAGGAAGAAGTGGGCACCCATGCTGGCAGCAGGCATGTAGCATCTCTTCATCATGGTCAGCCTACTACTCCTCATCTCAGGGGTCCCAACTGGGCCTTCTCCCATTGGTCTGGACTCCATAACTACTGCATAGGCTGCTATGGTGGCAATTTAGCCAGTGCTGCATGCTTACAAGTTACATGCTCATTGGATAGAATTTAAAATTGTTTCTTTATAGAAGATTATTTATGATCATTTGAGTGAGTGAGTGAGTGAATGTGTTTGTGTGTGTGTGTGTGGGGGGGGGGGGGGTGTGGGGGGTGTGGGGGTGTTAGTAGTACTTTGTTATACTATATAATGGCACTAAAGCATGGGATCTATATTTGAAAATCTCTAAGCTAGATTTTAGTAAGATTGCCAAGTTGGAAAATAGTTTCATAGTTTCTTTATTTTTTTATCATCTTTCTGTTCTCTTAAGTTCAGTGAGCTGTTGTTATTTTACTTTTGTTACAAAACAGCTTTAAACAGGAGGGAGTGCCAGCCACATGGTAGTTTTCTGATTGGGAGGTTTCAATTAACTCATTTATATTGTTCTCAGGTTAGTAACACAGCACATTAACTTTTATTAAGTTGCTGAATCTCCATTTCCCCTTGTTCATAAGAAGAACCAATTATTGCCCCCTCCACTTTGTCTAGCCATGCAGACCGCATCTGAGCAATTTACATGCTCTTCTTGTGTATAAAACGTGACAAATAAAATGAAGAGAAAGTAATTAGCGGAAAGTGCTAGAGACTTCAACAAACTTTTTCTTCTAATTGTATTAAACTGATATTTTCCTGTATATTTTAGGCTAAAATAGAAAGAAGAGTAGACAGGTTTAGCATGCAATCAACATCACTAGAACACGCAATAAACAGAATAAAAATTGTAATATGGATTTTGAGCCAATCTAAACTCTCTCTGTCTACATTAACTATTTTAATCCTTATGCTGCTAGCATAGTAAATAAATTAAATAGAAGGAAAGTTTATTATATTGCATTGTTTAAAACTTTTTTTTTTACATTCATTCAGTTGCTTCCTGGTTTCTGGCCTAGGCCAAAATGATATCATACATCCCAGGAGTCGTCATAGACATTTTGCTTTTCATCTGGAGGAGGGGGAAGGGGCTTTCTCAGCTATGCACACCCTCCTGCCTGCATGCCTGAGCTAAAGGCAGATGGCTAGAAATTCTAGAGAGGGTGTTTTTCAAAGTGATTTCTCAACAAGATAAAGCATGGAGGCATGGATGGATGGGTGAATTCGCTTTGAATTTTAAAAATGAATAAAGTAGCATTTCCAGTTTGTGGTGCTCAGATGTAGTTTTTTTTTTTTTTTGCTTTAAGGGCATTTACATTACTTACCTCAGGTTCAGTGTGTATGCACATTTTAAATCTTCCAGTCATGGCCAGCAATGGAGGCTTCAGAGTGTTGAACAGAGTGATATAACTGTCCCTTGTGCAAAAACTAAAGTAGCCCTGATACCCAGACCTCCTATTCCTGGCCCTCAGCCCATGTGGCCAGGGCTACATGAAGGCAGTAAGTTAGAGTAGGCACTAGAAATCAGCTAACAGAACAAAAGTGTTAATGAGCAATGTCAGAAAAGAATAAGAATTGTAATACACATCTTGGGCTTGTTGGTCAAGAACTAAATTGCACTTTCCATCCCCTCAAGTGCATAACTAGCAGAACTATGCATGAGCAAAGATGATGCCATCACTGGAAAGGAAGACCATAGGTCAAACTGCTGGATTGTATATGTGGTTAATGGTTCATAGGGTAGCTCAAGAAATGGGCACAGCTATGGCTTAACTAGCTGTAGCTTTAGTTCCTGTGCCATTGGAAAATGTACACAACTCTTCAAAAGTAAAAATAAAGTATTGGTAAAAACTATTTTTACATGGAAAGTTTATATGTGAATAAGTCAACCTGTTGAACATCAGGAGATCAATGAAATGGAAATGAGAGGGAAACATTACTATAGGGGAGGGCAAATAACTGAGGCTTTACCCCTATAGTACTGCCATTGCCTAATCAGCTAATTATAGTAGGAAAGACGTGTTGTTTTCTACTTGCTACATTCAAATGTTATCTCTTATCTAGTATCATTCCTTTATTCCTTTTGAGGGTCATTAAAGTAGCAGTAAACTCTACAAATATGTTTTTTTATTTGTTTTTTTAACGGGCCCTCTGCAGATTAATGGCATAATGTGCTAGTATGCACTGTATACTAGCACATTATGACTGCCTTACCTTTAAAATTGAGTCCTCTATTACTGAGCTGCCACCCCTCCCGCTTCCATCTTCGCCCGGTCTTCCTTCTGGGTTCATGCACTCCAGCCATTTTAATGGCCAGGTTGCGATGATATCACCATTGAGGCACCGCACTCCGCACCAAGTGTGCCCGGAATGGAGAGCATACTGTGCATGTGGTAGTGACATCATCGGCTAGGGCGATGTAAATATCTAATGATTCAAAACACATAAAGGGGTTGATTTACTAAAGGCAAATAAACTGTGCACTTTGCAGAGGGCAGTTGCCCTCTGCAAGTGCAATTGCTCCAAAGTTTAGTAAATGAGGTAAGGCTTCACTTTGCAAGGAGTACCCAATCTCGTGCAAAGAAAATGAAAAAAACTGCATTTTTGCTTGCACATGATTGGATGATGGAAGTCAGCGGAGCATCTGCTTATTTACCAAGCTCTGGAGCAACTGCTCTTGAAGAGGGCAACTGCACTTTGCAAAGTGCACAATCTTTTTACCTTTAGTAAATCAACCCCAAAGTGTTGGCTTTACATATGCTTTAAAATATATGACACTTGTGATTTTCTTAATGTTTGTCATGTTCTTTATCCTCATGTTGCCTTTCCACATTTGGTGTGGGCATAGGCGTGCGCACAGGGTATGCCAGGTGTGCCTGGGCACACCCTAATCACCCTGTGCTGTGCAGATTCCCCTTACTGCTTGGCTGCAGAGAAAGGGACTGGGATATCTCTGTCCTCAGTCCATTTCTCTGTCTCTGTCTCAGACCCCTGATATTTCACCAAAGTCCCCCAATGGGGCTCCTAATAAATTGTAAAAAAAAAAAATAATAATAACAATAAATTATTGTAAAAAATAATACAATTGTAAATAAGTTATAATAATAAAAAAATAAAAGTAAACTACTGACAAAAATAAAAGTAAACTACTGACACCAATCCCTGCCCTACTGACACTGTCCACTATATATATATATATATAGTGTGTGTGTTTAAGCTTTGGGGTGCACACCCTAATGCACTAGGCTGCGCACACCTATGGGTGTGGGTGTTTGTGCTCTCTGACTTGCTTTTTGTTATGCTTGCTGTTCATGTTTAGTTAATTGCTTCTGTTGATTATGGAATTGGAACAAGTGACAGTGGTAACAAATTGCCATACAGTAAGTTCTTAGAAAGACGGACGTATTAGTGTATATTTGAAGTATCTACATCCGTGGGTATTTGCATACAGTATGTCTCCATCCAGAATGGACATGGCCCTCTTGTACATCGTTCCATTGGACATGTTGGTTGTAGGCCACTGAAACTGCACAAATATGAAATGCAAAATGCCATTTGCAAAAGTCAGACGCCTATAATAAGAAGGCAGTATAATAAGCAGGGCATAAAGTGATGTAAAGGAGGCAAATAAGAAAATGCTAAACCATATATGATGTTGCTAACAAACTAGATTATGGTGCTACTCTCATTACTCCAAGATGGCAGTGAAGACGTAATGATGCCTCATGAAAGCACCTGTTTTCTCAGACCCGAGACAGTAAAAGTGAATTTGTATTTAGCCTCAATGCAGCTGGGTGAAGGTATTTGTAGATTGTTGAAATACTTCACTTACAAATACTGTTAAGTTAAATCTGCTGTTCTCTAGCATGAATATACCTCAGCTTTGCTTGGTCACTGTTCAGAATAAAAAAAGAAAGCCCAACATTCGCTTTGTACTTGTTGGCTGCTCCTGCAGATAAAATCACACAATCTATACTTAGTAGTAGAATGGGGAAATATCTCCCCTCCGACTCATTCAACATATGTATGATCTGATATCCTGCTGTTAAGATAACTTCACAGTGATATACAATTTAATAGTAAAAAAAAAAGCCTTGTGTCTAGGTGATCACATTGCCTCACACTTACAGCCTGCTGCCAGCAACTGATAATTCTGAAATATTATTATGCAACTTCTTATTTACCTATATTATTTTTAATAAATAACTACAATAATGAATGGTTATATACTGTATAGAACAACTCTATGCATTCACTTTAATATAAGTGTGCAATTCAGATGTTCCAACCTCTCACACCAACTTAACATTGGTTTAGCGTAGATAAGGCTTTTTTTTGCACTCTCTATGGATAACTTTCAGGTGAACAGACCTCGGCACTGGTTACATGGACCTTATTCATGAAAATACTAGGAGATAGTCCAAATAAAGGTGAGATGGCACTATCATAAAGGTTTGTAAATGCCTATATTCCATTATGGCAAGTACAAAATTAACAAGTATAAATGTGCTTGTTCAAACTTAGCACAAAACTGTGCTGCAATCTTCTCAGATTTATACTATATGTATATCCTCCATGATCACCTGACATCCAGTCACCCATAAACAAAACTGAGATAGTACCCAGTATATTGTTAATTTGTTGGCTGCTGAAATACACTAATATCAACAAACCATGGAAAGAAAACCATTGACTTCACTAATGGACAGCACAGATAATGATCTTTTTATAGAAAGTTTAAGGCTCTGTTAACACTAGTGCGACTTGTCGTACGAATTTAGACACATCAAGTCACATGACAAGTCGCAGCCCATTGATTTTAATGGCACCCGTTCCAATCTATGTGACTTTGAAAAGGTTGCAGCACTACTTTGATGCGACTTTCTTGTGACTTGAGTGCCAGAGGGGGTAAAGTCACATCAAAGTTGCACTCCAAAGGCACACGCGACTTTGACTTCACACTAGTGTAAAACTGAGCCTTAAATATTCTTAAAAAAACTCCAGTCTCACTTGTTTTTGTCTGATCTGCTGCTGGCTCGACACTTGGTCAAAAAAATAGAAACATTGCCCTGTAAATTCTTTCCCCCTTCCCCCCGTGTGCCTCCAAATTTTATTGAAGAGCATTGCAGCAGGAACATTGTGTTGGCAGACACACAAGTTCATACAAAACTAACTGGCTTCACAAAACAAACTAGACTCACTGCAACTCCCCTCTGAGGATCAGAGGCTGTCAATCACAGCTGCTGTGTCCTAAGTGGTGCACCGCTTCCATAGAGCCAGTTTCATCTAGATGCAAAAGAATTACTACAGAGCCCACCTTATGTGTGAATACAGTGTTGTTTTTTTAGTGAGTAGAACTGATTTGTTGTGTTCTTTAACCACTTCAGCCCAGGATTTACCCCCTTCCTGACCAGAGCACTTTTTACAATTTGGCACTGCGTCACTTTAAATGCAAATTGCGCGGTCATGCAATGCTGTACCCAAATGAAATTTGCATCCTATTGTTCCCAAACAAATGGATCTTTCTTTTGATGGTATTTGATCACCTCTGCGGTTTTTATTTTTTGCGCTATAAATGGAAAAAGGCCAAAAATTTTGAAAAAAAATATTTTCTACTTTTTGTTATAAAAAAATCCAATAAACTCAATTTTAGTCATACATTTAGTCCAAAATGTGTTCAGCACATGTCTTTGGTAAAAAAAAGTCAATAAACGTATATTTATCGGTTTGCGCAAAAGTTATAGCGTCTACAAACTAGGGTACATTTTCTGGAATTTACACAGCTTTTAGTTTATGACGGCCTATCTCATTTCTTGAGGTGCTAAAATGGCAGGGCAGTACAGAACCCCCCAAATGACCCCATTTTGGAAAGTAGACACCCCAAGGAAATTGCTGAGAGGCATGTTGAGCCCATGGAATAATAATTTTTTTTGTCCCAAGTGATTGAATAATGACAAAGAAAAAAAAAATTTACAAATAGTTGTCACTAAATGATATATTGCTCACACAGGCCATGGGCATATGTGGAATTGCACCCCAAAATACATTCTGCTGATTCTCCTGAGTACGGAGATACCACATATGTGGGACTTTTTGGGAGCCTAGCTGCGTACAGGGCCCCGAAAACCAAGCACCGCCTTCAGGATTTCTAAGGGAGTAAATTTTTGATTTCACTCCTCACTACCTATCACAGTTTTGAAGGCCATAAAATGCCAGAACAGTTCAACCCCCCCCCCCAAATGACCCCATTTTGGAAAGTAGACACCCCAAGCTATTTGCTGAGAGGCATGTTGAGTCCATGGAATATTTTATATTTTGCCACAAGTTGCGGGAAAATGACAAACTTTTTTTTTTTTTTTTTTTGCACAAAGTTGTCACTAAATGATATATTGTTCAAACATTCCATGGGCATATGTGAAATTACATCCCAAAATACATTCTGCTGCTTCTCCTGAGTATGGGGATACCACATGTGTGGGACTTTTCAGGAGCCTAGCTGCGTACAGGGGCCCCGAAAACCAATCACCGCTTTCAGGATTTCTAAGGGCGTAAATTTTTGATTTCACTCCTCACTACCTATCACAGTTTCAAAGGCCATAAAATGGCAAGATGGCACAAAACCCCCCAAATGACCCCATTTTGGAAAATAGACACCCCAAGCTATTTGCTGAGAGGCATGGTGAGTATGTTTCAGCTCTCATTTGTTTTTGAAAATGAAGAAAGAAAAGAAAAATGTATTTTTTTTTCTTTTTTCAATTTTCAAAACTTTGTGACAAAAAGCGAGGTCTGCAAAATACTCACCATACCTCTCAGCAAATATCTTGGGTGTCTACTTTCCAAAATGGGGTCATTTATGGGGGGTTTGTGCCATCTGGGCATTCCATGGCCACCGAAATTGTGATAGGCAGTGAGCAGTGAAATAAAAAAATTACACCCTTAGAAAGCCTGAAGGCGGTGCTTGGTTTTCAGGGCCCCGTACGCGGCTAGGCTCCCAAAAAGTCTCACACATGTGGTATCCCCGTACTCAGGAGAAGCAACAGAATGTATTTTGGGGTGTAATTCCACATATGCCCATGGCATGTTTGAGCAATATATCATTTAGTGACTACTTTGTGCAAAAAAAAAAAATTGTCTTTTTCCCGCAACTTGTGTCACAAAATAAAATAATCCATGGACTCGACGTGCCTCTAAGCAAATAGGTTGGGGTGTCTACTTTCCGAAATGGGGTCATTTGGGGGGGTTTGAACTGTCCTGGCATTTTATGCACAACATTTAGAAGCTTATGTCACACAGCAGCACCCACTCTTCTAACCACTTGAAGACAAAGCCCTTTCTGACACTATTTGTTTACAATGAAAATTTTTTTTTTTTTCAAAGAAAATCACTTTGAACCCCCAAACACTATATATTTTTTTAAAGCAAAGCCCCTACAGATTAAAATGGTGGGTGTATCATTTTTTTTCACACAGTATTTGCGCAGTGATTTTTCAAACGCATTTTTTGGGGAAAAAACACACTTTTTTAAATTTTAATGCACTAAAACACACTATATTGCTCAAATGTTTGATGAAATAAAAAAGATGATCTTAGGCCGAGTACATGGATACCAAACACGACATGCTTTAAATTTGCGCACAAACGTGCAGTGGCGACAAACTACATACATTTTTAAAAGCCTTTAAAAGCCTTTACAGGTTACCACTTTAGATTTACAGAGGAGGTCTACTGCTAAAATTACTGCCCTCGATCTGACCTTCACAGTGATACCTCACATGCATGGTGCAATTGCTGTTTACATTTGACGCCAAACCAACGCTTGCGCTCGCCTTTGCGCGAGAGCAGGGGGGGGGCAGGGGTGCTTTTTTTTTTTTCTTTATTTTTTTTTTTTGCTTTTTTATCGTATTTTTAAACTCTTCCTTTAATTTTTTTTTTTTAATCATTTTTATTGTTATGTCAGGGAATGTAAATATCCCCTATGATAGCAATAGGTAGTGACAGGTACTCTTTTTTGAAAAAAATGAGGTCTATTAGACCCTAGATCTCTCCTCTGCCCTCAAAGCATCTGACCACACCAAGATCAGTGTGATAAAATGCTTTCCCATTTTCCCAATGGCGCTGTTTACATTCGGCGAAATCTAAGTCATGAAATGCTCGTAGCTTCTGGTTTCTTAGGCCATAGAGATGATTGGAGCCATTCTGGTCTCTGATCAGCTCTATGGTCAGCTGGCTGAATCACCGGCTGCATTCTCAGGTTTCCTGTTGGGACAGGAGAGCCAGAGAAAAACATGGAAGACGGTGGGGGGGGTCATTCCTTCCCACTGCTTGTAAAAGCAGTCTAGAGGCTAATTAGCTGCTAGGATTGCTTTTACATGAAAGCCGACTGCTGGCTGAAAAGAATGATACCAAGATGATACCTAAACCAGCAGGCATCATTCGGGTATAACCACTCAAAGTTCAGCAACATACCAGTACGTTGCTGGTCCTTGTTGGGCATATATTGTAATCTTTTTTATGCAGCCTGTGGGCTGAACGAAAAAAAAGAGATTGATCGGTTATGCCCACCATTAGAATACCTCCCTTCATCCACCCACTTCTAATGATGGCCATACATGCACCATTTATATATGCCGAAGCATGGGGGCATCCGCCCCAAAAGTTAGGAGCAAATAGCTCCTCTGCCCCAGCTGCCCCCATGCTTTGGCATATATCACCTCCGACAGCGCTGGAGTCACGGCTTTATGTATCGTGGGAGTAAGATAAATAAATCCGCGCTGCAGCTGAATGGCATACCTGAAAACAAAAAAATGGTTAACAATAAAACACAGTAAACAGTAAAGTATAAAAAAATTGCATATCTGAAAAGAAAACATGGTAAAACATAATAACAATAAAACATTGCAGAATAGAATACAGTAAAAAAGAGCAGAACAATAGAGAGAATAGAGAGAGAGAGAACAATAAAACTACAACTATTTTTGATTTTTTTATTATATATATTTTTTTGTTTTTTTACTTTTTTTTTTTGCTTTTTTTTGTAACTGTAACTTTTATTTCTGTAACCGATTCCAGGTTCGGGTCTCTTGAAATGCAATGGCATCTTGGGAGACCCTGTGAAAGTGTGCCTAGTCTGTGCAATGCTGTACCCTACGCTAATACTCAACTAGTGAATGGTAGCGTTCAAAACATTCACCAATGCAAAGACCAGGATTGTCAGGACAGGAGGGACAATAATAGCGGGTGTCACGCCTATATCCATGCTTGCTGCAGACACAACATCTTTTTTGGGGGGATTTCGTTGGGTAGGGGTACTCAGGAGGACATAAAGAAAATGCCTCTCATGCAGCCGTCTGCATTTGGTTGGGGATGTGAATGGGGGAAGTACGGGTGCTGCAGAAGTGCTGGGTTCCCAATTAGGATTGGCGAATGCAGCAGGAAGGGCATTATGGGCACAACGGGCCTGTGTTAGTCTTCTTCTTGGTGGCAGCGGGACACTACTTGTGCTTGCCACCTCACCAGCTTGAACTGCACTTATGGGACTCGCCACGTCACCAAGTGTTACTGCAGTGCTGGTTTGACTACGACCGGGGTGTACTAGGCCGCTGGTGCTTGCCAGTTCACCAGAAGGAGTAGCAGGGCGAGTACTGCTCTGCTCCATATGAGGGACCTGCGGTTCTTGCACCTCAACAACAGCAGAAGAAGAAGTTCGGGGTCTGGTACGCCTGACCTTGGCAGGGACCACAACTCCGTCGTCAGAGCTATCTGTCATGGAGCCGCTGTCGTCTACAGGATCGTATTCTGAGCCTGAATCTGACAGATGAGTGACTTCCTCTTCACTATCTGTCATTCTCAGAAACGTGTAGGCCTCTTCACTACTGTACCTTCGATTTGCCATTTTGGGCTCTAAATTTAGTGGTACACTAGTGAGACTCACAGGCAAAAAAGCTCCTGACTGTTTGCGACTGGTTCAAATGCTACCAAAAAAACTGGATCAGGCCTGACTCTGCGAACGCTGCAGTGTTTAGTGTTTTGTGTTTAGTGTTTTGTAAGTGACAGTGATTGATCAATACTGCACTTGGGTGGGGTGGGCTGGGCTGGGCCGGGCAGAGGGGCAAAACGCAGGTGCTAGCAGGTATCTGGGCTGATCCCGCTAACACTGCGTTTTTGGGAACCCTAAACTGCTGGGGATGCTAGTATAGATCTGATCGGATCAGATATTGATCCGTTCAGATACTATACCACTAAGGGAGGTGTATGTTGCGTGCGTGGGTGTTAGCGCTACTGGCACTAACCTGACACTGCCTGGGGCGACGCAGACCCTATCTGACCCTAAAACTTAACTTATATCACCGCCGGGTGATCAGGGGGTTAAACGTTTATTAGGTAATAAACGGCGGGTGCCCTGACACTGTAAAAAATAAACTAACTAACCAGCTTCACCCGTAACAGTTATACGGTGATCACTGGTGAAAGTGTTAACTAGGGGGGCAATGAAGGGGTTAAAACCTTTACTAGGTAGTATATAGGGGTCCCTGACGCTATAAAACGCTGATGGCGAACCTAAATACTTATCTCCCTAACTAGCGTCACCAGTGACACTAATACAGCGATCAGAAAAATGATTGCTTAGTGACACTGACAACGGGGGGTGATTACGGGGTTAAAACTTTATTGGGGGGTTAGGGGAGTACCCTAGACCTAAAGGGGGCCTAACACTAACTGCCCTACCACTTATAACTGTCAAAAACTGACACCAATGCAATAATCAGTAAAAAAAAAAAAAACTGCTATTGGTGTCACTGTGACAGGGGGTACAGGGGGGTGATCGGGGGTGAAAAGTGTGCCTAGTGTGTTTTACTGTTAGTGTAGTGTTGGTGCACTTACTTGGATGTCTTCTCTCCTCGGCGCCGGAACGAAAATGACCGACGCGAGAAGAGGTGGCCTCACTTCCTCTGCCGCTGTTTACATTACAGCAGCAGAGGAAGATTTTCATTCGTTGCGAGCGATCGCGAGGGGCTGGCCACGAATGAGTGGCCTCCTCCTCAGCATTGATCGCTCCCCTAATGATGCCGACCGCCTCGGGCACCGTGGGGGGCGCAATGCACCCCCCCCGCACGCGGGAAGCTGATCACGTACCAGGTACGTTATTTTACCTGCCCGGGCCATTCTGCCGCAGTATATCTGCGTTAGGCGGTCGGCAAGTGGTTAATGTAATATTAGGTGAAATTGTCCACTTCCACTTATACAAAAGCAGCAATAAACATGGAAGGATAGCTGACACTAGCATCTGTGGTGTGATCTGAAATGCAAACACATATGACACACAGTATCTGGTTTACTGATGTCTACATGTTCACATTTGGGTAAAGCTGTGTGTATTTGTTTAGATATCCGCAAAGCATCATCACTGTTGGGTGGGCGTTATTGCAGTGACCCCTCCCATAAGTCAGTATAAAGCAAAATGAAAAGAAAATAGTGGTCACATGCCCTTTTTTTAATATCAATTTTTATGTTAGAAAATGTTAGATATACACAGCATGTATGTGGGTTGGGGCTGCTAAAAAATGTAGATTGCTTTGGATTGCAGACTGTATATAATGTAATATTTTTCTTTTGCTCTCATGATAATTTTCACGTATTTTCTGTCTCAGTTACATTGCTTACCAGAACAAATGGAGAGTTAATCCCCCAGTGGGGACATCAGTGAAAACCTGGCAGAGAGTCTAACCTTTTCCGCACAGTACCCAAAACTAAAAATAAGCTTTGCCTATGCATACACCTAATGTCAGAAAATGTACTCGGTCTACCCTAGCCTAAGCTTCATACAAATAAAATGCAATGGTAGTTTTCAGCTTGCTCCGAGGACCTCTAGGTGGCATTACTACTGCATCTTTGGGTCACATGATTCTGCACCATAGATCCTCTAAAAGGAGCTTCTGGTAGGTAAGCAGTATCCCCTATATATATCTCAAGGAATAATTTAACTAATGCTATGTTTAAGAAAACCAGGGCCTCTGCGACTGGAGCAATTTGCCATTCTAAAACTTGCCTAGCTTTGGTCTTCTGCACTACTTCATCATTATTGATCGTGCATCAGCAGCACACAATGTTTAGTACAACGATACCCTGAAGAAATGCTGTCTTGCTCTCCCAGCCTCCAGATTTACATAACAAATCATTGATTTTAAAAATTACACGATTCAAGACAGAAATTGTTTGTTTTGAGCTGGTTCACTTGTTGTCAATTTTATACACCGTGTTCCTATTGCACTTAAGTGGTTATATTGAAAATAAGAGATGTAATATTCTGTACGGTGATTGTTAGGCATGGGGGATTGAAGAAATATAATAGAGAATACAAGTAAGAAGGACAACAGAGCATTGGTAGGACGCTCTTCTTGCAACGCAAACTATAGGAGTTAGAGAGAAAGGTAAACAGGAGTAAGTAATCAATACTTCGTCAGGCTTGCAGCGTTCTCGTGAATTCTTGGAATACAATGGCAAATAAATAAGGCTTCTACTACGGAGTAATCTGAAGTTTATTTTATTTATTTTTTCATTGTGTTTTTTTCTAATTAAATTGACAATAAAATTATGAGCAAATTAGTATGTTAAAAGGGCAAAGTGGCTTAAATGAATGAAAGCACCTCTGTATTAATTAATACATGGTTGAATGTATTGTTTTATTACATGCAAGCAGTGTAAGTACCTGAATTTAACTTGGTAGCAACTTCTAATGCCGCATACACACGATCTGATTTTCCGACAACAAAACTGTGGATTTTTTTCCGAAGGATGTTGGCTCAAACTTGTCTTGTATGCACATGGTCACACAAATGCTGGCCCAAAATTCCGAACGTGAGAACGCGGTGACGTACAAGACGTACGACAAGCTGAGAAAAAGGAAGTTCAGTAGCCAGTGCGGCTCCTTCTGCTTGATTATGAGCATGAGTGAGCTTTTTGCGACGGACTTGTGTACACACGATCCGACTTTCCAACAACAAAGTGAAGTTGGCGAAAAATTTGAGTGCCTGCTCTCAAACATTTGTGGCCGTAAATTCCGACAGAAAATGTTCGAAGGAGCATACACACGGTCGGACTTTCCGACAACAAGCTCACATTGAACTTTGCCCGTCGGAAAGTATGACCATGTGCGCAGCATAACAGTCCCTGTTCAGCAGATCTGAGCTAGTCAGTTATGCTGCAGTGCTCATGTGCTAATAAGGAATATATTGATGGAAGGAAAACCACAAAGTGATGAGTTCATTATTGTGCTGCTTCTCCTTTTACTATCCAATCACAGGGAAAGTGGGGATAAGATCTGTAAGTGTTACCTAAACAGTCCCTGTCACAAACATAGGGTAAAGCTACCCTGTGGAAGAATGAGTTATATACCACTGATGCTAGGTATATCAGTTTCTTTATGTTCAAACCAGCAGGCTGAACAAAAAAAAACTGAAGAGCTCGGAAGGAGCTTGCTTTACTAACTATCCTTTGTTAGTACAGCGATCTCCCCGCTAAGCTATTGTTTTCTGACAGGGGGACTGCCCCCCCCCCACCAGAACACACCGGTCAGCACTGGCAGCCATTGCCAATCGGATGCTGGTTTTGTAGCATGCTTCTGTTGGACAGGCTTGTGTAAGGCCAATATTTGTCACGAGTGTAATATGTAACTTCCTTTATCTAGATGGCAGCTCACCTCCTCATAGAAGATTAATAGATTGGTTTGGCAAGAACGATTCTTCATGATTCCATGACGATTACTGCTAATGATACCGTTTTCATTACTAAAATCTTGTATATAGTCCCTTCATGATTCCATGACGATTACTGCTAATGATACCGTTTTCATTACTAAAATCTTGTATATAGTCCCTTATCATCCCCTCCAAGAGCTTGCATACTATTGATGTTAGGCTAACTAGTCTGTAATTCACAGGGATGTATTTTGGCCCTTTTTTAAATATTGGTGCTACATTGGCTTTTCTCCAATCAGCTGGTACCATTCCAGTCAGTAGACTGTCAGTAAAAATTAGGAACAATGGTCTGGCAATTACTTGACTGAGTTCCCTAAGTACCCTCAGGTGCAAGCCATCTGGTCCCGGTGATTTATTAATGTTGAGTTTCCCAAGTCTATTTCTAATTTTGTCCTCTGTTAGCCATGAGGGTGCTTCCTGTGATGTATCATGAGGACAAACACTGCAGTTTTGGTTACTGAACCCAATTCCCTTGTGAGGACAAGAATAAATTCAATACCTTCACCATCTCCCCATCCTTTGTAACCAGATCTTCTTCCTCATTCTTTATGGGACCAATATGGTCTGTCCTCCCTTTTGTACTGTTTATATACTTAAAGAATTTCTTGGGATTTTTTTTGCTCTCCTTCACTATGTGTCTTTCGTGTTCTATCTTAGCCGCCCTAATTACACCCTTACATATCTTGTTGCATTCTTTGTAAAATCTGAATTCTGATGATGATCCCTCAGCCCTGTATTTTTTAAAGGCCTTCTCCTTTGCTTTTATATTAATTTTTACATTAGAGTTAAGCCATCCAGGGCTTTTGTTCGCTCTTTTAAATTTATTTCCCAATGGGATGCACTGGCTAATGCCCTTATTTAATATGCTCTTAAAGCAAACCCATCTCTCCTCCGTGTTTATTGTTTCTAAGATTTTATCCCAATTTATATCTTCTAGCAAGGTTCGTAGTTTAGGGAAGTTGGCTCTTTTGAAATTCAGTGTCTTTGTGTTCCTCTTGTGTTTCCTGTTTGTGTGATTTATACTGAAGCCAATTGACCCATGATCGCTGTTTCCCAAATTGCCCTGTATTTCAACATCCGTGATCAGGTCTGTATTGTTGGTAATCAGTAGATCCAGTAACGCCTTGTTTCTAGTTGGTGCGTCTACCATCTGACCCATGAAATTGTCCTGTAAGACATTTAGGAACTTGCGAGCTTTAGACAAATGTGTGGTTCCCTCTGCTCAGTCTATGTCTGGATAATTCAAATACCCCATTATGATAACACTTCCCATCTTTGCTGCTAATCTAAATTGTGATAGGAGGTCCGTCTCCCTCTCCTCCCTCAGGTTAGGGGGCCTATAGCATACTCCCAGTATTATTTTCTCCTTAGCTCCAGGAGTTGAACAAAAATATGGAAAAATCAGGTAAAAGATGAAAATTGTTGCCTAGTATGGTGCTGGACCACCTTTAGCATCTAAGACAGCCTAAATTCTCCTTGGAATGAACAAAAATAAGTCTTGGATGGTGGATAATGGAATGTGATACAGTTGTTCATTCAAAAATCGTTCCAGTTCTCACAGATATTGAGGTCTGGCGAATGCGGTGCTCAGGAAGGTGAGAGCATGTCTGCATGTTTGTCAAACCACAATTTGACAACACCAGCTATGTGAATCGAAGCATTATCGTCTTGGTAAATGGTGCTGTCTTCAAGAAACAATGCCTGCAACATGGGGTGCACATGGTCAGCCAAAATTTGTACATAGTCACTGGCAGTGACTCTACCTTTCAAGGTGATGATGGGGCCTGCAGAATACCAAGATTTGACTGTCCAAATCATGATTGCGCAGCCACTATGCTTTACCATTGACACAAAGCAGTCCTGGTCTTAAGTTTGGGATGGTGTTCACCACACGTAAACACGTCCAGTGGTTGGGAACAGTGTAAAGCTCTATTCATCAAACCATATTACAGTCTTCCATTGAATGATTTATTAGCAGTCATTTTTGCAGCAGTAGTTTTCTTATTCAGGGGGTCACAATCCTGCGCAATGTCTAGTTGTCTTAGTTGACCATGTCGACCGCTCTTATGCTTATCAGACGACGATTGTCGTACATGTCGTATATGTATATGCCGTAATAACCTTTGATATTATACCTCAAGACGCCGCAAATAAATTTGCAACTTCAGTCACAGATGCACCAGCTAAGCGGGCACCAACAATTTGCCCAGTAAGCTCTGGCATGATGTCGTATTACTAGCAGCTCAAGCAGTATATGACGAAAGTGAGGCTTCCCACGTGTTAGCTAGGTGTCTCATCACACAAGCAAAAGAATGTTACATCACTTCCGCTTTCAACGCGAAACAGTCGTCACTTTTACCCTTGCAAATCATGTAGCGTTTCCATATTTTTGCCCAAAATAGATAGATAGATAGATAGATAGATAGATAGATAGATAGATAGATAGATAGATAGATAGATAGATAGATAGATAGATAGATAGATAGATAGATAGATATTGTTAGATGTAGTTAAACATACATTTTTTCCATAAAGATGCAGATGAAAATGTTCTTTCTCCAGGAATCCTTAATTGTGATAGACACAATTTTCTATCAATCCTATTTCAAGACAGTCTTTGGTTTGTAATATTGTTAGTTTCTAGTCTCGATGATGGCTACTATATACATGTAACATTTACTCTCTATTATGTCCATCTGCTGCTACTGCCATTGGGCTCTGAACCCATTACCATAAAACACTATTGTTATTTCAACCTACTGATACAGGTCAACTGTATTTCTACTTAAGATGTTTTATATGTGAGAATGAGGGAGAAATAGAGATGATGATGTATACCAGATGTTTTAAAGTACAATAAGATTCCAGCAGACGCAGTGAGAATAAGTGAATTGCCCCGAGCTATGATCTGACAAGCAATCAGTGAAGGAATGCTTGACCCGAACATGAACAATATCTGATACATGTTCATATAAGTCCAGTATGATATTGTTTCATCTTCTTTAGACTAACGTGATGCAAACCTTGCCTATTAACTTAAAGCGTTTGATGAATCCAAAGTTTATGGCCTCGTATGATCTTACAAGTTGCTAATAATGGGTGACAATATTGCCTTGATAGACACACACCAATGCTTTGTATCCAGTGCTGCAGTTGGCAGCCTGAAAACTTGTTTGATGTATAATGAGGGACAGTCAGGCATGAGGCAGGATCTGGGTGAGCTGTCATGTGTTGTTCTAATCAACAAAGCACCTCTTTCACTGCTCCCTTTCCATATGATTCTTGACAGTGTATCTTTCTGTGGAGCGGAACAATGGAAACAGACTTGGAATCTGACACTTAGATTTGTTAGCACAGCAAACAAAGTGTAACCACCTTTTTTTGGAATATCTGGATTGTTAGAAGTGAGGCTATTTAAAACTAAGGAATATAGGAATCCATGGTATTTTTTTTTGCATGACGTGAAGACAGAATCTTATTTTCCATAGGTTCATCAGTCTAAGGAACACAACACTAAAACACACCGGGGAAGATTTACCAAAACTGGTGCACACAGAATCTGGTGTAGCTGTGCATAATAGTAACCAATCAGCTTCCAGGTTTTTTTTTGTCAAACTTAAATGAACAAGCTGAAGTTAGAAGCTGATTGGTTACTATACACAGCTGCACCAGATTCTGTGTGCAACCATTTTAATAAAGCTCCCCCAAAATTCCCATGTATTTATTTTATTGTTATGTTCATTTCTGTATGCCTATGGCAGACCGGAGTCATAAGGCTCTCTGTAGCTCAGGCCACATACAGCCATTTTTTCCTATGGCCTCCTGAATGATGGGCTGTACAGTTTGTTATAAAAAAAGATGTGTGCTGTCTCCTGTACTTCATCAATGACAAAGTGTGCTTATAATTAAAGGTACGCTCAAATAAAAATGAAAAATGAAGATGCATACAGAAAATGCAGTCTAAATGCTCAGTACTTTTCATCCAGGCATGGTTGTATTACACCAATCTACCACACTCATTTTTTACTTTGGTTTAAGGATCCTGGAGCTCAAAAGCTAGAGCACCCACTGAAGTCTCCCTAGAGAAAGCCTAATATAAAAACAAAATGCCAATACTAACAAATTTCTCACAGCCACCAATCTAATTAACTTGTACCACCTGAAGAAGAGTTAAAATTAATTTCTTGGTTTAAGCTAACGACACTCAATTTCTCATGCAAATGCCGCTGGCTAATTATTCTCCTAGTCCAGCAATTAGCATCCACACATAGAGTCCCACAGGAAAGCCCTATTTTTAGTTATCTTAACTGAAGCCCTTATGACGCGGAAGTTTCTTCTGATCCCCAAAACATGTTGGCTGTATTTTTAGTGTAAACTAATTATTTAATTTGAACTATTTTATCATTTGGTCTGGTGCTCCTTCCATTGGAGTATGTTTTTGTTTGTTTTTTTATAGGTACCCACAGAAGGGTAGCCCTGTCTGTTTTGAGCAGCCTAACCTGAGCCAGTGAACTCTCCAAATGTTTTTTCCTCTCATTGCCTTGTATGAACTCACAGCATAATCTCAGTGCTTCTTAGATGCATTTTTCATCAACCTGTCTAGGAAGTTTAAAGGACAACTGTAGTTTTTTTTATTTTTTTTTTATTAGCAGGCATTTTTTTATTGATTTTATGTCAATACAAATAAAATAGAAAGCAATAATAGCACATAAAGTACAGATGGTACAAACAGATAATCCTAGGAAACTTGTGAGATGATATACAGTAGAAGACATGCCAACAGTCAAGAAAGTATTAAACAAACAATTAAGACCAGCTAAGAAGAAGGCTAAGGTAAGGGAAGGAAAAGAAAACAGAAGGGATGGAGGAAGAGGGAAGGGGGAGAGGGAAAGGGACAGAAGGACGACAGAGGGGAGGAAGGAAGAGGTCATAAAGTGCAAAAAACAAAGAAAGAAATGGAAGGGGAAGAGAAACATAAAAACCCCTACACTCCAGCTATGAAAGTGCACACTGTTGCTCTACAAAATCTACATAGAAGTAAATAATACACAAAGAAAATTGTGCATCACAATGTCAGTAGGCTTGGGTTGAGGCTAGAGATAAACCCAGAAGATGTCATGCACCTCCTTGGACTTAACTCATAGCATGCCTTCACTTCTACAAAACCCAGCTTTAAAGGTGAAATGGATGTAAAAGAGAAGTATAGATCTGGATTTTTACCAGGCTTGGGCACTACAACAATAATTGCTTCAGTCAGAACAACCACTTGAGGCTGCAAACTTTTCTATTAAATGAAGGGGGCTGCACATGTTCAGTAAGAAGTGAGCATTTTTGGGGAAAAGGCTGTGTGGATATAAGTTGAAAAAAGGGTTTTCTTTTAACTTCCATCTTTATTGATGGCAATACATGTTACGTAGGATTGAACAAGAACATGGTAGACCATAGCCAAAAACATTACTTGTAGAAGCCATAACTATCATATCAATGTTACAATGGGCCAACAAAAAAAAGGTGTTGACAGAATGAAGAAATTATCAAAAAGAAAAGCAAAACAAGGCTTTCAACTGCAGCAGCATAACTGGTAAATCTGCACAGTAGCACTGACTAGGTATGCCTGATGTCCAGTGTTCAATCTATCCTAGGTAAAGTAAATAATCTAAAATTGTCATAAAACAAATCACATATAATACAAGAAAAGGATAGCGGAGAAAAATTATCCATCTTCAAGAGATAACTCAAGTCCAATGCCGCGTACACACAGTCGGATTTTCCGACGGGAAATGTTGGATGTGAGCTTGTTGGCTGTAAGTCAGACCGTGTGTATGCTCCATCGAACATTTGCTGTCAGACTTTCCGCCAACAAATGTTGGCTAGCAGGTTCTCAAATTTTCCACCAACAAATATTTGTTGTTGGACTTTCCGATTGTGTGTACACAAGTCCGTCGGCAAAAGTCCAAAGTACAAACACGCATGATCGCAATCAATGACGAGCTGGAAACGTTCGGTATTGTAAAAATAGTGTTCGTAATGGAGATATCACATACGTCTTGTACGTCACTACATTCATAATTGTTGGCCAACATTTGTGTGACCGTGTGTATGCAAGACAAGTTGGAGCCAACACCCTTCGAACAAAAATCCACAGTTTTGTTGTTGGAAAGTCCGACCGTGTGTATGCTCCTTCAGACATTTGTTGTCGGACTTTCTGCAAACAAATGTTGGCTAGCAGGTTCTCAAATTTTCCGCCAACAAATGTCTGTTGTCAGACTTTCCGATCCTGTGTACACAAGTCCATCGGACAAAAGTCCAAAGTACAAATACAAAAAAGGGAGGGTCCCAAAAGGTGATCCAAAATTGGACTTTAACGACACAGTAAACAATAAGGATATGAAAAAGTCATATTTATTGAAACATAGAAACATGCACGGTATATAGTAGAAAAAGGACCATAAAAATGAAAATTAAAAAACCATATACATAAAAATATATATAGTATTTAATGTGAGCCCTAGTGCGTCAACGCGTTTCGCTGTTAAGCTTTGTCAGGACACAAATGGGATTCATTGGTTGCAAGAAAAAGGAAAACGGGTCTCACTATCTTGCAAGAGAGTCAGTCTTGTTCAACATATAGTTAAAGAAGAATTATCCAATATAGGAAAAGAGTTGGCTCACAGGAAGAGAGCAATTCTCAAGGATTCGTAGGAACCAGTGACTCATAAATTTAAATATCTTGTATTATAGCCTCAAACAGGGTGGTGCATACGAGTAACAACGCGGAACAGACCATAAGCATATATAGGCTGTCACAGTATGAATGGATACAATCTTCCAATCCAGTATATCCAATAAACAGACAAGCTCAGCTAAATCCAAACACAGGAGTATATTATACTCAAGGCCATACTACTGTCCTCAAAAAACAAGTTGATGGTATGAAAACATCAAACGTAACCCCCTGGGAGAGAGTGAAATGCTCTGCACTTGGTCCTTTTTCTACTATATACTGTGTATGTTTCTATGTTTCAATAAATATTACTTTTTCTTATCCTGTTTGTTTACTGTGCCGTTAAAGTCCGATTTTGAGTCACCTTTTGGGCCCCTCCCTTTTTTGTATTCCCATAATTATTCACGGATGAGGCAATGTGAGTGCTCTCTTTTCTGGTTATCCAAAGTACAAACACGCATGCTCGGAATCAAGGACGAGCTGGAAGTGCTTGGTCTTATAAAACTAGCGTTCGTAATAGAGATATCACATATGTCTTGTACGTCACTACGTTTGTAATTGTTGGCCAACATTTGTGTGACCGTGTGTATAAAAGACAAGTTGGAGCCAACACTATTCGTACAAAAATCCATGGTTTTGTTGTCGGAAAGTCTGATCGTGTGTACGGGGCATAAGTGTAACAATAGCATGTCATTATCCCAGAAAGGGCAAAAGGTTAGTAAATTCCTTGGTAAAGGGAGTAGCCAGTTTAAACTAAAGGGGCAAGGAGAAGACAGAATGGAAGGGGGGAGAGTGATAGAACAGAAAGCCAGGAGTCACCCTCCAGGGATCAGGCACCACCTTTAGTTTACAGACAGAGAAGCAACTAACAGGTGGCTTGGCCAGCAATCAACTCAGATTGGCACACAGCCTGCAAATAATCATCTGTGCAGATGAAGTATCTCCAGGGCCCCCAACGATCCCTGAAAGCATCCTCAGTATAGTTTAGGGTGGCATTTAGTTCCTCCATATGTAGGATATCATTATAAGCCTTGTCAGGGGTGCTAACCCCTCATCACTTCAAAACAAACAAAAAAAGTGTTGCTTTAGATCCACTTTAAATAACTCATATATATATATTTGAACTCCAGTTGGCTCTGGGCAAGCTTTGCAATCAGGGCTGGTGCAAGGATTTTTGACACCCTAGGAGAAGCCTCATTTTGCCGTCCCCTTGGCTCTGCCCATTGACTCCACCCCTTGACTCCACCTTTTTGCCCTGCCCATGTATACGCATACCTCCCAACTTTTGAACTTGAGACTGAGGGACACTTCAGGGAGACAGTGACCTGCGGCATGCTAAGTGGGTATGGCCAAACATGATTGTGGGAGGGGCTTAAGGGACATGGTTAAACAAAACCTGCGCCTCCTTGTACCTAGCCTACCTCAGACCTAGCCTACTGCCTTCTCCCTCCACTTATGGGATATTTACAGCAGGCGGGGGATGTACAGCAGGCGACCCAGCAGGCGGGTAAGTGAGCGGTGGAGGTAGGGGGCATGTGTCACTTGGCACAGAGCGAGTCTCAGCATGGCACGCACCGGACAGGGGGAGTAGTGGAGTCAGCTGCCAGGACCACACCTGCGCCTCTGGACCTGGCCGGAAGACCAGGAAGCAAGGCTGCTGTTAGAAATCCTGGGGCCCCATAGCTGAGTATCAGCCAGTTAAACAGAAACTGGCTGATATTCAGACAGTGTGTACAGCAACCCATCCAACAGAAGTTGGCCTAATGAGGAAAACCAGCAGCTGATCGGCCTCTGATCAGTGCTTGCAGCCAATGGCTGTGAGCATGGATCAGTATGTTCTCGGGGGGGCGGGCATAATACAATAGCTCAGCAGTGAAATCGCTGCACTAACATCAGGAAGTTAGTACAGTGAGCTCTTTAGTTTTTTTTTATTCAGCCCACTGAGTTGAACAAAATAAAACACTACCTGTGTGCACCAGGCTTTGGGATGTATTTCACTGTCCTTCAAAAATCATCATTATCATCATGATCATCACACAATACAGGTGCTGTGTGCCTATCATGATGATGATCACATTTCCCTGCATCATAGGCAGCAGCCAGGACATGGGGACAAGGTGTGTGCGTGTGCTGTACCTTTTCTGGGACTTCTCTGCAGCATCTCTCATGCTGGCTGACTGCTGGGTCTGTATGTCACAGATGAAGAGGTGGATGGACATAGACTTGCAGCTTCTCTGACTGCTGGACTGATCATTGCCAGCTTGCTATTGGCTTGCCACTGTTCTTCTGCCGCTGAAAGCCGGGACTTTAACGCGGTGCTGGTTGTTGGGTAAGAAAAAAGAAAAAAAAGTCCCTCTATCTAAAGTCTCTCCTGGGCCCCTTTAGATGACCTGTGTGCCTCCCCCCAGCCCAGGGAATATGACAGCATCATATGTACTACATGCAGCTTGAAGCTGCTGCTTATCAGCAGCCCTGTCTGGAATCCAAATAGCGTCCCCTAGTGGTGTGCGCTCTAGGCCGGCGCCTACCTTGCCTATTGGTAGTGCTGCCCCTGTTTGAAATAGCAAGGGCACAGAGTGTAGTACTCATCAAATAGTGCCCAACAAAGTCCTCTTTTCTCATGTGAATCAGGAACTTTCAGATATATTTCCCCATAGAACCGCTCATGTTATCTCCTCTCTATCTTTTTCCTTCCACGCAAATTCGTCAGCATTCACATTGCATCATCTGTGCAGAATTTTTCATTTAAAGTCTTAACAGTCTTAACAGCTGTTACACCAGACTGAATGATTTTTAGGAAAATATGTTTGTGTCGATTTATGAAGTGATTTCAGGGCATAAAGAGATTGTGTCTGGTTCATAAATGTTTTCTGCAGATTTGTACATTTCCAAAAGTGAATAGACATCGGACAATTAAGTATTCAATCAATCATTTGAATGAGGATTTGAAATATTGTTACAGTAAAAGTAATAACTGTACATCTATAACTTAGCAGGATGCTGATTGAGCATTGTAAGACACGTTCAGCTTGGCTGTGTAGGCTCTTATTTGACTTATTAAAGCCAACTTTTAAGCTTATTTTTGTTAAGTTTTGGCAAGCAGTACTCACCTTCTCCATACTCCATGTCCTCATCCGTGGTCCAACACCTATCTTTGGAAACAAAAGGAAAAGGAAAGAGTGTATCACTCCCATACTGGGCAATGACTTTGAAGGATGTGATGCTATCACTGAGGTGAGCACAGATACAATAGGTTTAACATATCATATTTATTGTACAAATATAGATAAAATCATCATAAAAGATATTAGATATGTGAACAACATAGAACATATTGCCAGTAATGATACTTGTTCCCAGCAAAAGCTTGAGGATTCTTAGGCATAGAGTGATCCAACGCGTTTTACAGAGATACAACTCCGCTTCTTCAGGGAAACTCAATCCGCATCTAAATTTATCGATTGAATTCAAAGAGAACATTGATAAATGTCTGTTATGTAAAATGATGACACCAATTGTAGATTTTATGTGATTGTAATGATGTTCTCTTTGAATTCAATCAATAAATTTAGATGCATATTGAGTTTCTCTGAAGGCGTGGAGTTCTCTGCGAAACACGTTGGATCACTCTATACCTAAGAATCCTCAAGCTTTTGCTGGGAACAAGTACCATTACTGGCAATATGTTCTATGTTGTTCACATATCTATCTAATATATTTTATGATGATTTTATGTATAATAAATATGATAATAAATAATAATAAATATGATGTTTTAAACCTATTGTATGTGTGTTCACCTCAGTGATAGCACCACATCCTTCAAAGTCCTTGCCCTGTATGGGAGAGATACTCTTCCTTTTCCTTTTGTTTCCAAATATTACCAGGCTGTGGATGTGATTTGCTGTCCCTAAAACTGGCTTAAAACCTAATTTCCAACACCTATCTTTTTCTGGGTTGAACGATGTCCAGGATCATTCTATCCACTTTTGTGTGTGTTAATGGATTCCATAAACAAACAACTTTCCAAACTACGAATCATTATCACAAATCAATATACATACATAAATATCGAATTTCAACTAATACGAAAGAAATGATAGCGGATACGAATGAATTTGACATGATTCAGTAATTCATTAAAGATCTAATGAAACAAAAGGTCAACTCATAGTAAATCTTACAGTCCAATCAGCTGATTAATTTTGTGCTGGAGGTTGGATTACTGGCAAAGTGCATTCCTGAGAACTGAGTGAGAAGGGTGTTGTATTGTATTTGAGCAGAGGAGAAGAGATATTGTCATTATGTGTGTTAAAAGATTCAATAAACAAACGACTTTCCAAACTACGAATCATTATCAGGAATATATACACATACATAAATATAAAATTTCAACGAATACAAAAGAAATTATAGCGCATATAACGAATGAATTCGACATGATTCGAGATTCAGTTTAACGAATATCGACACTCTAACGAAAAAACGAATTATCCGAAAACATATTAACGTGACATAACGAATATAACAGAGCGAAATTATGTACTTTACAAATGACAACGAACCGAAACTAAACAAAATTTTCCGTTGTGCACAAGTCTACTCTCCAGTTTTAGTAAATCAGCCCCAGTATGTCACGTGACACCCAGAGGAAAAAAAGATGTATACAGAAAATTTAAAATAAATGATGCACTTTGTGGTGGGGAGAGAACTGGGGGGGGGGGGGGCGAGCAGGCTTTTTACTTTTTAAAGAGACTCTAACTTTTTTCCCTTTTCTCTTGTAAAAACAAACCACCACTTACCATTATGCACCTATCAACCTATAATTACAGAAGGATGGTACATCAATATTTGTACCAATAACTTTGTATGCACATGATTTGTTTTCCCCGAAGCTATGTTGTCTGTAGCTGCTCAGGACATTCTGATTTGTCTTTATCTGGACCAGAAGTGTTGGAGTTTGTAGGGGCTAAACTTGATGGATATGTGTCTTTTTTCAAATTATTTAGCCATCTAACTGCATTCCATCACATGTCACAGTCTCATAACTCAAAAATTTTCCTTTATTGGCAACATAAACTCCATTTTTGTGATGCTTTGAGAATTTGCCATCTTCTTAAATGATAAAAAAAAATCAGCCTCCCCCAATTCCTTGTATAACATAATGGGAACTCAAATTGAATGAAGGAGAGAGGGAGACAGCCAGCATTTTCCCTCAGGGCATGCAGCAAGAGAAACGAGGAGCCCTCATTCAGTATTCATAGCACCTCTGTCGAGGTGAGAAGGAACAACTCTGAATATGAGAATGCACAGAACACATCCTGACAGCCTGAGACAGCTGCAGTGGTGGGGTGCTAGGGAGATAGGAGGATGGATATTGCAGGGGCGAACACGGGTAAAAAAACTCATGGAAGTGTGCAGAGTGCAGAATAACAATGCCGTGCAGAAAGGAGAAAAGGATACAAAGAAAACTAAGTGGGTGTAAGAAATAAATAAATAACAGCAGAAATAATATCAGATGAGATATAATAGATTGGATAGTGGCAATGTTCAAATGATCACAATAGAATAATGTGACAGGTCATCTTATTAATCTCTTTTTCATTGCTGTATTGCAAAACATAAAGTGCAGTCTTTTTTGAGCAGATTGTAACTATTAAGTATTTAATAAAGAAATGCAAAAAAATGAAAGTGGTCCTGACAGATCACAAAGACTTTCTAAGTGCCTGCATCTTAGCCTTTTTTGTCCATTGCAATAACTGGGTTGCACTATACAGAGATTAAAGTAAGTAACTTTCACAGCAAGGCTATTGACATAATTATTATTGAGAGAAAACAGTATCCAGTAATGAATCACAGTTACTATTGATTGCTGGTCCTTGCAAAGCTGGGTTGACAAGTTTTTTTTCAAATCTTTGGATATGTGTCTTGCACCACATTAAACTTGTGCAGTCCTTGCTACAGTCTTAATGGTACCCTAAGGTTGTAGAGTCCCCTATACAAAAGAATATGTTTGGTTCCATTTTCAAATCTGTGACAGCTGATACACATGTGTACAGTTGCCATTGGACTGACTCTCCTTTTCCCTAAGAGCTTGGTTTGGACATTACTGCAACTGAACATTCGTCCAATGGGCAGCTTAACCCAGTGACCAACTTTGCCTGGTACTTTGTCTGCAGTTTTATTGAAATTTGGACTAATAGGTAATTTTATGAATCTATTGACTTTTGAACCCAAAAAAATGAATTTGAACTTACCAGTCTAAAGATATGGAGGTCACTGTCAAATTCACTTTTTAGCAATTAACAGAAAATACTTGTTTATCTTACCAGAAATGCAGAGTCTTTTTCACTTTCTGTGTGCTAAAAACAAAGCACAAAGAACCTTATCTTCATTGTGTAAATTGCTAATCCCATCAAGCCAATATGTAATGGAGATAAACGAAGGCAGACATGACAACAAATGTTGCCCCCACAGATACAGTAGAGAAATCCGTGTGCAAATGAAGGGGCAGAAAGTGTGTTAATTGCATATTTGCCAGGTGAAAATAAAGGAAAAAAGCCTGAATAAAGAAAACTGATGCAGGAACCACATATGAGCAGAATAGTAAACCGCAATATATTAAAGTTTTGTTTTTGGGTTTAGATACAGTTTGAGCAGTTGAATTACAGGTGCCATTTTATAGTAGTGCTAGGGTTATGTGTATTTGTTCCAGAGCTGTTTTAAAATGTGCCCAGTTGCAGTGGTTATGATTGGGCCCAACATGGTTTAATGCTTGAGCAGTGCTCAGTACAGAATCAGATCACAAAATGTCAGTATACTCTAACCCTTAGTCTATCATAGCCTTGGAGGGAATAGCGGAAGACTTTCTTTATGAGGTCCAAGAAAGAAGCATTTGGTAGGGGATTGAACCCTGCTTCCTTGACCTAAAGCCTAGAACTTTGGATGGAGTTGCTCTTAACGGGGGAGTTACTATTTACAAGGCAGAACAGGAAACCTAATTAAATGTTTAGAGCCATAAACTTAAATTCAAATAAAATATCTGCCTGACACTATTCTCCTGATGCTTAGCACCTGCTGAGCTGCACTAAAATATGCAAAAAGTCAAGATGTTAGCTGATTATTTACTTGCACTTTATGGTTGTCTGGTTGCTGAGCGCGCTCTCCAATGTGCAGGAAGGAAGATGCGGTTAGATACAGATGACATGAACAATACTTCTCCATTCACTTTGATCTCTTTAATTGCATCCTGAGACAACTGGCTGTTTTGGCATACAGTGTTCTGTATAAAGCTGTCACTTCTCAATTCCACAGCGGTAAGATCCTTCTTCAAATATTGCACAAGTTCTAGAAAGCGGAATAAAACTTTTCTGGTGAACACATGGCAGAAGCCAATTACAAATCGTGAATAAAGCAAACCAGGGCTATTCCAATACCTTAGTGCAAAGAGCCATCATGACGTGAAAGTGAAACTGCATTTTCAAATACATGTAAACTTTTCTGTGTAGCCCATGACAAAAAGGCCAACATGGTGAGTCAGTTCTTAAACAAGGTCCTCTTTCACCCAAGGTGAAAAGGGCAAAATGTTTCTCCTGCCTCAACCTTTTTTGAAGTTAAAACGCAACTCCAGGCAAGAATGAAATTTAAATAGTACATTGTACATCAATTACCTTGCTCTCCACTTTTGATTCCCAACATCTCTTCCTAAGCCATCCTGCAGTGCAGGGGCGTTGCTAGGTCTGAAAAAGATCTGGGGCTAGAGCCCATAGCAACAGTCACAAACTTTTTTGCAGGCTCCTGCCACCAGATGCAGCATGTCACTTGCCACCGTTGCCTGTCACCAGATGCAGCTTTTTCATTTGCCACCATCACCTGCCACCATTTGCAGATCATCACTTGCCAAGTAACCTGCCACCATTAGCAGATTGTTACTTGCCACTAGATGTGGGTTGTCACTTGCCATGCCAGCCAGGGCCACCAAATGTGCATTGTCACTGCATTGGTGGCAGGCTGGCAGCACTGGTCCATTTAGTGAGGGCAGGAGAGCGGAAATGCGGGCCGGGCAGTGAGAGATGATGTAATCTCTCTGCTCCCCACCGCAAATCGCTCCCACATGATGTCATCCTTGCTTGTCCGCCCACTCATCTCTCTCCTCCACCTCTAATGCAGCCTGCCAGCCGCCACCGCAGTCGCGACACACAGCCATGACCCGCTGAGACTCGGGGCTATGGGCTCCAGATTCGGGGCTACAGCCTCGATAGCCATCCCCTGGTGACGCCTATGCTGCAGTGTAACAGATCAAAGTCATAGTTTCCTCTAAAGGCCAAGCTAATTTCCTGCCCTGGGGACCAGGCATTTTTCTTGCTTATTTTCTTCTTGGGCACTGGTCCCCTCACCACCCCCATGAGTTCTCTGGAGCCTATGAGAGAGGACCTTGCTGATGGGTGTGTCACCTCCACCAATAGGAAATGTCCACATCATGCAAGCAGTGATGAGGACACCCGAAGAAGCACCTTGGGAAGTAAATAGAAGAAGAGAAAAGGATTGTCACGTGACTGTGGCTTAAAGTAAGTAAAATGGGCTTTTGTATAGTTTTTATTTTTTTGGTTATTCCGGTGATTGGTTGCTTTTAACAGCCTGGTCTGATCTTTTACATAGTTACATAGTTAGTCAGGTTGTAAAAAGACACAAGTCCATCCAGTTCAACCATAAAGAATAAATAAAATAAAAAATAAAAAAAATCATACAATCCCATATACCCAATCCGATACCCATAGTTGATCCAGAAGAAGGTGAAAAAACTCCCAGAAAAGCAGGATCTAATTTGCTACAGCAGGGGAAAAAATTCCTTCCTGATCCCAGAGAGGCAATCGGATTTTCCCTGGATCAACTTTACCTATAAATGTTAGTACCCAGTTATATTATGTACATTTAGGAAAGAATCCAGGTCTTTCTTAAAGCAATCTACTGAGCTGGCCAGAACCACCTCTGGAGGGAGTCTATTCCACATTTTCACAGCTCTTACTGTGTAGAAACCTTTCCATATTTGGAGATGAAAACTCTTTTCCTCTAGACGTAAAGAGTGCCCCCTTGTCCTCAGTGTTGACTGTAAAGTGAATAACTCAACACCAAGTTCACTATATGAACCCCTTATATATTTATACATGGTGATCATATCCCCCCTTAATCTCCTCTTCTCAAGAGTGAATAAATTCAGTCCCTCTAGTCTTTCCTCAGAGCTGAGCTCGTCAATGCCTCTTATCAGTTTGGTTGCCCTTCTCTGCACTTTCTCCAGTTCCCCATTATCCTTTTTGAGAACTGGTGCCCAAAACTGAACTGCATATTCCAGATGAGGTCTTACTAATGATTTTACAGGGGCAAAATGATCTCTCTCTCTCTGGAGTCCATACCTTTCCTAATACAAGAAGGGACTTTGCTCGCTTTGGAGACCGCAGCTTGGCATTTCATGCTATTATTGAGCTTATGATCTACCAAAAACCCCCGAACCTTCTCCACCATTGATTCCCCCAGTTGTACTCCCCCTAGTATGTATGATGCATGCATATTCTTAGCCCCCAAGTGCATAACTTTACATTTATCAACATTAAACCTCATCTGCCACATAGTCGCCCAATTAGACAGTGCATTGAGGTTGGCTTGTAAATTGGAGACATCCTGTAAGGATGTTTTTCCACTGCATATCTTAGTGTCATCTGCAAAGACAGAAATGTTACTTTTAATCCCAGACCCTATATCATTTATAAGGCTATTTAAAAAGTAAGGGTCTCAGCACTGAATTTGGGGTACACCACTGATAACCCTAGACCATTCAGCGTAAGAATCATTAACCACTACTCTCTGAATTCTGTCTTTTAGCCAGTTTTCTATCCATTTACAAACTGATATTTCCAAGCCTGTAGACTTTACCTTACACATGAGCCGTGTGTGGGGAACTTTTCTTTTCATCTTTACTAGTAGAGAGTGCTGTTTGGAGACTGGAGACTGTGCATTGGGCTGAATGGGCAACCCATCTCCCAGGAGCAGATGTTCAGCACACAGCAGGTTGTACCCAAAGCCACATGGCTGCAGGCAGAATTCCTGGAAACAGGATTTCACTTTTTTTTTTCTCAGGAGTTTCACATGCAATACCCCTACTAAAAATATGATTTCTAATTGGACGGTATGGACTACTGCACTTTGCATCCACCAGCCGAATAAGCCAAATGCTTTCTTTCAGGCCTTTTTAAAAAGCCAACCACTAAGAGATCCTTTTTGAGTGATATAACTATCGAAACTCAAATTTAATTAGTTGATTTGGGTTGTCTAATTGTGTGCAATATCATTGCTCCCTGCACTGTCATCTTAAATAAGCCTGTTGTTAAAAATTGTGGATGGGCTTCTTTCTGCTAAACATATCTATGGAAAACAAATATATAGAAAGAGAAATAAAAGCAACAAAAGGAAAATGTGTTACTACTGTGACACCAATTCTCAGGGCATGCCGTGTTCTTTTTAATGGAGACAGGTATAGTAACAGATGTCGACAGTGGGGAATAAATGGAAACACACAGAGAATATTATAAGAGATATGCTGAAAAAGGGCTTCTAAGATTGTGAAGACACAAAAAAGGAAAGACTCATACACAGGATCACATACAAAGAGAAATACATGGCCATAGAATCTTCCTTTAAGGCAGGGACAAAACTATGAAGATACTGTAAAGAGATGGAGACAATAGATATGTGAATACATTGTGGGGATCTCTAGCATTGCATAGCAATTGTTGATGATTTAGTGGAAGAATTGTTATTTTAATATACACATACACTGATTAGTAAATTCTGCTATGCATTGGTTAAATTCTCATTCATTTTTATTTTATTTTTTTTTTACCTGACAATCTGCGGTTTCATCTAAAAATGTGCTGGTTCAGCATTGCTGGTCCACTTATTTCTGCAATGAATATTCCCAAATTAAAAACCTTTCACAAACCATAGAGAAAAAAAAAGAAATCTAAAGTTTGTCTGTATAACTTAAAGCAATATTAAATCCAAAAACAAACATTGCAACTTACTGTTACTTGGATGAGGTGGCTGCATTAGCTTCCTTTTTTAAGGCATTTTCCTTTATTTTCACCTGGTGATCCAACCAGTAAGTCTGACATTTTTCAACTTACTAAAGCTGAGACAAACCATTTAAAGTGTTTGTTAACCCCAAAAAAATCAAAATAAATCCTGTTCCCTTAAAGCAGTGGTCATCAACCCTGTCCTCAAAGGCCCACTAACAGGCCAGGTTTGCAAGATAACTGAAATACATCACAAGTGATATCATTTGCTGCTCAGTGATTGCAGTATTCTAGTCTGCATCTCCCCAAGGTAATACTTAAAACCTGGCCTGCTAGTGGGCCCTGAGGACAGGGTTGATGACCACTGCCTTAAAGCATGTTATACAGCACAGTGTTTGTGCTGTGTAATTTGGACCCCTCTATCACCTGTAATACCTGGCTGATCCTGCTTGGCTATACCCTCCCCCCTGTAAACTGACCACAGTATATCATGGCTGCTGAGCCCTGACAGTTTATGTGCCTCTGTCATCCGCAGCCCTGCTCTGTCTCCTCTGTGCTCTCTCCCCCTCCCTCCCTGCCTGTCAGCTCCACGTCCGTGCGGCTCTGCTCCCCCCCTCCTTTCCTGCCGCTCAATGTATGGTTAAAATGACATAATCCTCTCTATGTATTAATGTATTGTGCCCTGTGTCTATGCCTTATAAAATTAATGCTGCAATATGCCTGTTTCAGTTATGTGATCCGCCGTCTCTTTCCTCTCTTGCATGACAGCTGCAGTGGGCGGGCCGCCTCTCTCTTCCTCTCCTTCTCTCCTCCTGGCTGACGTCAGCGAGGGATCCTCGGCCCCGCCCACTGCACCCGAGAGAGGAGAGACACGGCGGATCACGTGACTGCCGATCAGAGCTCTGAAACAGGTATATTGCAGCATTATTTTTTTAAGCCATAGACACAGGGCACATTACATTAATACATAGAGTGTATTATGTAATTTTAACCTACTGGGTTAATAAACCGTTTAACACTGGCAGGGGTGCTTACAAGGGTCAGCTTTTACTCATATACGTAAAACCTTTATCCTAAAAGGAAAAAAAGTTGTTGCTCTAACTATTAAAAAAAAGTGTTAGCTGGAGTTCAGTTTTAATTTATTAGTTAAATCAATGTAAATCTGCTAGTGCATCCTATACTACCTTCTCCCCAGATTGACAATGCTGCTGTCCAAAGGTGTCTTTATTGCTCCTCCCCAATTGTGGATACACCTTAAGACAGGAAGTGTGTTAATGGCTGGGTCACTAGGTGAAAATAAAGGGGAACAAAGCAAAAGAATGCAGCCATTACATTTAAAGTGACAGTAAACAATATCTTTATTCTCCAAAAGTATTCTTTATCACATCTACTACTTAAAGAGGAACTGCAGTCTGCTCACATAATTTGTAATAAAAACATCTTTGCCATTCTGAAGCTTCCCTCCAACCACTCTGCATATTATTTTATATATACTGTGATTCTGTACTTGCCAAATATGCTGCAGAAATCTCCCTCCACTGAGTCTGGCTTTAACCATTTTAACTGTGGGCAGCTGAAGCTGCTGCCTGTTCACTTCCTGGATTTACACAGAGGCACACCTCCAGCTCTGCAGCCCTGCAGCTCTCATTGGCCCTCTTATGACTAATTCCCCCTCCCTTCCTGGCAAACTCTCACGAGAGTGAGAGAGAGAGCTGTACATGATGTCATAAGCCTAGGGTTTTTACCAGACAAGAAACAGGAAGTGGGCTGTATAAGGTATTTACTGGCAGAAATTTATTTTTTACTATCCAAAGTTAAAACAGCAACAAGAGCAGAAGATTTAATAGATGGAAAGTTGAAAAAATGAATAAGGTTCCGCTTTAAAGGTCTTGTCATCTATTTTTCATGAAGTAATTTCTTACTGTGTTTTGCTGCATTCTTGTAATGCCCTCCATAATCTATTGACCCCCCCACCACCACCACCACCACCACCACCTCACTTCCGTATGTATGGAATGAGAGGTGCATGTTAGTTGTGGTCATGTGCACTGCTCTATGAACACTAAAAACCCAACAATCCACACTGCAAGAGGATTGTGGCTCCCCTTGCTCTGACAACCAGGCTCAGCATGAGGAACACAACAGTGGAGTCTCCATTGAATTGAGAGACCATTGGGAGATTTATCCCACTAGCATATATCCATGACCAATATCAGCATAGGGTGGAATGGCCCTTTAAATGTACAGACCTCAGATGTAGACAAGCAAAGATTCCTTACCATCCTGTCCTGTTTATATCACGTGGTATTCTGATGTCCTCTGGAATGACACTCATGCTGTGGGCTCAGCCATGGGGAATAATGTCTGCCCCCTGAATGTATCAAGCTTAAGCCTAGTACACACGGGCCAAAAGTCAGCCATGTGTGCGGCAGCCAGTCCAACAGAAGCCGGCCGTTTGGCTCACAGGAGAGAACAGAGCAGGTAATCAGGGCACTGATCATCAGTGCCCTGATTACAGTAAAGCCCCAGTAGTGCCAGCAATCAGTGCCCATGAGTGCCACCAATCAGTGCCCATCAGTGACACAAATCCATGCCCATTACTGGTGCTAGTCAGTGCTGCCTTTTAGTGCCTATCAGTGCCTGCTCATCAGTACTGCCCATCAGTGCCATCAGTGCTGCCCATTGGTGCTGCCCATTAATGCCTCCCATCAGTGCTGTCTATCTGTGCTGCCTATCAGTGCCCACCAGTGCCAACTATCAGTGCCCATCAGGGCCGCCTATTAGTGCCTCCTATCAGTAGCCATCAGTGCAGTATAATAGTGCCTCCTCATCAATGCCATCTAATCAGTGCCCATAAGTGCTGCGCCGCCTCATCAGTGCCCATCAGTGCCAAATCACCAGTGCCCATCAGTGCAGCCTATCAGTGCCGCCTCATCAGCGCATATCAGTGAAGGAGAAAAATTATTTATTTACAAAATTTACTGACAGAAACTAAGAAAAGCTTTTTTTTGCAAAATTTTCTGTCTTTTTTCTTTTTTTTTTGTAAACAATAAAAAACTCAGCAGTGATTAAATACCACCAAAAGAAAGCTCTATTTGTGTGAAGAAAATGATAAAAATGTAATTTACCACGCAATTGTCATTCAAAGTGCGACAGCGCTGAAAGCTGAAAAATGGCCTGGGCATGAAGGGGGTGAAAGTGCCCAGTATTGAGGTGGTTAAAGCGTAATGCCACTTTTGTTGAGAAAAAAAACTTTCCCCTGTGGGTGATCTGTGTACATTACAAGGATTTTAGAAAATTTTGATGCAGATTCCTACCTTTTGTTATTCTGAAGAAATAGCTGTTCTGTTTGTTTGTTTGCCTGTGTCCATGTGGAAAGTGAATCTGTATCTGAGTGGTTTTATAATTATTAATCAGCTACTGCACCTGTAGGCCTCTACTGAGAAAGGTGGCATGGTCTGCATCCCTTTAGATGTGATTTCCCATTGGGAGTATCTCACCAAAAATGACAGTTTTGTTGCAAGTGATGCTTAAAATCTGACTTGTATCTTAGTGCAGACTTCTGGGAAAATCAGTGAGCCAATCACACAAGCAGGAAATTACATTTCTGTGGGGGGGGGCGTTCTGTACACCATTAATGTACAGAACGCCTCCAGGTAGCCATATTGCATTGCATTTTACAGAAAGTGACAGCACTGCAGACTGAAAAGGAAAGGTAATTTTTAATAACATTCCATTACGACTTGTGTCGCAATTATATATGCTATATATATATTTTATATCTGCTAATTCCCCCCATAGATGGAGCTACCCTTTAACCGCTTGCTGACCACCTAACTGTAAATATACGACATTACTTTGACATTAAATGCCGGGGTTATGGCTGCAGCTAGCTGCCATAACTCCGGTATCTTTATTTACAGGAGGCGGCCGACTTCCTGAAAAAAGTGGTCCCAGCTGCGAACTCGCCACGGGATCACTTTTATAGGCGGCAGGAGAGGTGCCCCCTCCCACTGCTTCCCAGTGTCTTCCGGGTTTACTGAAGCTGTCGGTAAACCTGGAAGTGATCCGGTCCGGCTGGGCAGGAAGTCAAGTGAGGGCAAGATGGCCCTCTATGCGCTTGGAGGACCGGAGCAACGTTTGACACCGCTTCTGCCTTTTGGGCTTAAGGGGATTACATGTTTTTTAGCTTTTAAAGGTAAATGAGAGATCTGGGATCTGTTTGGGGCTCTAAGTAATTTTCTAGTAAAAAATACTGAATTTTACTTGTAAACAACAAATGTCAGTGCTTCCTATTAAATGTATAAAATTGCCAAATTACAATATTTGTGAATGTTACTGGTATCTCACATAAAGGTAAATTGTTTTTAGGCTTTGTTGCTCCTTCAGAATACTTACTATTCTTAAACGCGTCAGTTCTGTTTCTGTCAGTGGCTGGCTGAAAGCTTGTCGATGAAACTACCATTAATTATACTAGTGTGTGAATGGTTCTGTCATCACAGTTCTTTGTTTTACATGAGCTTCCTACGTACTCACTTCAGATAGTGTTAACCTCTTTGCACATGCTGGAAAGCCTTGTACAACATCTTATCCTGTATTATTCCCTTAGCAGAGATGCCGTGTATTACTGTCCTCTTGTGTGAGCCTTTGCAGGCTTCATTACACTCAGCTTTATGAGTTTAACATGATCCAACTCTTTGGAATAATATCCAGAAAAGCCAGCCTTGAATCCCTTTCCAGATGGGCACAGAGCAGATATCAATTTTACTTGAGAAATTACACAGAATCAACAAACTGACCTAAGGTCGCGTTCACATATCATGCAGTGGGAACACAAGGGTTCCCGCTCTTGATTTTAACCACTTACCAACCGGTATTCTGATACTTACCAATTCTGATACTTCTCTTCTACATGTAAAAATCAAATTTTTTTTTTTTAGAAAATTACTTAGAACCCCCAAACATTATATATATTTGTTAGCAGAGGCCCTATAGAATAAAATTGTTGGTGTTGCAATTTTTTATGTCACACGTTATTTGCACAGCGTTTTTTTCAGACATAAATTTTTAAGGGGAAAAAATACACTTTAATTACTTTTATTGCACACAAACACAATAAAATACCTAATGTTTTGTAAAATATAAAAGATGATGTTACGCCAAGTAACCAGATACCTAACATGCCATGCTTTAAAATTGCGTCTGCCCATGGAATGGCGGCAAAATACGTTATCTAAAATTCCTCAAAGGCGACTCTTTAAACGCCTTTACAGGTTAGCAGTTTAGAGGTACACAGGAGGTCTGGTGCTAGAATTATTTGTCTCACTCTGACGATCATGACAAGACCTCACGTGTTGTGCAATCACCATTTACATATGCGTGCAGGAGTAACGTTGTTCGCATTTGCGCGTAAGCATGGGGGGACGGGGCGCTTTAAAAAAAAATTATTAAATATTTTATCCAAAACTTTTTTTTTACACTGTCTCTAATTTATTTATTTTTTTTCGTATTAACTTTTTTGCTATCACAAGGGATAAAAAACATCCTTTGTGACAGCATGGGCCATGACAGGTCATCTTTATGGAGAGATCTGGGGTCTATTAGACCCCAAATCTCTCCTATGGCCTCCAATGCAGCCGATCAGACACAGATTGGTCTGATCGGCTGCTTTCCTGACCGATAGCGGCCAGGTAAACAAAGAGGTGGAACCGGAAGTGACAACATACTCGCTGCTTCTGGGTTCACAGAGAGGGAGGAAGAGGAACAACATCAGTTCCTCCCTCTCTCTGCACAGCCATTGCCACCAGTTGCATTGCTTCTGGGCTCCGCATTCAGACAGAAGAGCTCAGGAAAGGCAGGGGGGGGCTCAAAAATGTTCATACTGGGATGATACCTGCAGGTGCAAGCATCATCCCGGTATAACCACTACAAACAGAGGACGTTCATGAATGTCCTACAATCGGCAAGTGGTTAAAAGAGCGATTCACATGCATTTCCGCATGTCACGTATAGGGCAGCCCATTCACATTTGTTACTGGCAGGATCACCAAGAGAAAATATAGGGAGAAAAGGAGACTAATGCAACTAGCACCTGGTGGTGAGTGTGTGCATATCTGACCAGATATGGGAGCAATTCGGCAGCTCTGCAGCCACCCCCATTGCTCCGAACACCTGCCCACTGCTTCCCCTCTCCATGTATCCTGGGCTCCACGCAACCAGGACCGGCATGGCATGTGCTGCCAGGTAGAGGGGAGGGAGCCAAGCGAGCATTCACCCACTCTTCTCTTCTTGCTGACCCAGAAGCAAAGTGTAAAACGTCACTACTGGATCCCCCTTTCACTATCACCAGCCTGCATGCCAGAGTAGGAGCAATAATTCTAGCACAGAGCTCCTGGGTAACTCTAAACTGATGACCTATAGGGGGCTTTTAAAGCGTTGCCTATAGAAAATATAGGGTATTAAAGTTTGTTACCATTTCATGAGTGTACGCAATTTTAAGGTTTGACATGTTTGGCATCTGCTTACTTATTGCAACCTCATCTTTTATATTTTACCTGTGTGCCCTAAAATTGACTTTAGTGTATCTTTTACTGAAATGTTGTGTTGCTTAAACCGTTGCGCTAATATCATGTAACATACAAAATTGGAACTACCACCATTTTGTTCTCCCGGGTATCTGCTTTCAGAAAATATATGTTTTGGGGGTTTTATGTAATCTCCAGGCCTAAAATGATTTTAAACATGTGCAAAAAACAGTTCTGGCAACAAAAGGGTTAAAGCTAAACTCTGGACTTACCTTCAGTCTTGCGCAGTTATACAGACGCCTCTCCTGTGCTGAAATAGCTTACTCTGATTTTATTGTAGATTGTGAACTTCTAGTCAGATAAAGCCTGCCTCATTTCCTGGCTGGAGGACATCCCACATCATCTAGCGCTTTCCTCCCCAGGCTTACTTTCCTTGGCCCACCCCTTTTAATTTATTGGATTTCTGTTCTTTCAACCATGGAGGCTCGGGATCACATGTGGGCAATACACAGGGCAATATGCATGGAAATGCAACCTTCCTAAAACCATCCATTCCTTCCAACTGGCACCCACCTATCAAGGCATTTTATTATTTTAATAACATCTCCCAAAAGCCACCCCACTGCTTTCGTTAGGGCCGAGAGTTCTTCAGAGGGTGCTGTGATGTTTTCAGAAATCTATGTACGGCACTCTTCTGACTCCTCACACCAGCCTAACCTGCCTATTTTGCATAGAAAAGCACTGGATCTACAATAATGAGCATATTAAATTTCAGTTTTAAAATCAGGAGCTGATGCCACTATTAGGGACTCCTACACACAAGAGGCAAATGAGACTAGATGTAAAAATACAAAAACATATCAATATGCTGATTCTGGTATTTATCCAGGGATTGTTCAAGCTGTAATATCGGTCATTTTTTTTTTTTATCTTTTATGCACAGCCAATATGATGCAGAATCCTATGTCCAATTCTTTTGTAATAATAGATAGTTTTTAAAATTGACCATAATTTTTTTTTATGGAAAATGTTATTTACCTGCACAATAGCAACCATTGATATGAATTGAAGTTTGTATATTGCTTGCCAAACACGCAATGAAATACTGATTGCTTTTAGATCTTTATGCACCTTGCAAGTATGATGGAAATGTTATAAAATTGTATAACTCTATTGCCATGAATGCATACAGGAGGGCAGGAGAGCAAGGCTGTAACGTGCAGTAACCATTCAGAGTCTGTAAAGGTAGGTTATAAAAACTGGAATAAAGTTAAATGAGTGTTCTAAAGCAACCAATGAGTTTCCTAAGCTACTGAATTTACCAAAAAACTTTGAAAGGTGTGCTTGGGGAAATCAGGGTGATTCAGACCCTTGTTCGAGTACAAAGTATAATAAGTTAAAAAAAAAATGTGCATTAAAAATAGTAAAAACTTCAGAAAAAATACAGCTACTGAGGAAAGTATATGCAATACATGGATACTTTTCATGAGTACTTTTCAGATCCCGCAAAATGTATCATTATCCAGTAACCAATAGCAGCTGTTCAGCATTCCCTTTACTAATGCCAGACCATTAAAAATGGCATCACATTTTACAATTAACATTCAGCTCATTGCATTGTTTTATTGAATAAGTCCATGTGTGCCTTTAATCAGCACCTCAACCGTATTATGCTGGTTATCAGCTAAATTTATTCAAAACCAGAAGATAATTCCATTGCATCCTGGCATCAAAGCTTTTTTTTCCAGGTTCATACCTACTGAGCTGTTACAGGCTAAGGTAAAGCAGTGCTCTAAATCCTGTAGACAGTTTTCTTTTCTTGTTTAGCCATCTCCTGTGGTCATAGGCTCTAACCTGCTACCTGCTCTTGGCCCATCACTGTGATGGGCAACATCACTGAAAAATAGTAAGGAGTTTGCAGCTACAGGAGCTGGTTGATACCTGTAAATGCCTGCTAGTCTAAGTCTAGCCTGGCTGGCTGCCCTTTAGGGGCAGAAGTTTCACGGCCCTGGCACATCCAGTAACACCTCTGTCTGTCCCCAATGTCTCCAGCCATATTAGACTGTGTGGCTGGGAGAAGTTAAAAGGAAAAAAGGATGACTCCTAATTGCCAACATTGTGTCCGGTCTTGTAGACTGCATTTTGAAGCATGGAGCAGGGTAGGCACAGAGGCTGCTAGGGAAGGTAGGTCCTTGGATGGTGCAGTCCAAGAGTGCCTGGGAGGAGAGAGGAGGCTGATCTGCCTTCGCTAGTGAGGTATCCAGGTAAAGGAGCCACAGGACTGTGGTAGTGAGCAGAGCTGTGTGCTGGGAACACAGAGGAGGCTGCTGCAGGAGAGACTGGCTGCTGGGAGATGCTGCTGTGTGAGGAGGAAGAGAGCTGAAGAGTGGGGTGAGACTGCTAACTCCAGAGGAGAGAGAGAGAGACTGTCTTCAGGGAGCTATTCTGGCAAAACAATGTAGAGCAGAGCCACAGAGAGGGCCAAGCCATGAAAATGACTAATGCCGTGTACACACGAGCGGACTTTTCAGCATCAAAGGTCCGACGGTCTTTCCGATGGACTTTCGACGGAGTTACTATGGACCTTCGAACGACCGGACTTGAGGACAGCCAGCAGCAGCCACCAGCCATAACCACCTGAGGGACAGCAGCAACCAGCTGCAGGAATCCTGAGGAAGAAGTAAAGATCGAGGTCAGTTGAGGTGCAGGTAAACCACTATGCATCAGTGTGAAAGCAGGCTTAGGCTCCTTTCACACAATTGGTCTGATCGGGTCTGCCTGTCTGTTTTTCAGGCGGACCCAATCGGACCCTCCATTCACTTCTATAGAGCGGCAGATGTAAACAGATTTGTGTCTGTTTACACCCGCCTATCTGCAATCTGATCTTTTTAAAAAAACAAAAGGGGATCTGTCCCCTTCTGTCTGGGTGGATTGGAGGGCCCTTAGGGTAGAGCGGGCTGCGTCTGTGTCTGCTCTACATATGCAGAGTGGACACAGACCTGCCATCCGCCTGCTACGCTCATTGTGGCCCGAGATCGGTTACCAAGTCGCTAAAGTGGCCCTCGCTCCTCAAAAGGTTGGGCACCTCTGCCTTAGAGGGTACCACTACAAGCTTACTTATAAGTTAGTAAGCACAGGTTTATCCTAAGTAATAGATTTTATGGGAACGTGGAACTGCTTCCTTACCATGTTTTGTCTGTACTTTATATAACATTTTTCTTATTGTCATGCTTGACCTTTGCAAGAGATTTTTCTGTATAAGCACCAGTGCACATTGGATAGCACCAGCCAGTCCAGGAGAGTGTGGCATAGCCAAGGTTATTACAGTCTCTGTCTCTTCTCAGGGAGCCGGGGTGAGCGCTGGGAGTTTGCTCACACTTGGCAGCTGCTGAACCTATTAACCTATTACACTTCTTTCAATCTATGCCGTAACTCAGGTTTTTCAGTTCCATTCTGCTGTTGCAGCATCAACACACTTCACTGGGAGCATCCGTGTGGATACAGCACATAAAGCTTAACATCAATATACAAATAAACCTCTGCAAAAGCTGGAAAGACTTTTGTCTTAACGTAATCTATGTCTGAGAGGCTTTTAAGGGATTGCCCCATCCTGCTTTTAAAGCATCATACAACTGTTTAACAAGAACACAAAGCCCCGGACAGTACAGTTCCTGCCTACTGGGCCATTTCAACATAAGGCCAGTTGTTCTGGTCAGCAAATTTGTAAGAATTAGATAAAATTTCAGTTTTAAAATAAACCACTTGTTGAACACCCTGTGGTATCAACTTTTATGGATCGATAGATATTTTGAGATTTTTTAAAAAATCCTCAGTCTTTTTTTTTTTCAATACATTTTTTTTGCAAGAAAAACGAACGGTAGATACGGAGACCATACAACGATATAGGTATCTAAAAACTTAAAGAACGAGGAACATTCCAGTTTACATAATCGTTATCTTAGTAGTCTCATCTAATACTTATGTCCCAGACTGTGACCGGCCAGATCTGAGGAGTCTCTGTATCCCGCATGCCAAATTTCCCATGGAAGAGACCGTGTAATAAGGACTCCGGGGGATTGGGGGAGACCCGCAGAGTCCTAGCAGAAAAGAGGGAAGTTAAATCCTCAGTCTAATCTATTGAAATCTATTTTGTAACCAATCACCATTACAAAAGGCATGGAAATCTACATACATGTGGGGTCCTTGTAATTATGATAGGTATTAGAAAATTATTTATTTAAAAAAAAGTGTAATATCATTTGTTCTTTAAAAAAGTTATGCATTAAACACATTATAAAGTTTTGTCAGTAAATGTCAGGAAAAAAATCCTCAGTCCATGCTATTCCTTTTTGTAATCTGGTCATCCTGGAACACAGATGTTTGTATTGCTGGAACACCCTCCTACATTTTTATACACAGACTGATGTAAAATAATACTGATACGAACCTTCTTCTGTTCAAACTTTTTTATTGAAAAGAAGGCATAAATATCAACAGGTAATCTCTGTGTGACAGATTACAACGTAACTTACACGACATCTCTTTGTACAGTGAGATATTAACAAGAATAAAGAAACATTTGTCATATGTGAAAGTACAAGAGATAATCGTTTTAGCAATAAATGTGAAAGCTACGGGTTTGTTACAGTATTTAAAGGAGGAGAAGTCAACCCCGGTGCGATTGTGTGTTTGGGTTGAGAATTTTCCTCAACAACTTGAGGGTCAGAATTTAGTAAAACTTGAGTAGGGAATAGCCGAACACCCCCCCTGTTCGGTTCGCACCAGAACATGCGAACACTGTTAAAGTCTATGGGACACGAACATGAATAATTAAAAGTGCTAATTTTAAAGGCTTATATGCAAGTTATGTCATAAATGCAAGTTATTGTCATAAAAAGTGTTTGAGGACCTGGGTCCTGCCCCAGGGGACATGAATCAATGCAAAAAAAAAAGTTTTAAAAACGTCAGTTTTTTCGGGAGCAGTGATTTTAATAATGCTTAAAGTGAAACAATAAAAGTGTAATATCCCTTTAAATTTCGTACCTGGGGGGGTGTCTATAGTATGCCTGTAAAGGGGCGCATGTTTCCCGTGTTTAGAACAGTCTGACAGCAAAATGACATTTTAAAGGAAAAAAAGTCATTTAAAACTACTCACGGCTATTAATGCATTGCCAGTCCGACAATACACATAGAAGTTCATTGATAAAAACGGCATGGGAATTCCCCACAGGGGAACCCCGAAACAAAATTAAAAAAAAAAAAATGACGTGGGGGGTCCCCCTAAATTCCATACCAGGCCCTTCAGGTCTGGTATGGATATTAAGGGGAACCCCAGCCAAAATAAAAAAAAAAATGACGTGGGGGGTCCCCCTAAATTCCATACCAGACCCTTCAGGTCTGGTATGGATATTAAGGGGAACCCCGCGCCAAAATTTAAAAAAAAAACAGCGTGGGGTCCCCCCAAAAATCCATACCAGACCCTTATCCGAGCACGCAACCTGGCAGGCCGCAGGAAAAGAGGGGGGGACGAGAGAGCACCCCCCCGAACCATACCAGGCCACATGCCCCAAACATTGTGAGGGTGCTTTGGGGTAGCCCCCAAAAAACCTTGTCCCCATGTTGATGAGGACAAGGGCCTCATCCCCACAACCCTGGCCGGTGGTTGTGGGGGTCTGCGGGCGGGGGGCTTATCGGAATCTGGAAGCCCCCTTTAACAAGGGGACTCCCAGATCCCGGCCCTCCCCCCTGTGTGAAATGGTAAGGGGGTACAAGAGTACCCCTACCATTTCACTAAAAAACTGTCAAAAATGTTAAAAATGACAAGAGACAGTTTTTGACAATTCCTTAATTTAAATGCTTCTTCTTTCTTTTTTCTTCTTTCTTCTATCTTCTATCTTCCTTCGGTTTCTTCCTCCATCTTCTTCTTCTTCTGGTTCTTCCTCCGGTGTTCTCGTCCAGCATCTCCTCCGTGGCGTCTTCTTCTCTTCTCCTCCTCGGGCCGCTCCGCATCCATGGCATGGAGGGAAGCTCCCGCTCTTCTCTTCTTCATCTTCTTCTCTTCTTCATCTTCTTCTCTTCTTCATCTTCTTCTCTTCTTCATCTTCTCTTCTTCATCTTCTTCTCCGGGCCGCTCCGCATCCATGGTGGCATGGAAGGAGGCTCCCGCTGTGTGATGCTTTTCCTCTTTTGACGGTTCTTAAATAACGGGGGGCGGAGCCACCGGTGACCCCGCCCCCCTCTGACGCACAGTGACTTGACGGGACTTCCCTGTGGCGTCACGGGGAATGCCACAGGGAAGTCCCGTTATGTAAGAACCGTCAGAAGAGGGGAAGCGTCACACAGCGGGAACCTCCCTCCATGCCAGCATGGATGCGGAGCAGCTCGAAAAGAAGATGAAGACAAGAAGATGAAGACAAAAAGATGAAGAGAAGATGAAGAGAAGAAGATGAAGAGAAGAGCGGGAGCCTCCCTCCATGCCATGGATGCGGAGCGGGCCGAGGAGAAGATGGGAAGAAGACGCCGCGGAGGAGATGCTGGACGAGAACACTGGAGGAAGAACCAGAAGAACCAGAAGAAGAAGAAGATGAAGGAAGATAGAAGAAAGAAGAAAGAAGAAGCATTTAAATAAAGGAATTGTTAAAAACTGTCTCTTGTCATTTTTAACATTTTTGAAAGTAATGGGGAGTGGGCAGACATCAATTTAAATGGGCCCCGTAATTTGTCCCATAATTTGAGAGAGTACCCTGTAATGGGGTTGATTATGGGGCCATGGGTAGAGGAGAGTTACCATAGTAAGTTAGTCACAGTGAGGGGGTAAAGATCGATCGCTTCCAGACTGACCCACAATGGTATCTCAGCTTTTGCATGAAGGAGGGTGATCTGGGCCAGCTGGGCTGCGTGGTAATATCTTAAGAAGTTAGGTAACCCTAGCCCCCCACTAAGCTTGCTACAAAGTAGTATAGCCCTTGATACTCTAGGCCTGGTGTAGCCCCATATGTACTTGGACACTCGTGTTCGGATAATTCAGTGGAAGTAAGGAGGGACTGGGACCGGGAGAACTGTAAAAATATAGAAGTTTTGGTAGTAGAGACATCTTCACTGCCGCAACTCTTCTAAGTCACGAGACGCACAGTGGTCACCAAGTTTCTAGTAAGGAAGTCAGGTGCGTTAGCATAGGGAGATAGTTTGTTTGAAAAAGGTGAGCTGGATCGCTAGTTAGTTTAATACCGAGGTATGGTTCGATGTTGTGGACCAGGTGAAGGGGAAGTATTCTTGTGTATGTTCAAGTTCCTTTTGCGGAATAGACACGTCGAGAGCTCTGGATTTGGACTGGTTAACTTCTAGACCTGTTATTAAAGCAAATTTGTGTAAGCTGGATAAGATTTGGGAGAGTGACAGGAGGTGCATGGGTATTTTTGGTGATCGAGCAAGGTGTTGGAGTAGGATTACACCTCGGATGTTGTCGCTGGCTTGCCTTCGTGGTATTAAGCCAACTTGATCTTTATATATTAGGCCGCCTATGATTGGGTTAAGGCGCAATGCCATAATTTTGGCCAAGATCTTAATGTCCAAATTGAGTAAAGAAATGGGCCTGTAATTGGACCAAAGGGAGTTATCTGTGTTGGGTTTGGGTATCATGGAGATGATAGCTGTCAACGTGTCTCGACCAAAGGAGTGTTGTTTGAGGAGGAAATTGAAAGAATTAGTGAAGGGGGCCAGGGTAGCAGCAAATTTCTTAAGGTAAGAACTGGAGAGTCCATCAGGGCCTGGTCGTTTGTGCGGTTTAAGTGTTTTAATAGCAAGGAGGACTTCCTTGGACGTAACGGGGCACTCCATAGACTCACGAATGGTTTCTGGTAGTTTGGGGATGGTTATATTTTGGAATAATGCTTCGGCTTGTTTCAAAGAAAAGGTGGTTTTTGCTTTATATAGCTAAGCCAGTTTCCTGTGAAATTCAGAGAGCAGCTTAACAGGGTTGCTTGTGTGGATATCTTTGGCCAATTTGAGTCTAATGGGGCTGTGCACCCGCTCCGGATGACGAAGACACAATGCTAGGAAGGTATCAGGCTTGTTGGCTTTAGTGTAAATTGTGTGATTGGATCTACAGATGGCCTTATCTGCTGATTCTGCCAGGAGTAGGTTCAGCTCAGCTTTTGTCTCCTCTAGTGATATTCTGTGGGGTTCAGTTGGGGAGGATTGAAATTGGATGTCAAAACAATACGACTGGTTGGTTAAATGTGCATCATTTATGCACCAAGTGTGATCTCTAGCTTGTGGGATCAGAGAGGAGACTTTTGTGATTACTGCACAGTGGTCCGACCATGTTATAGGATGTATGCAGGATTGGAGTAGGAATGGTGAGGAAGCTACTGGCACAAAAATATGGTCAATCCTTGAGAAGGATTTGTGTGGTTATGAGTAGAAAGTATCGTTTTTCTTAGAGGGATTGCCTTCTCTCGAAGTGTCTATTAGGGAGGCTTGTTGAAATAATTTACGGAAGCGTATAGAGGCGGAATATTGTTCAGGGGCGTATGGAGATTTGTCTAGATGTGGGTGCATTACTAAATTAGAATCGCTGCACATAAATAGCGTGCCTTTGCAATGGGTACGTACTAATACGAACCTTCTTAAAGCCATTAAAGTGGAACTACACTGCATCTGAGCACCAAAAACGAAAAACGCTATTTTTAATATTCAAAGCAAACTCCCACATCCATCCATGACTCCATGCTTTGTTTTGTTCAGAAATCACTTGGAAACTAACCCCCTAACATTTCTGATAGTGGCCATCTAGCGTAAGAGCAGATGATTTCATGTAGCATTTACTTCCTGGAATCCATCTGTCCTTAGCTCAGGGATGTAAGCAGGAGAGTATGTTTAGCTGAGAAAACCCCTCCTTCTCTTCTCCCCTACTGAAGACTCCTGGGATGTATGACCTCATTTGCCTAGGCATGGAAACCAGGAAGTAATTGAAAAAAGTAAAAAAAAAAAAAAGTTTAAAACAAATGAATTTGATATACCTTCCAATCGATTTACTAATGCTAGCAGCGTAAGGATTAAAAATAGCCTATGTTGATTGAGAGAGTGACGTTCCACTTTAATTGGATTCAAAGCCTACTTAGAACTTTGAATTCAAATGGTGATGCTAGAAGCAGAAAAGGAGGAAGTTACCCAACACATTTTTCAAGAATGAAATACCCACTGTCTTCATAATGACCCTTTAAAGAGTAGTATGTACTTATTCTGTAAGCAATTACACAGAATTCAAATTAATGTACCTTGTAATATAGCATATTTTTTGGTGCAATTAGCTTGTATTGGAGATGCCACTAAGGTCCAACTGATCTGTTCCTGACCTTCACTGAGTTGCTTTTAGCTGCTTTTGTATCTTCTTTGACTTGTATAGTGAGTAAAACAGTCCAGATACAGATGGCCATGTACACAAACTATAAATAAGGTTTGTATCATTACTGTTTATATGGTTCTATCACCATTACCACATTTATCAATGACCACAAAAAAAGCAAATGCACAATTAAGTCCATACTGAGGAGCCTTAAATACAATACAGACCTAATAAACAATGTGGAACATTAGTTAATTGGGATGAGAGGGAAGAATGTGCCCCACATTGCTGATCAGTGAGAAAATCTTCCCCTTATAATGGTGATCAGAATGCCACCCTTACAGACAGTTAAAAAGAGTATTGTTGTCATGCTGCTGGTTTTGCCAAGTGGCATTGGACCAGGAATTTTTAGGCACCATAAGGTCAATCAACAACAACTCAAGGAACCCCTAGCATCCTCTAAATGAACCCTTGCTGAGAAGAACTGTTGTTATTGGTGCATGGTATTGATCTTTTATTATAATGCCTAATAAAAGAATGGTGGTGTTACAATAGCACTGGTAGTGATATGATCTCATCACTTAAGAGTGTAAATAAATTTGGTTGTTTGTCTCTGTGAATTCAGCTTTTGGAGATACGAGCTATGTAAGGCATTACATCTAAAAAATATAATGACCAGACAAGAGAAAAACAGCTTTGGGAATTGTGCCAGTGATCTGCCTATGATCTGCCATCTGTGTGCATTTTGGAGCTGCTTTAGTTAAGAAGTATTACACTGTAAAGTGAGGAATTCCCCTACCGCTTTTAAAGGGTAACTCCACTTTTAGGAGGAAAAAATAGCAAATAAAAAAAATTAATATAGCATATACAATTGCAACATAAGTCATATTGTAATTGAATGTTGTTAAAAATTACCTTTCCTTTTCTATCTGCAAATAAAATGTAATGCAATACGGCTACCTGGAGGCGTTCTGTACACAGAATGTGTACAGAATACCCCCCCAGAAACGTAATTTCCTGCTTGTGTGTTTGGGTCACTGCTTTTCCTAGAAGTCTGCACTAAGATACAAGTCAGATTTCAGGCATCCCCTGCAACAAAAATGGCATTTGTGGTGAGATACTCCCAATAAGAAATTACATCTAAAAGGATGCAGACCCTACTTTCCTCACTGGAGCCCTGCAAGTGCAGCAGCTGATTAATAATTATGAAACCACTCCCATTAGATTCACTTTCCACATGGGCACAGGCAAACAGTGATTTTTTCAGAATAACAAAAGGTGGGAATCTGCAACAAAGTTTGTTAAAATCCTTGCAATGTAAATTAATCACCCTAAGGGGAATGTTGTTTTCTCAACAAAAGTGGTTACTCTTTAAAGTTTTGTAAAGCGAGATCTACCCATAGCATTAAAGCCATGGCTGGGGAAAGGGAGATTAATGACATCAGACATCACATGACCAACAGACTAAGAAATCGGCTCTATCGTATTTCTTTGGTATTAAGACATGGCAGGTTGCAATAAATGCACAGTGGGCAGGCCAGGTACTTTACTGGAGAGCTAGACACAGACAATGTTTTTAAAAAAATTCATTACATTGCTAAAATAGATATATAGATTATACTACAAGGTTTTATCATAACTTAGCCAAAACCATATTCATATTTAATATTTAATACTACATTCAAGATTGCAGTTAACAGTGCTCAAAGTAACTACATCAGCATATAATATGGTACCATAAATACTGGGTTCCAGGCGCTATTAGCTGTAAAGTCATTCAATATGGGAACCATATAAACACAGCTCAACTGTGCTGCTATCAAAAAAGCATTGGATTGGATGCTGGAAGACTAGGAACAAACAAAACTGACAGTGCTCAAGGGCTGGGATGATCAGTAATAGGAGGAGGCTGCAATAATCCACAATGTGCACAAGATGAACTTGTTGGCAATTTATTCACAAAAATGAAAAAACAGTACATACTCCATTGAGCATAAAGTAGAAACGTTACCGCACTGACTGTAGGGTGGCTCGGATACTGATTGATCACTGTGTCCCAGGCGGGGAGATCCCGAGGAAGCGCCAACCATCAAAACCGCAAGGTGAAACAAACAGGCAGTGTATCCAAGGACTATATCAAGGACTTGATAAAGCGCATGCGCGCCAAATGCGTAGTCATGGCAACAGGTAATTTGGTTCATTTTCCCATCGCACATGTTCCTGCATAAGCTCTCAAAGTTTGGGTCATGCAGCAACAACCGGCTGGATACTGGTTCAAGTCACAAAGTAGATATTTGCCAGCACACCATGGATCAACAAAAGTGGCATCCAAACAGCTTATTTATTGCATGATCACAACACAAGGAGAGTGCAGCGTTTCGGAGTCACACAGGACCCCTTTGTCAGGCATGTGTAACATGTTACCATAGGTGTGTGCAGCCTATTGCATTAGGGTGTGAACCCCAAAGCTCAAACACACATGCGTGTGTGTGTGTGTGTGTGTATGTATGTATGTATATACAGTGTCTCACAAAAGTGAGAACACCCCTCACATTTTTGTAAATATCTTTTCATGTGACAACACTGAAGAAATTACACTTTGCTACAATGTAAAGTAGTGAGTGTACAGCTTGTATAACAGTGTAAATTTGCTGTCCCCTCAAAATAACTCAACACACACCCATTAATGTCTAAACCGCTGGCAACAAATGTGAGTACACCCCTAAGTGAAAATGTCCAAATTGGACCCAATGTGTCAATATTTTGTGGGGCCACCATTATTTTCCAGCACTGCCTTAACCCTCTTGGGCATGGAGTTCACCAGAGCTTCACAGGTTGCCACTGGAGTCCTCTTCCACTCCTCCATGATAACATGACGGAGCTGGTGGATGTTAGAGACCTTGCGCTCCTCCACCTTTCATTTAAGAATGCCCCTCAGATGCTCAATTGGGTTTAGGTCTGGAGACATGCTTGGCCAGTCCATCACCTTTACCCTCAGCTTCTTTAGCAAGGCATTGGTCGTCTTGGTGTGTTTGAGGTCATTATCATGTTGGAATACTGCCCTGCGGCCCAGTCTCTGAAGGGGGGGGCCATGCTCCGCTTCAGTATGACACAGTACATGTTGGCATTCATGGTTCCCTCAATGAACTGTAGCTCCCCAGTGCTGGCAGCATTCATGCAGCCCCAGACCATGACATGGTTACCGCCACACACGTTTGACACCATCTGAAACAAATACATTTATCTTGGGCTCATCAGACCACAGAACATGGTTCCAGTAATCCATGTCCTTAGTCTGCTTTTCTTCAACAAACTGTTTCTGGGCTTTCTTGTGCATCATCTTTAGAAGAGGTTTACTTCTGGGATGACAGCCATGCACACCAATTTGATGCAGTGTGAGGCGTATGGTCTGAGTGCTAACAGGCTGACCCCCCACCCCTTCAACCTCTGCAGCAATGCTGGTAGCACTCATACGTCTATTTCCCAAAGACAACCTCTAGATATGATGCTGAGCAGTGCACTCAACTTCTTTGGTGAACCATGGCGAGGCCTGTTCTGAGTGGATCCTGTCCTGTTAAACCGCTGTATGGTCCTGGCCACCATGCTGCAGCTCAGTTTCAGGGTCTTGGCAATCTTCTTATAGCCTAGGCCATCTTTATGTAGAGCAACAATTTTTTTTCAGATCCTCAGAGAGTTCTTTGTCATGAGGTGCCATGTTGAACTTCCAGTGACCAGTATGAGATAGTTAGAGCGATAACACTAAATTTAACACACCTGCTCCCCATTCACTTCTGAGACCTTGTAACACTAACGAGTCACATGGCACCGGGGAAGGGACAATTGCTAATTGGGCCCAGTTTGGACATTTTCACTTAGGGATGCACTCACTTTTGTTGCCAGCAGTTTAGACACGAATAGCTGTGTGAGTTATTTTGAGGGGACAGCAAATTTACACTGTTATACAAGCTGTACACTCACTGCTTTATATTGTAGCAAAGTGTCATTTCTTCAGTGTTGTCATATGAAAAGATATAATAAAATATTTGAAACGTGAGGGCTGTACTCACTTTTGTGAGATACTGTATAGGTATATATAGAGATATTTGTGTGTATATACACACACACACTCTCTCTTAAAAATTAAAGTTAAAAAATATTTTAAAATGTATTAAAATAAGGATGGTGTCAGTAGGGCAGTGGACGGTGTCAGTAGTTTTTCATGTTTATTATGTTATTTTTTTATTATTTTTTTACAATTGTATTTTTTATTATTTTTTACAATTTTTTTTTTAGGATCCCTGTTGGGGGGCTTTGACGAAATAGCAGGGAGAATCTGCGCTGCACGGGGTGATTAGGGTGTGCCCAGGCACACCTGGCACAATCCCCTGCGCACGCCTATGCATGTTACACATGCCTGACGAAGGGGTCCTGTGTGACTCCGAAATGTTGCACTCTCCTTGTGTTGTGATCATGCAATAAATAAGCCGTTTGGACGCCACTTTTGTTGATCCATGGTGTGCTGGCAAATATCTATTTTGTCACAGCAACAGGGACGCTTGCGTTCCACGCTGACCACAGTGGCTTCCTCTTCCGGGCACCATGCTTCTGCCCAGGGCTCCAGTGATGCCATCCAGGCTGTTCTTGGCGGCTTCCTCCTCTGAGCATTGCGCTCCTGCTCAGGGCTCCAGTGATGCCATCCACACACACCGACTGGCCTGGCATGGATACACTGGCTGTTTGTTTCATCTTGCGGCTTTGATGGTCGGTGCTTCCTTTTATTACTGATCATCCTAGCCCTTGAGCACTGTCAGTTTTGTTTGTTCCTAATATGGTATTGCCTACAGCAATCAATACATCTAGACAGCTACGTCCCCTTTTTTGATTTGCAGTTTTACACTGGAAACTTTTTTTTTTTTTTTTTACTGCAACTGGCATTCAGCAAACTGCAGTAAACTAACTTAAAATGTTGATTGCAGGGAAATAACTACTGAAGGTTTTTTAAAGTGATTACGTTCTCAAATGGCAAACAGTTACATTTTAGGTTATTTAATTATGGGTCAGTAAGTGCAATTTGGCAAAGTATATTAAGTGAAATAACAGAACACTGTAGCTAATGTGCTTAGTCAGTTCCATGTTATTTATGAGTGATTATTAGTGCTATGTATATATCACTCACTGCTGGCCTAAATGAGTGAGCAAAGGGCAGTATTAGTCCTGAAGCTTTCTATGAGAAGTGCTTTATTTTTGGCTGCCTCTAGCAGCAGTACAGACTGTGCGGCATTGGTGTTTAACCCTGCTTTCCCTTCCTGTCAGCAAGTATTAGTGCTGGGTCAGCTCTGTCTGAGTGTGAAGAAATGGATTATTATACTCAGCATTACTAAGAGACAGCCAGGAGAACAGAGAACTTGAGAGAATGAAGAGCATGCTTGAGACGCCAAACAGTGGGCTACAATTCGCCAACCACTGAGCTCCTAGATTTGTGCTAACGCAGATATAACGCCTTGCACTACAGCCTCTCTTGTCTGATTGTAAATAGAGATTTATAGCAGGCTGAAAAATGAAAAAAATAAAGAAAAACTTCTGTTTTCTAATAACAAACCATATAAATTCAGGGTTTTTTTTTATTTTTCAAAAAATGAGCTTCAGAAGTCAAATACAAAACTTTCCAATGCAATAAACAACATAATGTATAAGAACGTATATATTTTATCTGAATTAAAGAAAACCTATTATAACAAAAATGTGCAAGTTACCATTGCGATCATGCTTCCATAAATGTTATTTGCCTGGTTTTCTCTTGTTTTAAAAATTTGACCCTTGAACAAGTATATAGACAGGGACTCTCATATAGTATATAGACAAGAATTGGAACAAGTATGCAGCAAATTTGAGAAAAAAAAGTGTCCTTATTTGCTTCTCTATAGAATAAGCAGTACAATAATATCCATTGCAAAGGTTTCTGAATATGCATACTTTATTTGTGTTTTTCTGGTGTCCAGAATTCCTATCTATTACTAATATCCAACACTAATATCCAAGTGGATTTAGCCTGAAATAAGGTATATTGTGAGGCAGTCCTTGATTCACCAACAGGTTCATCAATTGATCCATATCTTGATTATATGATGCCTAACTTTCAGTGGTTCCTATTTACACTGAACACAATATGGGTGGACATTGCTTTTGGGATAAATCCACTAGTCCTGCTGTGTTTTACCACATGTGATATGAAAACACTTGGATCCATCAATCGATCCTTTATGTAGCCCTGTTTATGGGTTCTGTGATTTTCTGCTCCCAAGCTTTTAAAGGACTTTGCACACTATTTTTCAGGGGTTTGCATTTACAGACCTTGTTATATCCAGTTTCTATACTGATCATCCATTTTGTAACTATATGCTTTAAACAAACACAGAGGAGAGACACATATTTGCGATTTTAGATTGTGTATTGTCTTGTTTTTAAGCTTTTTTACTTATGAATAACATTTGTAAAGTGAGTAGCTGGTTATACCTACCATATACTTCCTCCAATTAAATTAATTATTTTTAACTTTTCATGTGGTAGGTTGTTGTATGTCTAACTATTTTTCATTTTAATTTGATGGTTGAACACACATTATCTAATATGTGTGGTTAGGGTTCCACCTTAGACTTTGCAATGTTTACATTTTATAGTGTGGACAAGATGTGGATAATTTTGTGATCAACATGTTTTATTGTCTTATTTATTTTATCATTAATGTGAACAGATTGTTATTATAGTACCTTTATTAATATATGGTTATTGTGACTGGTATCACTATGCATGCACTCAGTGCTTGGCTCACCAGATCGGTAGTGCATAAATAGTTAAGGATCAGCATGCAGGCATCTATATAAGAGAGGTTGCCAGGCCCTACAGGCAATCCCTTGACAAAGTCGTAGTGACGAAACGCACTGGGGCGGAGCTGCACGGAAACCTGACGTGATGTAGCACATTGGACTGGAAGTGAAATTCCGGGAGTGACAGAAGAGCTGTTGGGAGAAGTCAATATGGCTGACCTGGCTAAGCTTATTCTGTCACTGTAGCGACTGTGTACAGTATTAAGGTTTTAAAGAATCTTGGCTTGTGAGTGGCGTTTTAATGCAGATGGGAAAATAAATGTTTTATTAATGGTATTGAACTATTGAAGTTCCTCTTTTCTTTTTCTTTTATGAATGCTTTTACCATTTATGAATCAGCTGATCTGGAGGGTCCCGGTAATGAAGTGGATTAAATAAAGATTAAATGCTTTATGCCGATCATGAGAATGTAAGGCATTTAATTCTGATAAGAGCGTGTCCTATTGGGAGTCGATGGCATTGAGCACTTGGTGTGGCGAACTTTAGAGCTAAAGAAGATCACACAAATTGGGGTTGATTTACTAAAGGCAAATAGGCTGTGCACTTTGCAAAGTGCAGTTGCTCCAATCATAGTAAATGAGGTAAAGCTTCACTTTGCAAAGAATAGCCAAGCACATGCAAGGAAAATAACAAAAAAATGCATATTTGCTTGCACATGATTGAATGATGGAAGTCAACAGAGTTCTCCTTCATTTACTAAGCTCTGGAACAATTGCACTTGCCCTTTAGTAAATAAACCTCATTGTATTAGGATTGTGGAATATTGGACTTTTATTTATCTTAGTGCACAATAGGATATATATATATATATATATATATATATATATATATATATATATATATATATATATATATATATATATATATATATAATTTTTTGGGGGCTTTTGGATATATTTTCATGGGATGTCTTAGGACATAGTTACATAGTTGGTGAGGTTGAAAAAAGACACAAGTCCATCAAGTCCAACCTATAATATATTTGTTTAAAAAAAACTGGCAGCAATCTATAAGTTATAACCAGTTTGGTGATAACTGTGGCGCGGCGGGAGAATTTTTGGGCATTGGGTGGTGGTACGCAGTAATTTATTTGGAAACAGCTGCTTATACTTATATCTTTTATAATTAAATCTTAGAAACATTTTTTTAATCCATGGTAGCCCTGTAAACAGTAATTTTGCCATTGGTAGTTGGTTTAGGTAATGATTTTCTTTATGTTCCTGATTAGTACATGTTGTTCTAGCTTTCCTATTGAAAAAATGTAATATTAGTATTTGGGCAATCTAATGACGTAAACTCAACTCTTGAAATTATACGTATTGCATATGTTCTATCACACAATTCTGATTGTATACTCTTTAACAATTTAGAAATCTGTGAAAAGTTTAGCAGGAACAGCATGTCTTTGCTTTTGAGTACAGGTGATGCAAATAGAAGTATGGTACTTTCTTTTATCTACTGTACACTTTGCATCATCTCTTCTCTCTGTGCTGTCTTGTGCCCTGACCTTTTGAAAGCTGTTCCGATTAGAGTTAAGGATTTATCTTTGTTCGGTAAGGATCTGTGCTCTGACCAGCTGTACATGAATCTCCACTATTTTTAGACATGTTTATGTGCGTTGAATTGACTGCTAAGAACATATTTTTTACCTTCTGGCCATGAAGAATCCATAACTGCCTACAATGTATGCAATGCATTGGAGAACAAACATTGTATCTGTACATTTTTGTGAAACAAAATGTATAGTGGTTTTGTATATATGTTCTTTATTAATTGTGGTCAACACTAAAGACAATAAGAATTGTATTTTTTATTTTATTTGGGTTAATATAAAATATTAAGCATTATTCATTTGTATACTTATTTTAAGCCACCAGAGCTCTAGGCTGTTTCTCAAATGTTTTCCTCTGTCTGCTATGTTGTACAAAGCTCATTGTTTAGAATATTCCAAGCTGAAATCTGAATGAGTCATAGCAGAGACTTAACCCCTATTCATATGGCTTCATCAAGGTTTTATTCAGACAAAAGAAGCCTTTACAAAGGTAGTATCTAACTTTCTGTCTCTTTAGCTAACCCATAGTGCTCGGTGAAACTATTATCAAGGATTAAATGTGTGTTTGTGTTAGTTTGTTTGGAAAAAAAGATTGTATACATATAGTAATAACACAGATTTAAAAAAAAACACTGATTTAAAAACATTTATTTTAAATGTAATGTCCAATTAAATGTTAATTGGCTTCATAGCAAATCCAAAAAAGAAAAATTGTGATGCTGGTATCGTTCAGCACACGGGGGTTGGTTTTCAGTGCCGAGGTCAATATGCAAATATGGAGGGAAATTTACATTAGGGAGGGCTAGTATTACTCTTTGGGCATCAAAGAGGAATAGTGTGTGGGTCTTAGGATAGGTCAAGACAGTCTGCACTAATCTCCACCCTGCTGAAAACAATTTGCACAAATCATCCATATTTTGTGCATTATTGCAGGGATGCAAGTTTAACAGGTCGACCACAACCGCATCTGGTATGAACAGTGATAATGTAACCACTATAGAGAGGAGGCTGTGACGGTGCCTAGGCACATGTAAACCTTGCTGTATGACTACTGAGACAAAAAAAACGACAGACTTATGCCCCGTACACACTATCGGAAATTCCCCCAGCAAAAGTCTGATGTGAGCTTTTGATCGGAAATTCCGACCGTCTGTATGCTCCATCGTACCTTTGCTGGCGGAATTCCCGCCAGCAAAAGATTGAAAGCAGGTTCTCTATTTTTCAGTCGGAAAAAGTTCTGATCGGAAATTCCGATCGTCTGTACCAATTCCGACGCGCAAAATTCCTACGCATGCTCAGAAAGAATTAGACGCTTGCTCGGAAGCATTGAACTTCATTTTCTCGGCTCGGCGTAGTGTTGTACGTCACCGTGTTCTTGACGGTCGAAAGTTCAGAGAACTTTTGTGTGACCGTGTGTATGCAAGCCAAGCTTGAGCGGAATTCCGTCGGAAAAACCATCCAAGTTTTTTCCGACGGAAAATCCGCTTGTGTGTATGGGGCATAAGCCACCTAAATATTGTATTGTGTTCAGTGGACCAGATATGAGGTGATTCACAATTTTTAATGAGATGAAAGAATTAGTAAAACAGGATCACAGCACAGCTTTACTCTACAGCAAGTACCATATACATATGCAGTGTTAAAATTCAAGTGCCACCATATACTTATCTAAATACTTGCTGACCACATTAAAAAAAACCTTCCAAAAAAAGTAGTATGCATTGTTTAAAGTGAGCCTGTCACAACCCTAATGCCGTATTTGCTACCTTACTGAGTACACAGCGCTCAATGGGATGAAAATCAAACAGCTGTCTTGTTTCACCTTTCATTAAACTAAAAAGCTGTCTGCTGTAGGCTGACATTGTCTGACATACAGGCTGCTTACTAGTTCCAGGCCAGTTCCACCGCTCACAATGATGCTCAACAGTGGCTGCACTTGAATTAGCACACAGCTAGAGCGTTAGACAATGGCAGCCTTTATCAGAAAGGTATTTATCATGATCACACATTCCCTTGAAATAAATTATAATATTATAATATTTTTTAGTACAGGCAACACTGAAAAAATGCTAAAAATGTTTTTTTTTTTATAGTCGCATATGGAATATTTTATATTCTTATTTTGTGCATACCTGTACCCTGGTTGTCAAAGATTACAGAGAATTTGAATTAAGGTAATTTAAAGTGTATGTAAACCCAAGAAAAAAAATCCTAGTGTCTTACCCTTGATTGCTTGCATTTTGTTCCACCCACTGCTACTATGGGAATACAGCTTTCTTTTGCAAATAAAGTTAGTATTAAAAACAGGGATGTTCTCTCTCTCTCTCTCTCAGTTACTTAAGTGCATTGCTGTTATGTACCTAGAAGAGGTACCTGATGAGACCAGACAACCTCACTTACCTATGAAGGTAACTAACCTATGAAGCTGGGCAATCCAAGTTAGCAACTGGTGGGTAGATCAGGTACAGTAGTGTCAGCAGAAGTGAGGTTGAGGTTCAGACCAGAGTCAATAGCTGATGAGCAGGTCAGGAACAGAAGGAGCAGGCAGTACCATAGCCTAGGAGCAGAGGTGTAGTCTAGGAGCAAGACAAGGTCGGTACAGGTGGATAGCAGGAGCCTGGTCGATATCCAGTACAGACCTGAAGATTATAGATTATAGATTTGCATGCAAGACAGCACTGGCTATGTGCAGCTGACAGGTTTAAATAGCCTGAATGGCACCAAAATTAGTAACACACATGTACACACGTCCTTACACATGCACAAGCATTTTTCTGCTTGTATATTTGCTGCCAGTAGCAGTCTGATGTGGGGCTATGAGCCAGCTTGTATCTGCGCATGAATGTTAGTATAGATGTACCATTCTCCATACTGACATGCCCTTCCTGGCAATTGCTATTTAGGGTTTAGCGTTTAAAGTGTAACTCCACTTTTGTTGAAAAAAAAACAATCCCCCCGGGTGATCTATGTACATTGCAAGGATTATAACAACCTTTGTTGAAGTTTCCTACCTTTTGTTATTCTGAAGAAATTCATGTGTGTTTGTCTGTGCTTCTGTGCTCAGTGGGTCTAATGGGAGTGCTTTCATAATTATCAGTCAGCTGTGGCAGCTGCAGAGCACTAATGAGGAAATCTGCTGGGCCTGCATCCCTTTAGACGTGTTCCTATTAGAAATATCTCACCAAAAATGACATTTTTGTTGCAGGGGATGCCTGAAATCTGACTTGTATCTTAGGCAGACTTCTGGGAAAATTGGTGACCCAATCACACAAGCAGGAAATTATGTTTCTGGGGAGTGGTCAGTACACATTCTGTGTACAGAACAACTCCATGTAGCCATATTGCATTTATAGAAAATTACAGCGGTTGCAGATTGAAAAGGAAAGGTAATTTTTCATAACATTCACTTAGGTCCCCCCCAACCCAGGTCTCTACCAGGCTCCTCAGGTCTAGTATGGATTCGGAGGGGACCCCCATGCCAAAATGTTTAAAAAATGGCGTGGTATTCCCCCCAAGTCTATACAGGCCCTTTGGGTCTAGTATGGATTCGGAGGGGACCCCCATGCCAAAATTTTTAAAAAATGGTGTGGGGTTCCCCCCCAGGTCTATACCAGGCCCTTTGGGTCTTTGGGTCTAGTATGGACCTGGAGGGGACCCCCCACGCCAAAAGTTAAAAAAAATGGTGTGGGGGTCCCCCCCAGGTCTATACCAGGCTCTTTGGGTCAAGTATGGACCTGGAGGGGACCCCCCACGCCAAAAGTTAAAAAAAATGGTGTGGGGGTCCCCCCAAAACCCATATCAGACCCTTATCCGAGCACGCAACCTGGCTGGCTGCAGGAAAAGAGGGGGGATGAGAGAGCGCCCCCCCTCCTGAACCGTACCAGGCCACATGCCCTCAACATGGGGAGGGTGCTTTGAGGTCCCCCCATCTTCTGTCGCAGTCTCTCCAGCCACTGTCTACTTCTCCCACTGATGTGTTCTTCTTCGCTGCCGTGTTCTTCCTCGCCGCCGTCTTCCTCTGTTGTCACTCGCTGTCTAGCGTCTCTTACACAGCCATGGGGCGTGACCATCCGTTGAGGTCACATGGAAAACCCACCCTTTTTTTCATATAAATAAAGGGGGCAGGCTTTCCGTGTGACGTCAACGGATGGTGTACGAGACGCCAGACAGCAGGTGACAACATGATGGAGTAAGACGGTGGCGAGGAAGAAGACGGCGGTGAGGAAGAACACAGCAGTGGGAAAAGTAGGTGGTGGAGGCAGAGATGGCGACAGAAGATGGTGGCAATAGAGACAGCACCAGAAGAAGATGACGGCAGGAGACACGGCTCAGGGGAGAAGAACAGCTATTTTACAATAAGGGAATTGTCAAAAACCGACTATTGTTTTTGTCACATTTCACTGCTTTTTTTGGTGAATGGGTAGGGGTACAATGTACCCGATACCCATTCCCATAGGGGGGCGGGATCTGGTGGACCCGTTGTTAGAGGGGGCTTCCAGATTCCGATAAGCCTCCTGCCCACAGACCCCCACAACCACCGGGCAAGGGTTGTGGGGATGAAGCCCTTGTCCCCATCAACATGGGGACAAGGTGTTTTGGGGGGACCCTAAAGCACCCTCCCCATGTTGAGGGCATGTGGCTGGTACAGTTCAGGGGGGGCATTCTCTCGTCTCCCCTCTTTTCCTGCGACCTGCCAGGTTGCGTGCTTGGATAATTATTATTATTATTATTAATATTATACAGGTTTTATATAGCGCCATATATGTGCAGCGCTTTACAACATGAGGGCAGACATTACAGTTACATTACAATTTGGTACAAGAGGAATCAGAGGGTTCTGCTCGTTAGAGCTTACAATCTAAAAAGCATAAGGGTCTGGTATGGATTTTGAGGGGGACACTGACGCCATTTTTTTTTTCAAATTTTGGCACAGGGTTCCCCTTAATATTTATACCAGACCCAAAGGGCCTGGTAATGGACTGGGGGGGAACTCACGCCATTTTTTTCAATGATTTTTATCTATATTGCCAGGATCCAACGATACATTACAGCCGCGAGCAGTTTTAAAAGACATTTGTTTCTTTTGGAAATGTCATTTTGCTGCGGTACTGTTCTCAGCATTGGAAAGATGCGCTACTTTACAGGCATACTAAGGACACCCACCAGGCACGATATTTAAAGGAATATATCATTTTTATTAAAATCACTGCTCCTGAAAAAAGGGCCGTTTTTAAATCTTTTTATTGCATTGATACATGTCCCCTGGGCCAGGACATACACTTTTTCACCTTTCCCCATACACTTTTTATGGCAATAAACCATAGACTTTAACGGTGTTCGCACAAATTTTTTGCCTGTTCGCAGGTTCTGGTGCAAACTGAACTGGGGGTATTCCGCTCATCCCTACCCAATAGCCAATGGCACATGAGCATGGTTGGTACCATAATATTAATGCCTCAAATGCAAAACATTATTGTATAGAATGAAAAGAATCAAACATTAGTAATAGTATTTTCTATGTATGATTGTGCTCAGCTCCATAGCATAGTGGTATGCCCTGCTACCTTCAAAGGTTCAAGCCATGGGTTTGAATCCCACCAATGGTATCACCTCCTGAAAATTTACATTGTACTCAGCAGCATAATTAACAAATTCACATCAGTTTGGTTTATTCCATTATTTTAACTTTTCAAATGCATGCAATGGTATCCAGCTAATGAAAAATCAAGGAAAAAAATGGAGAAGAGTCCCATCTCCCCCCCCCAAGTGCATACCATGTCCTTCGGATCTGGTAAGGACTTTAAGGGGACTCCCAGAGCAAAATTTAAAAAAAAAATTACATGGGGTCCCTCCAAAATCCATACCAGGCCCTTCAGGTCTGGTATGGGTTTTAAGGGGAACCCTGCACCAAAATTTAAAAAAACGGCGTAGGGGTCCCCCCAAAATCCATACCAGACCCAGATTCCGATAAGCCCCCTGCCCACAGACCCCCACAACCACCGGGCAAGTGTTGTGGGGATGAGGCCCTTGTCCCCATCAACATGGGTACAAGGTGTTTTGGGGGGCCCCAATGCACTCTCCCCATGTTGAGAGCATGTGGCCTGGTATGGTTCAGGAGGTGGGGTGCTCACTCGTTCCCCCCCTTTCCTGACCTGCCAGGTTGCATGCTCAGATAAGGGTCTGGTATGGATTTTGGGGAGGCCCCTACGCCATTTTTTTTTAAACTTTGGCATGGAGTTCCCCTTAATATCCATACCAGATTTAATGGACGTGGTATGTACTGGTGGGGGGAACCTATGCCGTTTTTTTTCTTTAATGTTTACTCTATATTGCCAGGAACCGGCAATTCATTACAGCCGCGAGCAATTTGAAATTACTTTTTTCCTTTAGAAATGTCATTTTGCTCCGGTACAATAATAAACATGGGAAAGATGCGCTACTTTACAGGCATAGTAAGGACACCCCCAGGCACGATATTTAAATTAAGCATTATTAAAATCACTGCGCCTGAAAAGACGGCCGTTTTAAAAACATTTTTTCCAATTGATACATGTCCCCTGGGGCAGGACCCAAGTCCCCATACACTTTTTATGGCAAAAAACTTGCATATAAGCCTTCAGTGAGAACTTTGGATTTTGTAGGTTCGAGCCCTATTGACTTCCACTATTCTCGCATATGTGATCTGACAGGCATGTTCGCCGGCAATAGCGCTGCTTTCCATTTGCATTAGTGCCCAGTTTCTGAGAGTTGAAGTCTTAATTGGCCTTAATTGGGCGCTATTTTCCGGGACTGCAGGATCATTTATTGGCGCTATAGTAAATGACCTCCAATGTGTCCAATGAGAAATATTCAGATTTCACATGCTAGGACTGTAAATAGAACTGTCTATGGAAGGCTCCCCAATGGATCTGAGCTCACATGGGAACAGCTTTCCAAAGACGCAAATGTGTCTATGGTGAACTCATGAAGGAGAAACAAAAGGTTTCCCATAAGTGATGAAAATTCAATATATATACGTACCTGGATCCTGTGATGCAATCCCGAGTGTGGCTCGGGTTACTGCTTTTGGTACTGAAAATCCACCCTGAGCCACACTTGGGAAATATCGTCAGGGGGGTTAATTGGATGATCTGAAGTTAGAAGCTGATTGGTTACTATTCACAGCTGCACTAGATTCTGTGTGCACTAGTTTTATTAAATCTCCCCAAGTGCTTTACTTTTATAATAACAGTACCCAAGAAAAGGGCATCCATTACTATGTATGAAAGCTATCTGGCCTCTTGATTCCAATATTCCGCCAATCATGGGCAATCATGGGCAATTTAATTCAGACAAGGTAAATTGTGCACAAACGTTAACTTCACTGAATGGTCAACCCTTCCTTAAAGGGGGATACTATTTACTTTTCCTTGTCAAAAGAAGTTTATTGAGTATACAATGTTATAAAGATACATAAAGATACATAAAGTAAGTTTACAAGGATCTATAAAGTAAGCTCATTGTTTTACAGTAGGGTTTATATAGGTAAATATCATGAAATTTCAAATATTAAACATTGGGTTCACGTAAACCTAAATTAAAGATATATATCATTTCCTTAGTTACTTTTGTAGGTATTTAAATGATTTATACCTACTATACATATTGTTTACAAGTAGAGTGTATATAGGTCAAATAAATTCTGATAATGAGCTTTAATCGTAAGGTGGAGAAAAAGAAAGAGAAAGAAGAAAAAGGGTTGAAAGGTAGAGGTATGGTCCACAAGGTTGTCCCGCTCGTCAGTTTATTATTCTTTTTAGTTCTCTTTGAAGCCTTAGAATGGGTGTGTCTGTAAGTCATTTAATCTGTTACCACGGCAACAGGACAGAGTCATTGAAATTTGACAGGAACTGTTGTTTTATCCAAGGATGCCAAAGTTTTTCAAATTTTGGAATTTGATTTTGATCGATGGCTACCATCTTAGCATGGGACATTGTATTATTCATTCTGTGAATTGTTTCTGCTAGTACCAATGTAGGAGATTTCCATGCCTTGGCCACTGTTTGTTTTGCAGCCGTTATTAGTTGGATCATAAGTTTGAATTGAGAGAGTGTTAACCATTCCGGTTTTAGATTAAGTAAAGTTAAATATGGATCTGGTTGTATTAGTTTTTTAAATATTTTAGATGCAATCACGAAGACTTCCTTCCAGAAGGTTTGGATTACTGGGCACGTCCACCATATGTGTAAATATGTGCCTATTTCTGGGCATCCTCGAAAACAAAGAGTTGAGGTATTAGGTGAATATTTTGCCACTCTAGCAGGTACAAGGTACCAGCGAGTTAGGACTTTATAATTTGTCTCCAGTGCTAAGATGTTGGGTGAAGATGACTTAGATGTGAGCCATATATTAGACCAGTCCGTGTCTTCTAAAGTTCGTCCCAGGTCCTCCTCACACCTCTGAACGTAAGAGGGTCTATTAAGATTTGCTACTCCATATAATTGATTATAAAGTGATGAAATTGTACCTTTAGCAAATGGATCTTTTGTACAGATTGATTCAAAAATGGATAATTGGGATATTGGTGTATCCCCCTTTAGGAATGGTGTATAGAAATTTTTGATTTGGAGATATCTAAATATCTCAGAGTTTGGTAGATCATATTTTTCTCTAAGCGATGGGAATGAAAGGAATGATTTAGATGCTATAAAGTCATTTAGTGTCTGAATGCCTGATGTTGTCCAAGCTTTAAAAGAATTTGGGTAGATCCATGCCGGATAAAAGGCCGGATTTCTGATAAAAGAAAGGAGAGGATTGTGTGGAGATTGTAACTGATATTTGGTTTTTAGTTTATCCCAGAGAGATAAGAAGTGTTTAGTTATGGGATTATGAATTTTAAAGCGGTCTTTAGGATCAAGCCATAATAAATTTGATATTAATAGAGGGTCATTTTCTGAAGCCTCTATAAATACCCATAATGGGATTTCCTGTTTTGCATGGTATTTGGACAGACTGGCCAAATGTGCTGCTCTGTAGTAGTTAGTAAAATTAGGGTATCCCAGGCCTCCTTTATTTTTGGGAAGATGTAGTGTGTGTATAGGTATACGTGGTTTAGAAGAGCCCCATATAAACGAAGTTGCTCTTTTTTGTACTATTCTCAAAAAATAGGAAGGAATTGGAATAGGGAGGACTCTGAATAGATAAAGCAATTTGGGTAGAATAGTCATTTTGATTGCATTAATCTTCCCTATCCAGGATAAAGGAAGTTGCGACCATTGTTTTATTAGATTTGTGATCTGTCTTAATACAGGAGGATAATTGGTTGAGAATAAGTCAGAATGAGATGCTGTTAAATGAATTCCAAGATATGGGATTGATTTTTCTGCCCATGTGAATGGGAGTGCAGCCCTAGCCGGGATCAATTCCATGTTTGTGAGTGAAATATTAAGCACTAGGCATTTCTTAGGATTAATCATAAGGCCGGATAGGGCTGCAAATCCATCAAGAGCTGGTATTAAGTTAGGACCAGAGACCTGTGGTGATGATAGAAAAAGTAATATATCGTCTGCAAATATACATAATTTGTGTGTAATACCTCCTACTTCAATGCCAGTTATAGTTTGGTTTGTTCTGATGTATTGGGCCATGGGTTCGAGTATAAGGGCAAATAATAAGGGAGATAATGGGCAACCCTGTCGGGTACCTCTTTCGATATTAAAGGCTTCAGATTTGTATCCAGCATATTTTATATAGGCTTTGGGTTTATTATATAATGCTTTGATCCATGTTAAAAAGTGGGGTCCAAAACCCCATTTTTGTAATGAATATTGCATATATTGCCAGGATACTGTGTCAAATGCCCTCTTAATATCGAGAGATAGAAAACATAAAGGGATTTTCCGTTTTTTTAGCAATATGTGCCAATAACACTGCCCTGCGTATATTATCGCCTGCCTGTCTATTTGGCATGAAGCCTACTTGATCTCTATGTATTAATTTTCCTATAATGCTATTGAGGCGTTTTGCTATTATTTTTGCTAATAATTTAATATCGAGGTTTAACAGAGAGATAGGCCGATAATTCACACAGGAAGTATCATCAGAAAGGGGTTTTGGGATCATACAAACAATTGCCATTAGTGTTTCTTGCCGAAAAGAATGTCCATCTAGAAGTTTGTTAAAAGTTTCAGTGAGAATAGGAGAGAGTATTTCTGAGAATGTTTTATAGTATAAAGCCGAGTAGCCGTCTGGGCCTGGTCTTTTGTTAAGTTTTAGGTCTTTTATGGCGTTAGCAACTTCATCTATAGTTATAGGCTCATCCAGACTGCTTTTTTGATTCTGAGATAACTCAGGTAAGGTTATTTTTGAGAAGAAGGATTCAGCTTCTGTAGGATTAAATTCATTATTTGTCTTGTATAAAGTTGCGAGATGTGAGTGAAATTTATGGACTATTTTAACTGGATTACAAGTGTAAACATTTTTTGATAATTTCAAACGTATTGGTTTGAAAGATTTGTTAGTTGAATTTAATGCCCGAGCCAAATATGTACCTGGTTTGTTTGTATTCATGTAGAAATTGTGTTTGGAGCGTTTGAGGGATTTATCAACTGACTCAGTGAGAAATAAATCGTATTCCAATCTAGATTTTTCCAGATGAGATTTTGTACTCTGAGATGGATTATCTTGAAATGATATGTAGGCTGCATTAAAATTGAGTTCTAGTTTTTTTGCTAGATTTTTGCGTTCCCGTTTAAATAGTGCCATTTGTCTTTGTATTGTACCACGCAAGACAGGCTTATGAGCTTCCCACAGTGTTATTGGGGAGATGTTTGTTGTATTATTAATTGATATGTATTCCTTTAAAGCTTGTTCAATGGCCATCTGATGTAGTGGGTGTTTGAGCATTATGTCCGGTAAGTACCACGTTGGGTCATGCGCTTTTGGTATGGCTGAGGCTATAGTAGTGTATACTGCATTATGGTCAGACCACGGAATCGGAATTATATCTGATGCAATAATTTCTGGTATCATTCCTATTGTTAGAAAAATATGATCTATTCTGGTGAAGGTTTGATGAGGGTGCGAGAAATAAGTGAATTTCTTTTTCATTGGGTTACTTTCTCTCCATGAATCTACCAGATTGTATTTGGAAAGAAGTTGAGAAAAAGGTAATCTAGAGGTTATTTTGGATGGTGTAAAAGGTGATTTATCTAGAAATGGGAGGAGGACCTGGTTCGAATCCCCACACATTATCACTGTTCCTATTTTGTGTGTATTAATCACTTGTAATATATGTGAGAGGAATGGTGTAGGTTGTTTGTTAGGAGCGTAGTAGGAAATCACCGTGATTGCTGTATCCATTATATAACCCATGAGTATCAGGTATCTACCTTCTGGGTCTTTAATTTCTGATGATAAGGTGAATGGTGTGGATCGGTGAAATGCAATTAGAGTTCCCCTTTGCTTGGTACAGGCAGAAGCCGTGTAAATTTGTTGATAAAAAGGAGAAATATATTTTGGAGTAGAATCTTTGGTGAAGTGTGTTTCTTGGAGGCATACTATGTGAGCCTTCTTGTTATGGAAAGTACGGAAGGCTTTGGTCCTTTTTTGAGGGACATTTATTCCCTGAACATTCAGGGAAAGTATATTCAGTGGTGCCATGGCAATAGATCAAATAGTTTTGACTTACTTTTTGTTATGCAGAGCTGGCTGCGCAGGTCAACCTGTGTGGACTGAAGAGATGAATAGATAGAAAAGAAACCAGTGAATTCTGGAGTAAAGAGTAAACAAAAAACATATGAGATTAGATGATACATTGTATAAATTATTTTTTGCAAGTAATCACAATTTACCCGTGAAAGAGAATAAATATCTCTCTCAGGGGAATAAGTGCCTTCGTCACACTCCCACATAATATGGTTGGGAGAATGAGGAGGGCTAATGGGGGTACACGGATCTTCCGCTTACAGGAGAGAAGTGCTATGTCAAAAGACATCAAAATGATGTTTCATTAATTGGAGTGCAGAATATAGTTTTTGTTGAAATTATTTATTCCAGGGTGGTTGTATATGGTTAGTCTTGCCCTAGGCTAAATAATTCAGTTAGAAAGGTACTGTTAATAACTTTGGTATTGATGAAGATAGTTTGAATTATTTTGGGATTTTAACCCTTTTAGAGTAAACAATTACATATTTTATTCATATGTAACTGTTTAGATATGTTAACTTATAAAATTGAGGTTGTATTGCTTCAGATTAGAATAAACAAAAACATAATTCTAGGAACTAGTTAGGTAATATATTTGTTTTAAGAAAAGAAAGAAAAAGCTTCCATTACTTCTGGATTATTGAACATATTTGTCCTAAAAAGTAATAAATCTATTGTTATTACCTGATAATATATAACTGAACAAGAATTTCCTTATTTCACTTATATATTCTAAGGCTATATGAATCAGAAGTAATAAGAAATATAACTGGAATGTAACATGATCCCACACAGTGTGTGACCATCAGAATGCAGTTACATTCAGTTATAAATACAGGTTTTTTATAGAGAACCATCTCTTAGTATAATAAATGAAGAGATATCAGGAATTAGGATGTCAGTCCATTGAATCTTCTTGGTCCATGGATGATGTGGCATAACGGCCTCTTTTGTGAGAATGATGATTCCCATTTTGTTCTGAAATTTTCTGGGTGCTGCCTGAAGGTGAAGATGATGCCATTCTTCTGCGTGTGGGAGTGTTGCTGCTTGTGGGTTCTGTCAGATTTAATTTTAAAAGGGTTTGTTGTAGTTCATCTGCTGATCTGCTTCTGTAAATTGTACCTTGGTAGTTAAATCTGACTGAAAAGGGGAAGCCCCATTGATACATAATGTTGTGGCGTTGCAGTTCCATTAGTTGGGGTTTCATGGATCGTCTTTTAGTAATAGTAAATTGGGATAGGTCAGCAAAAATTTGATAATTGTGTCCTTGAAAATTAAGTTCCTTTTTTTCTCTTGCAGCAATTAGTATTTGTTCTTTCGTTCTGTAATAATGAAATTTTGTGATTATATCACGTGGGGGTCCATCTTTCTTTTTGGCTGTGAGGGCTCTGTGTACTCTGTCCAGTTCTAAACGTTCAATAGGGATATCTGGCTTTAGTTCTTGTAATAGAGCAGTAATAGTAGATTGCAGGTCTGTCACAGTTTCAGGTATTCCCCTTATGCGCAAGTTTGAACGTCTGGCTCTATTTTCGTAATCTTCGAGCTTAGTTTGAAGTATTAAATTCTCTTTTTTTAATTGTTCCAATTCTGTTATATTTTCTTGGGTTGTAATTTCAATTTCATCCATTTTTATTTCTAAGGCTGCGGTGCGGTTTCCCAGCTCTCTTATTTCTTTGGTTAGGCTTTTTGTTATTTGGTCTGAGGTTTGTTTTAAAGCCTTATGAAGCATCTTTTTAAATTGTAATAATATTACTGGGGATACTGAGGAGGCTTGTGGAGAAGTTTGTGAGAGGATTTGTTCTGTATCTGACTCAAATGGAGAGTCTTGCTGTGACATTTTCTGTCTGTGAGAGCGCCCTGATGCTGTATCTTGTGAGGTGACTGGAGCTGCTTCAGCTGCAGTGAGTGCCTGTGAGCTCTTTGTGAGGTGATTTTTATTTCTGCCACGGTTTCCTCCCAGTACCATATTTCCTGCCCAAACTTTCACAGTTTGTTCCCTGGGGCAAAAAGGTTCAAATGGATACCTTTTGAGCCTGCAGGCTCCGCTTTGTCCTTCTCTTCTCTCCTCAGCGGTGTGGAGCTCTAACAATGCATGTCTGCTCTGCTAGGCTCCGCCTCCTGCCCCCCCTACTATTTACTTTTCAATGTCTAAACAGGATAAGATGGACATCCTCTTAGGCCCCTTTCACACTTATACGACTTGTCCCATGATTTTGTACTGCAAAATCGTATGACAAGTCATTCTCCATGATTTTCAATGACTACCATTCATATTGGCACGACTTTAAGTCGTGCCGACTTCAAAGTAGTCCCTGCACTACTTTGGTCCAACTTCCATACGATTTGTACTCCATAGACCTCAATGTTGAACCCTTAAGTAGCATGCAAATCGTACCTGAATAATATAGACACGATTTCAGCACTACTTTGTAAGCACAAGCTGAGAATGGTTAATGCCAAAGTTGTGGCAAAGTTGTACAAAGTAGTACTGCTCCCAAATCGCGGCAAAATAGCGGCTGCGAAATCGCGATAAAATCGCGCGACTTTGAAGTTGTATAAGTGTGAAAGGGGCCTAAATCATTTCATGGAAAAATCCAATGTTTATGTTGAATCTTTGATCAATAGTTTAATAATCTAAAAATATATACATATGATGATTGTTTTTTTTAACTCAGTGGACACAGGATCCCGTTTATGTTTTGATTTAATACATTTTAAAGTTTAAACTTATTTTTTTATTTACATTTTTAAATGTCTCGCCTCACAGGCTAGTTTTTACATGTTTGCAGACATAATAAAAAGATGAACATTTGATATCATATTTTCAGTGATGTTCAAAAAAATTTTTTTTCCTTGACTACAATTTATGCTTTATAATGTTGATAAACTAATCATATATTTTTGTATGATGTACAATGGAGACTTGACTTTGTGCACATACCATAGGGAACAGAGAGGAAAAGATCCTTCCATCTCTAATTCCTTTATATTAACACCGTGGAGAAAAATGTTAGACCTAGTCTGTTACTATTTCCAAAATTTCTGAGATTTTTGCAGGAAAAGCTCAGAATGAGAAGCTTTTAAACGGCACACATCCCTAAGGGATATTGTATAGTTTCTGACCTGGAGCATTGCCTGAAGGATAAATTTAATATTTCAAATTGGTACTTAAAAAGATGTACTGTAATAGGAAAGCAGTTTATTGTTCTAAAATTAGAAGCTTGAAGGATCAGCAAGTAACATTTTTAAATATGAATTAACACTTTCTTCTATTAAAATTGAAGTGGAAGAGAAACTTATATGCAGTCTAGTATCTGAATTTATGAAATATTAGGTCTCTCCTTACCCCTCTACTGCATGGTGAATGACAGTATTATAGTACAACAGATGAGGCATGTATTATATCATCAGAGTAGGGCTAGCTATATATGACTTAAAGTACCGTATATGTAATGCCAAGAGTCTTTTTTTTTGCATTGTGTAGTGTGGAAAATGTAGAACCTTTTTTTTTTTTAGCCGTCTGCTCCCCTGTTTGGGAGATTAACTTTGTTGTGGTCCTGGTGGCCATTGTCTCTAGTACAGAAAGTAATGGGAAATCCTACATTTTTGAGCTGTCACATGAAGAGGTGTTGAGGGGAAATCTTACAGTGGGGAATGAACTGTCTAAGAGGTCATACTGAATAATCAAAAATTACAAAAATGGGACTTTAAATTGCCTCAAATGGAAACCATAAAACTATTTGACATAACAATGTATCATTATTACAACATATTAATTTGCACATATATTAAAATGGTCTTACAATACCAGTGGTCATAACAAAAAACAAATATCTGAAGAGCTAAAAACGAGTTTGTAGTAAATGTAGTGTACATAGGTCAAAGCATTTTACGGAATCGTCTGCTTCTACAGGACCTTTGGACCCTGAGTGAAAACCAGAGTAAAATTCAGGCTGCAAAAATACATATTCATACAATAAGGCAAAATCACAAATATACAAAATATTTAAACCTGTGCCATCCTGGGAAGGGGAAAGAAGGAGACAGAAAAAAAAGAAGGGGGGGGGGACTATAACATATTAAACTGTATTTCAAAGTGTACGTTATAAAACAAAATAACCCAACAAAGGTTACTTCAAATGAATCCCATAAATGTATTTCTAAGGGGTCATATTCCCTCTCTTTCAAGAACTCATCTTACCTCTGCTGTGTCTCTGGGGCAGAAAATTAAGGAGAATTCTCCCTAAAGAGACACAGACAGAAAAAACCCTGAAAAAACATTTTCTACTTTTTCCAAATCTAAAAAAAAATTGTACTTTCCATGTACTTTACTCATGCATCCAATAACAGTGGAATGAGTACTGATCTATTTACAAATCATACTGAGTGTGGTAATGACCACCTCGGCTAGCCTTTTAATTACTGGTGTAGGGTTTTTTTTTTTATGATTCAGACTATGACAGTTTTCACATTCTTTTAGTTCCAGCAGTGCGAACATGGGACAAACATTACATTATGTCTTCTGTTGACAGAAGACACAAAATATTAGAAGGCTTATATTTTATTAATCTTACATGTACATTTTAAGCTGTGTAGCAAGGCCATGTCAAGGCCAGAGCCAATAATAATATATGGTCACACAACCTATTCAAGGTAGACTTGCCTTGAGGCAGATTATCTGAATACTTTTTTATCACTGCCATACTTATTGGAGGGAGGTGATGGGACTGAGTCACTACCAAATATACGTGACCAAGCTACTGACAGTAATGATATTGTATAGAATTAAGAGAGGAAAAGGAATTAAAAAGGCACATAGAATAAGCAGGAGGGAGATTGGGGGTTAGGGGGGTAAGGATAAGAAAAAAGAGGAGTTGAGGTCGGAAAGATGGTGGCGTACACAACCAGATCTATTGTGCTATAGCAAACTTGTACTTTTTCTATTATGGGTAAAGCAACAAATTTGCCTAAACCCCTCCTCCTAATCATCAGCATCTACTCATCTTTGCTCCCCCGCTGCTTTCTTTAACTGTTGGAAGTAATGAAAATACTTGATATTTCTAAGCCTGAAGAGGCATATAACTTATTCCATATGACACTGCGGGTTCTTAGTGCTTGGTCTGGCGCTATCACTTGAAGTCAGGAAGACAGCCAGAGCACAGTAAGCTCTAATGTATACAGGGCTTTCCTTCCTCACTTCTTGCAGCTGAATGGAGCAATGTGTGAGCAAAGGTAAGTTAAATATATGCTACCAGGAAGAAGGACATCAAAGTGAATCTGTTACTCATTGGACAAAACGAAATTTCACTTTAGAGGTGTGCAACCCCACAAACCACATATTTTTTAACCGAGAGAGCTAAGACATAGTGCTAAGCAGTTATGGGTCTTTATCCCTTATGCCACGTACACACGATTGGAAATTCGGCCAGCAACAGACCGATGAGAGCTTTTGGTCGGAAAATGCGACTGTGTGTATGCTCCATCGGACTTTTGCTGGCCAAATTCCAGCCAGCAAAAGATTGAGAGCATGTTCTCAATTTTTCTGTCGGAAAAAGTTCCTATCCGAAAATGCGATCGTCTGTAGCAATTCCGACGCGCAAAATTCCTACGCATGCTCGGAAACAATTCGATGCATGCTCAGAAGCATTGAACTTCATTTTCTCGGCTCGTCGTAGTGTTGTACATCACCGCGTTCTTGGCGGTCAAAAGTTCGGCGAACTTTTGTGTGACCGTGTGTATGCAAGGCAAGCTTGAGCGGAATCTCATCGGTAAAGCCATCATATCTTTTTCGTGTGTATGCGGCATAAGTCTTTTTTGCATTTTATGCTATTTTTTATTATATTTATAATAGATATTCATCACATTTTCAAAACAGTTTGTGATTTAGATTCTGTGTTCATTCGGAAATAAAAACATACAAGCTTTTCCTAGGAGAGAAAAAAGTTATCCCGCTAATGTTTATTATGCCTGAAGGTGATGATTGTCTATCAATGCACATTAACATCTGTGAAATAAATCTTCTCTTCAAGGGAATTCATCCTGACAGCATGTGAGGTTATGTGATCCATGCAAAGGTCAGATTTGTGCCCAGCCGTTGTTCTGAAACTTAGTTCAGACACCGGAACTTTCTCTCAACATTGATCCTTCCATTTCTAAATGTAGATAAATGGCCTTTTAGAAAGTATATTAAGGTGTCTGAAATTGTAAATTCATAGTAAATGGACGACAAATGCTATCATTCTTTATTTGCTTAGAAAACCTTGTTTTGTTAGTGACTGAGACATTTTAATATACAGTAGCTATAGTCTGGTTTATTTGATAACCTCTAAAAAGTGAACCTGTCAGTAAAAGGTATTTAAGAGCCTGTGGCCTGCTTATACCTTTACGTGACCCCTCAAGCACCAGAAACCCCTGAAATAGAGGCCTCTGATATTAACTAATTTTAACACTTCCTGATAGCATTAAAGACTGATCCATGTCTTCTAACACCTGCCACCTCCCATTGGCCCATTTTTATGATGGGCTTCCATACCTTGTTGATTACCTTAATGTTACCGGCAGGTTTACTAAATAGGTATATATTTATTTATACAGCACTATACATGCACACACAACTGGAAAATGGATGGAAGTAGGGATGCACCAATAACATTTTTTTTACGAGTATGAGCACCGATACTTTTATTTTACTCGCTGATACCAATTACCAATACCTACCACAACTGTTTTGTTTACACTTCAGCTGTCAGCAATGGTACAAAGCATTGAAAAGTTATATACAAATGAAAAACATTTTTTTTTTAAGTTTGCATTTTTTTTTTAATATGAAATGTGTAAATATATGTTAAAGGTGTAAAAATATTAACGAACAAAGCAAACTATTTTTTTTAAATAATTAATAGTTAATAAAATAGAAGTGAATGTAAAAATAAATCATCAGGAAAATAGTAATTAAATGTAGAAGAAGAATAAGAAGTTAATTAAGGCTGGTTACAGTAAATGAATGGGTTAATAAGGGGTTAAACAAATGAACATTTCATAAAAAAACAAAAAAAAATGTTTTACTTGACAGATTGTTTTATACTGACTTCATCTGCAGATCAAAGTTCATGCCTTTGATCTGTAGATGAATAAACAGAAAGATTCAAAAAGAAACAATGTTTCTTTTTATTTTTCTGTTTCAGCAACTGTTACTTACCTTGTCCCCAGGATCCTGCGATGTCCCCCGCTGTGTCTGCGGCCTCTATCTCCTCCGAAGCCTCTCCATGCCAGGCTCCGTTCCCTGCGAGCGTCGTGACGCACGGGGGCGGAGCCTGGCAGCAAATTCAAAAAAATGTACAAACCATAACACATACAGTACTGTAATCTTACAGATTACAGTACTGTATGAAATCATTTCACATCCCTTTTGTCCCCAATGCTTTGGCCCATGCCCTGCATGCAGTTTTATATGATATATACTGTTCTTTCTGCCTGGAAACTGGAGATTGTCCATAGCAACCAAAAAGTGTCCCTTTATGTCAAAAGTGGCTTTAGACCAGCTAGAAAACAACGATAATAAATTAGAAAACTTGCGGAATTGAGCGATAGTGAATCGTGGGGAAATTTATTTTATTATTATTATATTATTTTTTTTTAAATTATTTATATTTATTTATTATATTATAATTTATGTTTTTGTGTTTCAAACTTCATCATACCCGGGATATCTACTAGACTCTTGTTTGGACAGATTTAAGTGTGTTATTGTTAAGAATTACAGGCCTACAATATAAAACGCCAAATTTCCATGCAAAATAATTGTACCACTTTAAGCACCTAAAATCCAAAATAATCATACCGCCAGGGAGGTTAAGGACATGGGGCCAAGCTGCTTAAAAAACGATAATTGCCAGCTTTTTTTTTTACATTTCAGCTTTCAGTGGAGGGATCCAACTGACAGATGAAACAATCGAGCATGAAAGTATCGGTTACAAGTATCAGAGTATTTTCACAAATATTGATACTCGTGCAAATCTTAGTATCTGCACTGATACCAGTATTGTTATTGGTGCAACTCTAGATGGAAGTCACTTACTTAATATTTTTTGGATTGGGAAAGGGTGTTTTCTAAATCCATGACTCCTCTATGTCCCCCATTCAGTGAATTCCACTGAGGGTGCAGGTCAGGCTAGGAATCCACCCTGACTCTATGTAATTTGCAGAACAAGGAGAAAAAAATCTCAGCCACTGCACACCATACAAGCCCGGTGTTCTGCAGAGAAAGTTCCGCTCGGCATATAAGTTCCCCGGCGGAAATAGCCGAAGCAGAACAGCTGAAAATCAGCTGTACACGGCGCCTGTAAGAGGGCCCCTCGCGGGCTCTCTTTGCTCGCCACGCTTCGGGCACGGCCTCACTGCGCTCGGCACTTTTAGATTCCCCCTCTAGGTCCACTTGGATGGTGGGGAAGGAACCTGGACCCAGAGCGCAGGCGCCGTGTACAGCTGATTGAAGCATTTGAGCTTCGGCTATCTCCGGCGACTGAGAGTAGTATGTACTGCGCAGGAGCTGCGCCTGCGCAGTACAGGGGGGGGAACTTATCCGCCGAGGGAACATTCTCGGCAAGACACCGGCATGTAATAGGTGATAACAGCCTCAGCCAAACTCCATTCAGGTCACACCCCCTGACATCTTTCACACCGCCCACTAGGCTTAGTCATGGAGGTTTCTTTTTATTCTCCTTGTTCTCCAGCTTTGCAAGGCTGCATCTTTGCAGTCCTCCTAAAGTGTGCACTGCTCTGGGGACTTTCCTAAGGCAAAACTTTATGTTTAAAAAAACAGTATTGCAGACACTCTTGGTGCCTCTCTTCCCATTCATTTGCTGTTAGCCATACTAATCTATGTTTCAACAAAGTAACATAAAAAATTTTGTTTGTAAGCTGATCTTTTTTATCATTGTTATTATGCTTATAAAATCTGTATTTTAACAAACATTTATTTTAGTATGCAACCATGAAGATTTTTTTTAACAAAATATTCAGAGCTGGGTATCTTGGACCTTAAAGAGGACCTTCAGTCATTTTTTTCAACTTTCCATCTATTAAATCTTCTTCCCTTGTTGTATTAACTTTGGATAGTAAAACTTTTTTTCTGCCAGTGAATACCTTATACAGCTCATTTCCTGGTTCTTGTCTGGTCATTAGCCTAGGCTTATGACATCATGCACAGCTCTGTCTCTCACTCTCGTGAGAGTTTGCCAGGAAGGAAGGGGGGATGAGTCATAAGAGGGCCAAAGAGAGCTACAGGGCTGCAGAACTGGAGGTGTGCCTCTGTGTGTGTGTGTGTGTGTGTGTGTGTGTGTGTGTGTGTGTGTGTGTGTGTGTGTGTATCCAGGAAGTGAACAGGCAGCAGCTTTAGCTGCCCACAGTTAAAATTGTTGAAGCCAGACTCAGTGGAGGGAGATTTCTGCAACATATTTGGTAAGTACAGAATCACAGTATACATAAAATAATATGCAAAGTGGTCGGAGGGAAGCTTCAGAATGACAAAGATGTTTTTATTACAAATTATGTGAGCAGATTGCAGTTCCTCTTTAAAAGCAGGTTATCATATTACAGGCTATTCACATAACAACAGTAAAATGTCTCTGCAAAAGTAATGAAGAAATGCCTAACATCAAATGCATCAATCTAAAGTATTCATATGCAGCATTTTATATTCATTTGACTAAAATTAATTATTATACATATTAAACAGGGGTGGGTGCAGACACAGGCACCATGTCCTATAATGCATATCTATGAAAATTTGTACAGTGGTTAACGGTGCCCAAGGAGTTACCAGACCACACAATTAAAACTTGTACATATTTTATTCAGTAATGTGTTAAAACAGTAAGGTATTAAAAACCCTCCTATAGATCATTTTCCCTCTACAGGGGTATATAATATTCACTCATACAGCTATATCAACTTGAACTATCACTCGCTTTAAATATGATGTGCACACTTAAAGTGGATGTAAACCCAAAAAAAAATGTTTTGATGTCATAATGTAGAGTATAAGATTTCCTATCATTTGAGCCCAGTCTTGCCACAAAGAGTTAATCCATCTCTGAGCAATCCTCTTTTATTGTTCAGTGAGATAAATATTGTCAAACAGAGAAAAACTTTGTCAAATCCTCCCCCTTGCTGTGAGTGACAGGTGATTTACATCTCGTGCACTAGCCTAAGACATGCATTATTTTTTAATTCCCTCCCCCACTCCTTTCTTCAGCAGCTCTACAAGGATTGGCTGTTCCACACCTCAGCATGATTTGGCATGCTGAAGTCATGTGGTTACTTTCCTGTCTTTTCACTGGATGTTAGAAATCATAGCAGAAGTTCAGTGTAAGAAATACACAGGAGAAAATGCATATTGACAAGGGGAGTGTAGAGGTGGGCGGGGAGTCTACTGACATCACGACTCCACCCACCGAGCTCCAGACAACAGACCCACCCACAGAATCTGCAGTTTTTCGGGTCTAATAACAGACAGAGGGGAGACATTTGACAGGTAAAGATACATGCAGGAGGCATGTATATCCTTATAGATAACCCCTATGGCAGTAGTTTAGAAAGGATGACGTTGGGTTTACATCCATTTTAACAACACAAATGTATCAAGATGCATTCCCTACATTGAGGTAAAAAATGTTTATGTAGCAGTATCGCCCCCTCACCCCCCTTATACTCACTCGATCCAGTGCTGTGCTCATCTCTAGTGCCTCTGTCTTCTCTTCCCACTCTCACAAGGCTTTGCTAAGGCAGCGGAACCCATTGACTCCCACTGCTATCAGTAAAATTCTGTGATAAAGGAGAAGGGGCGGGGCCAAGCAGCGCTGCCTGTGTCTATGGATGCAGGGTGCAGATAGAGCCTGCATGAGTGCCCCCATAGCAAGTGACTTGCTGTGGGGGAACTCAGAATGCAGGAGGAGCCCGGTGTTCCGGCAGGGCACCTGAGAAAGGGAGGTTTGGGGGCAGTTCTGTGCAATTCCTTTGCACAGAGCATGTAAGTATAATATGTTATTTAAAAAAAAGGATTTACAATCACTTTAAGAAACTGGATTAGATTCTAGCTGAAGAGTTATTTAGCATTATGAATTTTCACAATTTTTTAACAATGGAAAAAAGACCAAGATGTGACATCTATAAATATATTCATTTGTTTTTCATAGAGGAAAACAGATGACTGTGTTGTTATGAGTCACTAAAATATGTAAGACTTGGCAAGACTGCACAACAAATAGCAATTCTTTAAGTCTTTCTCTAGCTCTGCATGTCAGAGGTGCACAGTCAGACAGTAATAACTCATGATCATTGCTCATAATGGAGAGGGGCTGTTGGCAGGTATGGCTTTGGTTGGTTTGCTTTAAAATTACATCAGACTAAAAACTTTGTAGCAATCAGAGAAAGAGCTGCAGGCTACAATCTCACCCCATGCACAACTGAACCCACATACACAACAGGATCCAGTTTGTGTAAAACATAACAGTCTATACATGCCAAATCCGATAACTTGGAAAAGGGCTATACAAGTCCAAAGTGTTGCAAAATAAAGTGGGTAATCATTAGAAAATCACAATTAGAAATCCGGCAACTCTGTAATCTCTTTGCTCCAGAATTTTTATTGGCTACATTCCAGCATGTATTTTTACATTGGAATGTAGCCAATAAAGGTTTTGTAATGAAGAGTTTCCTGAGTTGCCGGCTTTCTAATTGTAATTGTGTTACACATGGTGTTCAATGGTTTGCCACAAGGTTAGAAAAATGGGGTGTTAAATCATTAATTAGTACCATCATTCTTTGAATGAATAGAGCAATATTGGGTTGAAAGAGCAGACAATAAGGACCTCTCCAATTGGATCCAATCTCTTTCAGAAATTAATAGGACTATTACGGTACCAAAGGGGTATAGACAAGAGTATTAAAAATTGTATAGTTTATTCAAAATGGGGATAAAAAGTCCTACAGAGGACACAATATGAACAATAACAACATAACACAATCATACAATAATTGTTACAGCAATATTGACAATTAAATTATATAAATAGTGCCTCCACAGACAAATAGAGGCAGGTTATGTGGTACTTGCAGACGTGACCTCTACAGTTTCGCGGTTAAAAGCCGCTTCTTCAGGAGGCGTCTTTTTAGTACATACTCTACAAGATAGCAAAACATAAAAATATCAACATTGCAATATATGAAAAAGGAAAACACATGTACAGGGAAATACAACAGTTGTTTTGGAGAAGATAATCATTATTAAATGTTGCACTCACCAACCTACACCCACAAGGGGTTTGGAGCGATACTGTGAGACGCCCACAAAAGGGCGATCCCCCGGGGGCGGGCCAGGGGGGCACTAGGATGGTACTAATATGAAAAAATATTAAAAAATATGATATAAGCAAATGGGGTTCTATTAAATAAAAGAAACACCCAGGTGCATGAAGTTGTGGTAAAAAGTGGTGAGCAAGGGGGTGGAAAGAGGGGAGGAAGAAAAAAAGGGGGGGGGGGGAAAGAAAAAGGGGGGGGGGAGAAAAAGGGGGGGGAGGGAAAAGGGAAGAGAGAAAAACAAAAAGAAAGAGAGAAAGAAGGAAACAGAAGAAAAAAAGAAAAAAGAACAAAGAAAAAAGGGGGGGGGATGAGAGGGGAAAAAGGGGAGGGGAAAGCGTGGGGGGGGAAGGGGAAGGAAAGGGAAAGGGGAAGGAAGGGAAAGGGGATGGAAAAGAGGAGGGAAAAGGGAGAGGGGGGGAGGAAAGGAGGGGGGGGAGGGAAGAAAAAGGAAGGAGGGATGGGGAAAAGAGGAGGGGAGGGGGGGGAAGGGGGAAGGGGAAGAAGGGAAAGAGGAGAGGAGGGGGGAATAAAAGAGGGGGAGGGAAAGGGAGGGAAAGGGGGTCCATCACCTAACCAATATGGTAAAAGAAGAAGTAGAGATGTTTAGAAAAGCGGGGGTTAATATCAAAGGATATACCCACCGTTACTATGAAGTTAAAACCATTTGCAGATTTGATGGCAAATTCACACCCAGGGTATATGAATGGTAAAATGACAATGCACTAGAAGGACCAGGCAGCCAAAACATCCCTGTCCCTGAGAATAAAGAGAGAGTTTTGAGTTGTGTCAGGTTTACTGCACTTCTCTGCCGTAGAAAGAAAAGCTACTTTCAGGCAGAGGAGAGAGGGAATATAACGCCACATAGTGTCATAGAATCCCCCCCTCCCCACACACAGGATACGTGATGGGTACTTACAATTTGGAAGCTGGCGTGGATGGACTTCTGGGTGTGTGCCTCATTGGCAGACAGCTGAATATTCTGCCTTAAATGCCCCCAACCCGGAAGTTCAACGGCGCTGGGGACAACAGCTGACCGTCTCTTCCGGGTCCTATACCCCACTGCTGCGCAGGCGCGAGTAACCTCCGCGCAGGCGCACAGCTCCATATTGATCAACGCCGCAGCGTTAAAACAGGAGACCCCCTTGCTCACCACTTTTTACCACAACTTCATGCACCTGGGTGTTTCTTTTATTTAATAGAACCCCATTTACTTATATCATATTTTTTTATATTTTTTCATATTAGTACCATCCTAGTGCCCCCCTGGCCCACCCCCGGGGATCGCCCTTTTGTGGGCGTCTCACAGTATCGCTCCAAACCCCTTGTGGGTGTAGGTTGGTGAGTGCAACATTTAATAACGATTATCTTCTCCAAAACAACTGTTGTATTTCCCTGTACATGTGTTTTCCTTTTTCATATATTGCAATGTTGATATTTTTATGTTTTGCTATCTTGTAGAGTATGTACTAAAAAGACGCCTCCTGAAGAAGCGGCTTTTAGCCGCGAAACTGTAGAGGTCACCTCTGCAAGTACCACATAACCTGCCTCTATTTGTCTGTGGAGGCACTATTTATATAATTTGATTGTCAATATTGCTGTAACAATTATTGTATGATTGTGTTATGTTGTTATTGTTCATATTGTGTCCTCTGTAGGACTTTTTATCCCCATTTTGAATAAACTATACAATTTTTAATACTCTTGTCTATACCCCTTTGGTACCGTAATAGTCCTATTAATTTCTGAAAGAGATTGGATCCAATTGGAGAGGTCCTTATTGTCTGCTCTTTCAACCCAACATTGCTGTGTTACACATGGGACAGAACTTCCCAGCCAAAGCACCAGGTTTCAGCCACTAAAAGTCTGGAACAAGCAGCTGAGTTAGGGTATGCTATTTACATTTAATCATTAGAAAATCTATCATGATTTTAATACTTTCTGTGTCTACATGTAAGTGGCCCCAATTCGCCACCAGTTCCTGCCAAGCTGGACAAAGGTCCCCCCTTCTCTTCCTCTTCTGATAGTGTACACACACACCTGTAAAGGGAGAAACTCCAACATTTTGTTACTCACAGTCTTCTGTCCCGAGGACCGCCTCCACAAATAAAGAAATGTCCACATGAGTAGTCTTTCAACAATATATTGGAAAACGTCATGTTTAACACCTTGTCACAACAGCTTGCCAACCTCACATTTTCGGATTAGTAGTGCTGTGCCACCAACTCGAACTCTGAAAGTCCACTACTCTCCCTCCAATGTGAGTCCCCCTACAGTGGGTCCTGACAAGGAATCTCTCTGGGCCTAGGACTGGAAGGCCCTCTACTGTCCAGGTTACAAACTTACATGGCATATGTCAGAAGTTAACTTGTTCCCATACTCCAGCTCCAGCTCATTATGACTCCACCCACACCAGATTATAAAGGGGTACACTCTCCATCCACGTCCATACCCAGGGAGGGAATTCTTTAAAAGGGATACTAACACCTGCTTACATAAATTGTAAAGGTTACCCTGACTTTACTTGTAGTCACAAGGACAGGAAAGTGGAATAACTTACCCCAATGTGGCACAGAAAGCACTACAAACTTACCTGCAGTTTAAATTCTTTCCCTTGGCAGAGGTTTCACTTTAAAAGCTTATTCCCAGTAAATACAATCATTTATTGAGCAAACATTAAAGTAGGACACAAGACTCTACAATACACCTCTAATACACCAACTCTCCAATCTCAATAATTGTAAATCCAGTGAATTCCTTTCCAGAGTAATCAGTAGGGTCTCGTTAAAGCTGAAGTACACTCAAACTCCAAGTAAAGAATCGCACAGTAAAGGTATTGCAGATTTCCTGATGTAGAGATTAACTGAGGTACAGTAGGATGATGGTTGTAAGGATTGCAATAGAAAGCACAATGTGTTTCCTCAAGTTTTGACTATCCCTAATACAGATTTTTTTTTTATTGTAAGGAGACGTGTTTTCCAGGATCCTTATAGATCAATAGTACATCACCTTGTTACAAGTACAATGCCAAAGGAAATCCCTTAATACTTTCAATTAACTGTGACATTGCTTAGAGTGTATGTCCAGCCAAAACTTTTTCTTATTTAGGTTTGAATACTCTGCAGAAAGAAGGATCATATCTTTTCGGGCTTTTACTGTTATCTAGAGTTCTGTTAGAAAGATTTCCTCTTAATTGTCCCAGTATCAATATCCTCATGATAAAGAAAGTGATGCTGGCCATACATGGCTCCAATTTAGGCTTCCTCCTGTTGAATCGGCCATGCGTGGATGTCCAGACCAAATCTAGCCACATAAGTATGCATTGTTAACTTGACACAAGACTTTTTTTGGCACCATATTTTAATAAATAGCTTGCTCATATTTATTACTATATGCTGATCAAAAATGTGAGAAAAACATTTAGAACTAAAAAAAAAAAAAAATGATTTTAATATTATTTTTTTAAACATTGCATTGCTCTCAATTAGGAATGCTCATCTATTTCGGTGGCGCCCCACAGCTGTCAGTGCCAAAACGGTTTGACAGCTTAAAGACTGCTAGCTGTGAAAGAGAACACAGAGTAATACTTCTCTCAGTACTGTGCTCAGGAACATTATAAATCACAGTTGCAAACTGGTTAAGAGGAGTAGTTAAACGGTAACACACATTTCTGGCTCTACATTCTATAGACTGACATTTTTCCAAATTATTGAAGTATCCACTCCGTTATTGAAGGAATTGTTTACGGAGTACTCCTGGTTGTATTCATCTTTCGCATGGGTCTTTTTATTACTAGTATGATTTATTATACAAACAGACATTATATGTTTAAATAACCACTTACTGATATCCATTTCATATGAATACCATATGAAAATTATATAAATAGTTTACAATTTGCCAAAGCTCCTTCATCTTCCCTCTTAACCAGAAGCAATAGAAGATAAAAATGAAGTGCACTTTCAAGCACTCTTCTTCATGTAAAGTCTAGTTCTCATCCTATTGTCAAAAAATAATGTTTTATGCATAGTTTTTTCCATTGATCCATGAACAAAATATTATTTTCATAGCAGAGGGCAATTAGAGAAAGCACATAAGGGGGCATCGTGTATCTGTATATGTTGCTGAAAAAGCTTACAACAACATACTGTATGTGTATTTTAGCATTTCTGAGTAGCAGTTCATCTATTCCATCCACACTATAGTACTTAAAGCGTTTGTTACCCAAACACTTCATATTCCTGATATATGCCTGCTGTACTATGTACTTGTATGAGAAAGTATCCTGTTCTCTTTGTGTTGCTTCCTTTATGTGAAATCAGTTGTGTTCCTGTCAGTCCCTCTGATTTTCTATTAAAAACTGACCACATTAAGCAGGAGAGCATACCGTGGTCAGTTCTCTAGCTATGCTGGGAACTCAGTGTGCTCTCCTCTAATGATCATACTTGTCCTGCCATGCCCCTGCTGCACAGCCATTCACTGGGAAACTCAGTGTGCTGCTGCTTCTCCTCCCCAAGCTCATAGGCAGCTGAGAACAGAGTGAATTTGATCACTTATAAAAAAGGGAAAAATATATTTATAATGTATTTTTATATCTATACAAAAATGTTTTGCCTTTCATTTTTATTTTAATTTGAATGGGTTGTTTTACAAGGTGATCGTTTACAATCACTTTAAGCCTCTTAGCTGTTTAAGCTGGAAACACCCTGATGTTACCATAAAGCTAGGAACACCCCTATATTATCATAAAGCTAGGAATACCCCGATATTACCATATCCCCTCTAAGAATTTGCAACTATCCAGCATGCTGTGTGTACTCTCTCTGCAAAGCTACTGTCTTCATCTTGTGGTCATATAATACAGTGTCTTGAAAAAGTATTCATACCCCGTGGAATTTTCCACATTTTTCATGTTACAACCAAAAATGTAGATGTATTTTATTGGGATTTTATGTGATAGACCAACATAAAGTGGCGCATCATTGTGAAGTGGAAGGAAAATGATAAATGGTTTTCCATATTTTTTTTACAAATAAATATGTGAAAAGCGTGGGGTGCATTTGTATTCAGCCCCCCTAAATCAATACTTTGTAGAACCACCTTTCGCTGCAATTACAGCTGCAAGTTTTTTTGGGGATGTCTCTACCAGCTTTGCACATCTAAAGAGTGATAATTTTGCCCATTCTTCTTTGCAAAATAGCTCAAGCTCTGTCAGATTGGATGGAGACCATCTGTGAACAGCAATTTTCAAGTCTTGCCACAGATTCTCAATTGGATTTAGGTCTGGACTTTGACTGGCCCATTATAACACATGAATTTGCTTTGATCTAAACCATTCCATTGTAGCTCTGGCTGTATGTTTAAAGTCGTAGTCCTGCGGAAAGGTGAACCTCTGCCCCAGTCTCAAGTCTTTTGCAGACTCTAACAGGTTTTCTTCTAAGATTGCTCCGTATTTGGCTCCATCCATCTTCCCATCAACTCTGGCCAGTTTCCCTGTCTATGCTGAAGAAAAGCATCCCCACAACATGATGCTGCCACCACCATGTTTCACAGTAGGAATGGAGTGTTTAGGGTGATGTGCAGTGTTAGTTTTCCGCCACACATAGCGTTTTTCTTTTAGGCCAAAAAGTTCAATTTTGGTCTCATCTGACCAGAGCAGCTTCTTCCACATGTTTGTTGTGTCCCAAAATGCCTTTCGCAAACTGCGAACGGGACTTCTTATGGCTTTCTTTCAACAATGGCTTTCTTCTTGCCACTCTTCCATAAAGGGCAGATTTGTGGAGTGCACAACTAATAGTTGTCCTGTGGACAAATTCTCCCACCTGCTGTGGATCTCTGCAGCTTCTCTAGAGTTACCATGGGCCCTTGGCTGCTTCTCTGATTAATGCTCCCCTTGCCCAGCCTGTCAGTTTTGGTGGACGGCCATGTCTTGGTAGGTTTGCAGTGCCATACGTTTTCCATTTTCAGATGATGGATTGAAAAGTGCTCCGTGAGCTGTTCAAAGTTTGGGATATATTTTATAACCTAACCCTGCTTTAAACTTCTCCACAACTTTATCCCAGACCTGTCTGGTGTGTTCCTTGGCCTTCATGATGCTGTTTGTTCACTAAGGTTCTCTAAAAAACCTCTGAGGGCTTCACATAACAGCTGTATTTATACTGAGATTAAATTACACACAGGTGGACTCTATTTTCTAATTAGGTGACTTCTGAAGGCAATTGGTTCCACTAGATTTTAGTTAGGGGTATCAGAGTAAAGGGGGCTCAATACAAATGCACACCACACTTTTTGAGTATTTATTTGTAAAAAATGTTGAAAGCCATTTATCATTTTCCTTCTACTGCCACTTTGTGTTGGTCTATCACATATAATCCCAATAAAATACATTTATGTTTTTGGTTGTAACATGACAAAATGTGGAAAATGTCTAGGGGTATGAATACTTTCTGAAGGCACTGTATGTCAGAACCAAGGGCAATCCTGGGAGGAATTCCTCATACTAGACTCCAGACACCACTCCGTTGGTGAATTCAGGTTGAAGCAAGACAAGGAAGCTCTAGATTTCTAGAAACATTACTGTTATACACGGGTCTTTGAAGAGCAAATGATGGCATGACATGAATCTCACAGAGAATCCTTTACAACAGTAATTACAAATACTGAATTCAGATGAATATGCAATAAGGTCTTAGTGTCACAGGCTAAAGACCCAGAGGACATACTGTATGTTGCAACACCACTATTTGAGACATCTTAACAATCCTACTGGAAACATACATCTTGGAAATAAGAACAGATAGTTGATGTACAATCTTCTCCACTTAAAGAGAATAATTGAAGGCACTGCATCTATCCCAATGCTTGGGGAGATGTTTTCACAATTTGTTGTAGATATTCAGGACATGGGAATGCGAAACACCAACATAATATAATTAAAAATGATTTTTTTCTGTAGATGATCAACCATAAATACGTTTTTTGAAGCAGACCACAATATTTAGAGGAGTTTTTTTAAAGGTACATTCTAACCCTCTGAAGCTTTTAAATGCATACAAAGGAACATTCCTTCAGTTTTTTTTATTCATGTATTGCTATAGAACATCAGTCCACCCAAAGCTTGAGTAGAAATGTATTTTTAACAGCCCCGAACCAGATTTAGACCAGTCTTGTAAGTTTGACTGTGATTTCGGAGGCAGGTAGCATAAAAAAAAAATATTAACAATACATGAAGAAAACCTCTTGTGCTCTCCTACTAACCATGTAAAGTGGTCAATATTTTCTGTGGATACAATGGATTACAGAGATTTAAGTAAACCGTGCAGCAATACATTTGAAGCCTAAAGCACATTTGAACTTTTAGTTTGTCAGCTAAATACATTCCAGGCTCATCAAAACAAAGGTGTGCAAAGTATTTTGCTTTGAACAGACACAGCCTAAGTAGAAAAGCCTGTCCTCTGCTAGCATACAAAAGAGAAGGACCCTTGCTCGTTCTGTGGAAGCATTAGTCTCTATGACGTACGGCACACCTCCTGCTAAGTCAGACCTATAGCTTTGCAATGAGCTAAGCTTATGCTCCCTGCTGATTGGATAGATCTAGCTTTGAGTTAGTAGGAGTTATGTCAGACCTCTACGGAGGGACTACTGTTTCCATACAGAGAGCAGGGGTTGGGCATCTCCACTCAGGCTCTGACTCTATTATAAAGAATATAAAGTGTAAGATGTTGCACTTTTGCTTTGATGCACTTAGAATGTATTTAGCTGATATGAACTCAAAGTTCTTTTTGGGCTTTAATGACTAGATTTCTAGTAATCAAACATCTAGGTTGCCTAAGCCTTCTATTCTATTTCCATCTAAAGATCATAAGTTGTTTCTAGAAACAATGTATTGTATGAGCTATTTGTTGACCATTGCTCATTATTTGTGCCACTGGTCAAACCTGCAAGATTTAAGAGTTAAAACAAGAAGCACTCAAGTGTGAAAGTAGAGGGAGGCTGTATAGTTCTCAGGAGTCTCAGAGATTTATGGATAAACTAAATGGGTGTGATAGCTGTGAGTTCACTGCCTCTGCCCTCTTTGTTTAAGGTTTCAAAAAACATTATGGACTTCAGAAGAAGATTTTCCAATCTTGAGCTATGAATTAGAAATCGCAGTAGGATGAGCGAGGCTGTATTCTGCCCAACCGCAATTTACTTCTAAAGGGATATACAGTGAATCCCCTCACCAGTGATATGTTTTTATAAGAGCGAGCTATGGAAAATGCTTTACATGATCAAAATTGGTATTTCCATAACAAGCTTTCCTCGTACTGTCTTCGGCAGCTTTCAGGAATCACATTCACAAGTCGTCGATTACAGAGATCCCCATTTCAGTGTAAGTGATGTAAGGCAAAGTGACAGTGTGAGGGATGATCCTATCATAAATCCAGAGAATTGCATTTATTTTCAAGTGGGAGACCAGAATAGACTGAAACATTCATTTAAATGTAGGACATAAACTCTGGTTCAGGGAAGCCTTTTTCTTGTCTTTGTGACATGATCAATACTTACCTTTCCTGTAAGTGGCAACACTTAAACATATGGATTTATAATCTTGTCATTGAAATAAGTTTAATTATCCAAGAATAGCTCTAGCTAAGCAGACTTCTCTGATTTTATTTGGAGTAAGGTAGATTTATTCCCTCTGTTGGACCTTCTCTGTCTAATCAGTTTTTGGTGCTGATTCCGGTACTGCTGCTGCTGCCCACAACAAGCAGAACAAGAGCAAGCAAGTGCACACAGACTGATATTATGTGAGTTAAGTTATGTATATCCTGACTGAAGTTCTCATTTTAAAAGTTTCCCCATTTTTGTTAAAGCCATTTTAAACTAAGTGTCAGCCATACTCTAATGCCCTGTACACACGGTCGGATTTTCCGACGGAAAAAGTGCGATCGGATTGTGTTGTCGGAAATTCCGATCGTGTGTGGGCCCCATCGGACTTTTTCCGTCTGAATTTCCGACACAAAAAGTTTGAGAGCAGGCTATAAAATTTTCCGACAACAAAATCCGATCGGTTAAATTCCGATCGTGTGTACACAAATCCGACGCACAAAGTGCCACGCATGCTCAGAATAAATTAAGAGACGAACGCTATTGGCTACTGCCCCGTTTATAGTCCCGACGTACGTGTTTTATATCACTGCGTTCAGAACGATCGGATTTTCCGACAACTTTGTGCAACCGTGTGTATGCAAGACAAGTTTGAGCCAACATCCGTCTGAAAAAATCCATGGATTTTGTTGTTGGAATGTCCGATCAATGTCCGATCGTGTGTACAGGGCATTACAATTGCCAAACAAGCTGCTGAATAGGCCTGTGCTTTCAACTTACACTGGAATAAATACCATTGTAGGTCAAGTTCACTACTGGTTTGTTCACTTGGTTGTCAGTTAAGCCCTGATGAAGAGGGCACGTAGACCCCCAAAACTTGTTGGCTATTTCTTGATCTATACCCGAAAACCAACATTAATACCTTAAGATAACAATAACAGCAAAATAAACCTACGGGCCCAGCGCTATCTTTCCACTTTCCTCAACTATTCTCTTACAATTGTCAACATTTGACAGAGATGTGATATACTGTACTATCCCTACTTCCATATAAGGGGGTAATATATATTTTAGTTAATATATTTAAATAAAAAATAACAAAACACATATGTACGGTCACAGTGCCTGATTTTTTGACTGTCAACATTAATTCATTTAAAGTTGTTTTACACAGGATTTATATAGCGCCAAGGGTTTGTGCAGTGCTTTACAACATCGAGGAAGACAGTACAATTACAATACAACTCAATACAGGAAGGATCAGAGGGCCCTGCTCGTTAGAGCTTAACGGCGGAAGTTTTTTTTTTTTTTTTTTTACCTTAAGCATTATATGCATTAAAATAAAAAACTTTTTGGGAGCAGCTCCCCCACCCCCACCCCCACCTCCCCTTATACTTACCTGAGCCACATCTTGAACCAGCGATGTGCATGAAAGCAGAAACTCGGGTCTCTCTCTTCTCATTGACTCACACAGCAACAGGAGACATTGCCTCCCTCCACTGTCAATCACAGTTAGTGAGCCATAGTCAAGACTTGAGTGCCCCCATCGCAAGAAGCTTGCGATGGGGGCATTGGCAGGGGGGAGGTGTTAGGACCACCGGCGGGGGACCCAAAGACCCCAAAAAAAAGAGAATTGGGGCTGCTCTGTGCAAAACGATTGCACAGAGCAGTTAAGTATAACATGTTTGTTATTTAAATAAATAAAATATTTGGAATCACTATAATGTGTGTGTGTGTGTAACAGGTAGTGGGGTTATATAGTAGCTTTCTTAAGTATTGCAGAATGCATGCCTTAAAGCAGTGGTGGTCGACTTTTTTTGATATATGAAGCCTCAGCCAGGGCGCATGATATCCCCATAGAACCACACATAGGTCTGCACATCCTATTGCATTAGGAAGTGCAACTCAAAGCTCAAACACATATGCATTTGCATGTGTGATATATGTATATATATACTGACGGTGTCAGTAGAGCAGTGGACGGTGTCAGTAGGGCAGAGATTGGTGTCAGTAGGGCAGTGGATGGTGTCAGTAGTATTTATTTGTATTATTTTATTTTTTATTATTTTTTACAACTTTAAGTATTTATTTTTTTAGGAGCCTGTAAGCAGGCTTTGGTGAAATATCAAGGGTTTCAACAGGGGGAATCTGTGCCATACAGGGTGATTAGGGTGTGCCCAGGCACACCTGGCACACCCTGTGTGGACGCCTATGGAACCACACATAATGTTCTGAGAATGTAATACTGCAGAAAATTGTCAGAGACTCTCAGACATACATCAGGGGATGATCAGAAACTGCAAACATGCCATAAGGGATGTTGGAAATTGGGGTCATACCTTAGAAGACAGTCATAGACTCAGGACACATTAAATGAGACTGCTAGAGATCTCTGTGATTACAGATCCTTTACAAATCAACAATTGGTCCCCCTACACTTAACAATTACTTGTGAGTTATTATGAAAGAAATAAACTAAGTTATTTAACCGCTTGCCAACCAGCTGCCGTCATTATACTGCGGCAGGTCGGCACGATCCCACAAACTGTCGTAGCTATACGTCGGCTCGCGGGATCAGGATTGCACACAGCGGGGGTGCCGATGCTCGTGGCTGACGGTCCCGATGGCCCCTGGCCACGTGCGATCGCGAGCACGAGTGACAGAACAAGGAAGTGTGTGTGTAAACACACAAATCCATGTTCTGTTCTGAGAGGAATGACAGATCGTGTGTTCCCATTAGCTAGGGACCACGATAGGTCACTTCCTCTAGTCAATCCAGTCCCCCTTCATTTAGAATCACCTCCCAGGGAACACAATTAACCCCTTGATCGCCCCCTAGTGTTAACCCCTTCACTGCCAGTGACATTTTTACAGTAATCAATACATTTTTATAGCATTGATCACTGTATAAATGCCAATGGTCTCAAAAATGTGTCAAAATAGTCCAATGTGTCCGCCATAATGTCGCAGTCACAATAAAAATCGTAGATTGCTACCATTACTAGTAAAAAAAAAAAAATAATAATAAAAATGCTATAAATCTATCCCCTATTTTATAGACACTATAACTTTTGTGCAAACCTATCAATATACGCTTATAGCGATTATTTTTACCAAAAATATGTAGAAGAATACATATCAGCCTAAACTGAGAAAAAATTTGCTTTTTTTTTTTTAAAAAATGGGGATATTTATTACAGCAAAAAGTACAAAATATTGTGTTTTTTTCAAAATTGTCACTTTTTTTGTTTATAGCGCAAAAAAAAAAAACCACAGAGGTGATCAAATACCACCAAAAGAAAGCTCTATTTGTGGGAAAAAAAGGACGTCAATTTTATTTGGGTGCAACGTCGCACGAGCGCGCAGTTGTCAGTTAAAGTGACGCAGTGCCGAATCACAAAAAAAAAAAATGGCCTGGTCATTCAACAGCCAAATCTTCTGGGGCTGAAGTGGTTAAGTACTATAAGCCAATCTAAAGAATATTTTTCCATCATTGACCTAAGTAAGCATCTGGTTAAAAAAAAAACAGACTACTGCGTGCACAATAGATGCCAAAGGGCCTTATATGATTCATGGGCTGCAGGTTAGCCACCAGGGATTAAAATGTATGTAAATCCTAACAATAACATTTTCTAATTCCCTCTCTTTGGGTCCATTAATTAATCCATGGGAAGCATTTTGTTATAGCTGTTTGATAAGTGCAAAAAGAAAACCTGTTGACCTTTCCAGAGATTCAGAGCTATCCTGTGTCTTTTGTACACTTCCTGGTTTACCTCAAATAGACTATTAAGCCCTCTTAATTGTTGTGTTGGACTACAGAATGACTAGCCTTTATATTTTAGAGATCTGAGAGCAGGAGTGGCTAACTAGTTTTGCAAAAGAAACTGGACAGGACTGACACCACTCATTCCACAAAACTGCTGTGTGTTGTCAGTTGGGGCTTAACAGCTGAATGCATTTTTGGCAGATCAACAGATGAAACAAAGGAGAGTAAGCTTGTATTGCTGAGGTGTACTACATACATTTTTGCTTTTTGACTTGACATATGCTTTATAATGGCTCTTGAGAAAATATATCATCAACAAGCTGGTTATGTTGGTTATGTTCTGTCCTCCTTCTTTTCCCAAGCTGGTGCACTTACCAAAAATGGTTGAAGGCGGCCCACTGAGCACCTTTTGTCAGCTGCAGTTACCTCCCGGTCTGCTTATTTGTGTCCTGAAGCTTCAGTGCACACTTCCCTTGGATCTGACTCACATAGACCTCTGTCCCTTGCTGCAGATATTCAGCCCTGCTTTGTGCAGTATAACAGGAGGAATCAGCAAATTAAAAATGTAATATGGATTCCATTTGCTCCATTCATACCAATAAGGGAAACTTAACGCCATACTTTTCACATATTTATTTGTAAAAAAATTTGAAAACCATTTATCATTTCCCTTTCACTTCACAATTATGTGCCACTTTGTGTTGGTCTATCACATAAAATCCCAATAAAATACATTTACTTTTTTAGTTGTAACATGACAAAATGTGGAAAATTACAAGGGGTATGAATATTGCACTGTACATACATTCAGCACAATCCCCGCTACACATATATATAACCCCCGATACACACGTATATTTAGATACTTCTTTGTTTTTTAAAGATAAATACACATTGATTAGACTGTTTACATAGGGCTATTTTCTTTTAAAGTATATCTAGAATTTTTTTTTAAAGCAGCCTGATTGAAAAGATTTCATTTAAATAGCCTTCAATGGAAAATTGAATGTCAATGCACCCAAAGATGCAGGGTGCAGTACTCTTCTTAAGAACGTCGCTGTGCCTGCAGGAGCCAGCCGTCTACAGGTAGTCCTGAAGAGGTTAAGGGACCAGCGGGCAGTACAGGAAGTGGGTGTGAGGCCAAACTTCTCTTTAACAGTAACATTGAGCCTTAGATTTAATTTCAGCTGCCTAAAACTTCTGCTATAACTACTAATTATATTAATGCACCCTTTTCACTACAAGCAAACCCTGCTGCTGAATATGTGTTTTCTTCTTTCAAAGATAGGTAGACCTATGCTCAAAATAATTGCATTGTAGTGCTTACAGTCTTGGAGAGATATATAAGTAATGACTAATACACAGGCCTTAAATTACTTACCTATTTCTGAGAAAATGCTGCTCCAGATTCCCTCCAGTGCTGCCTCTCTACAATCTCTGCTGAAGAGGAGGATCAGAGTTTAGATTGGCTGAAAAGGTATGTATTTTCACCCTTCTATTACTCTTTTTGTATCCATTACCACAAGACACAGGTTTATGTTAACAGTGGAGTACTAGCCATTTGAAAATTGAAGATTATGTATGAATTTATTGCATTGTTATTTTGGTTCCATTTGACCAATGTAAGTATGAATATCTCATACATGAGCACTCCCTGTGGAAGCTGCAAATCACGGTAGTAGTTGCTACTACAGAAGAGCAGCAGACTTCCAAGTCCTGTGCTGAGCAGATAAAGAGTAACCACAAAGGGTTGTTCATGCAGCACTGCCACCACTCAAAGTATTTTTTTTCTAGGAATACAAGGTATTCTCGGACAAGATTGGATTGGATCAGGTTACTAAAGTTACAAAAATTCTCGTACGACAGAATACAACTTCGGAAGTGATGTAATGTATTGTATAGTAATGTATTCTTTCGTTTCCAAGCATGTGTGGTCTTTGTCTTCTGATTTATTTCGGACGACTACTGTACTGCTTAAACAAAACTTGTTTGGTCTGGTACCATACAAGAAACATTTTCCCTTCAGGTAACTTTGCATGAACTGTCATTGGCTCTTAAAAGCTGTGTCTTTGACCCCTTTCACACTGGGGCCGCCTGTGCGTTCGCGGTAAAGCGCCGGTCATTTTAGCGCTGCTTTAGCGCTGTTTAAGCGGCACTTTTCGGCTGCTAGCGGGGCACTTTTAACTCCAAAAAAGGTGTTAAAAACTCCCGTGTTACTGCGCTACTGAAGCGTTTTTCAGGCGCTTAGGAAGCGCTGCCCATTCATTGCAATTGGCAGGGGCGTTTTGGGAGCGCTGTATGCAGCGCTCCCAAACTGCCCTAATGATGCTGCTTGCAGGACTTTTCAAAACTCTTTCCCACCAGCGCACCGCCCGGGTGTGAAAGCACCCATTGCAAGGAATGGGAGGCAGTTTTCAGGTGATTTACAGGTGCTATTTCTAGCACTAAAATGCCTGACAACTGCCTCAGTGTGAAAGGGGTCTTAACGATCAGGTTATCATACGATTGCTTCGAAAGTGGTATTTTTCTACAAATTTTTCTCATTGTCTGTACTAGGCATTAAGCTAGACCAATGCAACTGTGCAGTAAAATTCATAAATAACCTTCACCTTTAAATTTTTCTGTCTGGAAGAAGTTCTCTACTAGAACAAAAGAGGTAATGAGAGGGATACATAAATGCTGTATTTCTGCTTTTCACATAAAGTTTTGTTGTTCCTGAAGAGATGTGAGTTGTTTAGTTAATAGCACCATATTAAAGGGTAAATCTTAGAATTTAGTCATTATGTGTAATTGTACAACACAATGAATTTTATTGGCTGTAGCATGATAATGGCACTATAAAAAGCTTGTCCTTTACATCTGAGCTGTTTGCAATCACAACATATGAACCCAACTTTCAGGATGCGCTAATTAGTTGTCACGGACCAACAAGTCTAAAGGATTATATTTATCCCAAAACATAGTTCCGGAGTCGCACACCACAGGATGAAAACAACTTTATTGTTCAGCATATGCACAAGCGAGTAATATAGTTACATTTATCCACTGAAAACCCTGGGGCTTCATGGCACAGTATAAAATGAGCTACAATTAAGACTCGTTCATAAATAAAGAATGTTATATGATAACATAATCTTTACTAAAGTAGTGTGAAGGGTATGTGCACAAAAATATAATTTATTCCCTTTGCATGCTCAAATATATTGTGAAGCAGGGCCATAACTATGTGTGATGGGGCCCCATAGCAAAGCAAGTAAAGAGGACATGAACGCTGAAAGCCATGCCCAAAAAAGGTTTGCTCATAGCTGATCTTTTCCTTATCAGTGATTTACCTTTAGATATGGGCTCCCAGTTTGGTCCAACCACAAGTTGAGGCTGAACTTTGCTTGTTAGGGCTTTTTTCCACACACCAAATTTTCAGCCCGTTTAGCAGTTTTTTCTCCCACCACTATATCTGATAGCTTCTTCTTCTGCCGTCACAATTATTAAGGAGGTCCTTAGCAACTAGTGATGTCATCCGACCCAGTTCATTTACTGGCCAGGAATCCCTGGCTATGTAACAAGGCAGCTGGAGATAGGCCCTTACCATCTGGTATGAATTTTTAAGGGGCGACCACATTAAAAAAACAACACCCAAACTCCCTTTTCTAAGCACTGAGCCTGGCAGGGCAGGTAAGGAGGGTTAGGAACGTGTAACCCCCCCCCATTGGAATCATACCTGGATGAGGATGTAGGCCTTTTCCACACAACCCTGGCCAAGTGGATAAGTGGTTGTGAGGGTCTGTGGGCAGGGGGGTTTTATCAAAATCTGGAAGTTCTATTTAACAATAAAAGGACACCATGAATAGGGTCTAGTATAAATTATATGGGGAACCCCGTGGTTTTTTTGTGGGGTCCCTGGTTAATATCTATACAAGATCCTTATCTAGCATCAGGGTCTAATATATATAGTATGAAAGGAACCTGGTTTGTTATAAACAGAAGGAAAGCGGTTGAAGCTGTTAATTGCTGGCATCCTTTTCTAAGTGTCAGTTTTGCAATCACGGGTTGTATACATCATACAGATACGCCACTTTACTAGCAGGTTAAGGACATTCCACAAACATGGTATTTCATGGAATTTTGCATTCTTAATGTTTAACTGGAATTGCTCCTCCCTGCAAAACTGCATTTTTTAAAAGCCGTTTGTACTTTGGTACATGTTCCCCAAGGCACTGCCCAGCACCCCCCCCCCCAACCTTAGGCTCCCGTTGACGTCATCGTCATGCCTTGTTCTGCAGTTGCTCTCTGTGTGGAGGCAGCCATCTTGGTAGAAGCCTGGTTTTATTTTCTCATGTTAGATCCTCCAGCAAGGGGAACATTGAGCAGCACAGAAGTCACATTACCAGATTTCACTCCAAATCTCCTGAGACTATCAATCAGGGGAAGCAGTGCTTTAGATCTCACTGTGTAGCCAGTCAGCTCTGAGCCCCTGTACTTCTGAGCCCCTTAGCAGTCACTTGATCTGCTATGGCTATAGTTACAACGTTTAAAGAGAATTTTGGATTAAAATTTTACAAGTATTTTAATCCATCAACTTGAAATGACAGCTTTACAACCAGCACGAGATTCTTGGTTTAGCAAATCATTCAACCTTAGCAGTGATATGTTGCCTGGTAAAACATAACAATTGGACTACTTTAATCTAAAAAAGAAAAAACTAAACTGATAAAAATCTGCCAAATAAATCTACAAAGTAAAATTAATGATCATAATACAACTCATAAATGAAGAACAATTATTTGAGAAATTAACTACAGAAACAATAATGTTGTACCATAATATATTTAGGTGAGCGTATAACAGTATTTAAAGCGGAGTTCCACCCTAAAGTGGAATTTCCGCTCATCGGATTCCCCCCCCCCTCCGGTGTCACAATTGGCACCTTTCAGGGGGGAGGGGGGTGCAGATACCTGTATATTACAGGTATCTGCACCCACTTCCAGGTATAGCTAGCCGCAGCTAGCCGCAGACTCCCCGCCCACCCCCCTTGTGCTGTGGGAAATACACAGTTCCCACAACACAACGGGGACCAGTATAGATGCGCAGCGCGACTCTATAAGAAATGCTGGAAGGTTAACTGGCCCCTGTCTAAAATTGGCCCTAGTATGGGTGTGCATGTGAAATAGGAACTTTAGATTGTAAGCTCCTTGCAGAAAGGGACTGATGTGCATGAGTAGCGTGTAAAGATCTGCACAAATGACTGCTATATACATTCAGGTAATAAATAAATAAATAAATAATAAAAAGGGGAATTTTAGTGGCATTAAATTGGGCACTATCATGCTGTAAACTTGTTCAAATCCCAGAAGCCAGCTTGCCTTGCCTTACTTATTATTGACAGTGGAAGCTTGCATTATCTGTCTTCTTACAAATTATTGATATGCCCCTTGGCAGAAAAATAAACTATAGCTTTCATTTGGAAAAAAAACAGAGCATTCCCTTCCATGAGGTCAAAATGCATTTACATGCATGTATCATAATTTAAATCCCCCCATCCACACATTCAAGGTGGATGGGGGAATCTTCCCGTTGCACTCTTGTATTCTGACAGCAGAAACTCTGTGTCGTCTTTGCCCTTTCTGAGCAGAGAAAAGAAGAGGAAGGCACTGCAGATGGGCAGAGTGCTGGTGATGGAGGTGAGGGGTCAATACAAATAAAGGGGTATTTTGTACTTTAATCATGGGAATACATTAAGGTAGAAAATGTCCTGCCTTTAGAACCATTTTAAACTACTTGTTTAAACACTCTACTTCAAATATTAATATTTTGGAATGGGAGCATGTATACATTTCCAAATTATCTGATAAGAAATGTATTTCCTAACAGCAATATTAAAACGGTGATTTTTATATTTCTTATTTTGAAACAAGCCCTCCTGAATGAATTTCCATATGCACTAACATTACTGAAAAAAGAACTGTCAAACCAATATTTATCATACCTCAGAATATCCTTATATGTGTGTACGGTTTTATTGTTGTATTATCTTTGAAAGCAAGTACAAATTTAGAAAATATCCTCAAGAATTGTTTATTGGCTCCTGAAATATGTATTGGGTTTGTCCACCCCTGAAATGCAAAAAGTATTTTTTTTTTAATTGAAAAAAATGCATATCATATTGTAGACTTGTAAGATAATCATATTCCTTTTAGAAGTATTATACATCTAAAAGTGATCAACTTAAAGCAGTTGTTATTTATATTTTTTTTCCTAAAATAATTTTTTTTCTACTTACCTGCTCTGTGCAATGGTATTGCACAGAGAAGCCCCTTACCTCCTCTTCTGGGGTCCCCGCCAGCACTCTTGGCTCCTCTATTTCTGCATGTTCCATCATAGCAAGCCACTTCCTATGGTGGCACAAGTGCAGGTTTGATACTTTCATTGATACACACTGAACAACGGCTCAGAGCTGTAGTATGGCTTCTATGAATAGAGCAGCTGGGTGGAAAGGATGGGCATAGTTGGGCACTCTTTATGAGAGCCTGTGGCTGTTTCCACAGTTCTTTTAACCCCCACCCCATCAGAAGATCATGGCAGCAGGGGGTGGGGGATTCATGAAGGGAGGAAGATTTCACCTAACAGAAGAGGTATCAGCAGAAGGGACACATCCAACTGACTGTATGTTGTGACCCTGTACAGAATTTAGTGTTTTTTTTATTTTGGTCGCACTTAATCTTTAAGCCTTACCAATTAACTTCTTTTATTTGCTCCCTTTTGATATGTTAAAGTGTTACTAAACCCACAACAGTAAAATCAGTCTGTATATGCAGTAAAGCATGCTTGTTATGCTCACTGTGGAACCTAAGGGCATAATCCTCTGCATTGTATAAAAAGGCTGTTTGATCCTGTATGCACTCCCCTTCTTGCATTGTCTCCAAAACATGTCCGGATAAGACAGAGCTACTGGAGTCAGGCTGCACATGCTCAGTTTGGTGTGTATTGCTAGAGAGTTTTTTTTCTTGGGAGAGTGCATGTGATCAGCACAGGGCCAATCCGCACTGTCCAGACAGAGAGTCAGGGGCCCTGCATCCTGATAGGACAGCCAGTGCAGTATGAAAACCCCTCCTACAACCTTTAACCAGACACTGATATAAGTCACAAGACTGCTATATACTGCTGATGAGAAAATGTATTTAGCAGTTTATATTTACTAAAATGATTGCATTTCCATGTTATGTGTACTGTTGGAGAACATATATAGTGAATGCAGTGTTCAGGGTTTAGTAACACTTTACTTTAAAAAACAGCATTTTTGTTTGTATATGATGGGGTGATACAAATCTGCAGAGATTCCCCTCATTTCGGAGTTTCCCCTTAGATCTAGAGCAAATGCACTTAAAGAGCACTTCAAAGTGTACTTGTAGTGCACAGTATATTTGCCTTTAGTAAATCAACCTCATTGTTATATAAGTGCATTACAAATATGTCAGAAATCTGAAGCTGTCCTGTGTCATCTCAAAAAGTCCAATCAGCCCCTCCCCCATTCATTTATATCTTTGACTACAAAAGTATTAGTCTCTATGCTGGGTAAAGTGAAACAGTAAGATTGATTGAGAAGTTTAGTAAAAAACAAAAAGTAGGTAGGACCAACACCACTAGGTCCATAAAAATACTATTGACAACCCAGAACAGGACTTAGTAGTTAAGTGCATTTCTTGCAGATCAACATGCATTTTCTGTACTTTCATGGCTTTTAAAGGGATAACACACATGTTAATGTCTATGCACTGCAGAGATACACTGAATATATTTATATTAAGCTTTGTTAGTGGATGTAAAGGTTTTCCACTTTTTTTGCTGGTCCTCTTATGTCTTATAGATGTAGCACCCTCCTAGGTAGGTGTTATGATAGTTAGATTTGTGTAGGCAAAAGCATAGTTTGGCTCACTGTACCCAGTGAGCTGTGATTGTTCAGTTAGGTCTGACCTGTGTGCTCTGCTGCTGCCAGTCTGCTGTATATCTCCCTCTGTATCCAGGTAAGTTGAGAAGTCTCTGGATGATAGGTGTGGAGCTATGCAGATAGCCGCATGAATATTGATACAGCCCCAGCCTATCCCAGAGATGCAGGCTCTGAAGGCATGCTGGGAGACTGTATTTATTCTGGGAGCACACAGAGCTCTGGGTCTTGGCCCGGGCACGCTGCCCTCTCAGGCACAGGTTGCAGTGTGGAGGCCTCAGGTGAGTGACCTGAAGGAGGAATGCTGAGACCCAGGTGCTTGAAAAAAGCTGACTGAGGGAAGCTGTCTTCCATAGATCTGTCTGGTATCACTGGAGGGCAACTCTTTTAGATTTGAAGAGGCTTTGAATGAGGCTTCATCTGTTCTTGGGTCTTGAGAGTACAGACATTGCAAGATCTTGGGAACCTTGTGCTTTAGCTACACCTCTGATGTCTTATGATAGTCAGCTGTGGACCTATTATAAGGAACAACTTCCCCTAGACTGGTCCTTGGAGAAGGAGTGAATGAGCCTGTTGTGAGCCTGGCTGCGAGGCAAAAGTTGGGAAGACCTGGACAGTAATTCCAGGAGTAGCACTACATCAATTTTACCAGAAGGGTTTATCACATTAATAACAATAGTGCAGGCTCTATTTGAATGAAACCTACTGTATATTACTTCTGGTAGCCAGAAAATATGTGACCCTTGGTTAGAAGTTAGGCCTTGCAAAAGAGCTTTAAAGCAACATTCAATTCATGGCAAAAAAAGTTATTTTTACTCCAAAAAAATTGGGATTTGGCAATGTGCTATCCACTCATGTAAAGTATGTGGTTTTATATAGTTATCCGGTAACAGCATATTTGGCCGTTCCAGGAAATTGAACTTTTCTGTGATGAAAGATTGATGAAAGATATTCAGGAAGTGGGGGTAACTTGTGACCCACACCCTCTCACATGACAAAGTTACACCATCTATTTGTGGTAATGCATGGCAATGTGGTTCCATTCATTCTGAATGTCACCCCAACTCACCTGGCAACGGACAACTGCACAATATATAGCAATGCACAAAAACACTCTGGTAAGCGTTGCAATGCCGTGTGCTGTCCAAATATAGTGCATTCCTCTATATTTTGGCAGCATACCACAATACAGGTTAGTGTGTTGCCGCCTTTTGCACTGCGCTGCAATTTGCATTCGCCAGGAGGGGTGCTAGGGTTCTATTCAGAATGAATGGCACTGCATTGCACCAATGAACCTGGGGGTCCTGTATACTAGCAGTTGGGGTCATAAAACGACAGTTTTTACCACCCTTAACCACTCCCCTTTAGCTAGAAAGGCAGCAGCCAGGGATGTACACATGCTGCAGCTTTAATGCTTTGTTTCACGGCTGCAGCAGGAAAAATACCCCCTGTCATGTTCAGCAATCACTACCGCCCACCGAAAGCAACCCATTCAAGTGAAGGGAGGGGCAAGGAAGTGGACTAAGATTCGAGTCAGAGAGGACTTGAGGGAAAATTAAGTCTATTACCTAGGATATGCAGATTTGCCAAATGTCAACCAGGTGATCAACTGATCTGAGCACTGATGTGGGTATTAAAGGAGAAGTCCAGCCTAAGCTTGTTTGGCTGGGCTTCTCCTATGGGTCACAGGGGTACAATTCGTTTTGCACTCCTGTGACCGTCTTCAGCAGAAAGCGGTTTGAAGTCTGTTCTCTGCTGACGTCACAGGAATCAGTCCAGGCACCGTGTCATAACGAGAATAGAGTCTGGATCTGCCAGGTGCCTGGACTGAAGCCGGTCTCAGCCTCTCAGCGAGCCGCTGAGAGCCTGAGACGGCCGATCCCCACCTCTCCACAGCTCAACACTCCAGTGAGCGTGAGGGGGCAGAGCGGAGAGCCGCTGACTGAAAGTCAGCAGTTCTCTGCTCAGGGAGCTGTGAGAACCGAGCCATGACTATTGTATAACAGATGTATCTAGTTTACCTTTAATATCACACCATCTAAACCTGCTACGTACCCCATCCCCTCATACCCCGAAAAATGAGACCACACCCATCTGGAGTAAAATATTGGCCGTAGCAGCCAATTATCTTTATTAATAATAACCAATATATACTTAATTTTAATATCAACTTAACTTAACTGTATAAACACACCTGACATCTCAGTTAAATACTCCCGTTGGTCTTTGCATGGAAAAACCCACCAATCTTACACTTGATCCACTCAGGCACTGCGGTACCTTAACTAAAATAGGCCTCCAGCTGACATGCTAGCTCGGAGACAACCAACCAATTGACCGCAGTGCACCCAATAACCAATTCCAGCTAAAACCCCCGTTAGCTGGAATACCACCAACAGGCCTCATACTACTGATGGGTCCCGAACTTTTCCATATCTGGGGTTTAATCCTTCACCCGCAAAGACCCAACACCACACCACTGCCACGACATTCAAACACTGTAAAACGTACCAAACGAATCGATATAGACCAAACTTACCAACTTCAGGGAGGGAGGGTGGGAAGCTCTCTCTTCCAGACCAACTGAGCTGGGGAGGGACTTCGCCCCCTGCTCAGTTAACTCTACTCCATCCCTTCCTACTTAACCCACCAATCACAATTGCTTTAACAAAAACATCCCTCATTCTAAGTTCACCTGTTAACTATGTCATGCCTGCCCTGCACTTATTATTTTTAAATATTTTGATCCAGGCTTCCTTGACTATTGTATAACAGATGTATCTAGTTTACCTTTAATATGACACCATCTAAACCTGCTACGTACCCCATCCCCTCTTACCCCAAAAAATAAGACCACACCCATCTGGAGTAAAATGTTGGTCGTAGCAGCCAATTATCTTTATTAATAATAACCAATATATACTTAATTTTAATATCAACTTAACTTAACTGTATAAACACACCTGACATCTCAGTTAAATACTCCCGTTGGTCTTTGCAGGGAAAAACCCATCAATCTTACACTCGATCCACTCAGGCACTGCGGTACCTTAACTAAAATAGGCCTCCAGCTGACATGCTAGCTCGGAGACAACCAACCAATTGACCGCAGTGCACCCAATAACCAATTCCAGCTAAAACCCCCGTTAGCGGGAATACCACCAACGGGTCTCATACTACCGATGGGTCCCGAACTTTTCCATATCTGGGGTTTAATCCTTCACCCGCAAAGACCCAACACCACGCCACAGCACACACCAGGGTAAAACCTTACCCTTGTGTGCCCTGCCAAACCCTCAATGCTCGCCGGATCCCGTCCTGCAATCCCAAAGCCCACAGGTCGATCGTTCAGGTGCACCCCATCTCTCCTCAAGTAACGCCATGTATCCACCTCCAATTCGGTGTGCCTGATAGCCAACCCACCATTCCTGACCAAAAAAAACCATTAACTTCCTTGTTAACCTTCTTCTGGCCCCAGTTAACCTTATCCACCGATCTCGCCAACCTCCATGTGGTACGTGCCACGATGTCCGACCACACAATCAGCATATGTGGAAAGGCCATCCTAAGTTGCCAAAAATCAAATTTGATGTCTTGCACCAAATCTAGCATTGACCTCAGCCCTAGATCATTGCCGCCAACGTGTAATACCAACATATCAGGAGGCCTATCCAGGCTTTCTGTCTGGAAAAACCCAGCTGTCTCCCATCACGTCTTGCATCACCTCTCCTTGCCCCCCAACACACATAGGAGTGGCCCACTATCCAGACCAGGCACTGTGTTCGTCCTGAAAGAAAAAACAAACCCCCCAACAAATCAATGAAACACCCCAACACATACAATCTTTCAATGTACTACTCAAAATTTTCCCATAACCCCTCATTACAGTCAATAATTGAGGGCGAACATAAGATTTAAACCGTCGAGATTCCCATCTCCCGATTCTTTTTACCGCTGCCTCATCCAAACCCCATCGATACGCTTCCATAGCCGCCCCTATCCTAAAGGAATAGGCTGAAAACTTTAGATCCCCCAAACCCAGTGCCCCCAAACATTTATTAAAAATTGCAATGAATTGAAAATGAGATAACGACAACCCATCTTGATGTACCAAAAGGGGGCCACCCCTCCCCCCCCACCCCTCCCCCCCCCGGGCGAATTGCAATAAACCCCCGTACCAATTTTACTGGGCACAAGGGAGAACCTGGCAGTGAAAAAACCTGCACCGTCTTACCCTTGCCCCGCTGATCCGTTTTAGATTTTTTAACCAGTATGGACAATCTGTCCACCCCACACCTGACATCCGTCACACCCAACCCCCCATTTTTCTTTTTAGAGGGACTGACTAATTCACTAATTTGAAACGCTCCGAAAAACGCCAAGGCGAATGCTGCCTTAAACAACACCACCTCATAACCTGACGAACAAGTAGTGTTTAACTGTGCTACTATCCTACCTAAGAGCTCGAAAGAAACCCGGGCGCCTAGCATCCCTCCCCGGCTTAGAACGCCGGTAACCCTTCAATGCCTGCCTAACCCAAAAATCCTTAGTTAAGTCAGGTAAACCTTGAAATTTTAACCAAAACGCCAGACCTGCCAACTTCTTTTCCAACCCCGACACCGACACCCCATCCTCCAGATTCCGAGAAACAAAATACAAAACCAACAACCTGAGATCTTGATCCTCATGTCCTTCCGCCACCTGTTGCAGCATGGATACCCATTCTTGCCATACTCTGCTGTATGCTGACCACGTCGCTTCGCTCACCGGCTGTCTGATCCAGCCCGCTACTCTTCCAAGGCAATCCTCCACAGCCACTCGGGACAAGGGACCCCGTTCTGCTCGGCCCCCGTCACCAACTCCCGAAATCTGTCCCACTGAAAGCGAGATGACATTTTCCACTCCGGGGCGGTGAACAGCATAGATGAACACATTCAGCTGCAGACAGCGCAATACAAGGTGTCTGACCAACCTTACCACCGGCGGTGACGCCGCTGACACTTTGTTAATTACCTGTACCACCCCCAGGTTGTCCCCGTGAAACCTAACTTTCAAATTCCTGAAAGATTCCCCCCATAACTCAACTGCTAATACCACAGGGAACAATTTCAACAGTAACATATTCCTCACCAGCCCTGCATCCTTCCACGACTGCGGCCAAGGCCCTGCACTCCACTTACCTTGGAATAAGGCTCCAAAACCCACAGAACCCGCCGCATCCGTGTACAGCTCCAGATCGAAGTTGCTAACTGGCCCTGACATCCACAACGCCCTGCCATTGAAATTAGCCAGGAATGTGTGTCACACCGTCAGGTCCTCTCTATGAGCTTTCACCAAACGCACATAGTGTTTGGGGGATGTAAGCCCTGCCGTACTTGCAGACAGCCGCCTGCAAAATACCCTCCCCATGGGCAGAATGCAACACGCAAAATTTAACTTACCTAGTAATGATTGTAAAGTGCACAGCTGTACTTTGCGAAGTCCCATGATTCCCCAAATCTCTACTTGCAACGCCGTCAGCTTATCTTCCGGCAGCCTGCACTCCATAGCCTCCGAGTCTAACACGATGTCCAAGAAACTCAACACCGTCTGTGGGCTTTCGGTCTTTCCCGGGGCCAACGGGATGCCAAACCTATCAGAAACATGTTCCAGCGTAGCCAACAGGACAGCGCAAACTTCCAACTTAGGAGGGCCCACGCAGAGGAAATCGTCCAAATAGTGAATGATTGAATTTATTCCCACAACGTCACGCACCACCCACTCAAGGAAGGAACTAAACTTTTCAAACAAAGCGCAGGATATAGAACACCCCATAGGTAGGGAGCGATCCACATAGTATTATTCCTGCCAACAACAGCCCAACAAACGAAAACTCTCCGGATGAACTGGTAGTAATCGAAAAGCCGACTCTATATCAGCTTTTGCCATAAGTGCCCCCCGCCCATACCTCCTAACTCAAACTACCACTGCATCAAAAGATGTATATGATACCGCACATACCTCTTGGGTCGATGGCATCATTCACCGAACTCCCTTTTGGGTATGACAAATGATGAATAAGCCTAAATTTGTTAAATTTCTTTTGCACAACACCTAGCGGTGACACTACCAGATCCAATAGTGGCAACAAAGAAAAAGGCCCACTCATGTGGCCTAACAAAATTTCCTTCTGTAGTTTCTCCGAAACCACGTCTGCATGTTGTAAAGCTGACCGCAAATTGCGTGACGGCGGGGGAGTATCCAGTTAACATGAAGGGATTCTAAAACCCTCCGAAAATACCCGACCCAGTAACTGCCTCTCTGTCAGGGTATCTATCTAGGAAAGGTTGCACCCTTCCCACTTTCACCAGCGTTTTCCCGTTTTCCAACAGGGTCGCCGGTCCGGCCCTTTCCTTGTTGGAAACAACGGGACACCGTGTGTCCCCCTCCACAACCTGAACATTCGTGCTTGTACTTGCACGACCCCCTAAATCTGCAGGAACCCTCATTAAATTGCCAACAAACCCTTTTTTTTCTTGTGGCCGATTGTCTGGAGTTGGATGATCCACCGCCCCCCCCCCCCCCTGAAAAAACTGACCCGCCGGCCGTCATTAGGCGCATCCATAAGCTGATGTCCTTATGATCCCACCTCAAGGACGGGCATATAGCCCTCCACTGCCTAAACTGCTCATCATACCGCTGCCAAGCTGTTCCCCCATAAACTCTGTGTTCCTCACCTATGGCGTCCAAATAGCAAAACAATGCTGAGCAGTGTTCTGGGTTCTTTTCCCCAATAACACTTGCCATTATCGCAAAGGCCTGCAGCCAATTCGCGAAAGTCCTGGGGACAAGCCTATACCTCCTTTTTTCCTCGTCCTCTTTCTTGCTATCTTCTGGCTTAACCCTATCCAAGTTAAATTTTTCCAGAGGTAGGAGCGCAAAAATCTCCACATATTCCCCTTTCTAAATTTTTTCACACACTTCAGGTTTTAGGTGTGCTCCGAGGGGCCCCTCAAAACACACATAAACTTCACATTTTGCTGCATCTCACCAAGTCTTGTTTTTTCACCCCTTCCCCTGTCCCCCCCTCCGGTGGCTTAGGCACCACCTCCTTCACCCTTCACTGCTGCCCCAGCAACTGTTCGGTAGCAGGCCCGGGGGAGTCCCCGTGCCCGTTGACAACCCGGCAATTGCCCCCCCGACCCCAGGATCCACCCATGCCGCCGCAGGTGACTGAATCCCCTGGCTCAAATTTTGGAATTCCTTCAAACCCGCTAAGAATTCCTGCAACCCTGATTCCGCTGTGGCACGGTCAACAACCCGCGTGGCCAAAGTGGAAGGCACAGTCCGACCGCCCCGCTGCTCCCTGACCCCCACTGCTACTCTCGCCCACCTCTCCCACAAGATTACCCACACAACGTGAAGGAACAAGCATAGACTTACCGGGATGCCTGGGAAGGGTCCCACCAGCCGAAGGTCCCGTCTCCACCGCTGAAGGACGTCCCTGCTGCCCATCGTTGTCCGACTGCGACAGCTCTCCTTCCAACTGGTCTTCTCCCAACTTCTCCTCATTCACCGACAGCCCTCCAGCAGATGCCTCACTGGATGCGGGGATCCGTGGACCTCCCAACTCCTCCTCTGAGCGCCGGATCCACCCACTGATTTGTGGGTCGCTTTCTTGGGCCCACTGACCTCCATCCCGCAGTGCTGCGCCAGGCCACCGCCCGCTGCTGTCCTCTGTCCATCTCCCATAGTGAGGCCACCAGCCCCGAATTTGGGGTGACCGGTTGCCACTGCTGCCATCTTCCCCTGCTGTGTAAACACCCGGGGCCTGTCTCCCTGCTCCATCCTCTCTGGGCCCAGCATCCGCCTTAGAACTGCTGGCGCTACTCCTCGATGTTCCACGGACTAACTGCCTCTGCCCCCCTTTCCCCCCACCTCATGCGCCGCTGCGTGCTTCGCGGGAGGCCCTGAAACTGGCCGACCCGCCCGCACCTGCTGTCTCTGACTTCTAGGAGGGAGGGGGAAAGGGATCCGGCCAAAAACGAACCTCCCCTTCGTGCGCCGCCGCACGCTTCGTGGGCGGCCCAGAAACCGGACGACCCGCACGGAGCTTCTGACACTGCACCCTGGGAGGGAGGGGTAGAGGGGGATCTGGAGAGAAACGAGCTGGCGGCCTGGACCGCCGTGCTTGCACAAATTCACCCACCGCGGAAATGGCCGCTGGGGCACTATCACCCAGCGCCGCAGCCAGTCTGCCCTCCAGCCATGCAGGTCCCCTGGACGCCGCCTCGGCCTTCAGCCTCGCAAAAAGGGATTCCACAGCGGCCATGATGTAACGATCTCTATAAGCTCTCTCTTCCAGACCAACTGAGCTGGGGAGGGACCTCGCCCCCTGCTCAGTTAACTCTGCTCCACCCCTTCCTACTTAACCCACCAATCACAATTGCTTTAACAAAAACATCTCTCATTCTATGTTCCCCTGTTAACTAGGTCATGCCTGCCCTTCGCCTATTATTTTTAATTATTTTGCTCCGGGCTTCCTTCTGTGATGTTTGATCACTTGGTTCTCAGTGCAGAGGCGGCGAGGGCCAGATGCAGTATCAGACCGATGTTGCATCCACCTATGTAAGTATAAAACTGAAAAAAAATCATACTTCTCTTTTAACTCTGATTGGGGTATGTGAGTACATACGGATGCATGGGTCTGTTTGGAGAATGTCTTGGGATGAATGGTAGATGCCCTCACCTTTCACATAGGGTTTGATTTACTAAAGGCAAATAGACTGTGCACTTTGCAAAGAGCAGGTGCACTCTGCAAGTGCAGTTGCTCCAGAGTTTAGTAAATAAGGTACAGCTTAATTTGCAAAGAGTACCCAATCACGTGCAAGCAAAATTTAAAAAAACAGCATTTTTGCTTGCACGAGATTAGATGATGGAAGTCAGCAGAGCTTCGACTCATTTACTAAACTCCGGAGCAACTGTATTTGCAGAGTGCACAGTCTTGCCTTTATTAACCACTTCAGCCCCGGAAGGATTTACCCCCTTCCTGACCAGAGCACTTTTTACAATTTGGCACTGCGTCGCTTTAACTGCTAATTGCGCGGTCATGCAATGCTGTACCCAAACGAAATTTGCGTCCTTTTCTTCCCAGAAATAGAGCTTTCTTTTGATGGTATTTGATCACCTCTGCCGTTTTTATTTTTTGCGCTATAAACGGAAAAAGACCGAAAATTTTGAAAAAAAATTATATAAAATCCAATAAACTCAATTTTAGTCATACATTTAGGCCAAAATGTATTCGGCCACATGTCTTTGGTAAAAAAAAATGTCAATAAGTGTATATTTATTGGTTTGCGCTAAAGTTATAGCGTCTACAAGCTAGGGTACATTTTCTGGAATTTACACAGCTTTTAGTTTATGACTGCCTATGTCATTTCTTGAGGTGCTAAAATGGCACGGCAGTACAAACCCCCCCCAAATGACCCCATTTTGGAAAGTAGACACCCCAAGGAAATTGCTGAGAGGCATGTTGAGCTCATTGAATATTAATTTTTTTTGTACCAAGTGATTGAATAATGACAAAAAAAAAAAAATTACAAAATGTTGTCACTAAATGATATATTGCTCACACAGGCCATGGGCATATGTGGAATTGCACCCCAAAATACATTTAGCTGCTTCTCTTGAGTATGGGGATACCACATGTGTGGGACTTTTTAGGAGCCTAGCCGTGTACGGGGCCCCGAAAACCAATCACCGCCTTCAGGATTTCTAAGGGTGTAAATTTTTGATTTCACTCTTCACTACCTATCACAGTTTCAGAGGCCATGGAATGCCCAGGTGGCACAAACCCCCCCCCCAAATTACCCCATTTTGGAAAGTAGACACCCCAAGCTATTTGCTGAGAGGCATGGTGAGTATTTTGCAGCTCTCATTTGTTTTTGAAAATGAAGAAAGACAAGAAAAAACATTTTTTTTTTCTTTTTTCAATTTTCAAAACTTTGTGACAAAAAGTGAGGTTTGCAAAATACTCACTATACCTCTCAGCAAATAGCTTGGGGTGTCTACTTTCCAAAATAGGGTCATTTGGGGGGGGGGGGGTTGTGCCACCTGGGCATTCCATTGCCTCCGAAACTGTGATAGGCAGTGAAGAGTGAAATCAAAAATTTACGCCTGAAGGCAGTGCTTGGTTTTCGGGGTCCCGTACGCGGCTAGGCTCCCAAAAAGTCTCACACATGTGGTATCCCCGTACTCAGGAAAAGCAACAGAATGCATTTTGGGGTGTAATTTCACATATTCCCATGGCATGTTTGAGCAATATATCATTTAGTGACAACTTTGTGCAAAAAAAAAAATTTGTCTCTTTCCCGCAACTTGTGTCACAATATAAAATATTCCATGGACTCGACATGCCTCTCAGCAAATAGCTTGGGGTGTCTACTTTCCAAAATGGGGTCATTTGGGGGGGTTTTGAACTGTCCTGGCATCTTATGCACAACATTTAGAAGCTTATGTCACACATCACCCACTCTTCTAACCACTTGAAGACAAAGCCCTTTCTGACACTTTTTGTTTACATGAAAAAATTATTTTTTTTTGCAAGAAAATTATTATTTTTTTTTGCAAGAAAATTACTTTGAACCCCCAAACATTATATATTTTTTTTAAAGCAAATGCCCTACAGATAAAAATGGTGGGTGTTTCATTTTTTTTTTCACACAGTATTTGCGCAGCGATTTTTCAAACGCATTGTTTGGGGAAAAAACACACTTTTTTAAATTTTAATGCACTAAAACACACTATATTGCCCAAATGTTTGATGAAATAAAAAAGATGATCTTAGGCCGAGTACATGGATACCAAACATGACATGCTTTAAAATTGCGCACAAACGTGCAGTGGCAATAAAATAAATGCATTTTTAAAAGCCTTTACAGGTTACCACTTTAGATTTACAGAGGAGGTCTACTGCTAAAATTACTGCCCTCGATCTGACCTTCGTGGTGATACCTCACATGCATGGTGCAATTGCTGTTTACATTTGACGCCAAACCAACGCTTGCGTTCGCCTTAGCGCAAGAGCAAGAGCAGGGGGGGACAGGGTTTTTTTTGTTTTCTTTATTATTTTTTTGCTTTTTTATCTTATTTTTAAACTGTTCCTTTCATTTTTTTTTAAATCATTTTTATTGTTATGTCAGGGAATGTAATTATCCCCTATGATAGCAATGGGTAGTGACAGGTACTCTTTTTTGAAAAAATTAGGGTCTATTAGACCTTAGATCTCTCCTCTGCCCTCAAAGCATCTGACCACACCAAGATCGGTGTGATAAAATGCTTTCCCAATTTCCCAATGGCGCTGTTTACATCCGGCGAAATCTAAGTCATGAAATGCTCGTAGCTTCCGGTTTCTTAGGCCATAGAGATGTTTGGAGCCACTCTGGTCTCTGATCAGCTCTATGGTCAGCTGGCTGAATCACCGGCTGCATTCTCAGGTTCCCTGTTGAGACAGGAGAGCCAGAGAAAAACACGGAAGATGGTGGAGGGGGGGGGGCATTCCCTCCCACTGCTTGTAAAAGCAGTCTAGAGGCTAATTAGCCACTAGGATTGCTTTTACATGAAAGCCGACCGCTGGCTGAAAAGAATGATACCAAGATGATACCTAAACCTGCAGGTATCATTCTGGTATAACCACTCAAAGTCGTGAATGGCGTACCTGAAGACATAAAAATGGTTAACAATAAAACACAGTAAACGGTAAAGTTTAAAAATTGCATACCTGAAAAGCAAACTTGATAAAACATAATAACAATAAAACATTGCAGAATAGAATACAGTAAAAAAGAGCAGAACAATAGTGAGAGAGTAGAGAGAGAGAGAACAATAAAACGACAACTATTTTTTTTTATTCTATATATTTTTTTTTTTTTTACACTTTTTTTTGTAACTAACTTTTATAACTGTTACCGGTTCCAGGTTCGGGTCTCTCAAAATGCGATGGCATCTTGGGAGACCCTGTGAAAGTGTGCCTAGTCTGTGCAATGATGTACCCTACGCTAATACTCAACTAGTGCATGGTAGCGTTCAAAACATTCACCAATGCAAAGACCAGGATTGTCAGGACAGGAGGGACAATAATAGTGGGTGTCACGCCTATATCCACGCTTGCTGCAGACACAACATCTTTTTTGGGGGGGTTTGTTGGGTAGGGGTACTCGGGAGGACATAAAGAAAATGCCTCTCATGCAGCCGACTGCATTTGGTTGGGGATGTGAATGGGGGAAGTACGGGCGCTGCAGAAGTGGTGGGTTCCCAATTAGGATTGGCGAATGCTGCAGGAAGGGCACTATGGGCACGACGGGCCTGTGTTTGTCTTCTTCTTGGTGGCAGCGGGACACTACTTGTGCTTGCCACCTCATCAGCTTGAACTGCACTTATGGGACTCGCCACGTCACCAAGTGTTACTGCAGTGCTTGTTTGACTACGACCGGGGTGTACTAGGCGCTAGTGCTTGCCAGTTCACCAAAACACTACCAAAAAAACTGTTAGCGATCGCAGGGATCAGGCCTGACTCTGCGAACGCTGCAGTAATGTGTTTAGTGTTTTGTAAGTGACAGTGATCGATCAATACTGCACTTGGGTGGGCTGGGCTGGGCCGGGCGGAGGGGCAAAACGCAGGTGCTAGCAGGTATCTGGGCTGATCCCGCTAACACTGCGTTTTTGGGAACCCTAAACTGCTGGGGATGCTAGTATAGATCTGATCGGATCAGATATTGATCGGTTCAGATACTACACCACTAAGGGAGGTGTACGGTGCGTGCGTGGGTGTTAGTGGTACTGCCGCTAACCTGACGCTGCTTGGGGCTGGTAATTGCCAGTTCACCAAAACGCTACCAAAAAAACTGTTAGCGATCGCAGGGATCAGGCCTGACTCTGCGAACGCTGCAGTTAGGCGTTTAGTGTTTTGTAAGTGACAGTGATCGATCGATACTGCACTTGGGAGGGCTGGGCCGGGCAGAGGGGCAAAACGCAGGTGCTAGCAGGTATCTGGGCTGATCCCGCTAACACTGTGTTTTTGGGAACCCTAAACTGCTGGGGACGCTAGTATAGATCTGATCGGATCAGATATTGATTTGTTCAGATACTATACCACTAAGGGAGGTGTATGCTGCGTGCGTGGGTGTTAGCGGTACCAGCGCTAACCTGACGCTGCCTGGGGTGACGCATATCACCGCCGGGCGATCAGGGGGCTAAACCTTTATTAGGTAATAAACGACGGGTGCCCTGACACTATAAAAAATAAACGAACTAACCAGCGTCACCCGTAACAGTTATACGGTGATCACTAGTGAAAGGGTTAACTAGGGGGCAATCAAGGGGTTAAAACATTTATTAGGTAGTATATGGGGGTCCCTGACGCTATAAAACGCTGACGACGAACCTAAATATTTACCTTCCTAACTAGCGTCACCAGTGACACTAATACAGCGATCAGAAAAATGATCGCTTAGCGACACTGGCGACGGGGGGTGATCAAGGGGTTAAAACTTTATTAGGGGGTGTTAGGGGGGTACCCTAGACCTAAAGGGGGCTAACCCTAACTGCCCTAACACAGTAACTGTCACAAACTGACACCAATACAGTAATCAGAAAAAAAAAAAAAACTGCTTGGTGTCAGTGTGACGGGGGGGGGGGGTGATCGGGGGGGGTGTAATGTATGCCTGGCATGTTCTACTGTGTGTGTGTGTGTTGTGCATTCACATTCCAGTCTTCTCTCCTCGGCGCCGGAACGGAAAATGCCCAGCCGAGGAGAGATGACATCATTACCTCTGCCTCTGTGTACAATACAGAGGCAGGGAAATGATTTGATTGGCCAGGAGCGATCGCGGGGGGGGGGCCACGAATGGATGGCCTCCCCCTCACCACCGATCGCCGGGGAGGATTTGTCGACCGCCGCAGGCATCGGGGGGGTCCGATCGGACCCCCCACCTGCGGTCAGGCGAGGACGTACCTGTAAGTCCTTTTGCCTGCCCGTGCCATTCTGCCGACGTACATCGTTGTGCGGTGGTCGGCAACTGGTTAAATCAACCCCATAGGTTCACTCTGGGTGCTGAGCTCTATATTTTATACATTTATTCATATACTAAAAAAAACTGAATATTAATTTGTTTTAAACAACAAACCAAAAGTTGGAGAAACAAAATTGTTACTCTATACCCTTTACAGGGGAGTTTTAGAATGTTTTGCTATTTTAATGAATATGTACATCGTTGTACATATATATATATATATATAGTCCATTATGGAGTAGCAATTTTGTTCCTCCAGCTTTAGGATGTATTACAGAGGAAGCCTAATCTAGTGTTCTGTGTTTTTTTTAAACAATAAAACATTTTGATAAGATTATTTAGGAAATGGGGCGTCTTCAGCTGGCGTGTTGTTAAAACATTGACTTCTTTACTCCTTTAAAGCAATTTAATGTTCTCCTTCCACTTCAATGCTCACTGAAATGTTTCTCTATTTACCTGTTTGCTTTAGGATCCTGAGCCACAATCCTGTATCTGTCTATGAAGCAAGACACAAACAGCGATCTGTAATTAAATGGGTCACTGACTTAAAAGGAGTGTTCAGGGAATGGTGTGTGCCCGGGAGATGGAGATTTGACTGCTAATTAAAGGGTGTAATTAAGTAGGAACAAAATAAATTATGTAGCACTGGTAACATCTGTTCATACAAAGGGTGTCCGGAGACACAGCAAGACAGGAGAGAGAGGGGTACCGGAATACAATGAGAAGACACAAACCTTATAAAGTAAATGAGAAGAGACATAGTAATACCATAAAATATATATGTGCTTTAAACTGTCAGCTTCAAGGAAAATTGTAGTCTGAAAAATACGGAGACCACTATTGCTTATCTCCTTCTGAAAATGCTAGTTGCCTGGCTGTATCTCATTATGGTATTTTCAGACTCACTACTCTGGAATAAGCATGCACATTAAATAGTCAGCGTAAAGTCAGAACTCCTGATCTGCATACTTGTTTTGGGTCAGTGACTCTGAAATAAGTAAAGCTTTTAGCATAGAATTACAGCCATAGAACTAGTTTTTTTCAGAGCAAAAGGTCAGCAATGGCTGCCCTTAGTCCTTATTATTTTTCCTTTAAGGGTAAACTATAATAGGGTTGATTTACTAAATGCAAATATATTGTGCACTGCAAGTGTACTACTAGTGCACTTGCGCCAGAGCTTAGTAAATAGGGTAAAGCATCACTTTGCAAAGAATACCCAATCACATGCAAGGAAAAAAAAAACAAAAAAAAACAGCATGTGCATTTTTGTTTCCATATAATTGGATGATAGAAATCAGCAGAGCATTCCCTCATTTCAGAGCTTCCCCTCAGAAATAGAGCAAATGCATTTGCAATGCACGGTATATTTGCCTTTAGTAAATCAACCTCAATGTATGTTTAGGGCAATGTTTGCTTCAAAATAATACACTTGTAATACATGTAACTGTCCATTTTTATGTGCTTGCTGCTACACATTTTGATGAATGTGTTTCATTTACAGATTTGTAGAATCTAGTGGTTATCTGCCTCTCAGGGAGCATCCCTGCCAAAGGACTTCAAATAAGATCAGTTAGCCACACAGGGAGTCTATTTTTTTTTCATTTTACCAGGCATATAGGGGTTGATCTACTAAAACTGGAGAGTGCAAAATCTGGTGCAGCTGTGCACGGTAGCCAGTCAGCTTCTACCTTGACCTTGTTCAATTAAGCTTTGACAAAAAAACCTTGACCATTGTATAACAGATGATCCATACTTCCAACATACCTGCCAGACCAACCCATACTCCAATTCCCCTTACCCTCCCCCATTAATGTAGACCACACCAAGTTGGGGTAAATATTGGCCGTAGCAGCCTCTTTATTAACAACTCAACTTAAAATTAACATAACTGTATAAAAAATCTGTTAAACCACCACCCCTTCAGTCAATACTCGCATTGGTCTTTGTAGGAAACCCCAAAATTACCATATGATATTAATAATGCACTGCGGTACCTTTAAACCCAAATAAGCCTCCAGCTAACATACTAGCTCAGGGACAAAACCACTGACCGCAGTGGACTCCTTAACCAAATTCCAGCTAAACCACCATTAACTGGAATACCACCAGTGGGACCCATACCACCGATGGGTCCCAAACTCTTCCTTATCCAAGGTTTCTTCCTTCACCCGCAAAGACCAACACCCGCCAACTGCCAGGACATCCTTGGATCCAACAGTTCCGTGGAAAAAAATTGTAAAAGAGAGACAACAACAAGAACAATGATAACAGGGATGGTGGTTGGGAGCTCGCTCCTCGCGCTGATACTGAACACTGGGGAGGGGCCATCTACTACATTTACTGCATATGATCCTCCTCCAGCTGCCCTAATCGGGAGCGCTCTAACATCCCTACACTCTGTCCCCTATTTCCCCTGTCATGCACGCCCCCCACTATTTTTTTTTTTGCTTTGGGCTTCTCTGAAAGCTGATTCATTTCTATGCAGAGCTGCACCAGATTTTTCACTGTACAGTTTTTCTGCACGCGTTCTGCAAGGGCTCAAAGAAAACAATGGTTCTCTATGAGCCCTGTTCACACCGCAACGTTTGGATTTTTTCTGCGCAGGAATCTGCAATGTATATGCACGGAAAAAACTAAAATGAAATCAACATTGGTGTGAATAGGACACATAACCGATGCGCATGAAAACTGATTGTTTTCCCACCAGTTTTCATGCATGTATGGTCTGAACAACCCTGAATCAACTTCATATGCTAGCAATAGATAGAGAATGATTTTTGTCTATTGTGACAAAAAATTGACAAACTCCTGGAATGACCTTTTCTTTCTGTACAGAAACAATCATAAATGACAAATAAACTGGAAATTTCCACAGACAGAAAATCAAACACCGACACTAAGGAAAACCTTTCATGAAATTATAGTAAAGAAGTTAAAAGTCAAAGGAGATTTGTGAACAAGGGATCTGTGGAACATTGTTTTGCTTGCCACAAATTTGCTGGATCTGTGGATGGGACCATCCTTACTGTTGCTCTAGCATCCAGCTGCAGGCCTGCTGTTAGAAATCACAGGGCCCCGTACAGCCTCCTTGACATAGCCCCCGAAAATATCAAATTACATTTTTGCTAACATGTGATGGTTGCAATGCTGTTTTGCAGCCATGGCAGAAATTATACCCATTCTACAGCCACCCCCTGATTTTTGTTGTACTGTTTTAAAATATTCCCGAATAGTAATTTTACATTGTGAGATCACACTGCAACTGTGAGCCAAGTGTTTGGCTTGCAGTTGCAGAGCAGTCCTATTGAACTCAACAGGGAGTTTGATAGGTGATGCTTCCACACTCTGTAGCCTGTGTTTAAAATGCCGCAGCTGTGCAATAAAACCTCGCAGCCACAGCATGTGTACAGCCCTGTCTGACTGTATTTTTAGGATTTGTTAACACAGTCAGGGATGCCGGTAAATCCATGGCTCAGCTGCCCATGTGAAAGAGTCCTTAGGCCTCATTCACACTTTGCATTTCCTAAGTATGTGAATAAGTGCATGGGAAATGCACGCTTTGCAGTACATTTTATAAATGCACTGCAAACTTGCATAGCGCTAGTGTGCCATTAATTGTTAATGTCACCCCAAAAACACTTAGTAGACTTGCGTCATGTGGCAAACTTGCAAAGCTGCATGCCTGAAAAGAGCATTCTTTGGTGCGTTTGTCAAACGTAGGGCAGTCCATTCAAGTGAATGGGCTGCCCTATGTGTGAAAAACAAATTTCAAAATATGTGAGCAGGAACATGCGTTCCTGCTATGCAAAGTGTGAATGGGGCCTCAGGGGTGCCATATAGAAATGGCTGGTACAGAGAAGTCTGTCAGGTGGACGGAGAGGTATATTCTCTGGCCCATAGCTCCAATACTGCAGTGGCAGCCAGTGTCTACCTGCAGTTCTAGCCTGGCTCCTGGTACATTCTCCCCCTTTCTGAATCCTGAACTTTCTGCAGCTTCATCCCCCCACTCACCCCCCTCCAGCAGTAGCACTACAACATGCAGTAGATTACAATGCACACAGAGCACATAGTGGAGGTCGGCAGAGCAGAGCTCAGAACTCAGGGAGGAACAGGCAGAGAACTTCTTACCTCAATCTTTCCTCTTTGCAAGAGATAATACTGCCGATCACAGGGGGAGGGGAGGGGGAGTTTCAGGACCCAGCAGAGTAAATGGCAACAAAGGCAGCATGGGACAGGAACTGTGGGCAAGTAAGTAACATTGATCCACTGCACAGCAGCCGGGAGGGAGAAAGCCAGCAGGGGGTTCCACAGGAGTCAAAGGCAGTACAGTCGGCTCTCCTCTCCAGCAGGTGCCCTGGCCCTATTCTGGACATGTTCGCACCAGAACATGTGAACAGACAAAAAATTTGTTCGAACACGCAAACACCGTTAAAGTCTATGGGACACGAACATGAGTAATCAAAAGTGCTAATTTTAAAGGCTTATATGCAAGTTATTGTCATAAAAAGTGTTTGGGGACCCGAGTCCTGCCCCAGGGGACATGGATCAATGCAAAAAAAAGTTTTAAAAACGGCCGTTTTTTCGGGAGCAGTGATTTTAATAATGCTTAAAGTGAAAAAATAAAAGTGTAATATTCCTTTAAATTTCGTACCTGGAGGTGTCTATAGTATGCATGCAAAGGGGTGCATGTTTCCCGTGTTTAGGACAGTCTGACAGCAAAATGACATTTCAAAGGAAAAAAGTCATTTAAAACTACTCACGGCTATTAATGAATTGCCGGTCCGACAATACACATAAAAGTTCATTGATAAAAACGGCATGGGAATTCCCCACAGGGGAACCCTGAACCAAAATTATTTTAAAAAATGGCGTGGGGGTCCCCCTCAAAACCTATACCAGACCCTTCAGGTCTGGTATGGATTTTAAGGGGAACCCCGCGTCAAAATGAAAAAAAAAATGGTGTAGGGTCCCCCCAAAAATCCATACCAGACCCTTATCTGAGCATGCAACCTGGCAGGCCGCAGGAAAAGAGGGGGGGACAAGAGAGCAGCCCCCCTCCTGAACCGTACCAGGCCACATGCCCTCAATATTGGGAGGATGCTTTGAGGTAGCCCCCAAAGCACCTTGTCCCCATGTTGACGGGGACAAGGGCCTCATCCCCACAACCCTTGCCCGGTGGTTGTGGGGGTCTGCGGGCGGGGGGCTTATCGGAACCTGGAAGCCCCCTTTAACAAGGGGACCCCCAGATCCTGGCCTCCCCCTGTGTGAAATGGTAAGGGGGTACAAAAGTACCCCTACCATTTCACAAAAAAACTGTCAAGAATGTTAAAAATGACAAGAGAAAGTTTTTGACAATTCCTTTATTTAAATGCTTCTTCTTTCTTCTATCTTCTATCTTCTTTCTTCTATCTTCTATCTTCCTTCGGTTTCTTCCTCCATCTTCTTCTTCTTCTGGTTCTTCTTCTTCCTCCGGTGTTCTCATCCGGCATCTTCCTCCGCGGCGTCTTCTTCCCTTCTTCTTCTCGGGCCGCTCCGCATTCATGATGGGAGGCTCCCGCTGTGTGACGCTTCTCGTCTTCTGACGGTTCTTAAATAATGGAGGGCGGGGCCACCCGGTGACCCTGCCCCCCTCTGACGCATGTGGGACTTGACGGGGACTTCCCTGTGACATTCCCCGTGACGTCAGAGGGGGGCGGGGTCACCTAATAAAAAATAAAATAAAAAAAGTAACTTTTAAATGCCCCTGTCCCCGGTAGCTCGTGCTCAGAAGGGAACGCACACGTTAGTCCTGCCCACATATGTAAACGCCGTTCAAACCACATGTGAGGTATCGTCGCGTACGTTAGAGCGCGAGCAACAATTCTAGCACTAGACCTCCTCTGTAACTCTAAACATGTAACCTGTAAAAAATTTTAAAGGATCGTCTATGGAGATTTTTAAGTACTGAAGTTTGGCGTCATTCCATGAGTAAAGGGATTGAAGTAGATATGGCGCTGTTTCCAAGCCTGATGGATTCAGGTGTGCTACTCCCTTAGTGGGAGGGCGGTATAGTGGGGAAGATTGTAAAGATGTTGCCTATTCAGTGAATGTCTATACAGTGTAATTGTGTGTTAAGGTCCTAGATGTGCATAAGTCAAATGGGTCACCTGACTTAATAAAGTGCAGTATGTGCTCTAACTTAATCCATACACATATCTATATATATATATCCATGAAAATGACAATTAAAAAATTGGAAATTAAAAGAAAATTAAAGTGCAATATTCATATGATCAATAACATAAATCAATGGTATAAATATAAAGTGAACAAACAGATGAACTAATGAGTATATATAATTAAGTGCTTTCAGTGCCGCTGAAAAAAATCCCCTGGATTCTGGTGGATATTCCAATGAATAGAAACATTCAGTGCGTGCCTTAATCCGTGCTCAAATAGTGATTGCACTCACCAGGTCCTTCACCCCCTCTTGGGGTCTTACACCTCCACAGTATATGCCACTGTGTAGCACCGCGGGATAACACAGGGTAACTCCGTCCTTAGTGTGGATTATGAAGGGATTCCATAATGAAAGAGAAAGACGGAGCCCACATAGCGTGATATTGTATTGTCATTTTCATGGATATATATATAGATATGTGTATGGATTAAGTTAGAGCACACACTGCACTTTATTAAGTCAGGTGACCCATTTGACTTATGCACATCTAGGACCTTTACACACAATTACACTGTATAGACATTCACTGAATAGGCAACATCTTTACAATCTTCCACACTCTATACCGCCCTCCCACTAAGGGAGTAGCACACCTGAATCCATCAGGCTTGGAAACAGCACCATATCTACTTCTATCCCTTTTCTCATATCTTACTCCACCTAGTAGAAGTAATCGGTAGTGGCAGCAGTTCCAATAACACATTTTTTATTTCATTGCATGCATCCTATTGCGCGGGTGTTTCTTCCTCTCTTTCTTTGTCATTTCATGAGTGTGAGCAATTTTAAAGCGTGACATGTTAGGTATCTATTTACTCGGCGTAACATCACCTTTCACATTACATTAAAAAAATGGGCTAACTTTACTGTTTTGTTATTTTTTAAATCATGAAACGTTTGAAAAATTGTTGCGCAAATACTGTGCGAGATAAAAAGTTGCAATGACCGCCATTTTATTTCCTAGGGTGTCTGCTAAAAAATATATATAATGTTTGAGGGTTCTGAGTAATTTTCTAGAAAAAAAAATATGATTTTTACATGTAGGAGAGGAGTGCCAGAATAGGCCCGGTATGGAAGTGGTTGAATGAAAAATGTATATTCTAGATACTTCAGCTACAGGCATAGGAGAAAGATCAACCAATCCCACTTTTTTCATGTCCATCGGCACTCTCCGAAGCCTCCTGTTTGAGGGAAACAAGCAATTACCTGGCTTTTCTAACCTGATCACTATTGCAATTTTCCTGGGACAACTGAGCCAGACTACATTAACATTAAGGGTGGTCAGACAGGTCCTTAAAGAGGAAGCAAACCCCAATGGGATTTACTTCCTTTTTAGTTCCCTGCAAAGTAAAAGCATAATCACATACTAGCACATTATGTGCCACTTACCTGCAAACGAAACCCACGATGTCCCCGCTGGAGGCCGCATCCATCTTCGCCCCTCTTACTTCAGGGACCGTGGACTCCGGCTCTGTGACTGGCCGGAGTCGCGTGATGTCACTCCCACTACCACGCATGTGCGTGGGAGCCACCAGTCTCGGCACTCGCTAGTGAAGAAACGAGATGGAGGGCCGTTTCTTCACAGCGCATGCGCCAATGACATCATCAGCGCACTACAAGGTAAATATCTCCTAAATGGCGCACATTTAGGTGATATTTGCTGTACCTATAGGTAAGCCTTATTATAGGCTTACCTATAGGTACAATTTCCGCATTGGGGGTTTACAACCACTTTAAATATCGAAGAGCCGGCCAAAAGTGGTTGTTGTCGGGTGAAAGATGGAGTGCTGAGGTTGATATCAAGAGGCCTGGAAGGTGACCCTGGAGCTGGGGGGTTCTGCCTTCGGGCTGGAGATGAGAAAAGGAAGGGAAGGAAGCTGAAGAAAGGGATCTCCACTATCCTTCAGTCCCGTCGAGAAGACATCCTGGCTAGCATGAGAAGACCTGGATAGCTGGTGGCCTGAACAGCAGTCTTATTCAAGGGACAGTGTGAGTAGCTCTACACCCCCAGGGCATACAAGGGAGAAGGCTGCCAGATGCAATATACAGCATGCTTTTTTTTTATTGGGACAGTGTCACATCCTACCTAAATTTCTTGTTCTGGGACACTTTTCAAGGCAGCCAGGTGGGCTGGTATTTTCTGCAAGTGCTTGGACATTGTGAGTTTTACCAAAGGGACATAGTGGCTCCTGCAAGTTTGGAACTTTTGAGAGTTTCACCAAGGGGATATAGAGCTCCTGAAAAGAGGAAACTTTGCTACTGATCCATGAGGGACTGCTATTATTCCAGAAGGAATAAAGTCCAGAATATACCATTTTTGTGTATATAGTGAAGGAAGTTTTGTTATGAACTACATCTAGAATGCTCTATTGAAGGCAGCATATGGTCTTCTTACTACTTTCAACTATACAGAACATCTAGATGAGAGATAATTCCTTGTTTACTGACACCACCCAACATCCGACATGATGATTTCTTGCTGAGTTTTGTCTCAAATGTCCATAAGTGGCCAGAATTGAGTAATACAATAAGTAAAATATATCACAATATGTAAATACTGAGTCTTGCTGGTGCCCCTGGAAGATGTAATCTATTACGAAACGCGTAGGGCGGAGCGATGTGCTTGCGTCACCTCGCATTGTTCGTGGCTGTTTCCAGTAGGATGGGTTTGTCTTGTGTGTTCACGGCCGGAACACCAGGCAGTTTTAAGGCGCTTTTTTACTATCCTGATGTAAGTGCATTATATCCTTTTTTACCAAATAAATTTAAGGTTTTACACTATTGGAGCTTTTTGCTTTTCATGCTATTTATGCCACGCACGAGTTGGGGAGATACAATGGGATCAGAGCTCCATTAACCCTATATGATGTCCGTGGATGTTTTATGATCACCTGTGCACATTGGATTCTTGTCCATTTGTTTGGTTTCGGAGGGCTATTTCTGGACCCTCTGTAGTGGGGGGTCACGGGGTTCTGGTAAGCGGCCAATCTTCATTATTGGTGGTGGATGTCACACAGCAATATTTACTTTATGAAAGGCTTCTCATACATCATTGATTGATGGACTTTAGTTTTTACTTGATGGCTGGTGTTTAATCACTTTTTATATTTATGGGACACTTTATTAATTTATATTATTGTTTATCCTTTGTTATTGGTTCATATATTTTTTAGTTGTATTTATTTTCCGTCACCACATCCCTCTGTGGTAACTGTTTTTTGTTAGTCACATTTATGCTTTATGGACAACAACATATTAAGATTACAGCGTGGTTCCATTTCTTTCCCCTTTTTATTAGACACTGTTTTTGTTGCACAGAGGAATTGCTGCTTGTGTCACTTTCTTTTGATTGTTCACACATTTGATAGTGTTTTTTACACAATACCTTAGCGCAGTTTTTTTCTCTTTTCCTCCTTTGCTGCCCATTCTCACCCTGCTGCCCAAGTCACTGGCCCATGACTGCCATTATAGTAAATATAACGCTGATCCTCATACATAACCAGAGTCCAGAAGTGTGCATTAGGCAGAAATAAACTGTATCCTGGAACCCTGGTAGATCTCACACAAGCTGTTCAATGGTAACATATCTCCAGAGAGCTATATTGAAGAAATGGCTCAGTGAACCTTTTTTGTTCTTTTTTTAAGCATCAGTGATGAAGAATAAAATAACAGGACTGTATACGTAAGTGGTGCTGCTGAGACAGAAGAAAGCAACTGCTTAACCTTTAATCACAAGCCGTGGGAGAGCTCAACACTGTCAAAAAACAAAGAACACATCAGCTTCAACACCTTTCTGTTACTCCTTTGAAAATTAATTTTACATTTTCCCTGCAGTTTTGCATCAGATCCACCTGGTATACTTAATTCAATAGCTACTAAATGAACAGCTGAGAAATGCAGGTTCCTTTGGTTTCTCAGTATTAACATGCACTCTAGGTCATTGAAGTCGTGTAAAAAATATTGGGCATTTTATCTACACATGTGCTTGTTTGCATGTCTTCTGTTCAGTATAGTTTCGGAACTGCCAATTTAATGAATAACTTACTGTTCACTGTTAAATCTGAAAATGCAAGTGCAGGTTTAGGAGATATCCTGGGTAGCTACAGGTAAGCCTTATCATAAGCTTACCTGTAGCACAAAGTGGTCTGTAAGGGTTTACAACCACTTTAAAGTATTGATGTTTGTGTAAATAATCTGGTTCCCAGGCAGGCAGCATTACGGCCCAAAGGATCTCCATGGTCTCCTTGGCTTGTGGTATTTCATATCCATCTCTGTGGGTTATATCACTCAAAATAGTGGCTATATTGGTGAATTTTCCCCTCATGAGACTGCCATTTAAAACTCTGTTATAACAGAAATATTTGTTTTAAATTCCACACACAACCTTCAGGGCCCAATGCAAGAAACCATGAAGGGCCCCCCAGGACCCTTCCCTCTGAGCCCAGGACCCTTTCCACTAATTCAGGGGCCCTTTATTCCTGTCGCGGGCCCCTTTATTATGGTCCCGCAGCGGGACCCTTTCACATGTTCTGCAGTGGGCCCCCTTCCTGCCGTCTTGAGGCCCCCCCACAGTGGCTGAATGCCAGGGCCCGGTCACAAGTGCAACCTTTGTGACCCTGGTAGTTCCACCACTGCACTACTTGAAGTTTTCTGGTTATTTTCCACCTATCATTTCTCACAGTGTGGGGAGGTCAGTGTGGGAGGTAGGGTCTGCCAGTCTAGAGGGGTGGAGGTCTGTCAGTGAGGGGCAGGGGTGGTAGTTGGGGGGTGTGCATCTGTACCTAGCAGGTGGGGGTCAGTAGTTGAGGATGAGGGGTGTCAGTCTCTGGGAGTGGGAGGTCTGCCTGTGCTGGGCAGGTGTATCTTGGAGAACAGAATATCTTGTAAAATCTTATAATCAGAGGAGATATAGAGGGGGTGCAGAATATCATGGCCTGACAGACCCACACGCCCCAAAATACTGCCCCCTTCTCCCACTGACAGATGCCTACCCCCAACTACCAACCACTCCCCCACTGATAGACCCCCATCCCCCAATTACTGCCCCTTCCCCCCACTGACAAACTCCCCCTTTTCCTGTTCCTTGTAAGTTAATCAGTGGGTCCTTTAAAGCGGTTGTATACCCTTTTTTTTAACTTTTGCCTACAGGTAAGCCTATAATAAGGCTTACTTGTAGGTAAAATTAATATCTCCTAAACCTGTATGGAAATATTTACTTTGCATGCAGCCACTGACGTCAGCGGCGCATGCGCTGTGAAGGCCCGGCTGAAGGTCCGGCAGAGGCTGCAGGACCTTGCCGGGAAGAAGACTCAATCGCGGCTTCGGCCACTCACAGCGCCAGGGCTGTGATACCCAGAAGAAACTCTGAGCGAACATGTCAGCTCCCTCGGCATGGACCGGGATCAGATGTCAAGGCCTCTAAGGCATGGACCGGGATCAGATGTCCAGGCCTCTAAGGTGAGTAATGAGCTACATACTAGCTCATTATACCTTTGCCTTGCAGGTTTTTTGTTTAAAAAAAAAAAAAAATCTGTGCGGGTATACAACTGCTTTAAGTAGTAGATGGTAGAGGTATCTGGCAATTGAGGGGTTAATTGTTAGCCACCCACTCGGCTCCCTCCCTGGCAGCTATGGGGTTAAGCAGCCCTCAGCTCATGTTCTGTGCCCATACAAATAGGCCTAAAATCCTGTGTCCCCAGTGAAATCCTGAGCCACGCGAGGGTGTTGGACCAGTGGAGCACACAGTGAGCTCAGACAGCATGAAACACAGGGTGTCAATGGCGGCATTTACTAAATCCGATCAACTGTATTTGTCTGCAGCAGCTGAATGCCAGCTGGAGTGGGGGGGAGGAGCAGCTGGCTTTCAGCTGCTGCTGGATAATACAGCAGATTGTTCCTCTTGCTGCCCAGCCCTTGGGAGCAGGAGTGGGGTCACCATTGCAACCCCTGCAACCCCTAATGCTGCGCCCATGACTAGAGTGTTTATTTATTAAATAGTCTTTGGTCATACGATTCTTTGGCCACCTTTTAGACTGCACAATCTGATTGTACAGTCCCCCTTTGGATCTACAACTAATGGGTTGATACTTAGGTTTTTCTTCATAATGCAAGATGTTGGTGACGCTAGAAGTTATTGTCCAATTAGATTGTATGGTGTTTGACTTGAGTTATACACATATTACTTTCTAGATACATTCTACTTATATATGTATTCTTAATAGATTCATAGTATTATTATTAGTAGTATTATTATTACTACTGTATTTGTACACATCAAATACTAAGAGCTATTGGGTATTTGGTTTTAACTATGACCTTGAGGAGGGGATATTAATAATATGTTGATATGAAGATGTCTTTATGTTTTTTTCCTGCCCTGATGAAGGGAGCATTTTAGGACCTCTGAAACTGAATACTCTGACATTTATTGTAATAAAGTTGTATCTGGAGTATCTGAAGCACAGTATTATGGCACTTCATTTTACAATTTTGTAGCAATAAAAACCTGACAAGTGTTCTAATCCTTAATCCATAAATGATTTATCTTTAATTATACTTTATTACTGATCTGTATGCCCATTCTGTGTCAGTGACTGGGTCTGCATTTTCAGGATGAGCTCAGCAATGGTGGCCTTAATATTTTTCTTTTTGTAGTTTTTCTGTAACAGAAAAGAGATGTTATCCTATCAAAAACAAAAAAAATGGCTATACATACATCTTTTTCTGTGTATTTTAAACAGCTTGTGTATGTCTGGTAGCCTGTTTTAGGATTGATTAAGAGCAGTTTATTGCTCTGTGTTACTGCACTGCATTAATGCATATCATTTTGCATGGTAATGTTCTTTGCTGTAAGGCAGCCAATGGACCAAAAAAATACTTTTTTTGAGAGTGTAAATGAGTAGCAAAATGTCTTAAACATTACAGTCTAAGTCCAGTTGAATATGAATAACTACTATTTGCTTGCTCGAGATCAATCAATTAGTCTTATCAACCTATCAGCTTTGACCCTACTGCAGTACCAGTCAGAACAACTTCTGATTGGATGTGTAGTTACACATAATATTTTGCCTAACTGAGTAACTTTATTAGTGTATGTCCAGTTTATTGCACATAATGGTATCATGTTTGATTATGGATTTCATCATTTCAAATTATCATTTGCTTACAGTACTTATTTAAAACAGTAATAATAAAAATAGATTTGAATTCCAACTGATTTTCTCCAAGACTGATTTGTTGACTTGCAAGATGATTTCTAAACATATAATTCAAACCATCATTATATCAAGTGTTCCTATCTCTTTATATTTATGCCTAGCATAATGATGGTCATTCACTTAAAAGTATGAGTATTGGATTTAAAAACATTTCAATGGAAGAATCATATTTTCCATAAATCTTTGACACCTAACAATAGTCTACGAACAATAAAATGAATCAAAAAAAGACAATACATTCTGGCAGAATATCCAACTGAACTCAACTAAATCAGTCCCATCTTTGTTTTGTCGAATGATCATTGCCGATCGATCATTTCAAATAATCAAATCAGTTTTTCCATTACCAATATGTATATGCCACATAAGGCCTATTTTCAGTTACCGTAAAACTGTGCTAGCTGCTGTTGTGTCACGCGACAGAATATGTCCTCCCTTATATCTGCTTATGTGCAGCTTGGGGTTATCTCTCAAGGGAATGAATCCACTACAAACAGCAAATTGAAGAAATGTATACCCATTAAAAGGAAAGTCGTTATCTGACTTCAATATCCAAGCAATGCCATAAGCTGGAGAAATATGTTTTCTACAGCCAGCATTACCCTGACAGCAGATGTGGCTGGTATAAGTGCAATATCAGGATATCTTGAGCACTCATCTAGGTTGACAAAGACATATTGGCCACTGGCTAGCAAGCCATAAATATCAACTGCTATTTCATACCAGACAGTTGTAGGTAATGGAGACATTTGCAAAGGTTTCAGCTTTGAAGTAGTGGTAACGAGATGGCACACTGAGCAATTCTGTTACTAAATTTCCTACAAATACATACTGAGAAAACAGATCCTTTCTGGGAGATATATATCATGTGACAACAATTTCAAAGTGACTCTTCTGGACATTGTTTATCATTAAATGCTGCAGGAAATTCAAAGAAAAAAATAATTGTTAGAAAAATGAAACTCTGTAATTATTCTTAGAAAGAGCAAGAGCAAAGCGTAAAGAAGTATCATTACCTTTCATTTTATACGCAATCAGGCTTATTAAAAAAGAAAAACCAGACGATGACAGTGTGTTCTTGAAGTGGGCTTGTCATTAAAATTCCCACTTTGCATAAGTCAATAGGGCATAGAACATTACCAAATCATTGTTATTATTTTGAGGAGAGAAAGTACCTGTTATTTACCATGAAAATAAAAACTGCTGGTGCCAAGCACCATGGTTGATCAAAAATTGTGAGGACATCTTTCTTCAATAGGAAAAATGGTGGTGGTCTTTGCATGCTGTTTGTCAAGGTAATTTGTGTGCTGCCCTCTGTCTGGCAGACATTTTCCTGAGACATTGGAAAATACAAAATGTGGGGAAAGTCCCACAAAAGAGAGACACTTTACTAAGTCTCCAGCCTAGGCAGCTTAAGTCACATGGTCTCTAGCTGCCAATCACTACTGTAGGGAGGCTACTGTTTTCAAGCAGCATTGAACAAGTGTAACTACTAAACTTTAGGCCCCATTGCAAAATTTCGAGAGGGTCCTGCAGCTTGGATGACAAGTAAGTACCATGTGGATATACTGGCCTAAAGCATTTTTCAGATGGAGACGAGTCCACTGTTAAAAGAAAGAAACTACCATAACGAATAAAACCACTGAGGGGATTCCCCCCTTCCCAGCTCTGCCGTGCAGTGATATTCCAGAGTACAATTGTATTATTCCAGCCCCCCCCCCCATACTCTTATAGCAGTGGCATGGCTCCTTTAAACCAACTGTCACAACATTGCTCTCTTTCTGCAATGCTTATTTGTACCCTCCTGGTGATGGATAGCACAGGGAGGGAGGGGAGGAGGAAGGACCTGGGTTGGCTGCTGCTGCAGCTGGTGAGTACTTCAACCCCTAGTAAAGAGGCAGGGAGGATCCAGATTGTGCACTAGATGGCAAGGTACTGACACACCGCTCTAAAAGCGTGGCTGAGATCTGCCCTAGTGTGCAGTAAGCCAAGGGATAGGGTTCAGTGGAGGACTGCCCAAAAGAGGCTAGGGCCTGTGTATAGGGCTCAGGGCTACTGCTGTGGGTCTACTGCCATTGTCTTTCGGGAGTGAAGGCATTGCCATGATGACCCATGGAGAGCAGAATGGGAGGCCGCCACCACCGAGCAGGGGAATCCACCGGTGATGGGGTAAGTGCGACTGACTGGGGGGGGGGTGGCATACTGTTTGCCACCCCATAAAAAAAATTTCCACCAGCCGCCACTGGAAAGGAGAAGACTAAATAACACTGTGGGAGAGAGAGGGCTGAAAGTTGTTAAGCTGTTCTATGTTCTGAAAGGTCCCAAAGACTATGGGGTTGATTTACTAAAGGCAACTAGACTGTGCACTTTGCAAAGTGCAGTTGCACTCTGCAGGTGCAATTGCTCCAGAGTTTAGTAAATGAGGTAAAGCTTCACTTTGCAAAGAACACCCAATCACATGCAAAGGAAAATTAAAAAACAGCATGTTTGCTTGCACGTGATTGGATGATGGAAGTCAGCAGAGCTTCTGCTCATTTACTAAGCTCTGGAGCAACTGCTCTTGTAGAGTGCAACTGCACTTTGCAAAGTGCACAGTCAATTTGGCTATAGTAAATCAACCCCCATGTGTTGCTGAAGTGTGCTGTACTGTTTCAGGCTGCTATGAGTGTGTTGAGGTACTGTTCTAACAGCTTACCAGACACTGTGCTGCTGTTGTGCTGAGAGAGTTTCTGGACCATGTGCTGCTGGTCTATTCAGGGATGCTCTAAAGAGAGACTGTTTGCTGTGCATGCTGTGCCATTGTGCTGCTAAAGAGGACCACAAGGTTTTCCAGGACTGTGTTGAGAGCTGTGTGTGAGGTACAGGGTTGAAAAGTAGGCCCAAAGCCTAGTGGGCTACCTTTCTCCGGGCCTTACTTTGAAGCTGAGGTCTGTCTTCAATCCACCACTATCCTGAGCATAGGAGTGACCATCCAGGAATGGACTGCATCTTGGAGGACTTCACAAATATTGTCTTCCTGACAGTAAGTGCACTTTCTAGTAATCCAAGGGCCCCACCACCGCAGATCTGTAGCTGTATATAGGACCGGCAGAATAATGAATAGCCTCTTGTGCTTAGGGCCTTTTTAGATAGACCTTACAGCTGTCAGTCATCTATACATAATAATTCCAAGCATTAAAGTTAATCTCAGATCCACAGTCAAAATGACTAAGTAGCATTTCCCCTCCCTAAGCGCACAGCAGGGGTTAGAAAGAGCAACAAAAAAATAAGAAATACTTACCTTTTTCCCCTTTGCCATATTAACCAGGTGTCTACTCCAGTGTCATCCACTCTCAAGATGTGGGGAGGGGGCACTAAACATCTCCATGCAGAATAGAAGACCACTGCATTGTATTGAGCATTGTCTGGGAGGACATGACGGGGTGGTCAACAGAAAAGAGGCTTAATTGGTTCAGTTGTATGGTGGAGAGTAAAGCCTAGTACACGGGCCGAATGTCGTCTGGCATCGGCCCGTGTGTACTACATCGACATCGACCGGCAGTTTGGCCAGCTACTGTCTAAGGCTCATGACCGAAAACGGTCTGCCGACCAGATCTCGATCAGTGCTCCCAGTCAATGACTACGAGCGCTGAACGGAGTGTTCTGACGAGGGGCCACCCCCCTGTCAGAACACAATAGCACAGCAGGGGATATTGCTGTATTAACATCGGATTGTTAGTACATCGGCTCCAACCTAGCTGTGAGTTTAACTGTGAGTTTAAACTAGTGGCGTGTACTAGACTTAAGTTTGCAGGAGCTAGGAATAAGGTAGGAATTTTACTTTATTTCCTAACCCTAGACTATACAAGTAGATAACCCTTGCTGTACAGGAAGAGAGGGGTCCACTATAGTAGTCAATTCAAGAAGCTCAGTTGCCTAGTTGGTTGCTGTGCTTCAGAAAAAACCATTCCATATGAATGTTTTATCAGATTTTATTAGATGTATTTATTTGAAATAAAAAATTCGAATTGAGCACATTTAGGCTTTCTTAAAAATGCAAAAGCAACAACTAAGGCTGATGATCTCCGCCAGAACAGTTTGTTTCCCAGCATGCCTCTGGATTTAGCCTTTTCCAAACCTAAGCTTTTCTGTTAACATCTGTTGTGTCAAACATAGGGAGAATGAACAGGGGATATGCCATTTTAGCTCATCTTTGATCCTCACAGTGCAGAACTTTGCAGTAATTAATAGAAAAGGGAATTCTTGGCTACCTGTAATTAAATAAATTCTTGGGGGTTGTGGTGAGATACTACCCAATGTATTTAAATTTATGTAAAACTGCAGAATTAAACATCTAGAACCACTTTTACACATAAGGTGGTACAGGGCAAGGTTCATTATGGCACCACTACCAACTTTTAATCATTTTTGTAAGATTCGATTACAGTTCTAAAATTATGAAATTATAAAATGCTTTCAAATGTGCATTGTGCACGGTCTAAGGGTTTCTTACATTTTAAGAATTTGAAGAAGAAAATAACAGGCTTTTTTTATGTTCTCACATAATAGAAGCAATTTCAATAATTAAAACAATTTAGGGTATTATCAATTCAAACAAGCATGTTTCTAGATCATTTAGATATTCAAGAATAACAAATTAGAATTATTTTATTTAAGTGGTGTGTCGGTTTTGTATAACCAGAGAACTGAGATGGGAATTCAATAACAATCTATAGCTAAGGAGTGATACTGTAGGAGAATGTTTTTTTAAGTATATATATATATATATATATATATATATATATATATATATTTACTGTATCATACATAGTTGACTAAATACAAATAGGACACTCACTGAATCAAATTACTCATAGAGCCAGGAAAACATTTGTAATTAAAGGGGTCCTAGCAACCTTGATGAGTGGCGAAATTCCTTTACCTTTTTTTGCCAGCAACTCATCCTTGACTGGTGCAAGAGTGTTCTCTACAATCATCTCAGGGAAAAGATTGTCAAATTAGTATTTTCATAAACAGAACTTTGTGTTAGTAAGTATGGATGGGCCGAACAGACCCCTGTTCGGTTTGCACCAGAACTTTTGAACACCCCGAAAGTTCGGACCCGAATAACGAACCTCATTAAAGTCAATGGGACCCAAACGGCAAAAATCAAAAGTGCCCATTTTGAAGACTTATATGCAAGTAATTGGGCAGACAATGGTTATAGGGGTCCGGGTCCTGCCCTGGGGGACATGTATCAATAAAAAATGTTTTTTTGTGAAAAACGTAATTTTTAAATGAGCAGTGATTTTTTTATTTTTAAAGTGAAAGCATAAATATGAAAAATTCCTATAGTGCCTGGGGGGGTCCCCTTAGTCTACCTCTAAAGTGGTAGATCTGTACCATGTCTACAATCTGCTGCAGCAATAATTGTATTTATAAAGCCCAGAAAAATGTCACTTTCCCTGCAAGCTGCCTTTATTTTGCTCATCAACACATGGTGAGCCAGAGTGTATGATGAGGCCACAATGTAGTGCACTGGGAACAAAATTAGAGATTTTTTGTATACATTCTGGTGTCACTTTGACTTTGGATAGAAGTAACAAGTGCGTAAAAAATTGGTCTTTGGGTGTCGGTGGTGCCTTCCCACTGTAACCCTATAGAGTTACTCTTGATGAAAGCAAGAATTGGCCTTGCTGTAAAAAATTGCAATGATATGCACCTGTCAAACAGGTGCAGAAAAATTGGTCCTTAGGTGTCGGTGGCGCCTTCCCAGCATAACCCCTGTAGAGGTACTCTTGATGAAAGCAAGAATTGACCGTGTGGTAATGATGAAGATGGAGGAGATGTAGATGATGATGATGATGATGATGATGATGATGATGATGATGATGATGATGATGATGATGATGATGATGATGATAAGGTCACTGATGGGACTTGGGTGCCAGATAGAGCAGAGGAGGAAACTGAAGGTGAGGCAGCACAACCCCAAGGAGGCCGACATCAAGAAAGAGTAGAGAGCAGCCACCCTATTCCATCACATTCTGCAGCTGTTATCTCCCAGCCCACTCCCCAAAGCTCAGCTGTCTGGGCCTTTTTCAGCACATCTGCAGCATATTGCACTGTTGCTATCTGCAAACTATTTCTCAGGCTTAACAAGGCATTTAACTTCCAACCACTCAGCCCTTTGTCAGACCGTGTGTATGCTCCATCTAACATCTGTTGTCAGACTTTCCGCCAACAAATTTTGTTGTCGGACTTTCCGATCGTGTGTACACAAGTCCGTCGCACAAAAGTCCACACATGCTCGGAATCAATGCTCACCAAACACAACATTAGCAGGAGCCCAAAGGTTGGTGCATGACTATTGAACTTCCTTTTTATGGGCTCGCTGTACATCTTGTACGTAACTACATTCGTAATTGTTGGCCAACATTTGTGTGACCTGGGGTATGCAAGACAAGTTTGAGCCAACAACCTTCAAACAAAAATCCACGGTTTTGTTGTCGGAAAGTCCGATCGTGTGTATGGGGCATAAGACTATACTAAATTTAAACTTCAATAATGAACTTCTATTATTTGCTTCTTTTAATTCTGTAAATATGCTATTGAGCTGTCCTGTGTCTTCTGCCTGTTTTATCCCAAAGAGACTATTTAGCCCTCCCTGTTCACATCTTGGACTATAATTCAACGTATACCTATGCCTTAGATGTAGATACAAGGGAAGTGGTTGAGTAGTTAAGAAAAATAAAATGGGCTGGACCCACCACTTAGTCCTCGAAGAATGTTGTGTCAGTCCACAATAGGAAATTAAGCACTCAGTGCATTTCTGGTAGATCAGCAATTGGTTTTCTAAAGAGTGCAGGGTCTTTGAGGGAACATTCAAGCCAGTAACTGAGCGTGTACTGCTTGTTCTTTTAATTTGATGCATGTTTTTATGTACATTTGCATGCAGTGGATGCGTGGTTACATGCAGTTGATGTGCCTTTTTGAATCCGCATTTGTTCTGTGAGGTCACTTCCTTCTTCATTCTTTCTGTCAGCTTTTATGTGGACTGCAATGCGTTGTGGTGTGTTTTTGTGCGTTTGCAGTGTGGAAAAATGCAGCTTGTTGTACTTTTTTCACTGCACCGCACTGGACTGTAATGATGTGAACTATGCCCATAGAATAACCTGCATGTTGGACAATCTATGCAGTTGGAATACTGTAAAAAATGCATCCAACTGCAGCTGGTGTAAAACATGTGCAAATGTGCATGTATTGCTGATATGTACTGCATATGTGTTCTTTTTTATTCTGCCTATACATTTGCTTTATGTGAATCTTGCATTTTAATGTAAGGTCCTCTTTAAAGATGATTAATATTAGAGATGATATTGTAATGCTGTCAATGTGAAGGTCACAGCCTCTCTAGCAATAAATAAAAACAGATCATCTGCTCTATACACTGTAACATGCTTACTTTTTTCTACAAGCAAGAAAAGGCATGAAAACATAGAAAATGTTACACAAAAACCGTTAAAAAAGTTACAATTTGAGGCAAAGGTAAATAAGATTGAGAAAAGCTTGCGGCAGATAGCGTATTACAGGATGAACAGCCAGTACAATGAAGACTGACAGCAAGATCGAAACTCAGATAAAACATAAAAGTGGCTAATGCATGAAGATAAAACTGCAGACTTAAAGCACAGTGACAGAAAACTCATAGATGAAGACAGATGAGGGAACAATGGCTCGCTGTATGATTTATTTATTTTAAGGCTTAGATGATAAGATATAGAGGGAAATATGCAAGAAGAAATTCTTTGCGAGGAGCAAAGACACAAGAAAGGGTTAATTTACCACTTCACCTCCGCATCCTTCACACTTCATCCTCTACTTGATTTGGGGGGGGGATTAAGTCCCCAGTCATGGCTAAGCAGTGTAATTACACTATCACTAGCTTTATGTCTTTTCAGTGCTTGAGTTCTGGGTTTGGTTTCTACCACTGTAATATCTGCATGGAGCTTGTATACTAATGGTTACAGGAAGGTAAGCAACCTGAAAGACTGGCCCCAAAAATGTGTAATTATAAGACTGATAGGTTCAGTGTCATGATGGCTGATGTTGCAAATTTTGGTAAGTTGATAAAATGCGTTGATAGATAAGTAAATATGTAAAAAAAAAATTACAGCCTCAGAAACCTATACGCACAGTTGATCCAGGGGAATGTAAAACCGATTATAAAGCACAACCCAGTTTACTTTCAAAGACAAAAATAATTCTTTAGGATCCCCAAAGGCAAGCAGCTACCTCTTGGATAAACAATCAATATTATATGCCTAGTGAGTAGTGATGGGTCATAGGCGAATCTTCCTGAGTTCGAGTTATCAAAGGTTCGGCAAAACCAGGAAATCCCACTAGAGTCAATGGGAATGGAGGGGGGGACTCCTCTTGTTAAATTCTGGCCATTATTGGGTCATAGAAAAAAAGGGGGGAGGGGGTCACAGGGAACTGGGCACTGCTATGGAGGAAAATTTAACAAAGCAAAAAAAAATTAAAAATTTAAAATACCATACAGCGGGGGATAAGGTCCTTTTGATGCAACTTCGAGTGTGACAAAGGAAAATTATCCTTTAAATTACATGCGTGGGAGATGCATTTAAGCTGTCAGTGTCACAGTGTACTGGCATCACATATTTTGGATGTGTAATAGATTTTTTTACTTTACATTTACCTAGCTTAAATACAGCAACAGCACCAAATCTGATTTATTTCAACTTAGAAAAAAAAAAATTCTTTTAGATAATTTTGGCTGATATACCTGATTCATAATTAAGCTGCAAAGGGCCTGACTTTACTTGTGGAAGTAGCAATTACAATAAATCCAAAAGCTATAGATATGTTAAATCTTAAAAAATAAAGCTAAAGCCTTCAACTTTGTTCAAAATGGCCAATAGCAAAACAGTTTATTAGTATGGTTTATTTCTTATTTTGCAGTACTACACTGCATTGAAATGTCAACAAAAACACCTCAAAACCACAACTTTACATCTCCTGATACCCCTCCCATCCCTGTATTCCTAGTTGTTCCTAAAATTTTTAAAATATACAGTATCTCACAAAAGTGAGTACACCCCTCACATTTTTGTAAATATTTTATTCTATCTTTTCATGAGACAACACTGAAGAAATTACACTTTGCTAGTGAGTGTACAGCTTGTATAACAGTGTAAATTTGCTGTCCCCTCAAAATAACTCAACACACAGCCATTAATGTCTAAACCACTGGCAACAAAAGTGAGTACACCCCTAAGTGAAAATGTCCAAATTGGGCCCAATTAGCCATTTTCCCTCCCCAGTGTCATGTGACTCATTAGTGTTACAAGGTCTCAGGTGTGAATGGGGAGCAGGTGTGTTAAATTTGGTGTTATTGCTCTCACTCTCTCATACTGGTCACTGGAAGTTCAACATGGCACCTCATGGCAAAGAACTCTCTGAGGATCTGAAAAAAAGAATTGTTGCTCTACATAAAGATGGCCTAGGCTATAAGAAGATTGCCAAGACCCTGAAATTGAGCTGCAGCATGGTGGCCAAGACCATACAGCGGTTTAACAGGACAGGTTAGAACAGGCCTCACCATGGTCGACCAAAGAAGTTGAGTGCACGTGCTCAGCATCATATACAGAGGTTGTCTTTGGGAAATAAACATGTGAGTGCTGCCAGCATTGCTGCAGAGGTTGAAGAGGTGGGGGGTCAACCTGTCAGTGCTCAGACCATACGCCGCACACTGCATCAAATTGGTCTGCATGGCTGTCTTCCCAGAAGGAAGCCTCTTCTAAAGATGATGCACAAGAAAGACCGCAGTTTGCTGAAGACAAGCATACTAAGGACATGGATTGTTGGAACCATGTCCTGTGGTCTGATGAGACCAAGATAAACTTATTTGGTTCAGATGGTGTCAAGCGTGTGTGGCGGCAACCAGGTGAGGAGTACAAAGACAAGTGTGTCTTGCCTACAGTCAAGCATGGTGGTGGTATTGTCATGGTCTGGGGCTGCATAAGTGCTGCCAGCACTCAGGAGCTACAGTTCATTGAGGGAACCATGAATGCCAACAGTGACATACTGAAGAAGAGCATGATCCTCTCCCATCTGAGACTGGGCCACAGGGCAGTATTCCAACATGATAACGACCCCAAACACACCTCCAAGACGACCACTGCCTTGCTAAAGAATCTGAGGGTAAAGGTGATGGACCGGCCAAGCATGTCACCAGACCTAAACTCTATTGAGCATCTGTGGGACATCCTCAAACGGAAGGTGGAGGAGCACAAGGTCTCAAACATCCACCAGCTCTGTGATATCATCATGGAGAAGTGGAAGAGGACTCCAGTGGCAACCTGTGAAGCTCTGGTGAACTCCATGTCCAAGAGTGTTAAGGCAGTGCTGGAAAATAATGGTGGCCACACAAAATATTAACACTTTTGGCCCAATTTGGAAATTTTCACTTAGGGGTATACTCACTTTTGTTGCCAATGGTTCAATCCTGAGTGTGGCTCGGGGTTAAATTTCAGTCCCATTAGCGGTAACCCCGAGCCACACTCCGGATTACATTGCAGGATCCTGGTGCGGCTTTACTTACCTTGTCCCCAGGATCCTGCGATGTCCCCCGCAGTGTCCATGGGCTGTATCTCCTCCGAAGCCTTTCTGTGCCAGGCTCCGTTCCCTGCGAGCGGCGCGACGCACAGGGGTGGAGCCTGGGGCAAATTCAAAAAATGTAAAAATCATAACACATACAGTACTGTAATCTTACAGATTACAGTACTGTATGAAATTATTTCACATCCCTTTTGTCCCCAGTGCTTTGGCCCATGCCCTGCATGCAGTTTTATATGATATATACTGTTCTTTCTGCCTGGAAACTGGAGATTGTCCATAGCAACCAAAAAGTGTCCCTTTATGTCAAACGTGGCTTTAGATCAGCTAGAAAACAGCGATAGTAATTTAGAACACTTGCAGAATTGAGCGATAGTGAATCGTGGGGAAATTTATTTTATTATTATTATATTATTTTTTTTTTAATTATTTATATTTATTTATTATATTATAATGTATGTTTTTGTGTTTCAAACTTCATCATACCCGGGATATCTACTAGACTCTTGGTGGACAGATTTAAGTGTGTTATTGTTAAGAATTACAGGCCAACAATATAAAACGCCAAATTTCCATGCAAAATAATTGTACCGCTTTCAGCACCTAAAATCCGAAATAATCATACCGCCAGGGAGGTTAAACTACTCCAACACACACTGACAAATAGTGGGAACCAACCATAGTGAGGTGAGGTGACTGCCAAATAACAAAGCCCCAGTTGTTGTCCCTTCTAAGAAATAGGTGCCTGGGGTCACCTCAGAAGTGCCCCTGGAAAAAGGGAGAAAAGTTTGGACTATCTCGGTACCTTAAGGACGTAGGCAAGGATATTTTTATATAAAAGAAATGTAATAATATATAGAATATAAAAACATTGTGGAACAAAACCACATTGACAAAATAGTTAGATACAATTGATAATTACAACCTTGTATGCTGCTTCAAATAATCATAGTTTCATGTTTAAACTTTTATTTATGACATTGATATATATTTCAAAACATGAAGGTTATTTTCTTTAATATCATATAGAATTGATATGAGTTCTGAGAAGGATACATAGGCACTGCTTACCTAGAGAAGGGGGAGACTGTGGCAGTGTGGCAACACCGACAGAAGCACCCGAAGGCAGACACGGCAGACACGGGAAGCACCTAGGACCGCTGAATTTTAGATTTACAAAGTTTATAGATAGTATGGTATATCATCTGACAATTCTCTATAAGATGTGTGGTGCAAGAAACCAGGATAAAAGGAAAAGAAAATGGGAGGAAATTGAAGGGGGAGGCAATAGAGGGGGGGGAGAGGGGGCAAAGAAGGGGGGGCTGGGGTTTAGGGCATTTTTTGAAAAGGGGGGAGATAAGGGGGGAAGAAAAGGGAAAGGGAGGGAATAAAGAAAAAGGGAGAGGAGAAACAGAAGAGGAGAGAGGGGAAACATCATGGGATCGGATAGAAAGGGAGAATAGAGATTAAAAATTTAGAATTGAATGATAGAAGAAATTGATGTCCTTTTTTTTCCCACAAATAGAGCTTTCTTTTGGTGGTATTTGATCATCTCTGCGGTTTTTATTTTTTGCGCTATAAACAAAAAAAGAGCGACAATTTTGAAAAAAAAAACAATATTTTTTACTTTTTGCTATAATAAATATCCCCCAAAAATATATAAAAAAATATTTTTTTCCTCAGTTTAGGCCGATATGTATTCTTCTACATATTTTTGGTAAAAAAAATCGACATAAACGCATATTGATTGGTTTGCGCAAAAGTTATAGCGTCTATAAAATAGGGGATAGTTTTATGGCTTTTTTGTTATTCATTTTTTTTTACTAGTAATGGCAGCGATCTGCAATTTTTATCGGGACACGTCGGACAATTTTGACACATTTTTGGGACCATTGGCATTTTTACAGAGATCAATGCTATAAAATTGCATTGATTACTGTAAAAATGTCACTGGCAGCGAAGGGGTTAACCACTAGGGGACAGTGAAGGGGTTAAGTGTGTCCTAGTGTGTGTTCTAACTGAAGGGGGGATGGGACTGTGCAGGGGAGATGACAGATCGCTGTTCATACTCTGTATAAACAGGCAATCTGTCTGTTCTCCCCTCAGAGAACCGGAAACTGTGTGTTTACACACACAGATCCCGGTTGTTCGTGTGCCCCGAGCGATCGCGACCGCCGGGCACTCACATTGGCTCTGTGGGTGAGCAGGGGGTGCGCGTCCAGCGGCGCGCACGCACCCCCTAGTGGCCGTCTATGTTACCGACGTAACATGGCGGCGATTCTCGCAGCCGAGCCATGTTGCAGCAGTATAACTACGGCGGCTGGTCAGCAAGCGGTTAAATACAAGCTGGCACAGACTGAGAGGCTGAGCTCACAGTGCCTCTCACTTCTTTTCAGAAGCACTGAGCTTAATGGACAGCTTGGAGTCTTGGACCAATGGTAAAGCACCATTTGAACAAGCTGTCCAATAAAAATGCTGCAGTGGAGGCTGTCCTCTCACTGCAGTTTTATAGAAGGGGGCATGTGTCTAAAAGACACATGCTCCCTCCCAGCCCAGCCCTCCCAACTAGAAGGAAAAAGCATTGGTTTATGGGTATAAGATTTACCAATAATCCCATGTTTTTCTCACACAGTTAAGAGGGAGAATGAGAATCTGCTGCTGCTGAAAAGGTACTGTTTTAATCATGCTAAATCATATATTATTATGTTATGACATAATAATTTATGATTTATCTATTTACTGTGAAATTACTGGTTTGAAGTTATAACTTCAAACTTCAGTCATTTGTCTGTTAAGCAACCTGCTTGAGTACAGTTTTTAAAAATATAGTAAATTACCTTAAAAACAATATATAATACGGTAATTATTTGTATATTACTTACTTATGGTAATTAACCACTTGCCACCCAGGCCAATTCTAACACTTCTCTCCTACATGTAAAAATCATATTTTTTTTGCTAGAAAATCACTCAGAAGTTGATCCCCCAAATATTATATATATATTTTTAGCAGACACCCTAGGGAATAAAATGGTGGTCATTGCGACTTCTTATGTTACATGGTATTTGCGCAGCGATTTTTCAAACACGTTTTATTTAGAAAAAAACAGTTTCATGAATATATATATAAAAAAAAAACACTAAAGTTAGCCCGATTTTTTTTTTTATAATGTGAAAGCTGATGTTACTCCATGGTATGATGTTAAATAGATACCTAACATGTCACGCTTTAAAATTGCGCACACTTGTGGAATGGCGCCAAACTTCGGTACTTAAAAATTTCCATAGGCGATGCTTTCAAAAAAATTTACAGGTTACATGTTTAGAGTTACAGAGGAGGTCTAGTGCTAGAATTATTGCTCTCGGACTAATGTTTGCGGCGTGTGTAACCTGTGTGTATCTGGCTCTGATACTAGTCAGTGCTTCACCAGCCACTTACTTCACCACACATGCCTGATTCCAGGGACACAGAAAGATGTGTAAGGCACCTTTCACCCTTGTGCAACTTTTCCTGTAACTTCAAAGTAGTCCCTGTACTACTCTGGTCCAACGTTAATGTGAGTTGAGGTCCTTAGACCTCAGGTTTACAAAGCCATTCCCTGAAATCGCGTCAAAATCGTGCGCCCGCAAAATCGCACGACTTTCAAGTTGCGGCAGTGTGAAAGGTGCCTAAATAGGAACTTCAGCTGTAGGCAGAGCTAAGACACTAGGGTTGACTTGCTAAAACTGGAGAGTGCAAATTCTGGTGCAACTATGCATGGTAGCCAATCAGCTTCTAACTTCAGCTTGTTCAGTTAAGCTTTGACAAAAAAAAAAAAAATGGAAATTGATTGGTTTCTATGCAGAGCTACACCAGATTTTGCACTCTTTAGTTTTAGTAAATCAACTCCTTAGTCAAATAAGGCATTAAATATTGTTGTCAGTGCAGGATGTGTTTAATGATATGCATCTTAAGCACTTTGTTAAAGTAGTCCTATCAATCCTCCAAACTGTACCTTGCAACAACCTCCGGAGCTACCGGGGGCCTACAATTCCAGAGTGTGCTAATATGCTTAATCGTGCTGAACAATCAGTAGTAAGCTCGAAGAGGTAGGAAGGGGCTGGTCAGCTCTTGACTTTTCATTCTCAAGTCAATATTTGCATATTAGAGTTCGGATTACACTGAAACTTGTAAAAGTTTCATCCAACTACCTACCGTGATGCATAACATAAAGAATTTTTCTGGGTTCTAAGAGATAGTATATAACTGACATTGACAAGACAAAATAGATATAAGGAACACCTCATAAAACAGCTTGTTCTTCTTTTATTATAGAATTTCTGAAAGTGAAAAGTGATAATTTAGCAAATTAGACCACATTCAAATTCCGATTGTTGTCATGACAACAGTGCATTAGCATTGTTTTAGCTATGTTACTTACTGCATGAGCTGTCATGAGTAGCTGCAAGCAAACTGACAATCTGTTGAACAAGCTATCTTTAATATAGTCCATTTAAATGTACTCAAACCACTTTGAAATGAAAAGGAAATACAAATAACCCCGAGTATGTTAGTTGAATGCTCAGTCTTTTGTTTCATTTCTTGAAATGTTTAGAACAACTTCATAAAGTATGAGCCTTGGTGATTTACACTCTGGAAAGAAATCCTTTGGCACATTAATAAATTAGTCCCTACATTAGGTAGGATAAAAGTAGCCCAAACAAAAAAATGTACAAATAATAATAAAAAAAAAAAACAAAAACATTTGAATGAACACCACACAAACAGCTAGTTACAAATTTAAAATATAGATTTTATCTGTCAAAGGATTAATAATTTTTTCAAGAGATTTACACAATGCTGTCAGACAAAGCAATCAGTCTTTTGACCAGATTTATCTCTGCTATAGTTAAAAAAAAAGCTAGGTCATCGACCCACCCTTAGCCTGCGGTAAGACTACCGATGAGTCATTCCTCGGATCTCCTCCTGACTCCGTGTTCCTTTCAGCACATGTGTATGTACATTACAATACCTGATTGGATCCTGGATGTACTCAGTTATTTAATGAACCTAATATGGTTTCTATTTCTGTATTTATCGTACAGTCTTGTGTTTATCGCACCACATAGCTGAGAAATTGGCGAATAGCCACGAAATGTGTTACATGGTGTTTAATAAAGCTATTCTTTAATTACCGGTATACTTAATGACCATTTGAACCACATTCTCTATTTTGAATGAGCACCTTTACTACTGGATAGGGGTTTTTTTCACCCCAGTTGCAGCCATTACTTCATTATTTCCAAGCCAAGACAGCCATTTTTGGATTTTGGAACTGTGCATACCCTGAGCATTTGAGTGACACCTTTTTTCCTGCCAAGAACTGCCAACTTATTCTCCACACACTGCCAACTTATTCTCCACACACATTCTCCACACACAAACATACAAGGTTATGCACACCATCTTGGTGTTCCTCATTACCTCACAAAATGTTCTTCCATCACTCTTTTGTCTGCACTTGTCTGTCTATCACTACCTTGTACTAATAATGCTATACTAGAAAGGGCTCTCCTGTGTTTTTTTTTCTCCCTCCGTTCTTTTTCCCTGTAAGTCAATTTTCTTCAGTGAAGCCAACAGATGGACAGATCTACAATGTAGAAATTGACTTTAGATTTTTTTTATCAACTCTTTTATTATCAAATAAACAGCAGTGGAAAATAACTAGCTTCAGCACCTTTTAAAAGTTAGCAACACTCCAACACTTTTGCAGAAAGCTGGAAAAAATCAGTGCTCACAAGACTGTTAAAGTGGATGTATAGCAAAAACTTTTTTTTTTTTTTTTTTGGGGGGGGGAAGAGTGAGAGTTAAATAAAACCCCCACGATTTTTTATTTTTTTTTGTCTGTATACTATTTGGAAAATTTCCCTTCATTTTACAGTCCCAGAGAAGCAACGGAAATCTCCCAGATCTCCCATCTCTTAGGCAGTTGTCCCTATTAAAATATTTCCCCTTACTTCTTGTTCTAGGAACAGCTCTAAAGTATTGGATTTCCCCCTCACTTTCTTTCTCATTGACAAAGGGGTCCAACCATTCTCCGCTCAGTCCAAACCTAAAGAGTTCATAGTCCAAAACGTATATTCCAAAACTGATTTTCTTGCCCATTGTAATTATTGTATCTCCATGCACATATTCAACAAAACATTTCGATCACATATTCATGCATTTATACGAGTGTTTGTAGATTTTAATTCTATTAATGTTTAAAAAAACAATATGCATCTTCTTGCTGCTGATGGGCTTAAAGGCTGGTATTTATACAGCAAAGATACTTTGCATTTGAGAGGCCTTTATTATTATATTATTATACAGGATTTATATAGCGCCAACAATTTACGCAGCGCTTTACAATATAAAAGGGAGACAATACAGTTATAATACAATAAAATACAAGAGGATTAAGAGAGTCCTGCTCAGAAGAGCTTACAATCTAATAGGGTGAGGCAGGTGGTACAAAAGGTTGTAACTGTGGGGAATGAGCTGATGAAAGTGGTAAAAGATTAGTTGGAGACGTGATAGGCTTCCCCGAAGAGATGAGTTTTCAGGGATCACCTGAAGGTAGCAAGAGTAGGGGATAGCCGGACAGGTTGAGGTAGTGAGTTCCAGTGGATGGGAGAGGCTCTGGAGAAATCCTGGAGACGAGCATTTGAAGAAGAGACGAGAGCATGAGAGCAGGAGGTCTTGAGAAGAGCGGAGAGAACGGTTTGGGTGATATTTGGAGACAAGATTGGTGATGTAGCTCGGAGCAGAGTTGTGAATGGCTTTGTATAATGTGGTTAGTATTTTGAATTTAATTCGCTGGGCGATTGGGAGCCAGTGTAGGGATTGGAAAAGAGGGTTGGCAGACAGTGAGCGGTTGGTAAGGTGGATAGGTCTGGCAGCAGCATTCATGATAGACTGACGAGGGGATAGCCTATAGACAGGAAGGCCAATGAGAAGAAAGTTGCAATAGTCAAGGCAAGAGATAACGAGGGAATGAATGAGGAGCTTGGTGGTTTCATTTATTAAAAAGGGGCGAATTTAAGACATTTGACAACGATTGGATTTGAGGCTGAAATGACAAGTCAGAGTCTAGGATTACACATAGTACCCTGGCGTGAGGGGAGGGACTGATGGTTGCATTGCTGATTTTGATGGAAAAGTCATGGAGGGGGGCACGGGCGGGAGGGGAATATTAATAGCTGAAATCAGTTTTAGAGAGATTTAGTTTAAGGAAGTGGTGCGACATCAATGCTGATATGTCAGTTAGTAAGTTAGTAATGCAAGAGGAGACTGAAGGAGTGAGGAGTAGACAGATAGATTTGGGTGTCGTCGGCATATAAATTGTATTGGAAGCCATGGGCAGTTATCAAGGGACCAAGGGAGGGGGTGTAGATAGAGAAGAGAAGGGGTCCAAGAACAGAGCCTTGGGGGACCCCACAGAAAGGGGCAATGGAGAGGAGGAGACAGAGTTGTAGGTAACATTGAAGAAGCGCTGTGATAGGTAGGCAGAGAACCAGGATAGAGCAGAATCTTGGAGGCCAAGGGAATGGAGTTTATTGATAAGGAGCAGTGGTCAACAGTATCAAAAGCCACAGAGAGGTCAAGTATTAGGAGTATGGAGTACTGGCTGTTGGTTTTAGCAGTTAGTAAATCGTTAGTGAGTTTTAGTAAGGCAGTTTCTGTGGAGTGCTGCGAGCAAAAGCCAGACTGTAAGGGATCAAGAAGGTTATTTTCACTGAGGTAGGAGCTAAGACAGTTGTAGACTAAGCGTTTTAGAAGTTTAGAGGTGAGTGGGAGCAATGAGATGGGGCTTAAGTTGTTCAGGTTGGTGGGGTCCAGTGAGGGCTTTTTTGAAGTATGGGAATGATCTGCGCATGTTTTAGAGGGTAGAGGAAGGTGCCACTAGAGAGGGAGAGATTGAAGATGTGAGTGAGGGAGCATAGGATAGAAGAAAAGGATGACCATAGTAGTTGTAAGGGAACAGGATCCAAGGGACAATTGGTTAGGTGGGCATCTGAGAAAAGATTTGTAACCTCTTCAGTAGTAGCCAATTCAAAAGAGGAGAGTGTTCAATGTGCTCTTGGGTGGGGAAGATGTACTCACAGTGGATGTGTCCTCACGAATTGCATCAATCTTGTCTTTTAAGTGATTGGCAATCTCTTGGGCAGTGAGTGAGTTAGTGGGTAGAGGGGGTGGGGGACGAAGCAGAGAGTTAAACTGGGACTGGATGACAAGGTATTAATTAGAGAGACAAAGTAGGCTTGTTTGGCAGCATGGAGGCAGGAATTGTATTTTAGAAGGGCAGATTTATATAGGGGGAAGTCCTGCAGGCATTTGGTTTTACGCCACAGTCGTTCAAGAGCACGGCAATGTCTTTTGAGATTTCTAGTGTTGTCAGTTTTCCAGGGTTGTAAAGGTCGGGGCCTGATTCTGTGTGTGGTTAGAGGAGCAAGTGCATCTAGTAATGATGAGAGTGAACTGTTGTAGACAGAGGTAGCCAGGTCAGTTGAGCTGTAGTTGGGTTGTTAACATTGACAGGAATGTGGAAGTCACCAAGAATGATAGTGGGTATTTCAGAGGAGAGAAAGTAGGGTAACCAGGCAGCAAAGTCATCAGGAAAGTGCAATACCAGTCCAGGAGGTCGATAAATTTCTGCAATCCTCAGAGAAATGAGAGAAAACAGATGAATACAGTGTATCTCGAAATAAGAGAGGGATAGAGAGGGAGGGATAGGAAGGACTTGGAAGGTGCTTTGTGGGGATAGAATGAATCCAACTCCACCTCCCTTCTGTCTGTTGGGTCTGGGGGAGTAAGTCCAATGGAGGCCACCATAGGAGAGGGCAACAGGAGAAGCTGAGTCAAAATTCTGAAGCCAGGTTTCGGTTATGGCGAGTATGTTAAAGCCATGAGAGATGAAGAGGTCATGCACAGATGTTAGATTGCTGCAGATGGAGCGGGCGTTCCAATGAGATTGGTGGGCTGCTTTAAAGGAAGCAGGGGGATAGAAATTAAACTGAGCGGATTGCGGTGGTTACCAGAGGAGGAGAATTGAATATGTGGCTTGCAGTTGGAAAATGGCAGACCAAGATTAGGAGAAATGTCAACTGGGTCTAGAAGAAGGAGGAGGGTGAGGAAGGCAAGATGGGAGTGGGATGTGCATGAGCGCACATGTCTAATAGTCCTGGTGTTTATGTCAGCATGTGGGTGCAGCAAATGCAGGAGATGATGGGTGCAATAGTAGGAAGAGGGTAGGAGTGAGGGTGATATGTGCATGCTGCAGGGTAGAGAGGAGGGGTAGAGTAAGGATAATTTGAGGATCACACCGATGTGAGAAGGAAGAGAAGAAGGAGCATGTTAGTGGATAGAGAGTGGGAATCTGACTTCATATGAAATAAAAATCAAATGCTGGTTTGCTTGTCATCTTTCAGAGTGGAGCAGAGTTCTTGTTGTATCTTCATCCAGCTTTAGTTATCCTGCTTTTGTTAAACTGCGGCAGTGTGACAGAGCCACTCAGGAAAGAGCCATGGTGTTTGCGCCTTGCCCCTGTCTGCGCCTACCCATAAGCTGCTTTAAATTTATAGGGAGACGGAGCAGGCATGCATTTCTCAATTGGTCATTTTGGGGATATCAGCACATATTCTTTATGTGCTGGGCTGGTGCTCAATTACAAATACAAATGACCCTCATTTCTGCTGGTACCTGTTTGCCCATCAGCATTGTATGATCATTTTAACAACTTGAGCCCTGGAAGATTTGGCTGCTCAATGACTAGGCCATTTTTTTGCGATACGGCACTACGTCGCTTTAACTGACAATTGTGCGGTCGTGGCGACGTTGCACCCAAACAAAATTTACGTCCTTTTTTCCCACAAATAGAGATTTCTTTTGGTGGTATTCGATCATCTCTGGGGTTTTTAATTTTTGCGCTATAAACAAAAAAAGACCGACAATTTTGAAAAAAACACAATATTTTGTACTTTTTGCTATAATAAATATCCCTTTTTTTTTTAAAAAAGAAGCTATTTTTTTCCTCAGTTTAGTTTGTATTCTTCTACATATGTTTGGTAATAAAAATCATAATAAGTGTATATTGATTGGTTTTGTGCAAAAGTTATAGCGTCTACAAAATAGGGGAAAGATTTATGGCATTTTTATTATTATTATTTTTATCAACATTATGGCAGACAGATCGGACACTTTTTACACATTTTTGGGACCATTGGCATTTATACAGTGGTCAGTGCTATAAAAATGCACTTATTACTGTGTAAATGTCACTGGCAGGGAAGGGGTTAACAGTAGGGCGATCAAGGGGTTAACTGTGTTACCTAGGGAGTGATTCTAACTGTGGGGAGATGGGACTACCTGGATGAGGAGAGCGATCATTGTTCATACTTAGTCAGTTCATACTCCCTGACAGCACACAGATCTGTCTGTTTACATTGACAGATCTCCATTCAGTCTCTGTGTGGAGCGATCACAGGTGCCCGGCGATCATCGACAACGCTGGGCTTCTATTGAACTGTAAAGTCCACAAGTTCAGAGCCTACATTGAACAAGGAGGTGGTCCAATGTTACTTGTGACTCAGAATCTGTGTACCGCCTCGCCATTTAGCTTTACTACCAGGTTTTCTCACGTATGCCCAGCTGTGACGAGACAAATTACACAAACAATATAAAGAAGAAACACATTATACATGCTTCACTTTGTTATTGCCTTTAATACCTTCTTTATTTATCTATCTATACTAAATTCAATGAGTAACACTTTTCTATTATTGTGGCCCCTATTACTCTACCACCCTAGGTCCTGATCCATAAGAATTCCTTAAAAAAATAATCTGGATGAAGTTGCATGCTCCATATTTGTATCTCTTTAACAAAAAGAAAACATTTTCTCTTTATTGGTTCTTTAATCAAATTTCCCACAGGGGATGCTTTCCAGATATTGCTCTATTAAAAATGTGATTTATCTTGAGACAGATGAAACCAAAATTTATCTGCATTCACGTCTGTTTATCTGGCTTATAAAGGTTTTTGTACTGAGCCAGGCAGCCTTGGCACTGCTATCCCTGTGAGCTCCAAGCCTTCAACCAGATGTCCCTTTAGTGAGGACCTCATGCCTCCTGTGTCTGCTGGTTATGTTCCAGTTTTTCAGACCTATACGAGCTGCCAGTTCAATCTCAAACTCAATAGACTAGATACTTTTCCATTAATATCTTGTATACTCAGCATTTTTCTAACTTTGAAAGGACTAGAAATAATTTACACCCTAATGCCGCGTACACACGATCGGAAATGCCGCCAGCAAAAGACCGATGTGAACTTTTGGGAAAATGCGACCGTGTGTATGCCCCATCGGACTTTTGCTGGCGGAATTCCAGCCAGCAAAAGATTGAGGGCATGTTCTCTATTTTTCGTACGGGAAAAGTTCCTATCCGAAAATGCGATCGTCTGTATGCAATTCGCATGCGCAAAAAATCATGCATGCTCAGAATCAAGTACAAGACGGAAGCGCTCGTTCTGGTAAAACGAGCGTTCGTAATGGAGATAGCACATTCGTCACGCTGTAAATTTTTGGATCTTTTAATGCAGAGCATTATTTTGTTCTTTATAATGCTAGAAGAATGAATTTGTTTTGCTGCTGATATTCACACAGAGTTCTCACAAACTTATTTCTTTATTATTTCTCGTGATCTCCTGAATAATCTTTTTTGTTTTTAAAGCCAGATCTCCATAATAATGTTTAGAATTATTTTTTATAGTCCTCTTTTTTATATCATTTTAATCAAGATCTCCTGTTTTTTTGATTATTTTAAATTATTTTCTAACGATCTCCATATTGTCAAGTTTCCACAACAACATTATTATCTTGTGTTTTTAAAGCTCAAGGAGGTTGGTTGTTGTCCCTTGTTAATTTGACATTGTATTTTTGAAATGTACCTGCCTACTCACAAATAAACTGTCCTTTTTGAAGTAAACACATAGGCAAGTATTTTCATATAAACAAATCTACATTTATTCCGGCTAATAACAAAATAAAGAGGAAGGCAACGCTGGAGAAACTGCTTGAGTTTGCGAAGCCTTTGTACCCCAGGGCACACATCAACTCTTTGTAACTAAAAATTGGTAGCCAGAGAAGTCCATATAATAGGGAACACAATCTGGTCCAGGACTCCCAGAGATCATGAACAGCAGCAGATGACATGTATGTCCCCAGGCTGTGGTACTACAGCAGCCTGCGTCTTCTGTCAGACCAGACTGAACCCAGGGCCATCACTTTCTTGTCTTCCCTGCAGCCTTCCCTCCACGCTTCCCTTCAGCCTTCCCTGCAGCCTTCCTTTGAGGCTGTGGCTCTGGAGGTGGAATTGTGGCAGGAGGAGGAGGATGGGTGTGCATGTTCTCACTAATTTGGCCCCTCAACCCCTTCTGAAGGTCCTGAAAAATAAGATTCTCACACATGAAGCGTTGCAATTTTGCAGCTACATAGCAGCCATAGGCCTCTTCAGTATCGGGGGGTGTTTTCAGGTCCGCATTAGTGTCCTTAATGAGGCCCAGTGCTGCCTCCTCCATGTTACTCCCCTTCCTGGCCCTTTTTGTTGTAAGGCGGAGGGGAGGCACCTGGGATTGGGTGAGGCTACTGGGCCTGGCCACCTCCTGGCTGACACTTACCCCCGCCTCCTCCTGGCTGACATTTACCCCACCTCCTCCTGGCTGCCACATTCCAGAGCCTCGTCCTGGCTGAGGTCTTCCTGTGCATGAAAAAGGGACATAGTTTTAGTTTTTGGTTCATCAATCACACACAATTTTCAGTTCATGACTGTTGCAAATTGAATGTTAATAAATTGATAAGACTATCATTCTGAGCCCAGCATTTTTGTTCAATCATTAATTTGTTATCAAGAATAACATCTAGTTAACAACAATAATTTTCGGACAATAAATATGTTCAAAAATACTATACCTGGCTCTAGCTGGGCTCCTCAACTTCTTCCAGAATGGAAGGCCCAGGTTGGTCCTCAGAAGCCTCAGCTAGGGTTGAGGGAAGGGTGGATGGAAGTGTAGAAAGTGATTCCCTGGCTTCAATCTGGTCTTCCAGAAACTGCATCCTGTTGTAGTACAGCAGACTGGGTACATACACATGCTTTGCTGCTGCTCCTGATTTCATAGAAGCCTGGACCTTATTAAGCTCCTTCCTATACGTGCTTCTCAAGCTACCAATTTTCTTATCCACAAACTCGATGTCTGCGTCGGGGACCTGTGTCTTCACAAATTGCAGCAGTTTCTCCAGCGATGCCTGAGTTATGTTTACAGTGACAATGGGTGTTATTTAATAATGGAACACTTGGCACTACAAGTGCACTAGGAGAACCTAGGAGACAGCTAAAAGAAACACAGGCAGTAAATCAAAATCAAGATTTGATCAGATCAAATTTTTTTTTTAATATCTAAAATAAATTACAAATTTGCTGGCATAGCAATGGCCCCCCTACCTGTAAAATAATCTACATATTTTGACGCACTTCACGGGCGCTTTGGGGGGCAAGCCACGACGGCCAGTTTCCAGGGCTGTCAGTGTATTTTCTGGAAGTCCGGCCTCAGGCCCAACTGAGGCAACATAATTCGGAGCATTTCTCTTCAAAAAGTTGTGAAGTATGCAGCATGCTAGAACTATGTGGTTAAGTTTGTACTCCGCCATATTTATTGCCGTAAGAAATAGGCGGAACCGGCTGGCCATTATCCCAAAGGCATTCTCCACGACTCTTCTGGCTCTGGCCAGCTGGTAATTAAAAACCCTCTTCTCCGGGATGAGGGTCCTCTGGGGGAATGGCCTCATCAAGTGATCAACCAGACCAAATGATTCATCAGCGATAAAAACAAATGGGAGTCCTTCCATGTTCTCTTCCGCAGGTGGCAATCCCAAGCCACCACTCTGGAGTCGTCGGTAGAACTCGGTCTGGACAAAGACTCTACCATCCGACATCCGACCATTCTTCCCCACGTCCACATAGAGAAACTCGTATGTCGCCGACACCACCGCCATCAACACAATACTATGAAACCCCTTATAGTTAAAATAGTATGGCCCCTAGTGGGATGGTGGGACGATGTGGACGTGCTTCCCATCGATTGCCCCTCCGCAGTTGGGAATGTCCCAACGATGAGCAAATTGGGAAGCCACAGTCTGCCATTCCTGTGGCGTTGAAGGAAACTGTGGAGTCAAAAAAGAAAAAAAAATATTAGTACTTTTGCACATAACATTGCAAGCAGATTAGACACAAACATTCTTGGCCAACATCAGTATAACATTTATTTTAAGAAGTATTTAAAGACAGAAGTATAAGGTCCACTTATCAGATTCCTCACCCTCTCTGATGGCCCACTGTAAACATTTTAGGGGGGGAGGGTTATAAATGAGTTTGGGAACCAAAAAAAAGCCTCTGGCACTCTGCCTGAATTTAAGGACACAAATAAAATTTGTACACATTTTAGGAGGTGTTTAGGGTAAATCACTACAATGGAGCTGACAAAATACATTGTTAAGTGACTAGGCTAGGTGTGTATGGGCCCAGGATAGCATGCTGTAGAGGTTAGTGAAGGCAAATATGCATGGAGGACAAAAAAGGAGCATTAAAAGCTTCCAGCATGCATGAGGACAAAGGGGACATTCACAGCATATTACAATCATGGTAATTAGGGAATGATGAAAGAAATACAATACATTAGCAAACATTAAATACATAGAATGTGATGTTAAAGGAGAAAACTAATATAGTCCTTCTGCAGGACCTGAATGATGGCAGAACAGGTCTCTGGAATAATGATCCCCAGAGCCTGGGGAGAAATGCCTGTAGAGAACTTGAGGTCCTGCAGACTTCTCCCCGTTGCCAACTACCGCAATGTGGCGACTAGCCTCTGCTCCGGAGTGATGGCTTGCCGCATGCAGGTGTCCTGCTTCGTAATATAAGGGGACAGCAAATCCAACAGATGGTCAAAAAGGGGGTCCCTCATCCGGAGAAAATTGGTGAAATCATTAGGGTTATTCTCCTGGATCTCACGCAGCAAAGGCATATGAGAGAATTGGTCACGCTGGAGTAACCAATTCTTGGTCCATGAACTCCTCCCCGCCCTGTTGATGGACTGGGCTTGGGTCAAAGCAAGAACCCCAACACCAAGCCCCCGCATAGCACAAACTCTACGATGAGTACGTACCTGCAACATGGCTTCAAAACGGTCGGCTGGTCAGAACGAACTAACAGAACAACAAGAGCAGCAAGGCCTGTGAAGAGCGAGCTGAAAATCAGAAACTAGCAGACAACAACGCACTGAAAAACAGATACGAACTGACTACACGCACTGAAAAACAGATAGAAACCCACAAGCACAAACTCAAGTGCAGTAAAACGATCTGAAAAGCACGAGTCTGAAAAGCGCAAATCGTCTCTCCCCAAACTTCTACTAAAGCAAGATAAACACGAGATTAGCAGAAGGAGCCCAAAGGGTGGCACAGTGGCTATTGAACTTCCTTTTTCTAGTCCCGTCATATGTGTTGTACGTCACTGCGTTCTTGACGGTCGAAATTTGGTGTGACCGTGTGTATGCAAGACAAGCTTCAGCGAAATCCAGTCTGAAAAACCACCATAGCTTTTTCCAACCAAAATTCCGATCGTGTGTACGTGGCATAACATTTTTTATTAGAAAACAGTCTCCAATAACTAGACCTTCATTCATATCCTGGATTGTACAGATATAGCTGGACAACCTAAACAAATGTGACTGCAGCAAAATGACATAAAAAGTATTGTCAAAAAATAATATTCCCACTCACTTCTATTGTGCATTACTTATGATTGCTTTGTATAGCATTTTTTAACAATAGCAATGAGTTGTACTGCTGTCTGCTCATTCATGTGAATCTTTGTGTTCAGAGAAAAGGGATGAGAGCTAAAAGAAAAAGGTTACCTGTTCTAGACTGTGTAAAGGTTTTTGATATTCTGTTCTTGCAAAATATGGAAGGGGTTGGCCACAATTTTATGTATAACTTAGAGATGCTGAATGGGGGCCCTTTTAAAGCTGAATGGGACCAGTCAGGCAGCACCGCTGCCTGCTCCCCACAATGCTGTATCAATCAATTGGCGGACCACATAATGAAATGACATCTGGAGTTCTTTCTGATCAGTAATATGAAATTACTTGGCATTTCCTATGGCTGTATGTCATATAAATACAACATATACTTCTTGAACACCACCAGTATTGTATATTGTCCTTTTAACTAATATGAAATGAAGCACTATACATGGTTTATACATCATTACTGTATAAAAACTTATTGTGTTTTTCTTGGACTGACTTGAGTGGTGGCATGAAGTATTATAAGGATGTGCACATCGTATAAGTGGATGTCTGCCATATTTCATTTATGTGTGACATCATTACCCTAAAGACAGTGATAGCTAACCTTGGCACCCCAGATGTTTTGGTACTACATTTCCCATGATGCTCTTGCACTCAGTGCACGCAGTGTAGTTGATCATCAGTGTAGTTGAGCATCATGGGAAATGTAGTTTCAAAACATCTGGGGTGCTAAGGTTCGCCATCACTGGCCTAGGAGGGCCTACTGAAGTGTCAATTAATACACCTTTAGGAATTACAGATGTTACATCCTTACTTACGCAATACTGAAAGTTCATTTATGATGCATGCTGTTGTGATATGATTAGAATAGCCACACTGGGATCTATTATCACCATCTATCAATATATACAGTACTTGGTTGAAAGCTATATTATACCACACTGCTTGTTTAAAGCAGAACTGCAGGCATTTTTTTTTAAATCTGTCACATTAGGTATGTTTGTAATTTCTGTAACATTTGCAAATTCATTCATCCCAGATAGTGTAGCTCTTGCTAGACTTCTGGTGCTGGGATCCCAAAAGCATAATTTTTGCGACCTTATCTCTCCTGCCTTTGTGCTATACTGTACTGGGTAAACTGCTCTAGTACTTTCTTTGTATACTTTATATACAATGCTGACCGGTCATTGATGTACTGTACCCACTAGATAGGTACTTAACAAACATTGACTTTGCTTGCAATTGTCTGTGTTTAAGACTCAAAAGGAGCTTTAAGTATGATGTTGCATATTTGCTGTATTAAATATGCATTCATGCTATTGGTATGCTTCTCCATCACATCATTTGGTATTATCTATGGTAGGGGGTGGGAGAATTGAACCCCCTATATGGATATTTAGCATCCTTCTTTGCTGGTTTCTACTTCCTATAATATTGATTCTAAAGTGGCATACACCCCTTATGATGTAACTTATTCACACTGCAGTTTTTTGGGTTTTGTTGTTTTTTAATTCCTGCTTTAAAGGAATACCTCAAGTGAATCTGTTATATAAGGGAGTTTATCATTCATTATTTCACAATTGAACTCAGGTCTGTCCGTACAGGATTTTAGTATTCATCAGGCACTATCTCGGTGGATTATATTTGAAGCAATAAGTCTTGTTGAAGCACAGCTGGATTTATTCACACTCTAAATATACATGGTGGATAAAGATTGGGGGTTATCCTGAATCCAGGTTTCACCTGTATTTTTACATTCCGAAATTCTGATATGCTGGTGAAGTCACTTGAGAGGGATTTACAAAAGGTGCTGTGTGATCCTTGCTTTTCACTGTATGTATATTAGGTTGTACTGATGGACTCCAAACTTTTGACACAGACCATTTGTATGTAATTTGGTATTGTCATCCATATTTATGCAAATTACACTTACTGGGGGAAGGACAGCAAGCGATAGGACTAAAGTGGAACATTTATTGTTAACAAAATTACCATTGTCATTGTGGAAAACGTTTCTAAACAGCTAAATTTGAAATGCATATATATATATATATATATATATATATATATAAAATTCTAATGAATTTGTAATTTTGTTTATCCAGTCTTGTAATAAAGATGCCTCTACTACACAAGTCCTGGACCTCTCTGCAGTGCAGGCTATGCTGCAGTAAAGTAATACATCTTAGTTCAGGACCCACTTTCAGCCTGTAACTAGACAGTAAAGGAGCAGCAACAAAATGATAAGGTCATCCTTTCTCTCTTCTGTCTTGTAAGCATGTTCATTGTGTGACTGGTAGCATTGTACACTAGAGTGGAGCCTTGCTTAGCTTGGAGTACTGCTGCTTCTTCTCTCTTAGCTTAAAACTGGTCATACATAGATTGAAATTTGGCCAATCTTGCTGAATAGGCCAAAAATGTACCATGAGTGGCCCTATTGGTACCACCTGGATCAAAAAAAGTAATTTTTTCAATCAAATTTTGTTGAAAGAGCCAGGCAGAAATTTCTCAGCCAAACAGCACATGCATCCAATCAGATGCAGACAGAGTTTGAGTATTCTGCAGGTGTTGGCTTTCAGTATTCAATAGCCTGCAGTGCAGATTTGTCCACTCATACTGTTTGGTGTGGATGAGGAAATCAAGTGATTTCTTTTGTTCAGCAAGAATTCTTAACAATTTAGAGTTGCTGTGCCAAAGGTTACAGGAATCATATTAAAATGGTTCTAAACACTAACTTTTTCTTACCTTAAGGCATTCTCTGCATTAAGCTAAAACACCTTGCACTAACTATTCCAACAAGATGGTGTACAGTTTATTAGAGGTGTAGAGTGTAGACAGATATATTATTATAAGACCAGTGCTAGAATGGGGGTGATCCCATAGGGATTATACTGAGATGGGAGCAGACACATCACCCTAGTCCACTGGGGCCCCCCCCCGACCTAGGGGGGGAGGGGCAAGGGAACAGCCCTCAACCCTCGGTCAAGTCAAGTAGTATATAACCCTAAGAACGAGAAGGAGAGGGTAACCCCAATCTCTCTTGCCGAGAAGAGTGAGACTCCCAGTGAAGAATTCCACTAGGTAGACTCATCCCTAACCGGGGGTCAGCCACATGCGTCAATCCAACTCGACCATACTTTATCGTATTTTTTTGGACAGTTTCTACTCTTGTAGGTGATACGGTATAATGGTAGCACATTATTTATCATTTTTTGCCATGCTTCTCTAGTTGGGGCCTCCCTTTGTTTCCATTTAAGGAGTATTTCCCTTCTTGCATAGAATAACGAGTATGTTAGGCATAATTTAGTATAACGGTCCCCTTCTATATCTTCCAAATGACTCAACAGTAGGGTTAATGGGTCTGAGGTGTTGGTGTTTCAGTTGTGCCCCCCATTCTCCATGGAAGCTGTGCCTGAGCACAGGCAGCTCCTTCTCTCACACAGCACACAGCTCAGATTGATTGTCTTACAGAAAGCCTCTATCTGCAAACTGTGTAGCTGCCTTCTATGCTGCACAGCTTTTTTTTATCTGGAAACTTATAGCCAGCAGCTATAAAGTGTGAAGATAGAGGCTGTCTGTAAGAGAATCGATCTGTGCTGTGTGAGAGGAGGTGGGAGGAGGGGGAGAGCGGAATCCCCAGAGCTGACATTAATCAAACAGAGCAGAAGGAAAGGAGGTGGATCCCGACAAGATTGTAGGTATAAGAATCCAGAGATGACTGTAGCCCCTGCCATAAGTATTTACCTTGATTTTAACAGAAAGAGCTCACTTTTTTGAAGGGCGGAAAGGTTTTTATGTGGTAGCCGCTCTTGGGCAATAGGACGAAGCTAAAACAGGAAATCTATACTGTTCTTCTAATACTAGTTTTACATAAATATACATTTAACATTTTGTTTTTATATGTAACTTGAGTAACTGACATTGCCTTTTTGTAATAAACAGAAGCCTTTTCCAATGCCATTTCTGGCCCAGCCATCCCAAAGTGCTCTTCTCTCACTTACCCCCCATAGGGGGTTTCAAATCTTGTCAATTTATTTGAATTTTGATAATGATTTTCAAATTCCATCACTTCCTGTAGATCGGCTCTCTGCATTCACTTCCTCTTAGGTCATCTCCCAGAAGCCTTCACTTCCTTGTTGCGTCACAGAAGAGGGTGTGATAGGGTGTATTCACCACTGTGGACCACACCTCTCTCATTACAATACAACCTTCTATCCACTTCCTATACAATCTGATTGTACAATCTCCTTTAGATCTCCCATCAGCTATGTAGTACAAGGGTCTGCCTGATTTGATACAAATTGAATGGATTGTTCAAGTGGGGCCGCCTAGTCCATAGTTCTGGTAAATCTAAAGGAAATTGTACAGAGATTCTACATTTAGATTGCATAGTGTTTAGTCATCTTTATATCAGTACATAGAAGGGAGCGGACGTAGAAACTCAGTTGTCAGGCCTCTTTCACATCTCAATGTAGCGAAAACTCACATTCACACATGAGTTTGTTTTGAAACATTTCACTCATCCCACATAGGGCAGTCCATTCAATTGAATGGGCTGCCCTACACGCAACAATTGGACCAGAGAAGCTCCAGAACTTTTTTCGGAGCGTTTGCCGAACTTGGAGAGCCTTTAACATGTAATGATAACACAAGCACGATGCACATTTGCAGCGTTTCTGAAACGCATGGCAAACCACACATTTTTTGATGATGAATGGAACCTCAATGTTCTTGTGTAAACGCACCAATTTCACTTTTGGGCCCCATTCACACCTAGAGTAGTGGGAGCGAATGCTTTTTGGCTCATTTTTCCAGTGACACACATAGGGCAGCCCGTTGAGTTCAATATGCTGCGCTACACATGACAAAATAGCTCACGGGACATTTTGGTGTGGTGCGAGTTGCATGTTTTCTACTGCATTTGTCACCTATTTTTCAAGTGGCAAAATATGTATTTGCTTCTGTGTTTGATGTGCCAATTAATGACACTGAAAGCACAACTAGGTAATTTTATGTGTATAAATGTGGCCATACACTATACAATCTGATTGTACAATCTCTTTTAGATTTACCAAAACTATATAATAGGAGGATACACCATCTATCCAATCACTCTGTATCCAATCAGGCAGGCCCTTGCCCTACATCAGAGGTGTCCCATGGGCTGCATGCGGACCCAGGGAGTTTAGCATGCAGCCTGAGCCCATCTAAAGGGACACTTGTAAAGCCAGGCAAATGCACAGGTGGAGAAATGCCGGGGATGCAGTGAAAACTTAGTTGATGGGTGAAGGGTGTGTGTTAATGAGTTCAGCTGGTAAACTCTTTCCTGTGTTTTACTGGTTTCTCTGTCTCAAATCAATACTAGGGAGTCTATGCAGCTTTCTAAAATTTACAGCAAGGGCTACGGTAAGGCCTTGTTTTCAAAATCTAAGAAAGCTTGTATTTTTCTGCAACTGAGGTGCATTAATGGTATATTGGTACAAAGGGGAGCTGGATTTTAGAAAAAAAAGTGAACTTAGCCTTTAAGTGTATTCTATACATATATACCTTTTAGTCTGAATTTCTCAGTCTTGGCAAACAAATATGTTTCCAAGCGTTAGTTTTAAGTACAGGCGGTCCCCGGGTTACAAACAAGATAGGGTCTGTAGGTTTGTTCTTAAGTTGAATCTGTTTGTAAGTCTGTTTGTAACTAGGGGACCGCCTGTACTATGTTTAATATAAATACAGCTTGCCATTCACAGGAAGGATCTGAAAACATGAAACCCAGAGGCCTATGATTATAAATATTTCACATTAGAGAACCCATGTAGATCAATATCAGCAGTGATCTGTCTATAATAAGCTGCACATACAGAGGAAGAGACTTGAACGCAGCTGAATTATGAAGCATAAGCAGGAGTAACTGTCTGAAAAGTGTCGGCCTCATATTATATATGGAAGGAAGTAACGGGACTCATTTATCAAAGTGTGCAACAGAAAGATGGTGTTACCCAAAGGAACCAATCTGATTTATTTATTTTCAATGTCCCAGTGTAGATTAGACAAGGGACCTCACTAGCACTGCCAAAGAAATCTGGTTGACTACCATTGCTACCGTATAGCAATGGTAGTAAATAAAAATAATTAAAGGTTGATAGGAAGTAAACTTTTGATGAGAAAGAGATTGATCGAGGCAGATCTTCAAGAGAGGAAGGGAGATAGAAAGTTAGTAGAGATGCTCCTCCTTATTTAACCTGCAGCTAGGAACCTGCATATAGCTCCAGATGCCTGTTGCAGCATTACCAGACCTCTTAAATCCTGTGATTCTCTCCTATAGAAATGTAAACTTTCTAGGAAGAGTCAAAATGTGGACAGAAGAGCCACATGGGATTCTAAGTGTCTTTGGGTGCTGGAAGCATCCTTGGGTGCCTGAGTTGGGCTGCTCTAGACAGCTAATGTACTTTAAAGTGTTACTAAACCCAGGACCCTGCATTCACTATATCTGGTCTCCCACAGTATACAGAATTTGGAAATTAAAAAAGTTTTAGTAAATATAAACTGCTAAATACCTTTTCTCATCAGCAGTTAGAGCAGTCTTGTGACTTCTATCAGTGTCTGGTTAAAGCTTGTAGGAGGAGTTTTCATTCTCCCCTGATTGTCCTATGAGGCTGCAGGACCCCTGACCCTCTGTCTCTCTTGGCCCTGTGCTGATCACATGCCCCTACCCAAGAAAAAAAACTCTCTAGCAATACACACCAAACTGAGCATGTGCAGCTTGCCCCCAATGCTCTGTTCTAGATTGTTTGCAAACTGTGGGAAAAGGGGAGGATCAGAGAAGACAGGATCAATGCACAATGCAGAGGATTAACCCCTTAGGTTCCACAGTGAGCATAACAAGCATGCTTTACTGCATATACAGACTGATTTTACTGTTTTACGGTTTAGTAACAATTTAACTGCTCAAACAAAATTAAGTCAATAGCCTGAGTGCAGGGGTGTCTGAATCACAAGACTAGCAATTACAAAATCTTTTTGCGGGTAAATTAGATTACATATATTTGATTCAACTGTGTATATACTTTCTTTTCTTGGAGTTGAAAACTTTTAATAGTATTTACCTAGCGTGTTCCCTGGCTCTGTCACTAGACCATGTTTTTTTTGTGCCCATGTTTACTTGACACATATGTTTTTCCCCCTCCAAGTTCCCTTAAAACTTTAAAAAAGAGTGAAACAGTTAATAAATGCTTCCACACGGGCTGGGCAAATCCCTCTTAGAAGTTAGATGAAATGTGCAATCCCTTTACATTGGCCTTAATTTGTTAACACTGTAATAACACATGCTGTACAGAGACGGTGGTCATGTGACATCATGTTGGAGGATCCATTATGTTACAGTGTAAAACATATGTAGTGCTCATGGCTATATAAATATAAAACGGATTTATCCTAATATACATTGACTGCTACTTCTAAATTGAGCTGACAGATTCATGTCTATTACATTTATTTGTCCACCTTTGGGATATTTCTAAAGTACAGATGGGTTGTGCAGTAGCTAGCTGCAGTCAGAGAAATGATGGTGCGCATTATTCTTGGGGAAGATATTGTGTTAGAGTCAATAATGCCATTAGAAACGTAGCTTATTAAACATAATTATGTCACCCCACCAATGCCACCATAAGGTTGCATATTTCAGAAACAAACCTGTGCTTTTTGGAATGGAGCGGTAATCAGGAGCCTCCAAAAGCACAAAATAATGTGTAGTTCTGGAGTTACTACTGAAAGTGCAAGAGAGTGTCTGCCCAGACCATTGCCATGTACTGACTATACTGTCTCCCCTTCTCTTTATCAGGGACAGTAGGAACTTACAGGAATAAAAGCAGAGATAGTATCTCAACCCAAAAAAGGATAATATATCCCAGCTTAGTTTTATTTTTCATTTTACCGGGTAATCCTGTAAATAACATACTTCTTGTTCTAGGGTGGCTTCTTCTAATTAACAAAGGGAGTTTAGCATTGTTTACACTTTCAGTTCATCTGACATAAAGTACTCACACTGCATTTGTTAACAGGTATTTTCTGTATTTGCTGAAAATGTCCTTAGCCTGAAAAACGAATGCAGCCCTCACATCCAGGGACCAGTAAGCTGCAATGTAATACATTTTTGTTCTGGGTTTAAATATCCTTGAAGCTCAAGAATGTTTGTCAATTTCTTACAAACTGTGCCAAGCATCATGATGTATTGATTAGCCTTTAGGCCTTTATGCACAATATATGGTACAAGTTCACCAGTGTTAATTTTGGCAGCAAATTTCAATTTAGTTTTAGTCCTAGTCTTAGGACTAAAATGGCATTTTAGTTTTAGTCCCATTTTAGTATTCTGCAATTGTTTTAGTTTTAGTCGTATTTAGTCGACTAAATCTCCAGTACATTTTAGTCGACTAAAACTCATTTTAGTCATCCAAAATCTAATGGGTGTAATTAAATTGCAATGCATTAGTTAAATATTTCTCTACAATTTCCAAACTCATTATATACCGCTGGAGTGAAAAATCTAATGTTCTTATTTATGGTATTGAGGTATGATCATGCACTACAGACCGGTGTTAATTTTGAAGTCATATTTCAGTTTTGTTTTAGTCTTATGCTGCGTACACACGATCGGAAATGCCGCCAGCAAAACTCTGATGTGAGCTTTTTGTCGGAAAATGTGACCGTGTGTATGCTCCATCGGTCTTTTGCTGGCGGAATTCCAGCCAGCAAAAGATTGAGAGCATGTTCTCTATCTTTCGGTCAGGAAAAGTTCCTATCCAAAAATGCGTTTGTCTGTATGCAATTCGGACGCGCAAAAAATCACACATGCTCGGAAACAATTCGACACATGCTCGGAAGCATTGAACTTCATTTTCTCTGCTCATCGTAGTGTTGTATGTCACCCCGTTCTTGACGGACGAAAGTTCAGAGAACTTTTGTGTAACCGTGTGTATGCAAGGCAAGCTTGAGCGGAATTCCGTCGGAAAAACTATCCAAGTTTTTTCTGACGGAAATTCCAATCGTGTGTACGTGGCATTAGTCTTTTGACTAAAATGGCATTTTAGTTTTAATCCCATTTTAGTCTTTTGACTAAAATGCCATTTTAGTTTTAGTCGTTTTTTAGTCATCTCAGTTGTTTTAATTTTAGTCGTATTTTAGTCGACTAAAATAGTATTAATTTAGTCGACTAAAATGTTTTAGTCGTTTTAGTTGATGAAATTAACTCTGTGGTACACTAAAGTTTCTTAATAATGCAGAGGCCTTGTAGGGCTCTGGATCACGCTTTTCTTGTGGAACCTGAAAATTTGAATACTACATAGCATCCTCAACACTTTACTGACAAAACAGATGCTTCACCACAACAAACACTTGCAAAGGAGCTGCAGGGGAGAAAAGTCCTATTAAAGAAAGAAAACAACAATGTGCAGTAATCCATAGCAAGCTATCACAAATTATCTTAAAAGTAAAAAGAAATCCTCTTGTTTGATTGGGTTGTTTGCACACTGCTTTACCAAATATACTTGTAAATTAATGTTTTTCAAATATAACATTTTATGCTCCATGCCAGGAAAACATATATCGAAGTCCCCCTTTGAAGTCAACGGACCTTTATTCTACAGTCACATTTCTTTACACATTTTGACAGCTATGTCTATCAACTATTTGTATTCATAATTGTATCCCAAGACAGCAAAGTATTTTTCTTATTCTTCCCTCAAGGTACGCTACATAGTGGACTGTGGAGCTTGTTTGACCAGCAGTCAAACATGTAACTCTGATGTTTAACCAACTGTCAGTTTGACAAAAAGATCGTAGAGCTGTTTACCCCAAGATGTATAAATTGACAAGCCGTGCTGCAACTTCTCCGGCTGCCACAGCTAAAAATATGTGCAAAGCTTTGCACAGCTCAGATCCTTCTACATTTATTGTCTGATGAATTTGCAGCGATGTCCCAGCACCATCTTGGCATGTTTTATAGGAGGCTATGAGGATCAATCACGAGCATTTCACCCTATGACATTGAGGGCCGCAGAGGTAGAAAATATCAGCTAAATTATGGTAGCAGCGGCTCTGATTCACACAGCAATAATTCCCTTAAAGAGAGACGGTGACATCATAAAGCACAGATCTGTCCAAGGGGCACTGGATAAGTCAGTGTCACCGAAATCCTTTGGCGATGCAGGCAGCCTTCTCAAAGCACAATGCTTCATACACAAGGGAGTTGAATAGGTGTTGGCTGGTAGCCAAATCCAAAAATCAGACCATCTGTATTCCTTTCCTGATTGCATTGCGGATAGCACTCCTTGTCTCATTTGTAAGAGTGGACGACAGTCAAATGCCATAAAATCAGAACAGTTATTGACTGTGGACAGGCAGTCTGTTCCCAGGCCAAAGAGTGGCATAAATCTGACAGGAACGGTCCCCGAGAGGACAGATATGTCTACCCCTAGATGCAATAATCATCTTATCTATCATAAAAGAAAAGTTCAGCATTGATAATGAGTTATTAATTCCACCAGTGACATTTTCATGCTCACAATTGAAGTTCTTATTATTAATTTATTGAAGTAAAACCACAAAAATTATCTATCTAATGTAATTATGGCCTAATCTAGTGTGTTATTCATCAAGAAAAACAAAAAGATGTTTTGTATTCTTAAAGTAGGACCATTTTATCATTATGATGTTCTCAGTACAGTTTATTGGTTTATTTGCTAAGGCAGTACAGAGGTTCAAAGTACTGGAGCTCATGGAAGATTACTGAAGTCAGACAAGTAGATGGCAAGTATTAATTGGCTGCTATTGGTTACTGCACTTTGCACTCTGCACTTCGCACTTTGCTTGGTGTCTTATTAAATTAGGCTTTTGCCTAGAACAATCTTTCTCAACCTTTCCAACCATGGAACCCTGTAGAATTATGGACAATTTCGAGGTACCCCCTTCTAAAATGAAAAAAACTAAATTATTAGTTTTAAATATTGCAGCAGCATCCACACAAGTAGGACGCCCAACATTAGAGATGATTTATTCTTTCAAAGCAAGTATACTTTTACACACTGGTACTCACTGGTATTCCAGCATTTCTAACAGAGAGGGGTGAGGGGGTCAAACAAGCATGCTGTTCAGGTATCAGATGTCCTCCTGATCAATCAATGATGCCAGCAGTTGTTAGGATGCTGACAGCTGGCCTGCACAGTGCCCAAGATTGTAATTTTGCACAAAGAAAATCTGTGGCTTTGTGTAACAAAAAAGCAGGCTTGATTCGCCAGCTGCCTTGTACACAATTTTTTGGGGCAATTTGGGGCAGTTTTAGGCCTTATGGTATAGAATTGATTTGTGACCCTGAACCAGGATCGCTGCTCTGAGGAAAATAAATGGATACTCTTACCGGAACCAATGGATCTGGATGTCAGCGACACCAGATCAAACGAGCATGAACAGGAACGGTTTGAAGTGTCCTGAAAAGGTCAGCAAGGAGACTGGAACAGGCACCGGTGTCCTCGAGGGTCAGTGCTTCTCTGATACGATCACCGCACGAGAACCAGCCCTTGGGCCAATGATGGCCTGATGGACGAAGCAAGTGGGTTCATGATGGAAATATGTAAACAAGAAGAGGGCTCCAGATGGTGCAGATCAAAAACAAATCAGGTATTTATTTTCATAAAAACCAGCATACAATAAGGTAAAATTGTTATCACAGTTAAAAAAGACAATGTGGAGAGAAAGGAAGCAAATCCCTTCGCGTTTCGTCCTACTAGGACTTCTAGGGGCATGGCCGTAGGGCTTTGCTTTATGGCTCTCCACATTGCCTTTTTTAACGTAGGGCTTTGCTTCCTTGCTTACCACATTTTTTTAACTGTGATCACAATTTTACCTTATTGTATGCTGGTTTTTATGAAAATAAATACCTGATTTGCTTTTAATCTGCACCTTCTGGAGCCCTCTTCCTTTTTACATATTTCCATCATGAACCCACTTGCTTCGTCTATCTGGCCATCATTGGCTCAAGGGCTGATTTTCGTGCGGTGATCATATCGGAGAAGCACTGACCCTCGAGGACACCGGTGCCTGTTCCAGTCTCCTTGCTGACCTTTTCAGGACACTTCAAACCGTTCCTGTTTATGCCCATTTGATCTGGTGTCGCTGACATCCAGATCCATTGGTTCCGGTAAGAGTACCCATTTATTTTCCTCTGTGATATCTGTTGTTAACATTATACCTGATGTTCCTGACTCCTGTTACGAAGAGGATTTTTTCACATTTCACCATATTTTGTCTACACAGCTGTTTTACACAGTTTTCATTAGCGCTACATTTTCACTCACCTTTTACCTATGAATTTTAGTCACATTCGTATGTAGCTGCTTGTGTTTTCAGATTTTTTCAAAATAGTGCAATTTTCTTTGTGATTATACATTGTGCATACATATAATTGTCTACATCTATTCAACCAAGCTTTTGAAATTTTTTTCACGCTTGTGTCTCCTAATACAATTAATTTAGTTAATAAGATTAATCAATACTATTGGTTTAGTTTACCTTACATTGAAATGTTATCTTTACTGCCTACCCTAAGCCAACATGTCTCCACACTGCTTATATGTAGGGATGAGCCGAATTTAAGGTTGTGGTGGTCTGGGGGGCCCAGGATCTGGGAGCCCCCTTATTAAAGGGGGCTTCCAGCTTCCAATAGTCCCCCTACCCGCAGACCCCCACAACCACTGGGCAAGGGTTGTAGGGATGAGGCCCTTGTCCCCATCAACATGTAATTTTCTCTACCGGGGCATGGTATTAAGAGGCTGTGTAACCTAAATAACGGAAAATCAAATATCAAATACTTACCGCAATTTTCCTTTCCTGACTGGCTCCATGTCAGCACACACATGGGTATGGGCCCTGTCCACCCCCACAATGATAGGACGTTTAACTCATAAATTTTAGTACCTGAACCAGCACCACGTTCTGTAACTAGCACTCCGAACGGGCGGGCAGGTGTGCTGCTGACATGGAGCCAGTCAGGAAAGAAAAATTGCAGTAAGTACTTGATATTAAATTTTCCGTTTTCCTGACAGCTCCATTTCAGCACACACATGGGAAATAACTAGAGAATACAGGGTGGGTATTCATTAAAAGAACAATTTTAATGAACATGACACAGAGCCTATGACTCTGGGCCCAACTCCACCATAGTTAAGGCAGCAGGTTCAATACAATAGTGAGTAAGGAAGGTCTTGATGACCAAGTGGTCGCCTTGCAGGTATTTTCCATGGACACACCCTTTGCTGCTTTCCAGAATGTAGAAATACTGAAAGTAGCATGCTCCCTGATGTCATCAGGCAATGCCAACCCCTTCACTTATAGGCCAAGGTTATAGCTTTAACTATCCATGAAGTGGTTAGCCTGCTGAATGCTTTGAGCCCTCGCTTGATCCTGTTGGAAACAAAGGTGAACTGAAGACCCTAGGGAGGATGTGACCTCTATAGGAGTTTCAGGTTCTCCGGATGTGAAGAGGACCAAGTTGGCTATCTCAGACCGAGAAGAATGTCTGCAGAACTATTTCTTGGTTAGATGGGATACAGTAGGCACCTTTGGTATGCATCCTAGCAGTGGAATTAGGACCACTCTATCCGCATAAAAAGGTTGTGAATGGCTCCTTACAGGCCAGGGCTGCCACCTCTGACATACCTCCCAACTTTTTGAGATGGGAATGGGGGACACCTACCAGCAAAAGTATGTAAGCATAGGACCCCATGCCAAGCCCCCTTAATGGAGAATTAACCCCCCCAAAAAAGATCATTAAAACCTACAAGTCCTTTTTTTACCACTACTATTTCTTTATATTGGCTTTTGAAATTTGCAGATGCAGCAATTTATAAATTGGATGAAAGGTTTAGCACTGGGAGACACTTTTTAAAAGATAAATAGTGCATTTTATATACAACTATACATATATCATATCAGACCAACATGAGGGACAAATGAGGAGGAAAGAGGGACAGAGGGACATTGCTCCAAATCAGGGACAGTCCCTTGAAATCAGGGACGGTTGGGAGCTATGATCTCTGAGACTCTACTTGCGAAGCAGTTTGTGACAAAAAAGGCCGCTTATAAGGTTAGGCGCCAAAGGGACATATTTTGCAAGGACGTATCCGAAGCCAGAAAGCCCAGGACCACGGGTAGGTCCCTTATGGAAGCAAAGTTTTCTAGGAGGCTTTAACCTCAGGACCGCTTTGAAAAATTGAACAACAAGGCTATTGGCGGTCCACTGAATCCCTGTGAAGGCATAAAGAGCAGAAACATGACCCTTAAGAGTACTAAGACTTAGGCTCAGATCTATGCCTTTTTGGAGAAGGACCAAAATATTACTTATTTGGGGGGGAGGAAGGAGAGAAGCATTGGGTGGAAGCAAAGTCCTGGAACTTGATCCGCACTTATTGTAAGTTGCATTAGAGCTCCGTTTTCTACACTTTAGCAGGGTACCAATTACAGCATTTGAACAGTTTGCCTCTGCCTTCCAAAATCCAAGCCTGCACCTGCCGCTTCTGAGGAGATGGATAAAGCACTGGACCCTAAGACGGCAGACCCAATGATACTGGAATTGACATCAGTGGCTTCAAAGTCAGTAGCCACAGAAGAACCACAGACGTTTGGGCCAGTTGGGTATTACTGCCAGAACTGTGACTTTCCCCTCGATCAGTCTTCTGAGAAAGTTGAAGATTAGCGGTATTGGTGGAAAGGCATATGCAGTCTGAAAAGACCACGCTGCTACCTGTGGGAAAGGTAGACTGGTGTAAAAACATTGGCAGTTTGGCATTTGCTGGTGATGCAAATAGGTCCACCCCCAGCTGAAAAGCCCAACGTATCAACATTGACAGGTTTGTGGATTTAGGAACCACTTCCTCATTGTCTAACTGATGTCTTGACAAATAGACCGCCTTGAGAATGGAGGGACCTGGAATGTAGGCTGCCTGCAGATGGAGAAGAATTGACTGGGCATCCCTGAATTGTAACTTGAAAGGCGAAAAAGGGTTTGAAAGGCAGCTACCATCTCCAGGATGTTAGACACTATATTCTTCACCATGGCTATTGCAGCTACCATTGTTCCTACTACCTATTGGCACTGTTTTGGCTGCGAAAAAGTTGGCTATCAGTGCAGAACAAAATCTCTGATGAATCGCTAAAAACGTTGACATGATTCCATCTTGAAGTGTTCTTTCCTTATAGATTTGTTCCACCACGTTAGGTCTATAACAGGCCTCCATCCTCCTGATTTTTTCCAGGGACCAAAAATATTGGAGAACACACTCCTGAGAAGCGTTCTTGATGAGGCACTGGGATGATTGCTTCCTGGAACAGCAATGTGTTTATATAGGCGGGAAGAGTCCCCCTCTTCACGGAACAATTTTGGCATCTTCGTTGGAATGAACTTGGAGCGTGATATCTAGCGAAACAGACAAGGAGGAGGGTAATGAGAGAAAAAAGAAAAAAAAAAAGTAATATATACATATATATATATATATATATATATATATATATATATATATATATATATATATATATATTGAGCAACCGCCATACCTTCTTTGCATATGCTGGTCTTTTGGAGGGGTTTGCTCTTGATTTGGCATTCTATAATAAAAGTCACGTTAACATCATGCTAAATGCTAAGGCAAAACTCCTTCCAGGCATTCGGAAGCAATTACATACAATAAAATACATGCCCAGTACCAGGCTTGGGCAGCAGGTGGAAGGGCAGAACACCGCAATGTCCATGCAGAGAGCTTGAGAGAGAGCAAACAGCTGACCTGACATCTCCTCACCTTCTGTCTTAGGTGAACCTGTAGTCACGTGATTCAGCCTAGTCCAAGGCAATCCACATAGATCAGGAAGAAGTTTGTAGTGAAGCTGCCTGGCTGGAACGCAGGGTGTGCGTTCCAGCAACTCTAAAGCCGGGATCCTTGTTCCTTCTGCGATGAAAAAGCCAGGCCAACCCTCCACACAGCAAGGATTTACCCAGCCACATAACAAAGACCCCGAATACCAGCAGTGGGGTTCCCTCACCCTGCTCCATTTACAGTGCCTTGCAAAAGTATTCACCCCCTTGGCGTTTTTCGTGCTTTGTTGCCTCACAACCTTGAATTAACATGGATTGTTTGAGGATTTGCATCATTTAATTTACAGAACATTCCCACAACTTTGAAGATTTTTTTTTTTTATTGTGAAGCAAACAACAAATAGGACAAAATAACAGAAAAAGTCAATGTGCAACTATCCACCCCCCTAAAGTCAATACTTCGTAGAGCCACCTTTTGTGGCTATCACAGCTCCGAATCACTTTAGATAAGTTTCTATGAGCTTGCCACATCTTACCACTGGGATTTTTGCCCATTCCTGCTTGCAAAACTGCTCCAGCTCCTTCAAGTTGGATGGTTTGCGCTTGTGAACAGCAATATTTAAGTCTGACTACAGATTTTCTATTGGATTGAGGTCTGGGCTTTGACTAGACCATTTCAACACATTTACATGTTTCCCCTTAAACCACTCAAGTGTTGTTTTAGCTGTGTGTTTGGGGGTCATTGTCCTGCTGGAAGTTTAACCTCCATCCTAGCCTCAAATCACACACAGAGTGGTACAGGTTTTGCTCAAGAATATCCCTACATTTAGCACCATCCATCTTTCCCTCAACTCTGACCAGTTTCCCAGTCCCGCCTGCTGAAAAACATCCCCACAGCATGATGCTGCCACCACCATGTTTCACTGTGGGGATGGTGTTCTTTGGGTGATGTGATGTGTTGGGTTTGTGCCAGACAGCATTTTCTTAGATGGAGAAAAAGTTCAATTTTAGTCTCATCAGACCAGAGCACCTTCCGCCATACATTTTGGGAGTCTCCCACATGCCTTTTTGCAAACTCAAAACGTGCCATTTTGTTTTTTGCTTGAAGTAATGGCTTTCTTATGGCCACTCTGCCATAAAGCCCAACTCTATGGAACGTACAGCTTATTGTCGTCCTATGTACAGATACTCCAGTCTCTGCTGTGGAACTCTGCAGCTCCTCCAGGGTTACCTTTGGTCTCTGTGCTGCCTATTTGATTAATGCCCTCCTTGTCCGGTCCGTGAGTTTTGGTGTGCGGTCATCTCTTGGCAGGTTTGCTGTTGTGTCATGTTCTTTCCATTTGGTTATGATGGATTTGATGGTGCTCCTAGGGATCCTCAAAGATTTGGTAATTTTTTTAATAACCTAACCTTGACTTCTCAACAATATTGTCCCTTACTCGTTTGGAGATTTCTTTGGTCTTCTTGGCAGTGTTTGGTTAGTGGTGCCTCTTGCTTAGGTGTTGCAGCCTCTGGGGCCTTTCAAAAAGGTGTATATCTGTAATGACAGATCATGTGACCCTTAGATTGCACACAGGTGGACATCATTTCACTAATTATGTGACTTCTGAAGGTAATTGGTTGCACCAGAGCTTTTTATGGGCTTCATAACAAAGGGGGTAAATACATACGCACATGGCAATTATCAGTTTTTTATTTCGGAAAAATTGTTTTATGTATATATTTTTCTAATTTTACCTCACCAGCTTAGACTATTGTGTTCTGATCCATTACATATAATTCAGATTAAAAAAAACATTGAACTAAAGTCTGTAATGTAACAAAATAGGTAAAAAGCCAAAGGGGGTGAATACTTTTGCAAGGCAGTGTAGAAGCACTCAGTGGGGAGTGTATTCAGGCAGACTCGAATGGACAGCCAGGAATCTACCCCAGCAAAGTAGGCACTGATTGCTCCTGCTATCACTGTGAGGAGGAAAAAATAGGAACTCGGTGCTGGCTCAGTTGCTAAAATTTATGAGCTAAACGTCCTATCATTGTGGGGATGGGCGGGGCCCGTATCCATGTGTGTGCTGACATGGAGCTGTCAGGAAAGTATATTTCACTTACCTGCTGTTATAACTATTTTCCCTTCAAATTTGAATTTACTTGTCTGGACAGAATGCTCCTCCCATCTTAGCATCACTAAGCTGCTAGAAACTCAGATCACAATTGTGAACACGTTCAAGGTTATTTTTATCAGTAGTGAAGCTCCAAGTCGGCATATCATTCTAAATCAGTTTTAATTGTCAAATAATTCCAACAAGGTCAGAGAACAAGTGAGGGAGCTCAAGCCTGTAGACACATCTAAAAGAGGTGAGATTTTTTTCCCTCCCTACTTACTCCATTAAAAGTTCTTTCTGTACCTGTTTTGAAACATACCTAGTAGTAATTAGTCACATTCAGTTGAATTTGTTCTGCGGCGTTGAAGATAACTGAGAACCTTTACAAATTTTACAGTATATGTAATTATACTATCTACAGTATCCTTCCTTAAACTAAATCTCTCTAAAACCAAGCTGATAATATTCTCCCCCGCCCATTCTCCCCTCCATGACTATTGCATCAAGGTCAATAATGCAACCATCAATCCCTCCTCTCACGCCACTGTATTAGGTGTAATCCTAGATTCTGACCCGTCCTTTCATCCCCAAATCCAATAGTTGTCAAAAGCTTGTAGACTTCACCTCCATAAGATCTCTAAAATTCACCTCTTTTTAACTAATGAAACCACCAAGATACTCATTCACTGCCTTGTTATCTCTCAACTTGACTATTGCAACTCCCTTCCCATAGGCCTACCTTTCCATTGGCTAACCCCTCTTCAGTCTGTCATGAATGCTGCTGCCAGACTCATCTACCTGACCAACCAAGTGTCTGCCACCCCTCTCCACCAATCCCTACACTGGCTTCTGATCGCCCAGCAAATTAAATTCAAAATACCAACAACAACATACAAAGCCATTCACAACTCTGCCCTGAGCTACATCACCAATTTTGTCTCCAAATATTACCCAAACCGTTCTCTCCGCTCCTCTCAAGACCACCTGCTCTCAAGCTCCCTTGCCTCCTCCTCCCATGCTTGTCTCCAGGACTTCTCCAGAGCCTCTCCCATCCTCTGGAATTCTCTACCTCAATCTGTCTGGCTATCTCCCACTCTAGCTGCCTTTAGGCGATCCCTGAAAACTCATCTCTTCAGGGAAGCCTATCACACCTCCAACAAACAGTTTGCCACTTCCATCACCTCATCCCCCACAGTTACAAACTTTTGTACCACTTACCCCACCTTATTCAATCGTAATCTCTTATGAGAAGGGCCTCCTTAACCCTCCTGTGTTGTACCAGAAAACTTAAGCAGTATTCCTGTACTTTAGTTGTTGTAATTAACTACTTCCCACCCGGACAATGTACATAAACGGCCGGGTGGGCGCTCTCTCCTTCTGAGTGGACGTTCAGGAACGTCCCTCAGAAGGAGCGGGATTGCGCGCGCGCGTGCCCGTGCAGCGGCGCGATCCCGATGCGCTCGTGTCACCCAGACACGGCGCATCTCGGATCGGCAGGAGGGCTCTGTGATTGGCCCTCCTGATCACATGACAACCGTGTCCAATCACAGCCGTCATGTGATGTAAACACAGCCGGTTGCTAGGCGATCAGCTCTCCTCTCCTCACACGGAAGTTGTCGCTGAGGAGAGGAGAGGGGATCGCTGCAGCCGACTGATGATCAGTGAGTATGAGCTGTTTTACAGCTTTTTACTCACTGATCACCAACCTAGTGTCAACACACATGTCCCCACACAATGTAAAACACACACATGTGCCCACATAATGTAAAACACACATGTCCCCACACAATGTCCCCAAAATACATATCCCCAAAACACATGTCCTCAAATAATAAAAAAAGCTGTCCCCCACATATGTCCCACTAAAATCACATGTCCCAATGGTAATCTGCACACATATGTACGTGATCACCTGCGCACATCTGTACATGATCATTTGCGTACATATGTCCGTGATCACACAAACCAATTATTATACACTTAACAGGATTTTTTTTTATCAAAAACATGTAGCAGAATACATTTTGGCTTAAATTTATGACAAAATTCGATTTTATTGGATTTCTTTTAAAACAGAAAGAAGAAAATATTGTTTTTTTTCCAAATTCGCAAAAAAAAAAAAATATGGAGTCGTGAATAAATACCACCAAAAGAAAGCTCTATTTGTGCGAACAAAATGATAAAAATTTCATTTGGGTACAGCGTAGCATGACTGAGTAATTGTCATTAAAAGTGCGAGAGAGCTGAAAGCTGAAAAGGGGGCGAAAAGGGGGCGAAATTGCCCAGTATTGAGGTGGTTAATAAACAACTGACGGCATAAATGGTATTTGTTTACAAACCTTTTAAAATTATGATTTATGATGTGTCTGATTTATACCACTTAATTGTTTTATCCATGTCTTCATTATTAACATCTAGTTTATGGGCCTTGAAGACTAAAGATTAAAGCATGATCTGTAAGAGAATCCATCTAGAGAAAAGCAACCATCTAATGTCTTCCTAGTTCCTATTATTACAACTGACATCTTCAAATAGGCTTAAAATGAGTCCAGCTAGCGATTAAATGGTTACATTTAATGTGACACTTTAAAAATTACATGGTATGTGATGTACGATATAATCAAGATATTTACGCTGCGCAAGTAATTTCACAAAGTATTTCTGATACAAATCTGGATATTCTATGGTTCATGGATGGCTTGTGGTTTTTGTCTTTAAAGACTCACATGATTGATGGGTTCACATGTCATTGATAGAAGAACAGTACAACAGAGTTGTAGAAGGATGTCAGATAAAAGAGCTGCTGACTCCGTGATTAAGTCAGAAAGATGATTTGAACTATAGAAACTTGATAACACAAATAGAAAAAATATAGAAAAAAAACTTTTATTCATGCCTTGACCTTAACCCAACAATGAGTTTGTCTGTGCTTCTTGTATCTGTATGTCATTCCTATGGCTTTTATAATTATGACATGATTGAAACCTTTAAATACATCAAGGGGGTGAATAAGTGTCAGGGGGGCAGTTTTTTCAATATGAAACCAAAATCAAGAACACGGGGACATGACCTCAAACTAACTGGAGGAAAGTTCAAAACTAATTTTAGAATTTCCTACCCTAATCTGTCCCACTATCTCCAACTCAATCCACTTTTAGGTGTTTCCTGAAAACTTCAGAGAAGACTAGCCTGCCCGGTGGTGTATTTAGGTTTTGTGCTGCCCTAGGCCTGACTAAACTCATGCACCCCCTAATTTAAATACGGCCCACTCCTTCCTGTCAAAATTACGCCCCTTCCTGTTTAAGACACGCCCTATCATCTGTAAACCACACCCCTTCCTCTTTAGGCTCCACTTAGAACTCCGCCTCTCCCTCTCTGTACATTAACACACACAATCACGCACCATTCACTCCATACTTACATCAATCAATCCAGTTGTAGTTGGCTCCTGTCTGAATTGCCCCTACCATGTGTATGTATGAATGTGAGTTAGGGACCTTAGATTGTAAGCTCCTTGAGGGCAGGGACTGATGTGAATGTACAATGCAGGGCTCAAAATTTCAAGTCCTGAGCTACTAGCCAGGCCTTAAGAGTTACTCCCCACCACTTGGCCCACCCAACTTCTACCCTGCCCCATCCCACCCCTAAACACACCTCACACTTAAACATATCTCTTGAAATTACACTATTAAATGTTTTATGCAGAATTAAGTTCCAAAAATAAATATTAACAACAACTTTAACAATATCAACATAAAGCATATCAGTACCCATCAGTGCCGCCTACCAGTGCAGCCTCATCAGTGCCCATCAGTACAGTCTCATCAGGAGCCACCAGTGCAGCCTATCAGTGCCCATCAGTGCAGCATATCAGTGCAGCCCTATCAGTGCAGCCTCATCAGTGGCCATCAGTCCCGCCTCATCAGTAGCCATCAGTGCAGCCTCATCAGTGGTCATCAGTGCAGCCTTATCAGTGGCCATCAGTGCAGCCTTATCAGTGGCCATCAGTGCAGTATATCAGTGCAGCCCTATCAGTGCCGCTTAAGATTGTCGCCTCCGTGCCTAACAGTGCAGCCTTATCAGTGACCATTAATGCAGTCTCATCAGGGGCCACCAGTGTGGCCTCATCAGGGGCCACCAGTGCAGCCTATCAGTGCCGCCTCATCTGTGCCCATCAGTGCAGCCTTATCAGTGCCTATTAGTACAGTCCCATCAATGCAGCCTCATCGGTGCTGCCTTTACCAGTGCCCATCAGTGCTGCCTGCCAGTGCCCATCAGTGCAGCCTACCAGTGCCCATCAGTGCAGCCTACCAGTGCTCATCAGTGCAGCCTACCAGTGCTGCCTATCAGTGCTCATCAGTGCCGCCTATCAGTGCAGCATACCAGTGCCCATCAGTGCAGCCTACCAGTGCTCATCAGTTCAGCCTACCAGTGCCGCCTATCAGTGCCCATCAGTGCAGCCTATCAGTGCTCATCAGTGCAGCCTACCAGTGCTCATCAGTGCAGCCTACTGGTGCCACCTATCAGTGCCGCCTACCAGTGCTCATCAGTGCAGCCTACCATTAGACTTATGTATTAAGAGCTAGTAATGTTTACAAGGGGAGGATCCCTAGACATTATATGCATTTGCCTTTAAGATCCACTTTAACTTACCAGACACTGAGACTCGGTTCACACAGGGACGACTTGTCAGGTGACCTAGTCGCCTGACAAGTCGCCTCCCGTTCTGTACAATGGAACCGTTGCGTCGCTCCGACTTAGAAAAAGGTTCCTGTACGACTTTGGGGGCGACTTGGGGCGACTTGCATAGACTTCTATACAGAAGTCGTTTTGCAAGTCGCCGTGGAAGTCGTTTGCAGGTCGCCTCGCTGAGGCGACCTGCAAGTCGTGCCGCCCGTGTGTGAACCGGGTCTTACTCTAGCCTCTGAACCTTTAAAAAGTGTAGCAATAGACTTTTGTGATCTTTCATTTTCTTGTGGTTGATTTTTCTTTGTTTGACCTACTAACATTGTTATCTGCAGATACACAGTGCAATTGTACGTACTATTGTGTGTTCTGACTATATAGTATACAGTTTATGTTTTTTATTATACACATTTACAAAGCTTCTAATATCTTAAAATATATCTGATCATTTAAAAAAAGTATAATTTGCACCCAGAGAATTGTCCAGACTAAAATGAAACCTCGCAATGTTTTAATACCAGATTTTGTGTTTATTTCATCTTTTTTAGGGTTCAAAAATGTCAGTGACTGTATCAAAATAAGGGCAGTTGTATATTTAATGCATGAGAGTTAGCTACTAGCTTTTTCCAATAAATGTTGCAATAAAAAGTATATTTTATTTACGTGTTAGGCATGAAGAGGATTAAAAGTACAGGCTGATCTGCTTCTGAAGTTTATAGAAAAACCATGGCTGTTCTTTTGTTTTACCAAATAAAAATATCAAGGTTGGAAACTGTGAACATTGTAGTGGGTGAGCGGTCTGGCCCATTCATCACCATGCCTTGCACAGTGCCTTTGTAATTAAGTCATGGCCCTTTCCGAGCCTAGGGATTTATTTATAATACCTATGTAGCACTGTTTTGACTAATTTTCAAGATATGACTAAATCCTGGCCTTCAGCTCCCTAGCAAATATATTGTAAACATCCCAAATCCACTTATTGGCAATATATCTTCTAGGCAAATTTCCCTCAGGGTACAGTTTTTGTCACTGGATGCTTAGAATGATGGGTGCAGTGAGTTTAGATTTTAAAAGATTGTATTACGCTATTTCTAGAAGATATTGGAAACTGGGTGGAGGAAACATTGGATACCTGTGGATTCTACCTAAAACATAGTCCTTTTCCTTCTGCATGTCTTTCTATCCTTCTGGGTCCTTCTCTCACAGGGCTATGAAGGCTAATCTTCCTTTCCTAAACGTTAAAGTGGCTTCTTGACAACTCAGCTTAAAGTAGTATCTCAGAATCTAAGTTCAAAGCAGGATAGCAATGAAAGACTTCTGCATTGCTTTCTAGCTCACCACTCAACATCTCCATATGTGGGAAAATCAAAGCCGGCTTGCTCTAGTTGCAACAGTAGCACTCAATGGCAGTCAGTATCTTAAAGGTTTCTTCCCAGAGCAGTAGATCCTTGCAGCAAATATCCCTAGATCCCTAGACCCTAAGACCTAAGGACAAGAGACAAATGTCAGTCTTGCCAGGCAAAAACCCTGAAGGAAACACCAAGTGCCAGGGAGTCCCCCAGATTTTTATTGTTTCCTACAGCATGTACCAGCAGGTCCCTTAAGCCTGCTGATTGGCCAGATATTAAACATCCTTAACACAGAATGTTACCTCTAGCAGACGTCATGCTTACAAAAACACTAGGTAACACACAGCTAAGCTGACAGATCACAAAAAATATAAAAAACAGAATTTGAGAAAATATTACATCTCTTCATTTATGTATGTATAATTCTAATCTGCAGGGCTAATTTCTTAGAAAAAGCCCAGTGCTCTCCCTGTCCCCAGACACTAAGACCTGCAGTTAAAGTTGTTATACTAACTTAACCTCTCTCTAGGAGGTCTGGCAGCAGGTTCCATCTCTAGATCCAAGTGCATGTTGACCATTCAGGAAGTTTTTTTAATACTAATGAGTTACTGATCAAACTAATTAGGCAAAGCCAGCCAATCGGTTTCACTGTATGAACAAATTTCTTTAAAGTTTACCTATAGCCAAAACATTTTTTGTTTTTACTTTTGGATAGAATGGGATATAGTCAGATTTTTTTAGCTGTTTGTAAGATTTTCCTTTGTATACTTCCAACAAAAGAGTGAAGGGAAATCTCGCCAAAGTGAGGGGAAATCCTTTCTTATAGAGATGTCATCAAAACTGGTGTTCCCATTGGACAGTTTGACCTTTATTCCTGTTTTAGTGAAAATTGTAACATTTTGGATTTCCCCTCTCGTGATAATGGTCACCAGTACAAACTGAAGGATTATTTTTTTTCCGAGTGCTGGCGCAGACAGCAATAAAAACCTGACAAGATTTCTAAACTCTTGCTTATTCTGGATTTAGCTGGTGTTAAAGTGGTTCTAAAGACAGAAGGTTTTCTATCTTAATGCATTCTATGCATTAAAGTGGATGTAAACCCGAATTTTTTTTTTTGATGTCATAATGTAGAGTATAAGATTTCCTATCATTTGAGCCCAGTCTTGCCACAAAGAGTTAATCCAGCAATCTTCTTTTATTGTTCAGTGAGATAAAACTTGACAAACAGAGAAAAACGTCAAATCCTCCCCCTTGCTGTGAGTGACAGGTGATTTACATATCTCATGCACTAGCCTAAGACATGCATTATTAAACTGGAAAAAACACATGAATTTTTTAATTCCCACCCCCACTCCTTTCTTCAGCAGCTCTGCAAGGATTGGCTGTTCCACACCTCAGCATGATTTGGCATGCTGAAGTCATGTGGTTACTTTCCTGCTTTCCTGTCTTTTCACTGGATGTTAGAGTTTGCAGCAGCAGTTCAGTGTAAGAAATACACAGGAGAAAATGAATATTGACAAGGGGAGTGTAGAGGTGGGCGGGGAGTCTACTGACATCACGACTCCACCCACCGAGCTCCAGACAACAGACCCGCCCACAGAATCTGCAGTTTTTCGGGTCTAATAACAGACAGAGGGGAGACATTTGACAGGTAAAGATACATGCAGGAGGCATGTATATCCTTATAGATAACCCCTATGGTAGTAGTTTAGAAAGGATGACATTGGGTTTACAACCACTTTAAGATTAAAAAACCTTCTGTGTGCAGCAGTCCCCCTCAGCACCCCTAATACTTACCGGAGCCCCATCTCGTTCCAGCAATGTTGCACGAGAGTCTCAGCTGTCCAGGACTCTTCCTCACTATTGGCTGAGACAGCAGCGGGGTTCCTGCTGCTGTCAATCAATGTCAGTAAGCCTATAAGGAGAGAGAGGGGGCAGGGCCAAACCACAGCTCTGTGTCTGAATGGACACACAGAGCAGCAGCTAGGCTGGGGTTCCCCCATAGCAAGCTGCCTACTGTGGGGCCACTCAGCAGGGGGAAGGGGCCAGGAGTGCCAGAGAGGGTCCGGAGAAGAGGCACATCTGGGCTGCTCTGTGCAAAACCTTTACACAGAGCATCTAAGTATAACATGTTTGTTATTTTTAACTGAACAAAAACAAGCCTTTAGTTTCACTTTAAACTTTAGGGTGTTTCAACATATATTAAAAAGCAGTTTTCTTTAACTTTAACACCTTAGATTTTCTGGGAACATGATCCATTCCTCAAATGTAACTGTAGACAGGGTTATCTTTTCAAAGAAAACCTAACGCAGTGCAGGTAAGACAGAGGAACTTTAGAATTACTTTTCTGGTAATTTTGTTCATACATTGGAGACTGGAGGGAGAGGGATGATTCGTTTAAAACAACGTTTCTTAAAGTGACATTAGACCCTCCTTTTTAAGCCCTTTCAGCAGCAGATTTAATCATTTAGCGCTCATTTACACTTGTGGATGGGGGGAGGGAAAAACATGTAGTTGAGACTGCCCCCAACCGTCACCCCTTAACCACTTCACGCCCACCGTATAGTAAAATGATGTGCTCTCGTTTTGGGACGACGTCATATGACGGCGCCCCAGAATACCTGCTCTCGTGTGCCAGCGGGGGCCCCAGCGCAGCGATCGCAGCCGTGTTCCTAGGACACGATGTGACCCTGATCTCAGTAAAGAGCCGATGACGGAGCTCTTTACCCATGTGATCGGTTGTGTCCAATCACAGCCGGTCACATATAAACAAGGAAGTGATGTTTATCGGAAGTGCCGTTTAAGTGCCCTTCAGTGCCACCTTATCAGTGCCCATAAGTGCCACATATTCAGTGCCCTTAAGTGCCGACTTATCTGTGCCCAAAAGTGCCACCTCAGCAGTGCCCATCAGTGCCACTTAATGCCCTAATCAGTGCCACTTTATCAGTACCCATAAGTGCCACTTAATCAGTGCAACCTAATCAGTGCCCTTCAGTGCCACCTTATCAGTGCCCATAAGTGCCACCTAATCAGTGCACTTCAGTGCCGCCTTATCAGTCCCCATAAGTGCCAGCTCATCAGTGCCACCTAATCAGTGCCGCCTTATCAATGCCACCTAATCAGTGCCCTTCAGTGCCACCTCATCAGTGCCCATTAGTGCCACCTTATCAGTGCCCATAAGTGCCACCTAATCAGTGCCCTTCAGTGCTGCCTTATCAGTGCCCTTCAGTGCCGCCTTATCAGTGCCCATAAGTGCCACCTCATCAGTGCCCATCAGTGCCACCTAATCAGTGCCCTTCAGTGCCGCCTTATCAGTGCCACCTCATCAATGCCCATCAGTGCCGCCTTATCAGTGCCCATAAGTGCCACCTAATCAGTGCCCTTCAGTGCTGCCTTATCAGTGCATATAAGTTCCACCTAATCAGTGCCCTTCAGTGCCACCTTATCAGTGCCCATAAGTGCAGCTTATTAGTGACCATCAGTGTGGTCTTATCAGTGTACATCAGTGAAGGAGAAAAATTACTTACTTACAAAATTTACTGACAGAAGCTAAGAAAAACTGTTTTTTTTTTTTTAATTTTCAGTCTTTTTTCTTTTTTTTGTTGTTGTAAAAAATAAAAAAAACAGTGATTAAATACCACCGAAATAAATGTGAGAGCACTGAAAGCTGAAAATTGGCCTGGGCAGGAAGGGAGTAAAAGTGCGCAGTAGGCAAGTGGTTAATATTGGTTGAAAACCCTCACATATAACTAGGGTGACTGGTCCCAGGTGATACATAGGCAAGAAACAAATGTTCCTATGTAAGTTGCCCCTGTTTATTTGCAGCCAATAATCTATCCTCTACATACATTAAAAATGCAGAATTTACACATGATCTCGCAGCTCTGAAAAGCATGGGGGAAGTGAAGTTACACTCTGCAGATCTCAGTGAGGAGAACTCTGAGCCCTGATTGGAGGGAAGGGACATATCCCCCTCCACAAAGTACACAGAGAACATAGGCCATATGCTAGAGGAGGAGGATAAAGAATGGTATCAATTTTTCAATAGTGATGGTATTGACTTGTTAATGTTTTTGATCCTGAGGAAAAGGAAGAAATTACGGTCTCTGGACCCTCAGATTAATACAACTAAAGATAAATTGACTATATTTAAAGATAGGATTTTGGAAAAACAAGAAAAAAGCTAGCAGATCCTCATTTGCACTGGCAAGGGAGAGTATAGGAATATATACAAGCATGAATTGTGAATTAATGGCTTGATCACTGTCAGAAAATGATGAGAACCTTTTGCTATAAACAAGAAAATCTCATCACAATGAATCTGTATTGAGTGTATAAACAATTCCCTTTACATTTGGCTAGGGTGAACAAAACATTAAAAAAATCAGCTAACTTTCTACCAAAAGTTATATCAGTTTCTTTATTCTGTATTCTTCCCTATCATTTCTGAATGTAAATGCCTCCTTTCCTCAGAAACTCAGCTCGCGGCCTTTACTTTGTGGCCCCACCTCAAGAGAAACTTCAGCTTTGGCTTGCTGGAGGTCTGCAGGAGGCATGGGATGCTTTACAGAGCCCAGGTGGGAACATGCCCTTTAAAGGTTGCGTGCTATTGATCTGCCAGAAGGACCAAGGCAAATAGAGAAAGCTAGAGGCCCTTATTGATTGCCGTCAGCCAAGCATTCATCATACAGACTGCACAACATGCATCGTGAAAGTGCAGGCCAGTTGTGCCATCATTAAAGCAAAGGGTGTGGGGAGAAAGAGCTGTAGGGCTGACTTTGCTTTAGATACATCCTCTGTACATATCAGACATTTATTACAGAATAGTGTAATATAGACTGTAAAAAAAAAGAGCATACTACAGAACAGTGTGAGGAGTAATGCAGAGCAGCACAGCAGTATCAGGTGAATAACATTTAATTACACATGTGGTAGCCCGTGACTACAAAGGGTGTTCAATGCATGTTAACATGTTGCGGCCCTCACAAAACCTATGTGTGTTGGCACAAAGGGTTGGGATATACGGCTCACGCACCACACACATATGAGTCATTGGGTGGCCAATGTTTCTGTCCTGAGAGCGTGCTTACTGTAGTCAAAGACAGCTCTCGCCCTCCACTAACAATCGGTAGCTGGCATAACTTGTAACCCCAGCAGTGGAAAGCCCCAGCCTCAGTCTGTATTACAACAAACCCCCCCTCCCCAAACTGCAGACACAGACAGGCCAGACTGACATGTACTTACATAGTTGGATATAATTTATATCACTGTGGTTTTTCTCCATTCTTCATGCATATCACACTAGATGCTAAAGTATAAATGGCTTGATGGGAAGCACAGCACATCAGTACTTCGCTCCGCTGTCTGCAGTACCAGTTTATGGACAGAAGGGGGCATCTGTCTGAGATGGGATGAGGAGGCAGTATGCTGACAGGGAAGGTGGGGGTAGTGTGCTGCAAACACAAATCAAGCCTCGCTCACCCACCACATGGCCCGGCCCCCAACAGGCCACAGACCAGGCGGTTAGGGACCTCTGATCTAGAAGATGCCCATACAAGCATAAAGATAACATGCAAACTCCATGCAGACAGAAGACTATAGGATCATTTCACAAAGCTAACACACCAGGATAAGGATATCTACTTTTAAAAAGTGACAATTTCAGAGCATTTTGAAAGTTACAGCCAGATGAAAAAAATAAAGGCTCATATTGTTATGTTATTATTATTATTATACAGGATTTATATAGCGCCGACAGTTTACGTAGCGCTTTACAACATTACGGGCAGACAGTACAATTACAATACAATTCAATACAGGAGGAATCAGAGGGCCCTGCTCGTTAGAACTTACAATCTAGGAGGGAGGGTCAAGTTATACAAGAGGGTAACAGCTGTGGGGGATGAGCTAATGGAGAAAATAGTGCAGTTGTTAGATGGAGGCAGGATAGGCTTCTCTGAAGAGGAAAGTTTTCAGGGATCGCCTAAAGGTGGATAAATTTGGAGACAGTCTGACAGATTGGGGTAGGGAATTCCAGGGGTTGGGCGAGGCTCGGGAGAAGTCCTGGAGGCGGATATTGGAGGAGGTGATGAAGGAGCTAGAGAGCAGGAGGTCCTGGGAGGAACGGAGAGGGCGATTAGGTTGGTATTTTGAGACTAGGCTAGTGATGTAGCTGGGGGCAGAGTTGTGGATGGCTTTGTAACTTATTGTTAGTATTTTGAATTTAATTTTTTGGGTGAGTGGCAGCCAATGGAGGGATTGGCAGAGAGGGGTAGCAGACACTGAGTGGTTTGTAAGGTGGATGAGTCTGGCAGCAGCATTCATGATGGACTGAGGGGGGATAGTCTATTTAAAGGTAAGCCAATGAGGAGGGAGTTGCAGTAGTCGAGGCAAGAGATAACCAGGGAGTGAATCGGGAGCTTTGTGGTTTCATTGGTTAGAAAGGGACGTAGTTTAGAGATGTTGCGGAGGTTGAGTTGGCAAGCTTTGGAAAGTGATTGGATGTGGGGCCAAAAGGAGAGTTCAGAATCCAGGATATCACCTAGCACCCTGACATGTGGGGATGGGTGGATGGTTGTGCCATTGCTCTTGACAGACAAGGCAGCTGAAAGGTACAGAAGTAGGAGTACAGAATAGTGTCCGTTGGTTTTTGCAGTTAGTAGGTTGTTTGTGAGTTTTAGAAGAGCAGTTTCTGTGGAGTGTTGAGGGCGAAATCCAGATTGAAGGGGATCAAGAAGGTTGTTCTTAATGAGGTGGTCACTCAGTTGGTTGTAAACCAGGCATTATGTTAAAGCTTTGTGATGTGAACCGTACATGTTAGCTTTTAATTTTTTTACCTGTTATTGGGGATGAGCTTCGAGTTCGAGTCAAACTCATGTTCGACTCGAACATTGGCTGTTCGCAAGTTCGCCGAACAGCGAACAATTTGGGGTGTTCGCGGCAAATTCGAATCCCGCGGAACACCCTTTAAAAGTCTATGGGAGAAATCAAAAGTGCTAATTTTAAAGGCTTATATGCAAGTTATTGTCATAAAAAGTGTTTGGGGACTTGGGTCCTGCCCCAGGGGACATGGATCAATGCAAAAAAAAGTTTTAAAAACAGCCGTTTTTTCAGGAGCAGTGATTTTAATAATGCTTAAAGTCAAACAATAAAAGTGTAATATCCCTTTAAATTTCGTAGCTGGGGGGTGTCTATAGTGTGCCTGTAAAGGGGCGCATGTTTCCTGTGTTTAGAACAGTCTGACAGCAAAATGACATTTTGAAGGAAAAAACCCATTTAAAACTACTCGCGGCTATTGCATTGCCGGTCCGACAATACACATAGAAGTTCATTGATAAAAACGGCATGGGAATTCCCCACAGGGAAACCCCTGAACCAAAATTAAAACAAAAAAATTACGTGGGGGTCCCCCTAAATTCCATACCAGGCCCTTCAGGTCTGGTATGGATATTAAGGGGAACCCTGGCCAAAATTTAAAAAAAAAATGATGTGGGGGTCCCCCTAAATTCCATACCAGACCCTTCAGGTCTGGTGTGGATTTTAAGGGGAACCCCGCACCAAAAAAAAAAAAAAACGGCGTGGGGTCCCCCCAAAAATCCATACCAGACCCTTATCCGAGCATGCAACCTGGCAGGCCGCAGGAAAAGAGGGGGGGACGAGAGTGCGCCCCCCCCTCCTGAACCGTACCAGGCCACATGCCCTCAACATTGGGAGGGTGCTTTGGGGTAGCCCCCCAAAACACCTTGTCCCCATGTTGATGAGGACAAGGGCCTCATCCCGACAACCTTGGCCGGTGGTTGTGGGGGTCTGCGGGCGGGGGGCTTATCGGAATCTGGAAGCCCCCTTTAACAAGGGGACCCCCAGATCCCGGCCCCCCCCTGTGTGAAATGGTAAGGGGGTATTTACCCCTACCATTTCACTAAAAAACTGTCAAAAATGTTAAAAATGACAAGAGACAGTTTTTGACAATGCCTTTATGTAAATGCTTCTTCTTTCTTCTATCCTCCTTCATCTTCTTCTTCTTCTGGTTCTTCTGGTTCTTCCTCCGGCGTTCTCGTCCACCATCTCCTCCGCGGCATCTTCTATCTTCTTCTCCTCGGGCCGCTCCGCACCCATGGCATGGGGGGAGGCTCCCACTCTTCTCTTCATCTTCTTCATCTTCTTCTCTTCTTCTTTTCTTCTCTTCTTCTCTTCTTCATTTTCTTCTCCGGGCCGCTCCGCATCCATGCTGGCATGGAGGGAGGCTCCCGCTGTGTGACGGCGTCTCCTCGTCTGACGGTTCTTAAATAACAGGGGGCGGGGCCACCGGTGACCCCACCCCCTCTGATGCATGGGACATGACGGGACTTCCCTGTGGCATTCCCCGTGACGTCACAGGGAAGTCCCGTCAAGTCACCGTGCGTCAGAGGGGGCGGGGTCACCGGGTGGCCCCGCCCCCCGTTATTTAAGAACCGTCAGACAAGGAGACGCCATCACACAGCGGGAGCCTCCCTCCATGCCAGCATGGGTGCAGAGCGGCCCGGAGAAGAAAATGAAGAGAAGAAGAGAAGAAAAGAAGAAGAGAAGAAGATGAAGAAGATGAAGAGAAGAGCGGGAGCCTCCCCCCATGCCATGGGTGCGGAGCGGCCCGAGGAGAAGAAGATAGAAGACGCCGTGGAGGAGATGCTGGACAAGAACGCCGGAGGAAGAACCAGAAGAGCCAGAAGAACCAGAAGAAGAAGATGAAGGAAGATAGAAGAAAGAAGAAGCATTTAAATAAAGGAATTGTCAAAAACTGTCTCTTGTCATTTTTAACATTTTTGACAGTTTTTTAGTGAAATGGTAGGGGTAAGTACCCCCTTACCATTTCACACAGGGGGGGGCCAGGATCTGGGGGTCCCCTTGTTAAAGGGGGCTTCCAGATTCTGATAAGCCCCCCGCCCGCAGACCCCCACAACCACCGGCCAGGGTTGTGGGGATGAGGCCCTTGTCCTCATCAACATGGGGACAAGGTGTTTTGGGGGGCTACCCCAAAGCACCCTCCCAATGTTGAGGGCATGTGGCCTGGTACGGTTCAGGAGGGGGGGCGCACTCTCGTCCCCCCCTCTTTTCCTGCGGCCTGCCAGGTTGCGTGCTCGGATAAGGGTCTGGTATGGATTTTTGGGGGGACCCCACGCCGTTTTTTTTTTTTTTTGGCGCGGGGTTCCCTTTAAAATCCACACCAGACCTGAAGGGTCTGGTATGGAATTTAGGGGGACCCCCACGTCATTTTTTTTTTACATTTTGGCCAGGGTTCCCCTTATTATCCATACCAGACCTGAAGGGCCTGGTATGGAATTTAGGGGGACCCCCACGTCATTTTTTTGTTTTAATTTTGGTTCGGGGTTCCCCTGTGGGGAATTCCCATGCCGTTTTTATCAATGAACTTCTATGTGTATTGTCGGACCGGCAATGCAATAGCCGCGAGTAGTTTTAAATGGGTTTTTTCCTTCGAAATGTCATTTTGCTGTCAGACTGTTCTAAACACAGGAAACATGCGCCTCTTTACAGGCATACTATAGACACCCACCAGGTACGAAATTTAAAGGAATATTACACTTTTATTGTTTGACTTTAAGCATTATTAAAATCACTGCTCCCGAAAAAACGGCCGTTTTTAAAACTTTTTTTTGCATTGATCCATGTCCCCTGGGGCAGGACCCAGGTCCCCAAACACTTTTTATGACAATAACTTGCATATAAGCCTTTAAAATTAGCACTTTTGATTATTCATGTTCGTGTCCCATAGCGTGTTCGAACGAACTTTTTTCCTGTTCGCATGTTCTGGTGCGAACCGAACAGGGGGGTGTTCGGCTCATCCCTACCTGTTATATAACTTGGCTTGTTGCGAACCAATTAATTTAGCAACTAACAATTCTAACAAAAGCTCATTTCTTTTGGTTTCTTTGGTTCATTGCAGTCCTGGAAATCTGCATCTGCTTTACTATTAATGTCCCTAAACATTGGATTCCTGCAGCTAGATGCGCCAAATGCATCTAGATGCGCCAAATGCATCTAGATGCGCGACCGGTGTGTGTATGTGAGATGTGCAACTGCTGTGTGCTTGGTGTGTAATTGGAAGATGCACTTGAACAAATAATTCAAATTATAGGAAATCAAACAGGCTCTTGCACTAAATCAAATTTTTTTAAGATCTAACTGATTGCAGCGTATGGTTAATTTTAAAGATCAAGATCTGAAAATATTAATTTATTCTGTTTAGAAACACTTCTCTGTTCTTTGTAATGTATTGAAAGATTTGGGTAAAAATAGAAAAAAAACACATTTCAAAGATATATTAGAAGTGATAGGATTGTATTGGGCGTGTGCTATTATCAATGAGAAAACCGCAGTTACCCTAGCACCAGTTGCAGTTTACATATTTATTATTGTTTTGCGCTTCAAAGTGGACCGGTTCGCAGGTTCGGTTAATGACTTTTCCAGTGCACCTTTTAAAGTATGAACTAGCACAACGCATTCTTCTTAGTGAATCAGCCCCTATAACTACTATACATTTGTTTTATGACACTTATCTTTAAGTGCTTATTCTGTTCTCTGTGCACGCGGTCATAGAATTTACAGCTGCATATGAAGCGGTGTAGCCTAAAATTCTATACCTATGGCTGTGAAAAGAATAAAAACAATACATGTTTTGAACAACACAGTAAATGCCAAATAGAGTCACCAGAGTAGAAAGCTGATCAGCGCATATCTTGCACAAACTGAATCCAGTAGGGCACTGTGAATCCAGCAGTCTCGCTCTCCAATGTGCAATAGAATACAATGAGTTGGGGAATTAAATCGCATCAGTAGAGTGGAAAATTCAGCATGAAATGCAGCAGTTTGCATGGTTTATGGAGGTTACCAGTTGGCTTCGTTGTTCTTTAGAATTGAATCACACTGATTTTCCCTATCTGAAGTTCAAACACTCATACACAATGTTTCCAGCTGAAAACAGAAAGGAGCTTTTATTTTCTGCCAGAAAATGTATTAATCTTACATTTTCAAAGCTTTCTCTGTTGTGCACATCTACCTGATCCTGGCTACAAATAACTGACTTCCAGCCAAAAGGTTCTCTCTTTGGATAAGGAAGTAAGGAAGGATTAGAACCTTTGTCAGAGCTTTATTGCTGTGTTCCTCATTGGGATGGGGGAGAAATTTTCTGATCACTTTTTGTTCCAGGCATGCTGGTCACAAACTAGAAAGTGAAAGGAATTCATATAGTACCCATACACCAATTAAAACACCTTTTCCTGAATTATGTCACTCTTCTAGGGCTCTGCTAATAGTATTAGTGATCATAAGAATAATAATTAGGGATGCACCAATACCATTTTTTTTTTTTTGTATGAGTACGAGTCCCGAAACTTTATTTTTATTACTCGCGGATACCAATTACTGATACCTATTACAATATACCTATATGCAAGGCATATCTCAGTTCTGAGAAGAAAGAAGGAATAGATTCTGTGTTCTTGCAAAGTCAATCAGTCAGTTAGTATCAGAATGTCCGCCGCAATATCACAATCCCGCTGTAAGTCGCATCCCCACATGCCAAGGTTCTAGGTGTAGTCCTGGACTCTGAACTTTCCTTTAAGCACCACGTCCAATCACTGTCCAAATCCTGCCGCCTCAACCTCAACATCTCCAAAATATGCCACTTTCTAACCATCGACACAACAAAGCTCTTAATTCACTCGCTGGTCATCTCTCGCCTTGACTACTGCAACTCCCTCCTCATTGGCTTACCTCTTCATAGTCTATCACCTCTTCAATCCATCATGAATGCTGCTGCCAGACTCATCCACCTTACCAATCGCTCTGTCTCTGCTACCCATCTCTGTCAATCCCTCCACTGGCTTCCGCTCGGCCAAAGAAATAAATTCAAAATACTAACAACTACGTACAAAGCCATCCACAATTTAGCCCCCAGCTACATCCCTAGCCTAGTCTCTAAATACCAACCTACTTGTTCTCTTCATTCCTTTCAAGACCTCCTGCTCTCTAGCTCCCTCATTACCTCCTCCAATGCTCACCTCCAGGACTTTTCCAAAGCCTCTCCAATCCTATGGAATGCCTTACCCCAATCTGTCCGCTTATCTCCTACTTTATTAGCTTTTAGACGATCCCTGCAAACCCTTCTCTTCAGAGAATCCTACCTTACCCACACCTAACAACTGTTTTTTCATTTTCTCCATCAGCTCACCCCCCACAGTTATTACCTTTTGTTTCCACTTGACCCTCCCTTCTAGATTGTAAGCTCTAACGAGCAGGGACCTCTGGTCCCTCCTGTATTGATTTGTATTGTAAGTGTAATGTCTGCCCTCATGTTGTAAAGAGCTGCGGAAACTGTTGGCGCTATATAAATCCTGAATAATAATAATAATAATAACTATATTATTATAGGCTCACCTGTAGGTACAAGTTCAAAAGTGGAATTTACCTCCACTTTAATCCCTCAATGATAGAGAGCTCGGCCATGTGTTCCCCTCTTCACCTCCAAAGGAGCTCTGAGGGGTTGTTTTCCTGCATGTTTGTCATGTTTCAAAGTTCTATTCAGTCCTGTCCACAGATATCTTATTCATATCCAAAATCGATTAAAAACACGGTGGTTCCCAATCCCAGTCCTCAAGTACCCCCAACAGATGTTTTGGAACATTCCCCTAGACAACAAAGCTTTGATGCATACTAAGCAACTGAATTTGATTTAAAGCACCTGTGCAAGGTGAAGAAAATACTGAAAACATGACTTGTTGGGTGTACTTGAAAACTGAGGTTGGGAACCACTGCTTTGATAGATGAATCAATAAATGGAAACGTATTTGATACATATTTTGCTATTTATCTGAAGGTCCCCTTTAAGCAAGATGTTACTCTACAGCAGTTATTCTCTGACTCCTGGCCCACATGCTAGTTATATGGCAGTGAATCTGTATCTCATTAGCTTTACTGAGAGTGACGTGGCTCCCCCAAAACAAGGATCTGGCTTTGTAAGTCAGAGAGGTATCCAAACGCATGACAGATTGCCTTTAATTAAACGCAGCTTGATCTATGCACAGTGAACAGACTGTATGGTCACAGCACTGCCTAAGAGTTTGATGTGCTCTAAATAAGACTTTGGAAAATGGATCACAATGTACAACACAATTTTATGCCCACAGCAAAACTACGATTTTTTATTATAAGAAAGTTGTTGGCTTTATCATTTTGTGCAGCCTATACCATATTCAAGTTCTTAGCTTTATTATGAGTTTTCTCTCTCTAGGTACAAAATATCAGTCTTTCTGAAGGGGAGACCGTGACAGTGGAGAGTCTTGAAGGGGTCGACCCTGTAATCCTTGCCAATGAATCCTTCATGATGAGAGGTCAGGTTATCCGAAGCCCAACCAATCAAGTCATGGTGCGTTTCCAGAGTTTGCAAACATCCAATCTGGGCAGCTTCCGGTTTTATTACCATGGTAAGGTAATAGCTTGTGAACTGATTAAGACAACTAACCCACTTTAAGATTGAAGTGTATTTCCACTCTTGAAGTCAAAAACTCCACAATAAGTCTGTTATGTGCTCCCATTCACAGCATACCTAAAAAAAAAAACTAAAAAAAAGTATCTTTTAGGTGCCATGGCAGACTGCAAGCATTTCTGAACAAGTTCAGGGTGAGTCCCAATAGAGAGGTTTAGGACAGGCTAGCCTTCCTCTCATTGACATACAATGACAAAGGCAAGTTTCTAAATAATTAACCCATTCTTAAAACAGACAGTGCCCAAATCTAGTTTGCAACTGATAATGAGATCCGTCAGCACAGTACAGACAGGGTTCATTACTGCAAACATAGCTCCCCAGTACCTTCTAAAATCTAAAATGGCAAGCAGCAATTTTTAAATATTTTTTTAAGTTGTGCTATGTGAATGAGAACATGTAACAAATATTAAGTAAGTGTTATACCAGGTAGGCTGTAAAAGTACACTTTCAATTTGTTTCATTAACTACTATTTTGTCATTTTTACCTATTTCATGCTAAGCAGGTTCTTAGGTGTATTATATATTTTCATAAAGCATGTGTTCTGTCCTTTAAATTACAAAAGTTGATCAATGTACATCTCTCTTAATTCCAAGGCAGAATACATTTATTTCAGTGAATCTTTCCTTATAGCTACCACATGGCTTTTATTCATTTAGTTGACTTTCTTTGTACCCTTTCCTGCTCACATGGGTTACCTGTGGGCACCCTCCCACACTTCAAAAACATGCCAGTAGGTTTATTAGCACCTGTATAAAACTGGCCCTAGTATGATATTCTTCTAACTGCACCTCGACATCTGCCTCAACTGATATGAGTCCCCAGACAAAAAAAGACAAAAATATAGAAATATACCAAACATAAAAATGTTTTTAAAAAGTAGTCTTCTGACACCTACTCTGATCCAACATTGTGTCCTGGGTGTAGTGGTGCTCACCATAAGACTGATAAACAAAGACAAGCTGAAAAATAATATTTACGCCTCCTACCAAAAAATGTGTGCTATATCTGCATTTGCTTTTTTTACATTTATGTTTTAAAGATTTAATTGGAACGTTTGTATTTTGGAAATTTTTCTTTTAATGGCAGCAAAAACGTGCCTTATTTTTTTAATTGGGCTGGGTTCACACTAGTGCCAATTGGATGAGGGTTTCCCCGCATCCAATTCACTCAGCAGGAGATTGTGACCGGTTCTCTATGGAGCCATTCACATATCTCCGCAGCGGCTCCGGTGCAATTTGCATAGGAGCCCTGTGCGTCTTTTGGTCTGTTTCAGGTCCAAATTCAGCCAAAAATTTGGGCTGAAATCGGACCTGAAACAGTGAACGAGGACGCACTGGACTCCTGCTGTGAGCTGGAACGTGCTCATATGTGAACCCAGCCTCAAACTACTACTTGCTTTCCAATCAATGGGGGTAATTTACTAAAACTGGAGAGTGCAAAATCTGGTGCAGCTGTGCATGGTAGCCAATCAGCTTCTATCTTCAGCTTGTTCAATTAAGCTTTGACAAAGCTGGAAGCTGATTTCTATCTATCTATCTATTCTTTTGGTTCTTCTGGTTTCTATGCAGAGCTGCATCAGATTTTGCACTCTCCAGTTTTAGTAAGTCAACCTCAATGTGTCTTAGATTTTAATTCAATCAATTTTCCAAGCTCTAGAAGACTTTATAAAATATCATTTTGGATACTACACATGCCACATCCACAACAGAAACTAGTAAAAATGTCCCAATCTTTCTGACTATTTCCTGTTCAATTTCCCTAAAAGATGTGATAAATGTGATTTATTTTTAAAAACGCCAACACATGCTTTGAAATGTTAAAATTAAACAAGCAGATTGAAAAGTGTGTTGGCACCTAAAGGATATTTAAATCCAATCACTAAAATATCATAAAAGCTTAAAAATGTTAACATAATTTCAAAAGTAATTTTTCAATATTTAAAACGTTTTTCCCCATACATATATCCATTTAAAAATTTGAAGCTTTCATTAACTGCTTCCCGTTTGGCCACTATAGAAAAACTGCAGCACAGGAGCTACATTGGCCGCTTGTGCGCGGCTTCCCTCAGACACATCAGATGACAGAGCTAAATAGAGGGCCAATTTATGTGATCGTTGTGACCAATAACAGTGATCACACTTGTAAACAAAGACTGCATGATGAGTCTCTGAACTGTTTCCTCTCACGGCAATCAGCTGTGCTTATTACAGTGATCAGCACTGTAAGAAGACCCACTACATATTTGGATAGGCTGCACTTCACAGGAACACCTTGCTTTTATGCACATATCCCAAACCCGTTGAATATTCTCACCTTTGCTCACCTTCATACACCATGAAGATTGGAGATCTGTGTTCTGGGGACCCTGTGCATGTGTGCCCTGCTGGTGCGCGGCATCAGACAACTTCAGCTCCCAGGAGAGACAAATCTATCTGGTCCTGGCTCCATACTCACCATACATCAATGTACTTAATTCCATATACCTTTGAGCATCCTTCCCCGAGAAAGTGTTCTATACACGAAACGCGTCGGACATTTAGGATGCAGTCATATGCTTGCCAATAGGAATCAATCTAGACCCATTATCTACAACCAATCATGTTTATACTTTTTACATATCTTTTATAACATTGCAATGTGCCGCTCTGATGGCATGTGTATATATATGTACATTTATGAAAAATATTTATTTATCAATTCACTTTATATTCTATGCTGTGAAGCCAATATGTATGCAGTCATGTTTTCTTGATGTCCATGCATAATTGTTATGTATTTATACATCCATCTATACCAATTAAATGCTTTTACAACCTAACCTCTACTAGTCAATAGTCTCATCTAAAGTCCCAACCTCCCTTTTCTTACGTACCAGCACTATAAGGAAAAAAAATCCCCTGTCACTATGTCACTATTGCCATGTTGCTGTGTGAACCCTAATAGTGCAGCCAGTCACTGCAGCCACCACACCAGTCCCAGTCTCAGTATAGGGCCTAATTGACATGTGAGTTGTTCTCTGAAGGGCAACATGTATTCAAATAGCTCTTTTGAGAGCATTCGAGAGGGGGTGACAAGGCATTCTATCACCTCCTCACTGCCTGCTTTAACCCCTTGGACCCTGCACCAGTCACAGTCCAAAATTGTAATAGCTAGTCAGGAATATAGATGTGTAATTTTGTCCCTAGAAAGCCTGAAGGTGCTCCTTGGATTTTGAGCCTCTCTACAGTATGTGGCTAGGCTGTGAAAAGGTCTCACATATGTAATATTGCCATATAGTCAAATGTGTTTTGAACTGTAATTTTAAGTATGCCTATGCTGTGAGTTATAGAAATAGATTTATTAATTGGCAACTTTGTGTAAAAAAAAATAATACATTTTCATTTTCCGTCCTGCATTTTTTTAAAAATGTGTGGCAAAAATTAAATATTAAAAAGACTCACTATGCCTTTCAGAAAATAGCTTGGAGTGTTTGCTTTTCAAAATAGGGTGATTTTGTGCTGTCTGGGAAATTCAGGGATTCAATTGATATGATAGGTAGTCATGAAATTAGATGTGCAAGTTATGCTCCTTGAAAGCCCAAAGGTGCTCCTGGGATTTTGTGCCCTATTTTGCATCTAGGCTGTGAAAAAGCCTCACATATGTGGTATCCCCACACTCAGAAGGAGTAGCAAAATGTGTTTTGGGATGTAGTTGTAAATATGCCAATACTGTGTGTAAACAATATTGTGTTGAAATGACAACTTTATAAAACAAAAAAATATTAAATTTCTGCAATTTTCAAACAAAATGTGACAAAAAAATTACAACTTCAAAAACTCACCATGCCTTACTAAATACCTTAGACTGTCTACTCTCCAAAAAGGGGTCTTTTTGTAGGTATTTGTACTGTCCTGGCATTTTAGAGAAATGAGGACTGATCAATTTTCAAATAATGTTTATACCATAGTTTGAAGACTCTATATATTTCACACAGACTAAAAAATGTACACTGATTTTTTTTTTCATTAAAGAAATGTAGCAGAATAGAGTATGGCCCAAATGTATGAAGAAAGATTATTTATTTGCAAAGTTTTTAAAAAAATATGAAGAAAAAATGTTTTGGTCTTTATTCCTGTATATAGTAAAATGTAAAAAAAATGTTGGCTAAATATAACAAAAGAAAGCTCTAGCTGTCTAAAAATTATATAAAATATATTTGGGTACAGTGTTGAATGGCTGAGTAGTTGTCAATCAAAGTGTGACAGAACTGAAAACTGAAAAATGGCCTGAACTGGAATGTGGTGAAACAGTCTGGTCTTCAAGTGGCTAAAGAAATATCTGGTGATCCTGCCATTAAGGTCTTTGTTCAGGTACTTCCTATTGTATGGTGACCATGCTTTGTCTCAATTGTGGTCCTGCATTGTCGCACAAGAATCTGATGGAGATTACAAGTGGATGTTTCAACATAGATTACACAGGTGTGACCCACTGCTGTCATGATCAGGAATAGGGATGAGCCTGTGGTTTGAGTGGGATGTAAGTTCGACTCGAACATCGGGTGTTCGTTTGTTCTATAGTGAACCGAACATATGGGGCATTTGCGGGAAATTTGAGCACCGCGGAACATCCCATAATGCACTGCGAGATCGCAGTGCATTGCTGTATGATGATTGGCCAAAGCATGCACCTGACCTGCATGCTTTGGCCAATCACAGCATGCTCTGCCGAGAGAGCCATAATTGGCCAAAGGCAGGGTCACCTGGATCTGACAATGCATTACAGCCGTGAGCAATTTTAAATGACATTTTTTCCTTTAGAATTCTCATTTTGCTGCGGTACTGTTATAAACATGGGGAAGATGCGCTACTTTACAGGCGGTCTAAGGGGACCCCCAGGCACAATATTTAAAGAAATATTTAATTTTTATTGTTTCACTTTAAGCATTATTAAAATCACTGCTCCTGAAAAAACAGCTCTTGCCGACCGGCTCATGCAGATATATGTCGGCAGAATGGCACCTCTGTAGGAATCGCCTTATATGAACAGCTAACAGTATAGTCAGTGTTTATCTGGCGCTCCAGATGGAGTAATCCTTAGGGGTATAGTCTGTGGCTGTAATAACTGGATGGTGATGTATCCATAGAAAGGGGTATTAAGGGTTAAAAAGGAAGGCAGACATCCTTCAGAGTGTGTCCAGAACTCTGCAAGACATGTAAGGAAAAAACAGGGAGGGGGAGGGGGAGGCGCTGACCTGAGTGTAGTATTAAAATGATGACTTTAATAGGATAAGATTAAAAACACTTCCAAGATGATAGAAGATGCATGCTCCTCAAAGTAAGTAAAGTTTACTTTACACTCAGGTCGGCGCCTCCCCCTCCCTGTTTTTTCCGTATATGAGCGGCGGCTCCCTTAAGAGCCGTAGCAGGCACCTGCGCGCGCCCGATGCACATGGCCGGCGGGCGCAACCGCTGCTGGGCCACCCACGATCGCAGGCACGAGAGCCAGAATGGGGATTTGTGTGTGTAAACACACAAATCCCTGTTCTGACACTAAGTAGGAACAACGATCTGGCTCCTCCTCCAGTCAATCCCATCCCCTCACAGTTAGAAACACACCTAGGGAGCACATTTAACCCCTTGATAGCCCCCTAGTGTTAACCCCTTCCCTGCCAGTGACATTTACACAGTAATCAGTGCATTTTTCTAGCACTGATCGCTGTATAATGTCAATGGTCCCAAAAAAGTGTCAAAAGTGTCCGATCTGTCCGCCGCAATGTCGTAGTCCTGATAAAAATCACTGATTGCCGCCATTACTAGTAAAAAAAATAAAATAAATAAAAATGCCAAATCTTTTCCCTATCTTGAAGACGCTATAACTTGTTTTTTTTTAAATTTGGGAATATTTATTATAGCAAAAAGTTAAAAATATTGTTTTTTTTTTTTCAAAATTGTCGCTCTTTTTTTGTTTAAAGCGCAAAAAAAATTGAATACTTACCTTTCCGTAATTTTCCTTTCCTGGTGCCTACCCTTGGCAGCATACCAATGGTTGGTTGCTTCGCCCCCGACCAACCCACAGGACCACTTTAACTCTATAAATAAAAGAGTTGTTCCTCCCCACCATCATTCTTGTAACTAGATCTCAGAAAACTAAGGATTATTGAAGGGAGGGTGTATGCTGCCATGGGTAGGCACCAGGAAAGGAAAATTACGGAAAGGTAAGTATTTAGACATGTGCAGGATGAAAACATTCGTTTAGTTTAGTTTAGTTTCGATTCGTTATTTAACTAAATTCATTTAGTTAAATTCGTTGCATTCGTTACATTCGTTTTCGGAATTCGTTTCCGTATTCGAATTCGAAAAAATTCGACCGCATTCGAAAAAATCCGACCGTATTCGAAAAAAACTATCATATTCGAAAAAAACTGTCAAATTCGAAAAAATTCTACCACATTTAAAAAAAACTGTCAAATTCGAAAAAATTCTACCACATTCGAAAAAAACTGTCAAATTCGAAAAAATTCTACCACATTCAAAAAAAACTATAAAATTCGAAAAAATTCAAAAAAACATTAACTGAATTTGAAAAAGTAAACTATATATAACCATTTTGCGAAATTTGAAATTCGTATAGAATGAAATCGAATTCCAATAGAAAAGATTAGGATAGAATAGAAAGTATAAAAGAATAGCATAGAAAAACAATAGAACAGAATAGAAGAAAATATAAAATATTGTATTCTAATCTTTTCTATTCAAATTCAAATTCATTCTGTGCCAAATTCCAATTTTGGAAGATGGTTATATATATATATATATATATATATATATATATATATATATATATTATATTTTTTTCTATTCTGTTCCATTGTTTTTCTATGCTATTCTTTTCTATTCTATTCTAAACCTTTCTATTCGAATTTGAATTAATTCTATGCGAAATTCGAATTTCGGAAGATGGCTTCTAAAATTAGAATTTCATATAGAATGAGTTCAAATTTGAATAGAAAAGATTAGAATAGAAAATAATAGAAATAGAATAGACTAGAAAAACAATAGAACAGAAGAGAATAAAATATAATATATATATTATATTTTTTTCTATTCTGTTTCATTGTTTTTCTATGCTATTCTTTTTTATTCTATTCTAAACTTTTCTATTCGAATTTGAATTCATTCTATACGAAATTCGAATTTCGGAAGATGGCTTCTTAAATTCGAATTTCTTATAGAATGAATTTGAATTTGAATAGAAAATAATAGAAAAGAATAGACTAGAAAAACAATAGAACAGAACAGAATAAAATAAAATATATATATTATATCTTATTCTATTCTGTTCTATTGTTTTTCTAGTCTATTTTTTCTACTCTATTTTTATCTCTTCTATTCAAATTCAAATTCATTTTATACAAAATTATATTTTATAAGTTTTATTATATATATAGTTATAGTTTTATATATATATATATATATATATATATATATATATATATATATATATATAATATTTTTCTATTCTGTTCTAGTGTTTTTCTATTATATTCTGATCTTTTCTATTTGAATTCAAATTCATTCTATACAAAATTCGAATTTCGGAAAATGGTTATATAGAAATAGAATGAAATCAAATTCTAATAGAAAAGAATAGAATAGAAAATCAATAGAACAGTAGAACAGAATAGAAAGAAATATAATATATATATATATATATATATATATATATATATATATATATATATACACATACACATACACACATATATATATATATATATATATATATACACACATACATACATACATACACACACATATATATATATATATATATATATATATATATATATATATATATATATATATATATATATATATATATATATATATATATATAAACCAAATTGGAATTTGGTACAGAATGAATTAGAATAGAAAAGATTAGAATAGAATATTTTATATTTTTTTCTATTCTGTCCTATTGTTTTTCTATGCTATTCTTTTATATTATTTTCTGTTCTTTCTAATCTTTTCTATTTGAATTCATTCTGTACCAAATTCCAATTTCGGAAGATGGTTTTATATATATATATATATATATATATATATATATATATATATATATTTATTTATTTTTTCTATTCTGTTCTATTGTTTTTCTGTTCTAGTCTTTTCTATTAGAATTCGATTTCATTCTATTTCATTCTGTTTCTGTATAACCATTTTCAGAAATTCAAATTTCGTATAGAATGATTTCGCATTCAAATAGAAAAGATTAGAATAAAATAGAAAATAATACAAAAGAATAGAAAAACAATAGACCAGCATAGAAAAAAAAAAAAATATATATATATATATATATATACAGAGGGTTGAAAGCCCATCGTGTATCTGTCAGGGCTGAGAGAGTCGAGACCTGGACCTTAAGAGTGTTTAGACCTAAACCTAGATCCAAGCCATTCTGTAGGAAGAGAAGCACATTCTGGACCCCAGGATCCAGGGGATCGAAATGATTAAGCTCTGCCAGTTCTGTAAATTTTCTCCATATTCTGTAATACCGTAGGTGGAATTAGTGGAAGACTTCCTTGCCTGTAGAAGTGTTTGAATAACATTATGTGAGCACCCTAAATCATCCAGCCTTTTCCACTCAATTTCCAGACCCTCAAGTCTAGGATTTCCGGATGCGGGTGAGAGAAGTCGTTTTGAGACAGAAGGCCGTTCAGGTGTGGAAAAGGAAGCGGTCTGCATACAGCCAAGTTGACTAGGAGTGTGAACCACGGTCTCTTGTGCCAGTATGGGATTACTGCCAAGACTGTGACTTTCTCCGTCGTCAGGCGCTGAAGAAACCTCAATATCAGAGGAATCGGAGGAAATGCGTATCCTTTCGGAAAATTCCAAGGCTGGGCTAGAGCATCTACTCCTGCTGACCCTGGGGACGGGAACCTTGAGAAGAACAGAGGCGTCTTCGCATTGAGTGGAGAGGCAAATAGGTCGATTTGGGGGGGTGCCCCGTGGTTCGCATATCCAATCGAAAACCTTGGGATTCAGGGACCACTCGTTGTTGTTGAAGAATGATCTTGACAGATGGTCGGCTAACTGGTTCTCGGACCCTGGGATGTATGAGGCCCGCAGGTTGATTAAGTTCCTCTCGGCCCAGGTCAGAATGGGCATCACTTCGCGTAGAGTAGAGACCTGCTGTGTGTTCCCCCCTGGTTCTGGACATAGGCCACTGCCGTTTTGTTGTCCATCTGTAGGAGTATGGATTTTTCTCTGAGGTAGGTGGCTAAATGTAAGATTGCCATCCATGCCGCCCTTAGTTCCAGTATATTCGATACTGATAAAAACGGGGGCTATTCCTGCGCTACCAGATAAGGAAAAAAGATACAGCAATCGTGCGAAATGTAGAACTGGTTTTTAGAACTGTATAAGACGTATATCGCCGGGCAGCTGCATGCACCGAACACAGGGCTCAGACATAAGCCCAAAATAAATATAAAAAGAGAAGTGGGGGGGGGGGTGCTGCGCTATCCGAAAGGTCTCTGTTTATTTGTATGTATATGATCCCTACTGGTCAATATGATTGATGTCAATATAAATGATTATACACAATCCATGTAAATAAATTAAAAGGTGATAAATATAAGTGAAACCGATTCAATATATGTTGAAATTATTCAATCCAATAATAAAATAAATGAAAAGTGCTCGTGCTCTTGTGCCATGTAGAAATCGTAAAATAATCCAAACTAATACATATGCTAAAGTGCAGAAATGTAACAATATTATCACACAAACTAAATGTATCAAATATATTCAACAAAAAAACGCATGGTTGCCTAATCCTGGTGTTCGATACTACCGCCTCCGAATTCAACTGCCATCTCCCTTGGACTAGTTGACCTTGGAAGTGCGCACCCCAGCCCAACTGACTTGCATCTGACATAAGAATGGTCCATGAGATGGGCCCTAGGGAACAGTGAATCTGCAGGTTGGATGGTCTCGTCCACCACCAGAGACTGGACTTCATTATGGATGTGACTAATATCCTCTGATCCAGGCGATTCTTCCTCCACTGTGACAGAAAGCCCAGTTGGAATCCCCGCAGATGCCACCTGGCCCACTTCACCATGGGTATACAAGAGGAAAGGGAGCCCAGGAGACTCAGACAGTCTGATGCCAACATGGAATGGCTTGCCAATACTCTCTTTACCTTCCTTATCAGGACAGGAATCTTTTCTAGGGGAAGTGAAACTGCCCTCTCTGGAGTGTTGAAAAGTGCTCATAGATATGTCATCTTTTGTGTAGGTGTGAGCTGGCTTTTCGAGTAATTAATTAACCACCCGAACTTGCTCAGGGTGTCTAGGACCAGCCGTACATGCATTTCTAGGCTCCTTTTGTGCTGGGATAGAATGAGGATGTCGTCCAAGTAGTGAAGCACTCAAATCCCTTTTTCTCGAAGAGGAGCCAGGATTGCCACTAGCACCTTGGTAAAGGTTCTGGGAGCTGTTGAGATCCCGAACGGCAGGCATTGAAACTGTAGGTGTAAATCGCCTACTTTGAAACGTAGGAAAGGTTGAAACTGCTGCAGGATAGGTATATGGAGATATGCGTCTTGAAGGTCTATAGAGACCATCCAATCCCCTGGCTGTACTAATAGGATCACTGTATTTAAGGATTCCATTTTGAAATGCTCTGTACGGACGTATCTGTTTAACCTCTTCAGGTCCAACACGGGCCTCCAGCCGCCCGTTTTTTGGGGACCAAAAAGACTGGGGAATAGAACCCTGAGTGTTTTTCCAAGTCTGGAACTGGAACTACTGCTTGCTGCCGGATAAGAATTTGTACATTAAAATAAAGTGTGGCGCTAGAAAAAGACTTGTTCTTTATTGGGCAAGACCCACCAAAATGACAATCTGGGGGTCAAGTTTACCACAACTGATCCTGTGTGTGTTAGTTAACTATATTAACAGAATATGTGTATCTATCAAGTGATCACCAGTGTGGTCACATCTATAAGGTGTCTATTTCTACACAAAGAAAAAATCAATAGAACACAAAAAATAGAGACCAGGTGTGTAAACCACAAAGAGGATATCTCTGTGGGATCGTATCTGTAAGGTGTCTTTTTAAACAAAACAAAAAACAAAACAAAAAGAACACAATAAAACATAAAGAACGAGTGTGTAAAACACCAAGAATGTAGATATACATATAGTACGTTCATAGATAAATCTGCATATCTGTTTAACAACCCTTAACAGGGAACATGTTAGTGCCTAAATCCTGAATTAATATGTGCAACTCTATAACAATTGAAGTGAAGCAACATTCATGCTAATAGTGTTGTTACCGCAACTTAAAATTATATGTAAAAATAAAGTAAAAGTCCATAGAGAGTCCTCAAGACATATATCTGAAAACTTGACCAATAGGGCTTCCACTAAAATCCAAAAATGGTTCCCGTGTAGTCTGATAATCAAACTTGTGATGTGGATAGGGATAGGTGAAAAATAACCTTACCAGAGATGGTGGACTCACCAGCCAGCGGCTTAGCGGCTTTTCACTATACACTCACAATTCGTCTGATTGTTGTATTGGCTGCTCCTCACATTTCGGATTGGCGCAATATTATTTTTCATTTTTTATTTAAGAATTTGTACATACTGAAGAAGGACCTCTTTCTTCTCTTTGGAGGTTGGTATCTTCGTTGGCTGGAATGAAAAGGGTGGGGGCCGTTTTCTGAATGTCCAGAAATGCCCCTGAATGACAGTGGAGACTGCCCATTGATCTGTACAATTCTCCACCCAAACCTCCCTATCCACCCAGTCGAGCTCCTACTGGAGCGGTTTGGGTGGATAGGGAGTCAAAAAGACTTCTGGCCCTCAACCGTGGATGTTGAAGTTTTCAGCTTCCCCGCCTTCAAGAAAGTTGCCTGCGAGCCCTTCCAGCCTCTTCTGTACTCCCTGCCCGGGCGGTACGTTCTGGAGTCTCTTGCTCTCTGCTGACCAGCTGGATGTGACACAAATCTTTTCCTCCTGCTTCTGTCCTGGGGAATTAGACCACTTTTCCCTCCTGTGACTCTGGTAATCGCTGCATCCATTTTGTCGCCGAACAGAGCTTTTCCATTGTATGGTATGCAACACCACGATTGTTTTGAGGTTGGGTCGGCTGACCATGGTTTTAGCCACAATGCCCTTCTGGCAGTGATGGAATACAGCATAGCTCTGGAGGAACACTTGAGGACATCAATGGCAGCCTCCGCCATGAAATCTGAGGCCAGCTTCAGCTCATCTAGTGCTTTGATGATCTCGTTAGACCCCACCCCCTGTCTGAGGGCTGTCTCAATATTGTCTGACCATACTCTAGTAGCCCGAGAGATTGAAGTCAGGGCTACTGCTGGCTTACATGCCCCTCCTGCAGCTTGATAAGATTTTTTTAGATCTGAATCGATCCTTCGATCAAGTACATCCCTGAAAGAGACCGCATCCTCTAGAGGCAGTGTTGTGTTCCTGGCTAATCTCATAATTGAAGCATCTACCGTTGAAAGTGAATCAAAAAGCTGGGCATCTGCTTCAGCAAGTGGGTATAATTTGAGAAAACGATTGTAAGCTAAGGGTCTTTTATCCACCTTCTGCCATTCATCTGTCACAACTTCCTTTATTTCTTCCATTAAGGGGAACGTTGATAATTTTTTCTTCAGGTGTAGAAAATATTTCTTTGCTTTAGATGGAGGCTCTGGATCTTCCTCCCATTGGATTGCGTCCTTTACCGCATTGATAAAGGATTCCACTAGAGCAAAATCAAAGGCTGAAGCATTCTCTTCTGCCACATCCGAATCGCTTTCAGAAATAACCTCTTTGTCTGGCTGTGGATTGGGTGTATTCACTGCTGCTTCATCTGCGGGTGGGGTTGCTTGATCTTGGGATAAGGCTAACTCCCAGATAGAGTCTTTGATCATTCTTTTGATTGATTCCATTGACTCAAGTTTCTCTCTCTCTTTGTCTCCTGTAGCTTCAAGGAGGCATTGACCACATACCAATTTATCAGGGAGGGCTTGTTTGCCACACACCCAGCATGCTTTCTCTCCTGGATACACAGGTCTGTGCTGGGAGTCCTGTTTACTAGAGGTATGTCGGGATGATCTGTGCCCACTGCGGGAAGTATGGGCCGAGGACAAATGAGAATGACCCGAACTCCTATGGTCCTTTGATCTTCTATCCGTAGAATCTCTATGGGATGATCTGCCGGAAGATCCATGATGCGGGCTAAGACAAAAAATAGAAACAAAGACAAGGGTGTTTCAATCAGCCCGGGGTGCTCTTTTCTCTTGATAAAAAAAAACTTACCTGAAAGTTGCAGCCCTTACCTAGTGGTATGTTGAGGATCTTTTTGATGCGGCATTATAGTACTAGGGACAGCTGAAAAGGAACGATTAAGATTTAATATAAAAGTAGTTAAAAACAAAAAAAGGATTTTGCAGAGGAGGGAAGAACAACAAAAAAAAATGTTTTTTTTTTTTTTTTTTTATATATATATACATATAGGTATACATATAAATATATATACTCCCATTCCTCCCTGGTACCTTGGCTGGGCTCCATAGCACAGAGTCAAAAAGGATAAAGGAGCTGGAGAGGACACCTCATAGATGCTTCCTCTAAGGCAGCTGCTCCTCTACTGACAGTAAGCTCTCTTATATACTAGAGAGCGGTCTGGGAGTCCCAAGATGGCCGCTGTCGAATTCACAGTGCTACTGCGCATGCGCCGTGACATCACGCCGAGGCCCCGACCCCCACCGGGAAAGCAGAGCCGAACGGCGCGCGCGAAGCGCTGCACACTCAGAGGAGAGCTACACAGGCACATGAGGCATGCTGTGGAGGTTGGCAAAAACCTCATAGCGTTTTTGTAAAAAGCACAAGCAGTATGCCGAACAAGGGAATATATAGGAGAGAAAAACTGGCTCCTGTTAACCCACCAAGCCCCAAAAAGATCCACAGAAAAACGGGCTCCCATACTTATCTGGCGCTTTTAGCAGCCCAAGCAATGGGACTCCATACTGCAGGAGAGCATGAACCTGCAATGGTCACACCATAAAGCGGTGAGGTAGAGCTGAGCGCTTGATCCTGTAGGAACGAGGACAGAGAAAAGAATGACGGTGGGGAGGAACAACTCTTTTATTTATAGAGTTAAAGTGGTCCTGTGGGTTGGTCGGGGGCAGAGCAACCAACCATTGGTATGCTGCCATGGAGGCACCAGGAAATAAAAACTGCAGAGGTGATCAAATACCACCAAAAGAAAGCTCTATTTGTGGGAAAAAAGGATGTCAATTTTATTTGGGTACAACGTCGCATGACCGCGCAATTGTCAGTTAAAACCATGCAGTGCCGTATCGCAAAAAATGGCCCAATCAAGAAGGGGGTAAATCCTTCCGGGGCTGAAGTGGTTAAAGACTTTTTTGCATTGATACATGTCCCCTGGAGCAGTATCCGAAATATTTAGTCTGTTCACGTGTTCTGGTGCGAACCAAACCAGGGGGGTGTTCGGCTCATCCCTATTTAGGAAGTCTTCCCTGAGAAATGCCATACAGCCATCACTGGAGTGCATGCATGTAGACGGGAAGTGGCTAGAAAAGAGCCTGCAAAGGAGATCAGCAGCACCAAGCCATGAGCAGGGTAAAAATACTTTTTTTTTTTTTTATGGCAATACACAGTGTTTCAGCAAATTGAATGTCATTCAGTTAGGTTTTACATCTATGTAAGTGTATCTAAAAGACAAACTAATTTTTGACAGAGCGCAGAATGATCAAGACCCCTGTTAATTTTTTTCCTATTGGTGTTCCCATTGGAAAATGCTCCCTCAACCCATGTTTCTATGAAAACTGAAATTTTGGATTTTTCCATCACTTATTGTACTAGAGACAATGGTCACTAAGGCCAATAGCGAGAATAAATCTCCCCAGCAGGGACAAAGACAGCAATAAAAACCTGATGGGGTTTTTTGACACTCTTTTTGTCTGCTTCCCATATCCCGATATCCAGGTCTGTATGAGTGCATTTAATTAACCCATGCAGTTGTTTTTTGTACATTTTCTCAGATGAGAAAAAAGCTACAAAGCGCTAAATAGTTACTAAAAGTCACAGTGAATATTTATTAGTGGAATCAACATACTGACCAACTGTTTGTTTGTGTTTACACGTCTGTGTGTGAATTCTGCAAGAGGGAATATGGCGGATGCTCAGTCCCGTGCTAACACAACAATGCGGGCTTATAAAATACTGCAAAAATAAACAGGCATATTTGCAAAGAAAGACAAATATATTATTCACTTGTGCCATCTGCCTAGCAAAGAGGTGTATTTTTGTCCTATGCAGCAGATCACTTGAGAATGTTTTATATGCAATGTCCCCTGTCAATGCTAGAAATGGATACCTACAATTTTGAATTGGTAATAATTTGATAAATTACCATTCTACCGACATTTAGAAAAGCAGGCATGGAAAACCACTGCCTTAAATCTTAAAATACAATAAAATACAATATATATATATATATATATATAGTATCTAACATCTCACATAAGTGAGTACACCCCTCATTTTTGTAAATATTTTATTACATATTTTCATGTGACAACACTGAAGAAATGACCCTTTGCTGCAATCTAAAGTAGTGAGTGTACAGCTTGTATAACAGTGTAAATTTGCTGTCCCCTCAAAATAACTCAACACACAGCCATTAATGTCTAAACCGCTGGCAACAAAAGTGAGTACACCCCTAAGTGAAAATGTCCAAATTGGGCCCAATTAGCCATTTTCCCTCCCCAGTGTAATGTGACTCGTTAGTGTTACAAGGTCTCAGGTGTGAATGGGGAGGAGGTGTGTTAAATTTGGCATTATAGCTCTCACTCTCATACGGATCACTGGAAGTTTAGCATGGCACCTCATGGCAAAGAACTCTCTGAGGATCTGAAAAAAAGAATTGTTGTTCTACATAAAGATGGCCTAGACCAGGGGTAGGCAACCTCGGCCCTCCAGCTGTTTTGAAACTGCAAGTCCCATGAGACATTGCAAGACCCTGACAATCACAGGCATGACTCCTAGAGGCAGAGGCATGATGGGATTTGTAGTTTCACCACAGCTCGAGGGCCAAGGTTGCCTACCCCTGGCCTAGGCTATAAGAAGATTACCAAGACCCTGAAACTGAGCTGCAGCACGGTGCCCAAGACCATACAGCAGTTTAACAGGACAGGTTCCACAAGATAACATCCGGGTTGGAAAAAGGCATTTACACATAAAATGGATTTAAACTCTTTGTAGATATTGATGAATATATTTAAATGCAAGTTTATGTACCTGGAGTTCAGCTTTAATTATATAATATTTATTTCTCAAATTTATAACACACCAACATATTTCATAGTTACAGTGCACATGGCCTTTTACATCAGTCCTTGCCCAGCAGAGCTTACAATATAATGCCTCTCCCACAGCCATGCAAACAATAACACATGGACACTCTAGGGTAAATTTTGTCATAAGGCAGTAATTACCCTTCCAGTTCTTTATGACCCCTTCCACACTGAGGCAGTTTTCAGGCGTTTTAGCTCCATAAATAGCGCCTGAAAACTACCTCCCATTCATTGCAATGGGTGCTTTCACACCCCGGGAGGTGCGCTTGCGGGACGTTAGTAAAGGTCCTGCAAGCAGCTCCCAAAACACCCCTGCCAATTGGAATGAATGGGCAGCGCTTTCAAAGTGCCTTAAAAAAGCTTTGAAAGTGCCGCAAAACTGGAGTTTTTAACCCCTTTTTTGTGGTTAAAAAAGCCCCGCTATCGGCCAAAAAGTGTGAAAGGGGTCTTAGGCTACTTTCACACTGAGGCGCTTTATAGGAGTGCCTGTAAAGCACCTCTCCTGTGTCTCCAGTGTGAAAGCCCGAGGTCTTTCACAGTGCAGCGGTGCGCATGCAGGACGGTAAAAAAAAGTCCTGCAAGCCGAATCTTTGCAGTGCTATAGGAGCGGTGTATTCACCGCTCCTTAATCGCCCGTTCCCATTGAAAACAATGGGGCAGCGTCGCAAACTCGCCGGGAAAGCGTTGCTGCAGCGGTGCTTTGCGGTGCTTTGCGGGCAGTTTGAACCCTTTTCTGGCCGCTAGCGGGGGTTAAAACCGCAGCTAGTGGCTGAAAAGCGCCGCTAAAATGACAGTAAAGCGGCGATGAATATAGCGCCGCTTTACTGGCGGCGCCCGCCTGCCCCAGTGTGAAAGTAGCCCTAGAGTTTTCCAAGGGCAAGTCCCCAAGGAGTGCAGTGGTCCTTCTTTAAATACTTTCAGGCTTGCATAAACCCATAAATTCGGTCAAAAACATTTCCATGGATCTTATCACTTCCTCTTAGAGACCCACAATTTCTAAACATTTGGGTTCTAACCTAAATGAAAAATTCTGCATAAATAATGTGTATATGCAGAAAATTACAATAATTACATTGTAGAATACATAAGAAAAAAAATATTTCAATAATATTGTATATGTCTCCGTTTTGTTTGTCGATGAATTTTAATATTCATTTGAGAGACATACACGGCTTGTAGGAATCTACATCGATTATACATTCAGTGAAGTAATGTCTTGCAGACTCTCAACTTACTAGGACTTACAAGTCAGTTCAATTATAGAAGTGGCTGTCTAGAGATTTGTTGATGATGGTAATACCTTTTAATGGACAAGCATAAAAATGCTTCATAGATTAAATCGCATTGCTTGTAAGATCTCCTGGGCCCCTTCTACCCATATAGTCTGGTGCCAGGACAAATACACTGGCGCTGGGAAGTTCGAAGTAATGTGTCACTTCCAAATGTCTTGCCTAAAACAACACGTACACTGGAGGCGTAAAGTATAAATCCCTTAATAACTGGCAGGAACTCAATAAAACAATAAGAATCCACCAGAACTCTTTGTGCCTTAGTTTTCATTCCTACTTTTTGTATATTTTATCTTGCATTAAATAAATATTAGTCATTTATTACCTTAAAAAAAGAAAAAAAAACTATGGAATCTGCTTGAGTGTTCCATGTCAACACAAAAACTGTAATTATGTCCCATAAAAAACAATCAAAGACCAAGATTCCAGCGCAGTACAGGAGCTTCAAAAGGGAGAACCTTAATGGGGTTCTAATTGCTTTGATGGGATTAAACTTCAAGAAAAGTTACTTTTACTGAAATCTTTAATCAAGTGTATCTCTTCTAGTTGGCTGTAGTGGCCACTTTAATGCAATTACGGACTGTCAAACATTAGGCCCCCATTAACAATTGAGTGTTTTACAAGTCAAAGCTCGAAGCTCCAAAACACTCAGGGAGAAAAAAATCAATTATACTCTATGGTGATGGTTTACATCTCCACTCCAAAACGTCTGAAGACAAAACCTGGAGCTCAAAAAAGTTTTGGAGCTACTCTTTTAGATTGGTGAAGGAGCTGAAAGCAGAAACTAGGGTTGCACCAACGCTGTTTTTTTTATCGGCGAGTACGATTACCAATACTTTCAGTTAAGTACTCACCGATACCGATGCTCAGGTATTGATGTGGGTTTAGGGATAATCTCAGGTCTTGTTCAAATCCTAATCTGATCCCACCTGAGGAATCCCACCAGGAAGCTGCTCACTGAGTGCTCCCAGCACAGTGACCAAACTGTCATAGACAGGTCCCGTCTCCAAGCATGATCAGGAGCAGGAGTGATGGGCTTCTGATCATGTGACAACTGTGACAGCCAGTCAAAGTGGTCAAGTTATCTGGAAGTCCATTCCACTTCCTGGGCTAAAAGCCCTCTTTAAAGGAATGCTGAGGATGGGCAGGAAGGGGTTGCATTTATAACCCTTATCAGCTTAGTATTGCTGTTCATGTTCCTATTGATTTTCCCTCACTTCCTGCCCAGTGATACCATCACCACCAGAACAGCAAGTGATTGGAAATTGCCTTAATACGTTTCAAATAGTAACAGAAAAGCTGACAGAAGTTCTATCTCTACCTTGAAGCTATCCAAATCAAAAAATAAATAAATAAATAAAATTTGGCTGGAGGTATGTACAATATACATCTAAACCCAATCACTAAAATTTCATACAGGATTTACCTTGCTAAATTAGTGTTAAAAGTAATTTGCAATATTGTTTTAAATCTGCAGCGCTCATTAAAAGAATATCTAGTGCTCCTGCCATGAAGGTCCTTGTGCAAGCATTTCCTGTTATAGGATGACAACATTCTGTCCCTGTCACCCAGCTGTGATTAAAGAACAGCCATAGACCTCTATGTCTAAGCCCCCATGGGTGGGGCGAAATGCGTCGGTAACGTGATTTGCAGAGCAGCGCCAACTGAGGTTACCACATATACACATCACAACCAGAATCAGGTCAGGCGAACAGCTTTTCTTTTCCCTAATCTCAATTCCCCACTGGATGAGGCATAACTCACGCCAGCACCTGTAATATCCTAAACACCAGCAGGGAGTGGAACCATTGGAGCGGCTGGGTTTTTGTCACCCAGCTGTGTTGCACCATTGTCACCCTTTCACACGAGCTTCTGATGGAGACTGTATGTGATAGGTATGGTCTACTATTGTTACCATGTGGAAATTTATGGTGCAAAATGCCATCATTGAGGTACATAAAAAAGAAGTGGCTGCAAAGATGCTGCAGGACATCAGCAGCACAGAGATGTGACGAAGGATGAAAAAAAAGGGGAAACCAAGTATTATATTGCAAAATGGCAATTCTTTGTGACACACATTGCTTTAGTGCCATTCAGTTAGAGTTTACATCTACTTTAACTATTGAATGAATTAGCGTGGAGCTAAATTGTTGCTAGTTTAGGCTAATTTAGACACATTAAACAGCTGCTCAGAGCTAGAAGAGTGTACATATGGTTTGTAGATAATCTGTCTCCATGCTCTACTGCAGTGCTTAAACTTCTCCGTGTATAAGCAAGAACTGTCCTCAGAGTCTATATGAAGGCTGCATTCTGACCACTACTCCACCACCACCGTTCTCGCATGTGACCAGGGGCAGTAAAACTAGGTGCTTAAACTGTGGTTTTACTGCCCCCCGGCCACCTGTATGAATACTAAACATACAGCCGCTCATGGAGGTACACATGCCATGCCCTCAATGCTGTGATTCGCAGAGGCAGCAAAATTTTAATAACATGTCTCCTTTGCAGAGCAGAGAAAAAAGAGTTCCCCTTGGGGTTTGGACTTTAACGGCACTCAGATAAATGTAACAACTTAATGTAGTAGAAAAGTTATGCATATATTTATTAGAAATACATAGTTGAAACATATATTATGGAGTATACATTACAGCCACTACTGGTGATACAAATGTTACAAATAGATGGTATATAGGAAATATCCTTCATCCGACGTATTTCGGAGTCTGCTAGAGATACTCCTTCCTCAGGGGTAGATAGAATATGATAACTAATTGTAACAGTCAGATGCTTATAGCACACTCCATTGGATTAAAAACAGAAAGCACAACGGTGCCACCACCAAACTTGACTGATGCAGCTCAATGGGGCCACACTGCAACTACCCCTCATTCATGTGCAAAGCACGCAATTGCGGTGAGGTAGTGTGTAGTTAAATCAGGTGGTGAGGAGATGACATATCACATTCTCACTGCCTGTCGTACACCTCTGAAAAGTTATCCAAGCGTGGGTCGCTTTTCAGAGGAGTGGCAGCCCCTGCCACGCATGTGACTAAGCCCTAAGGTGATCTAGGGCTTTTAAACAGTGTTCTTGTGGTCAAAAGTAGCTCCATGTATGTTTGCTAAGTTAATGGTACAGAGAGTAGTGAGAGATAGCACTGTATTGAGCAGATTATGGACATATGTGGTTGTAACTGCTGAGTTATCTCTGATACCAGAGCAGTATAAGGAAAAGCCAATACTCCATATAAAATATAGGTTTTTTTCCTGCAACATCACCATTTTCAAGGGATCACAGACCCTTTTTGTCAAGGCATGCTTTTAAATTGCGCTGTCAAGGTGAGAGATCTGTGTAGAGAATGGACACATGGGGGGGGGGGGGGGGGGATTCACCACTTGCCAATCACACACAGTATATCAGTGGATAAAAAAGTCTACACACCCTTGTTAAAATGTCAAGCTTCTGTGATGTAAAAAAATGAGACAAAGATAAATCATTTCCGAACTTTTTCCACCTTTAATGTGACCTATAAACTGTACAACTCAGTTGAAAAACAAACTGAAATCTTTTAGATGCAGGGAAATAAAAATAAAAAACTAAAATAATATGGTTGCATAAGTGTGCACACCCTTAAACTAATACTTTGTTGAAGCACCTTTTGATTTTAATACAGCACTCAGTCTTTTTGGGTATGAGTCTATCAGCATGGCACACCTTGACTTGGCAATATTTGCCCACTCTTCTTTGCAAAATCACTCCAAATCTGTCAGATTGCGAGGACATCTGCTGTGCACAGCCCTCTTCAGATTACCCCACAGATTTTCAATTGGATTCAGGTCTGGGCTCTGGCTGGGCCATTCCAAAACGTTAATCTTCTTCTGGTGAAGCCATTCCTTGGTTGATTTGGATGTATGCTTTGGGTCGTTGTCATGCTGAAAGATGAAGTTTCTCTTCATGTTCAGCTTTCTAGCAGAAGCCTGAAGGTTTTGTGCCAATATTGACTGGTATTTGGAACTGTTCATAATTCCCTTTACCTTGACTAAGGCCCCTGTTCCAGCTGAAGAAAAACAGCTCCAAAGCATGATGCTGCCACCACCATGCTTCACGGTGGGTATGGTGTTCTTTTGGTGATGTGCAGTGTTGTTTTTGCGCCAAACATATCTTTTGGAATTATGGAAAAAAAGTTCAACCTTGGTTTCATCAGACCATAACACATTTTCCCACATGCTTTTGGGAGACTTCAGATGTGTTTTTGCAAAATTTAACTGGGCTTGAATGTTTTTCTTCATAAGAAAAGGCTTCCGTCTTGCCACTCTACTCCATAGCCCAGACATATGAAGAATATGGGAGATTGTTGTCACATGTACCACACAGCCAGTACTTGACAGATATTCCTGCAGCTCCTTTAAAGGCCCGTACACACGGCCAGAAAATCTGAAGATAGATTTTGTCCGATGAACGATCTGCTGATTTTCTGATCATTAGTATGCTGCTTTTGACAGCCGATTACGAATTTTCGGCAGACAAAAACTGGATGTGCAGGCTTGAAAATTTTTGTCTGATGTGACCCCAATGTTCGATTTTCTTTTCATTAGTACGGTTTTCTGGCAAAAAAAATCTGAAGAGCAAGACTAGGCATGCTCAGAAATGAAAGAACACATAGAAAACAATTCAACACATTACGTCACTTCTGACGTTGAATTCTGTCATCAGAAAATTTTCTGATGGTGAGTACCCTCTTCACTTTCGATTTCAGACTAGCATCAAACAAAAAACTGACGAACATTCGTCCAATAATCTGACCGTGTGTACAAGGCTTTAGGTTGCTGTAGGCCTATTGGCAGCCTCCCTGACCAGTTTTCTTCTCATATTCTCATCAATTTTGGAGTCCAGTTCTTGGTAATGTCACTGTTGTGCCATATTTTCTCCACTTGATGATGACTGTCTTCACTGTGTTCCATGGTATATCTCATGCCTTGGAAACTCTTTTGTATCCTTCTAATGACTGATACCTTTTAACAATGAGATCCCTCTGTTGCTTTGGAAGCTCTCTGTAGACCATGGCTTTTGCTGTAGGATGCGACTAAGAAAATGTCAGGAAAAACCTACTAGAACAGCTGAACTTTATTTTGGGTTAATCAAAGGCACTTTAAATGATGGCAGGTGTTTACTGACTCCTATATAACATGAGTTTGAATGTGATTGCTTAATTATGAACACCGCTACGTCCCGAGTTATAAGAGGGTGTGCACACTTATGCAACCACATTATTTTCTTTTCTTATTTTTACCCCCCCTCTAAAAGATTTCAGTTTGTTTTTCAATTGAGTTGTACAGTTTATAGGTCACATTAAAGGTGGAAAAAGTTCTGAAATGATTTATCTTTGTCTCATTTTTTTACATCACAGAAACCTGACATTTTAACTGGGGTGTGTAGACTTTTTATATCCACTGTATGTACGTCATTACTTTGACAATAAATACTGGTGTTGTGGCAGCAGCTAGCTGCCATAACCCTGTATCATTTTTTTTCTGTGGGTGATTCAGCGTCTGATACAAGTGATCCCAGCAGCGGATTCGCCATGGGATCACTTTTAGAGGTGGCGGGAGAGATGCCCCCCAATTCCCGTTGTTTCAGGGTTTATCAGTGCCATCAGTAAACCCAGGAAACGATCCGATGCAGCCGATGACTAGGCAGGAAGTCAAGTGAGGGCAAGATGCCCTTGGAGGATAGGAGTGACCTCTGATAACTTCCTGTTCTCAGGCATAAAGACATTTTTTTTCTAACAAAGTGTCAACATTTCTTTTTCTTTCTTTTGCTTTTAAAGGTAAAAGAGAGATCTAGGGTCTTTTTGAACCCAGATCTCTTAATAAAGAGGACCTGCCGTGCTTATCTCTTTTGCAAGGGATGTTTGCATTCCTTGTAATAAACCTAAAGGAACAGTGTAAAAATAAAAAATAAATTAAATAAGAAAAAATAAATGAAAATGTAAAGCCCCCCCATCCCTCCGTGCTCGCACGCAGAAGCAAGCACATACATAAGTCGTGCCCGCATATGTAAATGGTGTTTAAAACACACATGTCAGGTATTGCCACGATCGTTAGAGCAAGAGCCAGAATTCTAGCACTCTAAACAGGTAATCTGTAAAAAAAAATTAAAACATGGCCTATGGAGATTTTTAAGTACCGTAGTTTGTCGCCATTACACGAGTGTGCGCAATTTTAAAGCATGACATGTTAGGTATCTATTTACTCAGCGTAACATCATCTTTCACTTTATACAAAAAAATTGTTGTAACTATTGTGTTTTTTTTTCTAATTCATTAAAGTGTATTTATCTTTTTTTATTGCTTTTAAAGGACCTCTGCGCAAATACAGTTGTGACATAAAATATTTAAACGATCGCCATTTTATTCTCTAGGGTCTCTGCTAAAAACAGATATATAATGTTTGGGGGTTCTAAGCAATTTTCTAGCAAAAAAATAAAAATTTAAAGTGTCCGAGAACCCCCCCCCCCGATTGTGCATTCTGAATCCAGAGCAGTCGCTGGTAGCTCAGCTTTGACCTAACCGATCATCCAGCTTGGGGGGGAATGAGTGACTCTACTTTTGCCGTTCATCACTCTAGCAAATTGGATTGGGAAAAGATCAGTATGGGATGTAAGATTTACATGTCAGTAAAGAAGTAGCTCCATAAAGAAGCTCTTCCTATCTAAGTAATTAGAAATATCGCTGGATTGTGTTGATGCAGTTATCAGTAGTAAACATTTCAAAAAATCACTCCTGCGCAGCAAATCATTCTGGGTTGAATGGCGCCCAATGTATCGATGCAAGGAGCGGCACTGACGTCATCACGTCAGCACTGCTGTCTGCACCATCGAGGACTACCAACCACCAGGAGGAGATCCAAATCACATGAGCAGCCTGAAGACTTTGGGTAAAGACACGTATTAAAAAAGTATAACATATCCACGGGGGGCCTCCATGGGGGTGGAGGTGGTGGCTGGAGCTTGGAGTTAAGGTTTTAGTTATTTTGAGCATTTTTTTTCCTTTATTTTTATAATTGAAATGGAGTTTTGAATTATCTAAAGATTTTATCGCATAAATCAACTGATCTGAACTGAGCACATTCTAATATTGATTTTTGTTACATTTTGTATTTAAAAGTCAGTTCACACGGATTAACATACTGGTTTTCTCCCCTTAAAATACCTCTAATTCCTAGCTGGTGTTTAATGTGCATTTCTAGGAGATCTCTGTGGAGGTGAGCCGGAAAGGAGCCATTCCATGTGGAAATAAATGATTCAGCTTACACTGTAGTTTATGAAAAATAAACGTCCATATAAAATAAAAGGTTATATCAATATTTCGTGAGAAAAAATAATAATCCTACACAAATGTATAGAAATACATTTTACATATTTTTTATATATATATATATATATATATATATATATATGCACAAGTGTAAATTATATCTAACTAAACAAATTTCCAAATATAAATTGCAAAGTCATGAATAATAAATATATCATAAATAATAAATATATCACATAAGTTCATAAAGTGTCCTTGTGAAAAAACATATTGGTGAAAAAAAACATGCCAGTCCACTTATAGAAATAAAAATGAATTGATTGGTTGCTCTCTTCAAAAATATCCACCTTCATGCCTCTACCAGGATTCCTGTGTTCCCTCCACCAGATGTACCCTCACCTCATATCCTCTAAAATCGTGCCTTGTTAATAATAATTCCTCTGGAACTCTCCTCACAAATATTTTCCTTCCTTATCGATGCTGTTTACAGTCTCCAGTCAGAACGATTACATGTAAAGTAATCAAAGGCTTGCACAAAGCAAGGTTCATAAAGACACGGATGAGCGAATTTGGGGTGGAAGAACTTGACTGGCCTGCACAGAGTCCTGACCTCAACCCAATAGAACACATTTGGGATGAATTAGAGTGGAGACTGCGAGCCAGGCCTTCTCGTCCACATCAGTGCCTGACCTCACAAATGCTCTTCTGGAAGAATGGTCAAACATTCCCATAGACACACTCCTAAACCTTGTAGACTTCCCAGAAGACTTTAAGCTGTTATAGCTGCAAAGGGAGGACCAACTCACTATTGAACCCTATGAACTAAGACTAGGATGCCATTAAAGTTCATGTGCTTATAAAGACAGGCATCCCAATACTTTTGGTAATATAGTGTAATTCCTGATGCCTGTAAATTCATGACTGGGTTTACAAATGTGTGCCCCTGCTGCAGTCTTTCATCTTATGACCACAAAGTTTCAGTGTATGGGTAAAGTCCGCCATACATGGATCGAAATTCAGCTGGTTCTGCAAGGACCAGCCGAGATTTTATCCATCTATGGGCTGAGTGTATCCATCTATCGACTTGGTTACAACCAGCCTGTCAGATTTTTTACATGCGATTACGGCCAGCCGAGGCATTCCCCATCAAGGCTGACTGTCAACACATAGTCAGTCTTGATGGGGGAATCAAGATGATTTCTTTCCACCCGAGGAAAGAAAATCGAATCATCTATGGCAGGGGTAGGCAACCTTTTGAGCACAGTGTGCCGAAAAATATGTACCCCCTGTACATCTGCCCCACTTCTGTACCCCCTGCTCTTCTGCTCAACCACTGTAATCCCCTGCTCATCTGTCCCACCAATGCACCTCCTTTCACATCTGCCCCACCGCTGTACTCCCTGCTCTTCTGTCCCACTGCTGAACCCCCTACTCATCTGCCCTAACACTGACCCCCCTGCTCATCTTTCCCACCACTGTAACCCCCTTCTCATCTGGCCCAACACTGAACCACCACCCCCTGCTCATCTGCCCCATCACTGTACCCCCCTGCTTTTCTTTCCCACCGCTGAACCCCCTTCTGATCCCTCCCACTACTGTACCTCCTGCACATCTGCCCCACCACTGTACCCCCTTGCTCTTCTGCCCCACCACTGTAACCCTGCTGCTCATTTGCACCATCAATGTACTTCCCAGCACATCTGCTCCACTGACGTATCCCCATGTTCTTCTGTCTCACTACTGAATCACCTTCTCATCTGTCCTAACACTGAACCCATCTGCCCCACCAATCAACCTCCTGCACATCTGTCTCACCTCTGTACCCCCTGCTCTTCTGCCCACCTCTGTTCCCCCTGCTCATCTGTCCCACCAATACACCTCCTTTCACATCTGCCCCACTGCTCTACCACCCTGCTTTTCTGTCCCACCACTGAACCCCCTTCTCATCTGCCCAAACACTGAACCCCCCTGCTTATCTATCCCACCACTGTAACCCCCTTCTCATTTGGCCCAACACTGAACCCCCCTGCTCATCTGCCCCCTGCTTTCTGTCCCACTGCTGAAGCCCCTTCTCATCTCTTCCACCACTGTATCTCCCTGCATATCTGCCCCACCGCTGTACCTTCTGCTCTTCTGTCCCACCTCTGAACCCCTTCTGCTCATTTTCCCCACCAATGTACCCTCCTGGTCATCTGCTCCACCACTGTACCCTCTTCTCATCTATGATATGCAGAGTGGTGGAAGGAAGCAGAGATGAGACACATCTACCTGCCCTGACACACTCATCCTGCTCTTGAATCCAGCCCACGTGCTTGTATGTGATGTATGTGATATATGTGATGTATGTGATGTATGGGATGTATGTGATGTATGAGATGTATGTGATGTATGGGATGTATGTGATGTATGAGATGTATGGGATGTATGGGATGTATGAGATGTATGAGATGTATGTGATGTCCCATACAAGCATCTGGAATGGATGTGCAATAATGAGCTCAGGTCAGGGGTATTTTCTGAAAGCTGTGGGCTTGTCTGCAGGATCATAAGTTGGGCCCCCGCAGCTGAGAAAAAGTGCGCTGCAACACAAGTTGGGTGTGATTTTCATTGCGCTGAATACTGGCTGTGGCTTAAAGGCACACAGAGTGCAGGGGTTCAGTAGTAAGTGACGCAAAGGTTCAGGAATAATTTCAATAAAGTTCCCAGAAGCTCAACAGTAATTCCACAAACTGTCACCTGATTGTGGTTTTCTCAATCACAGTGAAATCCCTTCTTTCTGAGATTAGTAGTGGCAACCAAGCGAGTCATCTTCCTTCAGATGGCTAGCAGGACTGTGATTGGCTTTAGTAGTGGCCAATGACAGTCCTCCTCCTCCTGGATACAGGGACAGCCCCCCCTAGCAGACCTGCACCCAATCTCTTCCCCATCACAAAAGCTGATAATCGCAGCTACAGCAAAGTTAGAGAACCAAACAATGTTTCCCATCTTTTACAATTTGTGGGGGGCACAGTGCCTCCCCCTCAGTGCAGGTGCGGCGTGGGGAATTTTGTCTCACTGACACTTCCCTGCACTGTCGACCAAAGGAGTTGCACATGCTCAGCATCATATCCAGAGGTTGTCTTTGGCAAATAGACGTATGAGTGCTGCCAGCATTGCTGCAGAGGTTGAAGGGGTGGGGGGTCAGCCTGTCAGTGCACAGACCATATGCCGCACACTGCATCAAATTGGTCTGCATGGCTGTTGCCCCAGAAGGAAGCCTCTTCTAAAGATGATGCACAAGAAAGCCCGCAAACAGTTTGCTGAAGACAAGCAGACTAAGGACATGGATTACTGGAACCATGTCCTCTGGTCTGATGAGACCAAGATAAACTCATTTGGTTCAGATGGTGTCAAGCGTGTGTGGCGGCAACCAGGTGAGGAGTACAAAGACAAGTGTGTCTTGCCTACAGTCAAGCATGGTGGTGGCAGTGTCATGGTCTGGGGCTGCATGAGTGCTCCCGGCACTGGGAATCTACAGTTCATTGAGGGGAACCATGAATGCCAACATGTACTGTGACATACTGAAGCAGAGCATGAGCCCCTCCTTTTGGAGACTGGGCTGCAGGGCAGTATTCCTACATGATAACAACCCCAAACACACCTCCAAGATGACCACTGCCTTTCTAAAGAAGCTGATGGTAAAGGTGATGGACTGGCCAAGCATGTCTCCAGACGTAAACCCTATTGAGCATCTGTTGGGCATCCTCAAATGGAAGGTGGTGGAGCCCAAGGTCTCTAACATCCACCAGCTCCGTGATGTCATCATGGAGGAGTAGAAGAGGACTCCAGTGGCAACCTGTGAAGCTCTGGTGAACTCCATGCCCAAGACGGTTAAGGCAGTGCTGGAAAATAATGATGGCCACACAAAATATTGACACTTTAAGCCCAATTTGGACATTTTCACTTAGGGGTGTACTCACTTTTGTTGCCAGAGGTTTAGACATTAATGACTGTGTGTTGAGGTAAATTTGAGGGGACAGCAAATTTACACTGTTATAGGGCGTACACACGGTCGGACTTTGTTCGGACACTCCGACAACAAAATCCTAGGATTTTTTCCGACAGATGTTGGCTCAAACTTGTCTTGCATACACACGGTCACACAAAGTTGTCGGAAAATCCGATCATTCTAAACACGGTGACGTAAAACACGTACGTCGGGACTATAAACGGGGCAGTGGCCAATAGCTTTCATCTCTTTATTTATTCTGAGCATGCGTGGCACTTTGTCCGTCGGATTTGTGTACACACGATCGGAATTTCCGACAACGGATTTTGTTGTCGGAAAATGTTATCTCCTGCTCTCCAACTTTGTGTGTCGGAAAATCCGATGGAAAACGTCCGATGGAGCCTACACACGGTCGGAATTTCCGACAACATGCTCCGATCGGACATTTTCCATCGGAAAATCCGACCGTGTGTACGGGGCATAATACAAGCTGTACACTCACTGTTTTACATTGTAGCAAAATGTAATTTCTTCAGTGTTGTCACATGAAAAGATATAATAAAATATTTACAAAAATGTGAGGGGTGTACTCACTTTTGTGGGATACTGTACATACATTGTCTAAAAAATGTAAACAATACCTTGGGAAAATAATACTAATGTATGTAAAGTAGTGTAAGTATTATAAAAGCAAGAGAAAAGACACTAATATAATATTTGCATATGAGAGATAAAAGGTGCATTAACATTCTTCAAAGTTTGCATATGATGGAGTAATGGAGAGCACAGCTCTGTGAAAGGAATTTTACCTTAATCTGTTTGTGTACAGTGTAAAAACAAAAAATACACTGTTACAGTATATTGTGACATTTCAGGAATTTATTTAATACAGACGCAGTAAAAACAGAAGTAATCTGAAAGGCATTTATTTTGCTTAAAGAGGAAGTAAACCCCGATGGGTTTTACATTCTCTTTTGCTCCCCGCAAAGCCTGCAAATGAAAAGCATAATGGGCTAGTATGCATCGTATACTAGCCCATTATACAACACTTACCTGCAAACAAAGCCCACGCTGTCCCCTGTGCAGGCTGCGTCCATCTTCGCCCCTCTTCCTTCCAGGGCCACGGACTTTGGCTCTATCAGTGCAGCTTATCAGTGTCTATCAGTGCAGCCTCATCAGTGCAAATCAGTGCAGCCTATCAGTACCCATCAGTGCAGCCTCCTCAGTGCAAATCAGTGAAGAAGAAATATTACTTATTTGCAAAATTTTATAATAGAAACTAAGAAGGCTTTTGTTGTTTTTCAAAATTTTCAGTCTTTTTTCATTTATTTAGTAAAAAATCAAAAATCCAGAGGTGATTAAATACCACCAAAAGAAAGCTCTATCTATCTCAAAACGGGCACAGTGTTGCATGCCTACAATTGTCATTCAAAGTGCGACATCATTGAAAGCAAGAAATTGGCTTGGGCAGGAAGGGGGTGAAAGTGCCCAGTAATGAAGTTGTTAATCAGTATGTACCATAAATGCCTATAAAAAAGTTTTCTTTTTTATACTCATCGCTTGTTACATATCTGTGTTGCTTATCTCCTGCAGCCACTTTTCAGCCACTTCATGTATACATGCATGTGCTACAACAATGGCTGCATGGTATTTTTTTGGACAAGTTTCCTGAATATGGCCATTTGTAGTCTCACTCAGAAACCTGAATAAAGGGTAACAAAGCAGGAGTAATACTGGTAGAAAGATACAGAGCATTGTCATTCTAAAAAAGAAGTGCCTGCACAAAGACCTTCATAACAGGATAACCAAGTATTATTATAATATTGTTCCAGATTTAAATATATGGAACATTTATCTTGAAATTGCATTAACATGTTAAAACATATGTAGGGATCTACTGCTGTCTAGCTGTTAATATCAGAGTGTTATGTAAAATTATGTCACTGCCTGCCTCTGGCAGTTTGGCTTAAAAAAAAACTAGAAGATGGGAATTGGAGAGAGAGAGAAAGTGTCAACCGCATTTCCTGGCCATGGATTTGCTCCTTCTGTATTTTCACCCAGACCAGAAGCAGAGACTATCAATCAAGTATTCCTATGATTAGTAGTTTAACTGCAGCTGTCAATAGCTTCTCAATAGCTTCTTGAGTATATATCTAAATCCTTGTGATATACTTATCTCTGGCCTATTGTTATTATCTCACATTTACAGTGCCAGATATCTAGGACTTTGCTACTATACAGTATATGTGTAATGGTCATCTTTCAGTATATTAATAGGTGAACCTGTTTATTGCAATAGAGTTTATATGCAGCTCCTGTTATCTTAGTTATCCCTTCCCCTTCTGGTCTAGAATTTCACAGCTAGTATTAGCTTAGGGCTCAATAACCAGCATAAGCTAGAGCCAGGTTAGGCATCCAATGGCCACTTCTGATAGTTAGAGATCTGGTTGCATGTCAGATTAGAAACTACTAGGGAGGGGCTAAAGCGGAGAGCAGATAGGCTCTGATTTCCAGTGTCACACCACAGTTTCTGCATGTGAAAGACTTCATTCCAGGCTGGTTGGATAACAGCTGGAGGATCTCCCTGTCACTGCTGATTTTGTCCTCATATCTCCAACACAAAGACAGACACTGCATCATGATCATGCTCAGGGACCCCTGCAACTTAATTTGGCTGCAACATTCATCTAGTATCTATGGTATCTTTATTATTAACTATGTATAACAAGGTACATGTGCACACTTCCAGCAGGACTCTTGTTGAGCCCTTTGTTGATATTATCTGTTTGTGCATTGGATGTACAGTATGTACTTTTCTTATATAGAGTTTGTATTATTCCCATATTGGTGTGCATTTAAATACTTATGGTTAATGCTGATTGCAGTAGTTCCTCTGCTTCCAATTACTTTGATTAGATTACTGGTTAGTTTCTTAGAAAGGGAGTCCCCTCTGTTCACAGAGATCCTGTCCTGGGTGGAGGCTCTGCCAACTTTGTTATCAATCCCATTCTTCCACTTAGATAAGGTTCTGGATCTCTTATTTACCTACAAGTTTATCACACTATCCAGTTTGGGAAGGCACATTTCTCATAACCTCCCAAAAGAGGGCTACACATATATGAGATTTTAGTAATTTGATTTCATATACTTTTAGAAACACAGGTAAAACTACTTTCTATCTAAAGTTTAAGAAAAATACATCACTGCACCAGAGCTATTTTTGTCTTTAGACACTTATGCCCTGTACACACAATCGGACAATGATCGCACATTCTGACAACAAAATCCATCGGATTTTTTCCAACGGATGTTGGCTCAAACTTGTCTTGCATACACACGGTCGCACAAAGTTGTCAGAAAATCCGATCGCTCTGAACGCAGTGACGTAAAACATGTACGTCGGCACTATAAACGGAGCAGTAGCCAATAGCTTTTGTCTCTTAATTTATTCTGAGCATGCGTGGCGCTTTGTGCGTCGGATTTGTGTACATGCGATCGGAATTTAAATGATCGGATTTTGTTGTCGGAAATTTTTATATCCTGCTCTCAAACTTTGTGTGTTGGAAATTCCGGCGGAAAAAGTCTGATGGAGCCCACACACGATCGGAATTTCCGACAACATAATCCGATCGCACTTTTTCCGTCGGAAAATCCGACCATGTGTACAGGGCATTATAAGCCAGAGTCTTTGATACCAAAGTGAGGGGGTACTCCAAAAGCAAGGGCAACATTTACAATTTGTGTTTGCATTTTTCCTTTTGCACTGCTTGTCCACCAATTTACATTTGTAAGTAAACTCATCAAGGAACCTGCAGGAGAGGAAATCTGCCAGCTGCTGAGAGGAGTTATAGGTCTCTGCAGTTCAAATGAAGGGTAGGGCATGGATTTGGCCTGTTGTAGTTTTTTGGTTGGCCAGTAGTTGCCCCCATAGCTTGAGAATGAGATTCAGCTTAGGAGCTCCTTGGATTAATTGACAGTCCTGTTTCTGGTAGGAGGGGGAAACCCTAGGTAAGAGTATAGAGTAGAGGGTAGAGAGCTTGCCACAAGGAGATTGATTACTGGTTTTCTCTGTGGGTGCACTGGAACAGAATATCATGTAGGCAGTTGAGTCTTATTTATTTAGCAACTATTAGAGAGAAGCCTGGAGCAGTGTAAGGTCTCAATGCGTTAATGGGACGATACTTTGGGATGCTAGACTTTGGGACACTCCTATGGTAAGAACCGGGCCTACAGTGATCTCTTCTTGCTTTCAGGTCCACTGCTCAGCAGCTGGCCTGATGCATTCTGAACACAGGAGGTTGGCCGCTGTCTACCTAGCTTAACCCAGAGAATGCTTCTTTGTCCAGAATGCATCAGGTCAGCTGATTTTCAGCTTCTAAGGGCAGGTATGTTATATACTTAGTTACATAGGTCCAAGCTGGATCTTTGTAACTATGTATAAAGTATCCATACCTGTGATTCTTCTTTAAGCTAAGTGTCACCACCTTCAAAGGATGGCTAAAGTATGTAAATATATTTGCTTCTATGGATCCTGTAAACTGTTAAAATGTATTCTTGGTGCTCTTCGCTAGACTGGTATTTCTCCTGAAAACTAAATTTGTGGGCAAAGCAGGGTCCATCAGCATAAGGCCTGAAACCTGTGTGCAGATGACTGTCAACAGGTACCAGTTATTATTATTAATAAATTAAAAATTCTGTTTTTAATGTATTAATAATGTTTATGAAACCTAGTGAGTAGCTAAGGTGTGGGGGTCATTGCTGTCCTTGTAATAGGAATACATTTGCATCATCCCCCCCCCCCCCACACACACACACACACACTTTAAAATTTTGCAGATAATAGTTATTATCTTTTATTAAATTATGTTGTACATTAAAGAAAACCTAAAGAAAACTTATTACAGCAGGGTGTCCATTGAGCGTCTGATCAGAAACATCTGTATTCACTTATCAGCTTTCACCTGGTATTTAAATTTAAGATGCATTGAGGGAAATTACTTGGGAGAAATTTAGTAGAATGCACATCGTTATTATCGTGTAACCCTTTCATGGAGTAGGCCATCTTTGCATACAGCAGAACTAGCCCACATCTGCATCTCCCTGAAGACCACAGACATCCTTTCTCCCAGCTGCAAATTCAGCCTGCAAACCTGCACAGATTAAGGGGCAATTAAATAATTTAAAGCAATGTAATCCTGCTAAAGTTAATATCTGGCGTCTCAGGTTAAATGCACACCCGCTGCACGCAGACACTAATGGAAATATAATTGGTGTGAGCAATTAGGTGATAATTTACCATAATTGCCTACAAAGTTGAGAACTTTTTCATTGAATCCCAGCACAGAGGCAAGATCTGTGTGCGTCTGGTAAGACTATAGCTTGTATTCATTATGTAGACAATATTTCTTAGACTTACTTGTAACCCTCTGCCCTGAAATACTCCATTCACTCCATTCACATCTGTTCCTTGTCAGAACACTCAGTTAAATGGATAAAAACTGTCGAAAGCTGTACTTTCCTTGCCAGTCAGTTTGTTTCTGTTACAGAATGGACGATGTTGGCACACATACTGGGCTGCTGGTACTGGCAATGTATTTTATCATTCTCTTTTATAAGAGCCTAAATGGTTCATCTATATTTTATGACTTCAAAATCCTTACTATTTGATCTTTAATGTCACATTTATGTTGGATATGGACAGGACAAGTCAGCAGGCATGATGAAGATTTGGATACCTATTATCACCATAAAATATGGAGCATATTTATAACGGGATGAACAAATCATACTCTATAACCATTTGCCACTTTTCAATTGTTGTCCATTTTCGGTTGGGTTGTTCTCACTATGATAAGCTTCTACTCACATCCAATTGTATGATCTAATTTTAGTGTAGCTGCTCCGGCCTAACTAATAATATGATTTCTGGTTCACCAGATTAGCAGATTTGATGGACTTGCCCTACACATTCACCAGTCATCCACTGCAGACCCTGTGTACTACCAGATACACATTTCCCATTAAGTGCTTATTTCAGCATTCACCAGAAGATAGCTCCTTGTATTTTAAATAATGGGAATAAATAAGGAAAATGTTTTGTGGTAAATGATTGTATAGAGGGGTGAAGAAAGGCAAATGTTCATAGTCCTGTCCAACTCATTATGTTTGGGCCCCTTTGTATGTCTAAAAAGAAGAAGGATATTGAGGGTGAAAAATATGATCTAAGCTGCTAATGCCTTGTGCCATTAGGATACTTTCATTAAAGACATGCTGGTAGGTTAATTGGATCCTTTCTAACATGGCCCCAGTATGCGTATGTATGAAATTGAGTAATGCCGCGTACACACGATCGGAAATTCAGCCAGCAAAAGACCGATGAGAGCTTTTGGTCGGAAAATGCGACCGTGTGTATGCTCCATTGGACTTTTGCTGGCCAAATTCCAGCCAGCAAAAGATTGAGAGCATGTTTTCAATTTTTTGTTCGGAAAAAGTTCCTATCTGAAAATGCGATCATCTGTAGCAATTCTGACGTGCAAAATTCCTACGCATGCTTGGAAACAATTCGACGCATGCTCAGAAGCATTGAACTTCATTTTCTCGGCTCGTCGTAGTATTGTACGTCACCGCGTTCGAAAGTTCAGCAAACTTTTGTGTGACCGTGTATATGCAAGCTAAGCTTGAGCAGAATTCCGTCAGAAAAAACAGCCAAGATTTTTCTGACGGAAAATCCGCTCGTGTGTACGCGGCATTAGGGACCTTAAATTGTAGGCTCCTTGAGCATGGAGATGTGAATGTACAATGTATATGTAAAGCACTGCATGAATTGACGGCGCTATATAAGTACCTGAAATAAATAAAATATATTAATGTGTAGCACCCCACAGCAACTCTATGGCAGCTACTGTGATATGTTGCAGGGCATCAATAATGTGCTGGCATTCTGTTACTGGCTAAACTATTTCCCCTTTCCAGTAAGACTCACACCTATAATTCCAGCATGTCCTCACTAGTACAGAAAGCTTCAGTGGAATAAAAAATGTACTTTACTTCCATAGGTTCCCATTGCCAATGCTATTAAAAATTGAAGCCTGACCATTTAAATGGATACTGTGTCACCTGTGATCAAACTAGCCACTGCATCACAGACATTTTTGCCCCTAAGCAAATGCCAAAGGCAAGTTCATTGTGGGCCAAAAGCACCCATTAGCTACTCAAGCAGCCAGTTAGTTTCTCACACAGCCCACCCAACATTGTGGCAAACAAGCAGGAGTTAGGTAAGTACTTCAGAGGTAAGACTGTCATTTTTTTCAACAGGCAAATGGCAAATTGTCCCTATGCCTGTTTTCAGGAGGATGCTGCAGAGTGTTGTGTGTGTGTGTGTGTGTGGGGGGGGGACTGGTAGATCTGATTGGTAAACACTATCAGTAGTTACTTATCAATTAAACAGTATGTGTTAGACCCTGTCCTAAGCAGGCATGTCCCTATTCTAAATTTAAAACTGCTGAGATGTAGTCAGCCTATTCTTGAATTGAAAGATCTGCTTTCTGTGGGTTTTCCCTAAATTCTGTGTATTATTTGCTTCTGACTTCTGTTGGGGAGTGGGAAGATCTCCCTGGCCAACCACTAGGTGGTTTATTACCAGTAGTGCATGCTGGAAGCTTTCTTGCCTCCCAGGCTTCACCTGGGGAAAACATATGTGTAGTTGTTCTCTTACCTCTCAGATCTGCTCCCTGCGGAGTACATATATGCTTGAAGAAGAAAGATCTTGGGCCAGAAATCTTGCCAGAGATTTTACTCTGGATGAGTGAAGCTGGAACCTAGATAGAAGCATAAGGGTTGAACTTTGGCTACATGAGGAGTATCTGATAAGCTGGGTACAAGCCTGGGCATTGCAGGAAGTCTGGTGGCTCTTCCAGGAAGTTTACATGCTGCTTTTGATCTACAATCAGAAGAATATAGAATGCCAGTCTGGCTTAAAGGTCCTCTTCTATATTGTCTGTAAGTAGGTTTTGGATTCTGCGTACTGTTCTGAGTTTCCTGTGCCCTAAGCCCTCTCTCACTGTGTTTTCAGGTTTTTCATGTCACAAAAAAGCCAAGGCTCCAACCCTAAGGTGAATTATAAGCACACCAAGCCACTTGGGGCTCCTAACTGCCTCCAGGGTGTAGGATGATGCTACACACGATTAACTCTGCCACCACCATGGATGTGTTACAGCAGGGCAGTAATGACTGAGGTGGGGTTTTTTTCAGTGCTGCAAATCATCTGTTTAATGCAGAAGTTATCTGGGTCCTCTATATTTCAGTGGGGGTCCAGTGTGCACTACAGCTCCTGGTCTGATGCAAGGATGCTCAGGAGGATGAGCAGTCTTCTGGATGGTTGAGCATGAAGGACATCCATTTCTTGATCACCCCTGCTGAGAATCAACACTGCAGTTATCAGCTCTGAGCAGTTCTGGGTTCAGAGCCAATTCTTGGTTGGTAGTGGCCAAATAAGCAGCAGGGACTTTCTTTTCTCTACTAGGGCTACAGGCATTAGGAGTCTAATAAAGGGCCTGTTACTGCTATTATATAGGGGTCTATTGTCGTGTCTAAGGCGGAGGAGGAGCTGTATTTGTCTGGAACACAGATCTTCCAAAACTTTCTCCAATACTACTAAAAGTGTCAGAGATGATATAAAAACAGAATGTTTCAGCACAGTGGGAAAAAGATCTTGCAAACAAATGCCGCCTAACATATGGTTATGTGAGTATTCATTTTGTTTCGTACTAAATTTGGATACAATGGAAAAATAAAGGGTTTTTTTTTATGTAAATACTAGGAAGAATGATGTGATTTTATAGAAATTCAGCAACAAAGGGAAGATGGAAATTATTTGATAACAACAGCTAGTGTTGCTGGAAAAAGGCACTGTGTAAATCGAATGACTGTATTAAAAATAGTAATGAAAGAGCACATGCATTACTTTTTTTACCATGTAAGTTTAGCTGATTTTTTAAAATATTTTGGACAGAGTGGGGGAAGACTACAACAGCAAAAAATAATTCTGAAACGATGTTTACGTTTGTGTTGCTGTTGGAGATTTTCACGCAAGTTTGGTCTAGTAAAACCAATGTTCTCTTCGGTTTTTAAATGCTGCCTGTGTACAGATAGAATAGAAACAAATTAGCTCTCCTATCAAAGTGTGAGCAGAGTATTATCAGACAAGAATTTCCAAGACATCAACTTGTTTCCTAACTTTGGTATCCTGAAGCCCCGTACACACAGGTTGAATGTCGGGAGACAACGACCGGTAAAAAAAAAATGTTCGACATTCAGGCCGTGTGCATGCTGGTCTGTCCGACAGAAGCCAGCCGTTCGGCTGGCTTCAGTCGGACATGCTTGCTGAAAAAAACAGTAACCGAACGACTCCCGATCATCGCTTTCAGCCAAAGGTGGAGAGCACTGATCGGAGTGTTCTGGTGGGGGGGGGGGTGTCCCCCTCTCAGAACACAACAGCTCAGCGGGGGAGATCGCTAAACTCACATGGTTAGTACAGCCACTCCGATCAGAGCTGACAGTGGGGTTGAACGAAAAAGGGTGTCATGGCCCTACCTATAAGGGGGTGTCACCACAGTGCCCTTTACTGATTGCAGCAGAGAAATGTGCTAATGTCAGCACTACTATCTGCATCAGTTGAGAACTTCACAATACCGAAAAAGAGGTGAAGAAGAAGAGGACCCAGCTTGTCACATGACTGACCGGAAAACATTTGAAAAAGGTAAGTATTAAAAACTACAGCATGTGGACTTCTATCAGGGAGGAGGGAAATTTAAGGGACAGGGGGTTGAGTTGGCATGTAAAGAACTTCAGATTCAGCCAAAAGTGCTCTCTAATATTTTTGACCATTCTGCAACAAATGTGCAGATATTTGCACCCAAAGACTGCCTAAAATGCCCCTATCAGGATTCATTGAATGTTCACACTTCCACATATGGAAGAAATACCACTATCATAATAGTAATGCTTCACTGTGTGGTAATCATGGTCACAAACTAACTAAAGGCTACCCAATTGATCTCTGACTTTGAGCTATGCCTCAAATTGGTTTAGAACAATTCTCAGTGCAAATACTCATAACCCTGATAGGTTTGCTTAAAGCTGTGATTGGTAAAGTGTCTAACTTTTCTCCCCTGAAGGTTCCTGTGCCCAACTTTGCAAGTGCAGACTAAAAAGAGGGACTGAATCTCTCCCTGTACAGTACTGTCCCGTGTTCGCTCATCTTCGTATGTCTGGCTAAAGGAGGCTGAATGCACATAGTGAATCAGAGCCAGGCACTGGTTCCAAAGCTACGATTAGATTGTCATTTTTCATGGAAAGTTCTGCTTTTGAAAAGGTTATTGCTGTAATGTATTTAAAATGGATAGGTTTCTTTGTCCTTTTATCTCTCCAGTCTTCCTTGTTCTCTGTGGATTTCTATTACGGTGATTTTGTTTCAAAGTGGTTCTACTGAACTGCTCAGTTGTTGTATTAAAACAGCAATGTTTAAAATAACTTATATACCACATTTTACTTCAAAATATAATGCTCAAATTACATAGAAATAACATTATTTGGGTGGCACAGTGGTGTAGTGGGTAGCACTCTCACCTAGCAATAAAAAGGGTCGCTGGTTCGAATCACAACCACGACACTACCTTCCTTGAGTTTGCATGTTCTCCCTGAGCCTGCGTGGGTTTCCTTCCATGCTGCAAAGACATGCTGGTAGGTTAATTGGCTTCTGTCAATTAACTGAACATAAATTGGCCCTAGTATATGAATATGAGTTAGGGACCTTAGATTGTAAGCTCCTTGAGGGTAAGGACTGTTGTGAATGTACAATATATGTGTAAATTGACAGTGCTATATATAAGTACAGTAAAACCTTGGATTACAAGCATAATTTGTTTGAGAAACATGCTTGTAATCCAAAGCACTTGTATATCAAAGCAAATTTCCCCATAAGAAATAATGGAAACTCAGATGATTCGTTCCACAACCATTTATTCATAAGTCCTTCAGTTTATTGCAATGTGATAGGTTGTGTAACAATAAAATGTCCATCCATAAACGGCAGCCTCCATATAGGGGATTAGAAGCAAAATCCAGCAGGAGCTACAGTGTATAAAAGAGAAGAGAGGCGCCTCTAAGTGTAGCAATATGATTACATTTAATGAAGGTACAACATTTATAAACTCACATGGCTGATGATTAAAACAGGCACATCTAAGTATGCAGGCATCCGGGGTAAAGCTGTCCATATAGACGGTCCTCTGCACCGCCGGCTCTCACCGCTGTCAGTCTGCAATCGTGACCGAGAAGACTACCCAGCAGTAGAGCGATCTGAAAGTGTGACTTGAACCATTTGAAAGCGAAGCTTGAAGCGTTCGTGGAGCGCAGCGTGGAAGGGATGACGTTGATGGTGGTGTGAAGGATGGTCTATGTGAACTGCTTTACCCCGGACGCCTGCATACTTATAGGGCGTACACATGGCCGGACTTTGTTTGGACATTCCGACAACAAAATCCTAGGATTTTTTCTGACGGATGTTGGCTCAAACTTGTCTTGCATACACACGGTCACACAAAGTTGTCGGAAAATCCGATCATTCTGAACGCGGTGACGTAAAACACGTACGTCGGGACTATAAATGGGGCAGTGGCCAATAGCTTTCATCTCTTTATTTATTCTGAGCATGCGTGGCACTTTGTCCGTCGGATTTGTGTACACACGATCGGAATTTCCGACAACGGATTTTGTTGTCGGAAAATTTTATCTCCTGCTCTCTAACTTTGTGTGTCGGAAAATCCGATGGAAAATGTCCGATGGAGCCCACACACGGTCGGAATTTCCGACAACATGCTCCGATCGGATTCCATCTGAAAATCCGACCGTGTGTACGGGGCATTAGAGGTGCCTGTTTTATTCATCAACCATGTGAGTTGATAAATGTTGTACCTTCATTAAATATAACTATATTGCTACACTTAGAGGCGCCTCTCTTCTCTTTTATACTCAGTTGTGACGTGACACTACTTATATATCAAGACATCGCTTGTATATCAATTCAAAATGTATTTAAACATTTTGCTTGTCTTGCAAAACGCTCTCAAACCAAGTATAATAATAATTATTGCATGTGTTCCTTCTCTCACACACATAAGTCACCTGAAACTGCAGATGCACAGTAATGCCAACAGATTGTCAACCCTTAGTGCCATCTTGTTCCCCTGGCACCTTATCCGTGACCCACAGCCCCCCTCTGCTTCTCACTGATGTACCCAAGAGCCACAGACAAAAAGAGACAGGGCTGATGATGTGGCCTGGGCTGGGTCAGGAACTGCTCTGTGTGAGTTATGCTGGAGCCAGGCTAAAGTGTTTAAGGTTCTGTGCGTTTATTCTTTGCAATTCTTGCCGTCCCAGAGCAATTTCAGAATAGAAACTAAATTTATAACCATAGGATTCATGAGCAAACAATCTCATACATGTACCATCACCCCTACTAATCAATATATACATAAGCTACATTTTGATGGATATTTTCAGATACATTCAATTATTGGGGAAGACTATAGATAGGAAAAACTCTAAATATGGGACTTTGAGGGCACAATAGTATTAAGCTACAAACTATATATTTAATAGAGGTATTTTATTAGAAAAAATAATAATTGGGGAAAACAAATCTCTTGCAAAATGTCTTTACATTATATAAAATACAACATAAAACTAAAATCACAATTTGAGGCCAGTAACTCCATACATACTCATTCGTTTACAACAGTCAAAGTTCATATTCACCTTTAATTTTCTCAGCTCTGATTTTGCATAGCATAAAATATATATGTCACATTCTGGCATTTCTGTAGTAAAAAGAATGTTTTGTACACCTAGGAAGGCTAATAGGCTCATCTCTCTGTCACTCTGCTCTCTCTCCACCTATGAGCATGCTCGTTGTTAGCACATGGGCACTGCAACAAAATTAAGTGGCTCTTCATGCTGCTTTCCAACTGCCTGCCTGAGCTCTGTACAGTGGGCTGAAACAGCTAATACAAGGTCAAATTCAGGTACTTGGACTGCTTGCATTAAAAAAAATATATATTTTTTTTTTAATGAAAGTGGAACTGAGACAATGTGTGCCTTTTATAGCTTACTGGAGTTCAAATTTAGGGCAAAATGCAGTAATCTGTAACTATCAATCAAAACAAATCTCATTGTCATCGTCAGTGAAAAGAAACTTAAAGCGGCTCTTCAGTCATTTTTTTATCTTTCTATCTATTAAATCTTCTGCCCTTGTTGTTTTAACTTTGGAAAGTAAAACATTTTTTTCTGTCAGTAAATACCTTATACAGCCCACTTCCTTTTTCTTGCCTGGAAAAAAAGCCTAGGCTTATGACCTCATGCACAGCTCTCTCTCTCACTCTCGTGAGAGTTTGCCAGGAAGGGAGGGGGGGGTGAGTCATAAGAGGGCCAATGAGAGCTGCAGAGCTGGAGGTGTGTGTCTATGTAAATCCAGGAAGTGAACAGGCAGCAGCTTCAGCTGCCCACAGTTAGAATGGACGCAGCCAGACTTAGTGGAGGGAGATTTCTGCAGCATATTTAGCAAGTACAGAATCACAGTATATATAAAATAATATGCAAACTGGTTGGAGGGAAGCTTCAGAATGGCAAAGATGCTTTTATTACAAATTATGTGAGCAGACTGCAGTTCCTCTTTAAAGACTACTAAAGGTTTCTGCACTCTGCACATTAGTTGTCTTACCGAACAAGTCTATAAGAGTTAAACAATTACCAGTAGCAAAATCTTCTGTTTAAGAAAAACATTTAATTTATTAATGAATCACCCATGGCAATAAATTAAATATTTACAGATGAAATGACAGCAAAGAAAACATTGTAGAAATAAATTAGAAATGATATTTTGTTGAATCCAGAATTTTGTAGAATATTTCACGGTCTGTGCACGGCTTTTGCCGTTTAAAATTGAATCGATTACTTTTCCTTTTCTTGGTCTAATTAATGTAAGCGGTGAGTTTAATTTTAAATCTTTTAAAACGATATATTTCTGTAACATCAGTGCTTACCATGTTAACAAGGAAATATTCAGCATGCACGGAATAAATGGCCAGTTTCTTTCCTAAGGCAAATCTGCGGAAATGTGTGGGGATCCAGTTAATGCAGAAGTGATATTCAGGGCAGGAATGGCAAGGAAGCATCACCTTAGAAACCTATTCACAGGAGAGCTGAAAGTAAGGTTTTAGAAATACTCACTTTATCTATTAAGTGACTGAGTCTATTTCAAGAGAATCTGTTATTTTGTGCATTCAGGGCTAAGCGCCAGGCTGGCTTCTTAGGGAACCCCCCCGCCCATCGATATTCACCTGCACTGCATTCCCATCCCGCTCCCTTTCTCTGTAAAAAGTACCTCCCAGAATGCAGCGCTTCAGCCTGAGTGACCAATCACCATGCCCAAACACTGATTTACGAGGGAGGGGAGAAGGTCATTAACCCAGTGTAAGCTACAACACTGACTGCCCATTTAGGGGGTAAAGTGACAGATTTTCTATTAGAGCTCATTTACACTTGCTTCGGCTTCAACACACATTAACGGCTAGTTTGCACATGCTTCAAAACAAGGCTTCGAACAGGCTTTGTTAAAGCTCTCTGAACACTGTCACTAAATAAAATGGTTAGCTTACAGTCCTGTTTACACCTGCTTTTGCTTTGCTTTGCTTCGGCTTCAGTTCAAAAATTATACCCCATGTAGCTTTAGTGGTGCTTCAAAGCTTCTTCAAAGCCTCCATAGAATGCATTAAGGTGAAAAACGGCGAGGGTTTGCATCCCCTTTAAAGTAAAACTAAAGGCAAAACTTTTTTTCAGTTTTGGACAGAGTAGAGAGGCATTAGAACACCTTATTTCTGTCTGTGCCCTCATTAGGGAGATTCCCCCTCTCTATTTGCCCTGTTGACCATAATCATTGAAAGTTAAAGTAAAAGAAAATACCAAATTTTGGGTTGTCCCCAGAAAAGTAATAGAGGGGAAATCATTGGGGGATCCCCAAGGCATTCCCTTAACTGTCCCTGATTTCGAAGGACTGTCCCTGATTTGGAGCAATGTCCCTCTGTTCCTCCTCATTTGTCCCTCATTTTGGTCTGATCTATATAGATGTATATAAAATGCACTTTTTATCTATCAAAAAATGTTTCCCAGTGCTAAACCTTTCATCTGATTCCTAAATTGCTGCATTTGTAAATTCCAAAAGCCAATATAAAGGAATAGTAGTGGTAAAAAAAAAGCACTTGTGGGTTCAACCAATCTTGTTTTTTTGAACAATTGTCCTTTAAGGGGGCATGGCAAGGGGCGTGTCCTATGCCTGCATACTTTTGCTGATAGGTGTCCCTCATTCCCATCTCAAAAAGTTGGGAGGTATGCTTAATTTGCAGGGATTTCCTTTCACTTCCTGTTTGGCTATGGGACAGGAAGTGAAGGTAAATTTTTGCAATGGGACACAAATGGACAAACAAAATCTGACAATCCCCTGCTCTTTCCAAATAAAAAGTTTTGCCCAAGGTTCTACTTTAAGGTAAAAAAACTTCTGCATGCAGCCAACACCCCCCCCCCCCCAATCACAGCCAGTGAGCAGGGGGTAGGGCTGATCCATGCTCCGTTTGTCAGTGAATACACAGAGAACAGCTCAGGATTGTGTCCACATGAGCAAGATGCTTGCTAAGGAGGAACTTGGCAGGGAGGAGGAGCCAGAAGCACTGGCGGAGGACCCCAGAAGAGGAAGATCCGTGCTGCTCTGTGCAAAATCATTGCAGGTAAGTATGACATTTCTGTTATTTTTTTAGAGACAATCAAGTACTGTCTGCTATACCTTTTTTATTTACACTAAAATACAAATTTATCAGGACAAGCTTTTGGGGTATGTCCCCTTCTGTATTTTTTTAATTAGGTTTACAATTGCTTTAATGCTAACCCTAACCCTTAACTCTAGTGCTAACTGGTTGTTTATAAAGTCATGTAAGTGCCACTCCTGTGTGGTTGTCATTTTTGGAAAAATTGGAGTAGAAAAAAACATGGGATGTGGTGAAGGAAAATGGAGAGTCCTATATAGTGTAGCTTTTACAGCTAAAAATAGGAAAATGAAAGGCGCTCAACTGTCATTAAGCATGCAGAGAATTATTTTGTCTCCATACAGATATGTCAGTATTTTGGTGAATGGTTGCATTCAATGCATAGAGCAAACCAAGTTTAGTCCCTCAGGGAGGGGGGTTAGCCAGTGGAGTTAAAGTGGAGTTCCACCCACTTTTACAACTCTTCAGCATCCCTCACTAAACTGTGCACTGTAAACAAATTGGATATTTTTAAATTTTTTTTCTCAGCACCTACTGTATATCTGCTGTATTCATTTTTCACTTCCTCCTCCCTGGCAGCGGCCCATCGCATCATTTCCTGTTTGCAATGCCTTCTGGGAACTTCCTCTGAAACTGCCGTTGCTATGGAAACCCGACCTGAAACCTATTACACTGCTTGTGCTGCACTGAGCATGTGCTAGATCTGCAAGGATGAAATCCAGGAAGAAATACAGTCTGGCTTCAGATGCCCACACTTAAGATGGCCACGGCCTGCTGTAAATTTATAAAATAACAAACTACTGCTATAAACTATCAAAACAGACCTTAGTTTACAGACTAACTTTACAAGAATACATTAAGCTTGTGTATTAAAGGGGTATTTTTATTTAAAAAGTATAATTTTGGCCGGAACACCACTTTAAGAGTTGTACAAATGATGAGACTATTGGACGAATGATCTTCTGTTTATTTTTTTTGCTAGTCTTCATATTGAAAATTAATAAGTTACTCAATTTAGGAAAATTCAGGTACGACAGAATACAACTTCGGAAGTGATGTAATGTATTGTATTTGTAATTTCGGACAAAAACTTTAATCATTATACTGCGGCAGGTCGGTACGTTCCCCTGAGCCGTCGTAGCTGTACGTCAGCTCCTTTAAACGGGATAGCAGGCACACGTGCTCGTGGCCGACGGTCGCGATGACCGCCATGAGCGATCGCGGGCACGAGAGGCAGAACAGGGACGTGTGTGTGTAAACACACAAATCCCTGTTCTGTTATGTGAGGAGAGACAGATCGTGAGTTCCTAATAGCTAGGAAAAACGATCTGTCTCCTCCTCTAGTCAGTCCCCTCCCCCTACAGTTAGAACACACATGCAGGGAACACAGTTAACCCCTTGATCGCCCCCTAGTGTTAACCCCTTCCCTGCCGGTGACATTGATACAGTAATCAGTGCATTTTTATAGCACTGATTGCTGTATAATTGTCAATCATCCCAAAAATGTGTCAAAAGTGTCCAATGTGTCTGCCATAATGTCGCAGTCATGATAAAAATCACAGATCGCCGCCATTACTAGTTAAAAATAATAATAACAAAAATGCCATAAATCTATCTCCTATTTTGTAGACCCTATAACTTTTGCACAAACCAATCAATATACGCTTATTGGAATTTTTATTACCAAAAATATGTAGAAGAATACATATTGGCCTAAGCTGAGAAAAAAATTAGCTTTTTTAAAAAAAAATTGGGGATCTTTTTTATGGCAAAAAGTACAAAATATTGTGTTTTTTTTTCAAAATTGTCGCTCTTTTTTTTGTTTATAGAGCAAAAAATAAAAACCGCAGAGATGATCAAATGCCACCAAAAGAAAGCTCTATTTGTGGGGGGGGGGAGGACATCAATTTTGTTTGGGTACAACGTCGCACGACCACGCAATTGTTAGTTAAAGCGACGCTGGTCATTGAGCAGCCAAATCTACCGGTTCTGAAGTGGTTAATAAGGAAATCGTATGATCTGGTATCATACGAGAAACATTTTCATGTTTGTCCCTTCGGATCATTTTAGATGAACTGTCGTGATCAGCTCTTGGAAGCTGTGTACCAACAATCAGATTATCCTGCGATCGCTTTAAAAGCGCCATTTTTAGTATGATTTTCTGACTTGCATTTGAACGGCTTTAGATTATCTTGTTACCATTTAGTGGTATCTTAAATTAGAATTACTAAAGATAGTATGGTACCATTGGGATCCTGGGAATAGTAGAGTAGGCATCTTTGTGAGGTCAGAGGTGTATTTTACCCCTTTCAGGCAAAATTGGTCATAATTGCCCACATTATGTTTGATATTTATCTGAACCACACCTGCTGGACTTTGTAAGAGGTTGGGGAACAGCTGTCCTTGTGCAACTGAACTTTTTAGAAGATCCTTTGTGGTAAATGAGAGCTTATCTATTGTCAAAGCCAATAATTAGAACTGAATCTTCCCGTCTGGCATTTGGGCTCTAAAACATTGATTTTGTTTAATGGTTATGCCGCGTACACACGACCGGTTTTGTCGTCGGAATAAACTCTGTAGGTTTCTCAGACGGAATTCCACTCAAGCTGTCTTGCATACATGCGGTCACACCAAAGTCCGACCGTCCAGAACGCGGTGACGTACAACACGTTCGACGGGACTAGAAAAAGGAAGTTCAATAGCCAGTAGGCAATAGCTTCCGTCTCGTACTTGCTTCAGAGCATGCGTCGTTTTTGGTCCGTCGGAACAGCATACAGACGAGCGGTTTTCCTGATAGGAATTGATTCCGTTGGAAATATTTATAACATGTTCTATTTCAGAATTTTCCAAAAAAAAAGTCTGATGAGGCATACACACCATCGGAATAAATGATGAAAAGCTTCCGTCTGACTTTTTCTATCGGACATTCCGCTCGTGTGTACGCGGCTTAACAGGCTGTTCTTACCAAGCATAGAAAAAATAGATCAACTGTTCATTTCTGTATCTTCCACCAGTTTACATTTTTCTCGTTCAGAGTTAGCCTTGACCTTACTGTCATTATTGCACCAACACATTCTTCTGAAATAATTCCTTTCTGATGTGAACACGCTATTAAATAAGATGAGGAAGTAATGAAGAATGAGATCAAATAAAATCATATATTTTGAAAACAATTTCCTGATGCTAGTCAGGTGTATCTTTATAGTCATGGTTCTTGGTGTTTTATTAAGGAGAAAATCAAAGCCCTAAAAAAAAAAAAAAACACACATTTTAATGCAGCTATGCACCCATCAGTGGCATACCTAGCGCATCTGGCAAGCGGGCCGATCATTTTTAATTTTTTTTACACAGCCCCCTCCCCGAAAAGAAATCGGTGAGACAAAACTATGCACACCACTGCAAATTGTGGGTGTGGCCAATTTGAAGAGTGGGAGGGCATAGTTGCCAACATTGTAAAAAAAAAATGTGGGACACTTTTGTGGCTGTAGGCGGAGCCATTCAATATTTAGGGGCGGGGCATTCGTTTGTAGGCGTGTCTTAGGAAAAATATACAAGTGCGCTTCGCAAAGCGCACCGCAGTGAAAAATGGGCGTGGTTTACGCGTCATAGTGGGCGTGGCTTAAATGGGCGTGGCTCAAGAGGGTGTGGTTAGAGTCTGAGATGAATGAGGGATGGAGAGGGGGAGAGGCAAAGGGGGAAAGGGGGAGAGGGGGAGAGGGAAATGACGGGACAGCAGCCCCAGATCCTACACAATAAAAATATGTGTATTCTAGAAAGTTTAATAATCAGCAGATAAAGATACTCCAAACACCTGGTGTTAGCACTTCAATCATCCCGGCACCATGGTTGTTATGGTGTCAGGATGATTGAAGTGCATTATTTCTATTATTACATTGTAATATAAAATGAAATCATTCAACTCACCATAATGCAGAATCAGTGGGAGCCCCGAGTGTGTCACTAGCCACGTTGCCTGCCACCAGCCGTCTGTCCTTGCGTCAGATGTCCCAGCAGAGTCCATCCTTGCATCAGGTGTCCCCAGCAGAGCCCCCCCTCACACCAGGAGTCCCCAGCGGAGCCCCCCTCACATCAGGTGTCCCTGGCAGAGCCCCCCTCACATCAGGTGTCCCTGGCAGAGCCCCCCTCACATCAGGTGTCCCCGGCAGAGCCCCCCCTCACATCAGGTGTCCCCGGCAGAGCCCCCCTCACATCAGGTGTCCCTGGCAGAGCCCCCCTCACATCAGGTGTCCCCGGCAGAGCCCCCCTCACATCAGGTGTCCCTGGCGGAGCCCCCCCTCACATCGGGTGTCCCTGGCGGAGCCCCCCTCACATCGGGTGTCCCTGGCGGAGCCCCCCCTCACATCAGGTGTCCCCGGCAGAGCCCCCCCTCACATCAGGTGTCCCCGGCAGAGCCCCCCTCACATCAGGTGTCCCCGACAGAGCCCCCCCTCACATCAGGTGTCCCCGGCAGAGCCCCCCTCACATCAGGTGTCCCCGGCAGAGCCCCCCCTCACATCAGGTGTCCCCGGCAGAGCCCCCCTCACATCAGGTGTCCCTGGCAGAGCCCCCCTCACATCAGGTGTCCCCGGCAGAGCCCCCCTCACATCAGGTGTCCCTGGCGGAGCCCCCCCTCACATCGGGTGTCCCTGGCGGAGCCCCCCTCACATCGGGTGTCCCTGGCGGAGCCCCCCCTCACATCAGGTGTCCCCAGCAGAGCCCCCCCTCACATCAGGTGTCCCCGGCAGAGCCCCCCTCACATCAGGTGTCCCCGACAGAGCCCCCCCTCACATCAGGTGTCCCCGGCAGAGCCCCCCTCACATCAGGTGTCCCCGGCAGAGCCCCCCCTCACATCAGGTGTCCCCGGCAGAGCCCCCCTCACATCAGGTGTCCCTGGCAGAGCCCCCCTCACATCAGGTGTCCCCGGCAGAGCCCCCCCTCACATCAGGTGTCCCCAGCGGAGCCCCCCCTCACTTTGGGTGTCCCTGGCAGAGCCCCCCTCACATCAGGTGTCCCTGGCAGAGCCCCCCCTCACATCAGGTGTCCCCGGCAGATCCCCCCTCACATCAGGTGTCCCCGGCAGAGCCCCCCTCACATCAGGTGTCCCTGGCAGAGCCCCCCTTACAAATTCCCACAGCGGTGCGCCCCCCCTCCCCTACCTCAGAGGTGTCCGCCGGTGTCACTCTTGTGAAATACCGCATGGCAAAACCCCCGCCCCTTTCCATAACAGATTGGCAGCGGGGTGGGGGTAGGCGGGGTGAGGCGGGGCTGAGCGGGGCGGAGGGTGGTCGGTGACGGAGGAGCTCCGTCTAGCCCCCCCAGCCCTCTTCCTGAGCTTCTTCAAGATGACATTGTCTCCGCCGGCCGCAGACCTCTAGCGGCGGCGGCGGCGGGCGGCGGCGGCGGGCGGTGAAAATCAAAAAACGGATTTTTCAGGACATTTCCCGGGACACCAAAAATTCGGGAATGGAGTGCAAGTGCTGGGAATGTCCCGGGAAATTCGGGACAGTTGGCAACTATGGGAGGGGATTATGGGGGGATTATTAAATAACACCTGAGCCTACTTCCCCTTTACTCAGCACACATGTGCCACAGTCCTTTTACCCACATAATATGCTTTATTGACTGTACCACAATTAGGAGTGAAACGGCTCGCTCTCGTATGAGATTGGGGGCAGTAAAACCCTGTGGTTGAGCTGCTCTTTTAGGTAAGTGAAGGGTTAGTGTGTGGGTGTGGCGCTGTCCTAATTTATAGAAATACTTGGTAAATTGTGTGTAGCCAAATCCCATATGTAAAGTCGCATAAACCAAAATTGCAAATAAAAAATTCAACGAAAATAAAACCAAACATAAAACAGCAAAGTGACTCCCTTTGGAGTGTGTAGGTGTAACGTTGTCCTAGTTTAAAAAATACTTTGTAAATCGTTACACCTACACACTCCAAAGGGGGTCACTTTGCTGTTTTATGTTTGGTTTTATTTTCGTTGAATTTTTTATTAGCAATTTTGGTTTATGCGACTTTACATATGGGATTTGGCTACACACAATTTACCAAGTATTTCTATAAATTAGGACAGCGCCACACCCACACACTAACCCTTCACTTACCTTCTGTTTTTTCCACCTAGGTGGAAATCACATCTGTGGAGGCAGCAGTCCTTTATGCGATTTCTTCCATTGTTTCCATTTTTTTCCAGTTTTTTTCCATTTTCTCCACTTTTTTAATTTTCTGTTCCGTTGCGCGGATACACCACTCATATTTCATTACTGAGCTGCTCTTTTACCATCCCCATCTGCTATCGCCTTTATAGCTGCAGAGGAAGCGGCCGGGGGAGTACACATGCCACAGCCGTGATGTTTTACGGTTTTACGGCTGTGGCAGGAATTATACCTCTGTAGCTTTCGGTTAATAGGGCCGCTCTGTAAGCTCCCCTCAACTGCATGCAGGATTCAGTAGGTTAAAGCAGAAGGTGAGGAGCTGTTGCGGCCGGTGCCTGTGGGAGATGGATGGGAAGGCGGCCATTTCCCCCCACGCGCGGGAGACGGATCGGAAGGCGGCGCAAGATCACTTTTATCGGGAGCGGGAGAGGGCTCCCGCCAAGCTTTAGTCTTCTCTGCCGCTTACCGGAGCCGTCGGTAGCGGCGGAGACGATCGGGTCCTCTCTCCTGCTTGGCTGGCTGCCCAGTGAGGGGAAGATGGCCCCCACTCGGCTCCATAGCATTGACTGGCGGAAGCGACGTCAAACCTCACTTCCTCCCAATGCTCTTAAAGGAGATTTTTTTTTTTTTTAAATTACATTTTTTTTTATTTTATTGTTTTTATTGCATTTTAGTGTAAATATGAGATCTGAGGTCTTTTTGACCCCAGATCTCATATTTAAGAGGTCCTGTCATGCTTTTTTTCTATTACAAGGGATGTTTACATCCCTTGTAATAGGAATAAAAGTGACCCCAATTTTTTTTTTTAAAAGGACAGTGTCAAAATAAAAAATTAAAAGTAAAATAAATAAGGAAAAAAAAATGCACCCTGTCCTGCCGAGCTTGTGCACAGAAGCAAACGCATACGTGAGTAGCTTCAGTATATAAAAAAACAGTTTTCAAACCACACATGTGAGGTATCGCCGCGATCGGTAGAGCGAGAGCAATAATTCTAGTCCGAGACCTCCTCTGTAACTCAAAACTGGTAACCTGTAGAAGTTTTTAAACGTCGCCTTTTAAGGGTAAAAGTTTGCCGCCATTCCACAAGCGGGCGCTATTTTAAAGCGTGACATGTTGGGTATCAATTTACTTGGCGTAACATTATCTTTCACAATGTAAAAAAAAATTGGGCTAATTTTACTGTTGTCTTATTTTTAATTCAAAACAGTGTATTTTTTCCAAAAAAAGTATTGCAACAACTGCAATTTTATTCTCTAGGGTGTTAGAAAAAAAATGTATAATGTTTGGGGGTTCCAAGTAATTTTCTAGCAAAAAAACCTGTTTTTAACTTGTAAACAACAAATCTCAAAAGGAGGCCCGGTCCTTAAGTGGTTAAATACTCCAAAACATTCTGTTAGAATAATTGGCTCCTGTCTACATTGGCACTAATATGTGTATATATGAATGTGGGCTAGGGACCTTAGATTGTAAGCTCTTTGAGGGTAGATACTGATGTGAATGTACAATATAGATATACACTATATTACCAAAAGTATTGGGACGCCTGCCTTTACACACACATGAAGTTTAATGTCATCCGAGTCTTAGTCCGTAGGGTTCAATATTGAGTTGGCCCACCCTTTGCTGCTATAACAGCTTCAACTCTTCTGGGAAGGCTGTCCACAAGGTTTAGGAGTGTGTCTATGGGAATGTTTGACCATTCTTCTAGAATCACATTTATGAGGTCAGGGACTGATGTCGGACGAGAAGGCCTGGCCTTGCAGTCTCCGCACTAATTTATCCCAACGGTATTCTGTTGGGTTGAGGTCAGGACTCTGTGCAGGCTGGTCAAGTTCCTCCACCTCAAACTCGCTCATCCATGTCTTCATGGACCTTGCTTTGTGCACTGGTCCAAATCATTTGGTGGAGGGGGGATTAGGGTGTGGGGTTGTTTTTCAAGAGTTGGGCTTGGCCCCTTAGTTCCAGTGAAGGGAACTCTTAAGGTGTTGGCATATCAAGACATATTGGAAAATTTCATGCTCCCAACTTTGTGGGAACAATTTGTGGATGGCCTCTTCCTGTTCATACATGACTGCACACCAGTGCACAAACAAGGTCCATAAAGACATGGATGAGAGAGTTTGGGGTGGAGGATCTTGACGGGCCTGCACAGAGTTCTAAACTGAACCTGATAGAACAGATTTTTACACTGTGAAAGATAATGTTACGCCGAGTAAATTGATACCCAACATGTCACGCTTCAAAATTGCGCCCGCTCGTGGAATGGTGACAAACTTTTACCTTTAAAAATCTCCATAGGCGACGTTTAAAACATTCTACAGGTTGCATGTTTTGAGTTACAGAGGAGATCTAGGGCTAGAATTATTGCTCTCACTCTACCGATTGCGGCGATACCTCACATGTGTGGTTTGAACATCGTTTCCATATGCGGGAGCTATTCACGCAAGCTCGCGTTCGCTTCTGCACGCGAGCTTGGCGGTACGGGGCACGTTTAAAATTTTTTATTTTTTTTTTATTATTTATTTAACCTTTTATTTTTTATTTTTACACTGTTCTTTTTTTAAAAAATTGTGTCACTTTTATTCCTACTACAAGGAATGTAAACATCCCTTGTAATAGAAAAAAAGCATAAAAGGACCTTTTAAATATGAGATCTGGGTTCAAAAAGACCTCAGATCTCATATTTACACTAAAATGCAATAAAAAAAATGTAATTTGAAAAAAAATTACAAAAAATGGCCCTTTAAGAGCTATAGGTGGAAGTGACGTTTTGACCCTGCAATAATATGGAGACGGGTGGGGGCCATCTTCCCCTCACTCGTCTCTATACCACACACGGAAGAGGACCCGATCGCCTCCGCCGCTGCCGACGGCTCCGGTAAGTGGCAGAGGGCACCGGAGACCGGCGGGAGGGGGGAGAGCCTCTCCCTCCGCCAATAAAAGTGATCTCGTGGTGAATCCACCGCAGAGACCACTATTATCGGAAACCGGCCCGCCCGCTGAAGAAGAGGATACCGGGGTTATGGCAGCTAGCTGCTGCCATAACAAAGATATCCTTCTTCAAACAGCCGACGTATATCGGCGTGCGGCGGTCCGGAAGTGGTTAAAGAAACCTGGAGTACCCGGAGGAAACCCATGCAGGCACAGGGAGAACATGCAAACTCCAGGTAGGTGGTGCTGTGGTTGGGATTTGAACCAGCGACTCTAGTGCTGCCAGGTAGAAGTGCTAACCACAATAATATATTTATGATTATTAGTTTTAGAAAATCCTAGCTGGCAACAGAATGATAAATGGATAGCCCATTTTTAATAATAATAAATTTCAAAATGACTTGTTGTACAATATACTGTACGCTATACAATATAAACATTTTTAACGAAACGGATGTTTTCCTTTAATAAGAATTATAGTACTGATATTTTTTTAACTAACTTCCTTTTCAATCCTGTGATAAGTATCTTTCAATGTCACCATTCTGAATGATGCATCATCCTCACCATAATTACACTTCTGTTCAGGCAGAATATATAGAGAAGGAGAACTGTATTTGCAGTGTGACATGGCAGTCTTACACTGTATAGCATAGCAGTGCATTTTAAAGGTATCTCATGATAGATGCTCTTTATTATTAATAAAATGTGTGAGGTTGGCTCCTGTCCATGTAGTTCTCTTTTATAGCTGACATCTCTTTTGACTGCATATGTGTTAGGAGTCTATAGATCTTTGTCCTTGTGTCATTTTTGTCTGCAGATTGCATTCGCCTGTCATCTTGCTGGCAGTGGCAGTTCTCCAAATCTTGTCATAGTGCCAAGTCCAAACCTATCACAGCCATCCATCTGACCAATTGAAAAAGAGCTGAATCAGCGGAGTCTGGGGCTCAGTGTCCTCGCTGACTGTTAGTATAAGATAGCTCTGATCAGAAGATTTCACTTAGAAAACTTGGGTCTAGGTTTCAAAACTCTTACAAGACAGTGACCTTCAAAGTCCCTTCCTGTATATTGATTATTGTGGTGGAGGAGGTTTAGATTTGCAAGTTAAAGTGTCAGAACATTTGATTTCTTTGATGAAAATATGCAAAGAACAAACACCCAAACCATCAGATTTCAGCGCACTGGTGTCTCCGAGAGATTTTACTTTGAAGTTCATTATTATGATACTGCATAATTCTGCATATTCAGTAACTTTAAAAACTAATTAAAGTAGGCATAACTTTTTTTTTTTCATTTTGGATAGAGCAAGGAAAGGTTATAACCAGATAGACCAGTCAGAATTTTGCCATCTGTGTCCTGTTGTGGGATTTCCCTTCACTTCCTGTCCCATAGCCAAAACAGGAAGTGAGAGGAAATCCCTGCAAATTAACCACTTGCTTACTGGGTACTTAAACCCCCCTCCTATCCAGACCAATTTTCAGCTTTCAGCGCTGATGCATTTTGAATGACTATTGCGCGGTCATACAACACTGTACCCAAATAAAAGTTTTATCATTTTTTCCCCACAAATAGAGCTTTCTTTTGGTGGTATTTGATCACCTCTGCAGTTTTTATTTTTTGTTAATAAAATGTAAAAAGACTGAATTTAAAAAAAAAATATATATATTTTTTTATATTTTGTTATAAAAAATTTAAAACAGGTAATTTTTCTCCTTCATTGATGTACGCTGATGAGGCGGCACTGATTGGCACTGATAGGCGGCAGTGATGGGCACTGATGGGTGGCAGTGATGGGCACTGATGGGTGGCAATAATGGGCACTGATCAGTTCAACTGATAGGCAGCACTGCTAGGAGGCACTGATTGGCACTACTGGTGGGCATTGATAGGTGGCACTTGTGGGCATTGATAGGTGGCACTGTGGGCACTGTTATGTGGCACTGTTAGGTGGCACAGACAGGGCCGATCCTAGGGTCACCGGCGCCTGGGTGCAGAAATATTTCTGGCGCCCCCACATGGGCGTGGTCATCTTACCAACTCCTCCCCTTTACAAATGTTTCTATGGCAATGACTCAAACACAGAGATGCTCTCCTAATAACTCTTTGTTACCCTAGGATCCTCCCATGATCTTTTAACAATAAAAAAAAAATACAGGAAGAGCGTACACTAATGAGACCTGGAGGGGAGTCTCTCTGATGCACACAAAGAGGGCTTCTGTTAGAGAGTCTGTTAGAAAGAACCCCCAGACATAGTATAGGAGATGATCAGAGACTGCAGATATAGTACAGGAGATGATCAGAGACTGCAGACATAGTACAGGAGATGGTCAGAGACTGCAGACATAGTACAGGAGATGATCAGAGACTGCAGACATAGTACAGGAGATGGTCAGAGACTGCAGACATAGTACAGGAGATGATCAGAGACTGCAGACATGATACAGGAGATGATCAGGGACTGCAGACATGATACAGGAGATGATCAGAGACTGCAGACATGATACAAGAGATGGTCAGAGACTGCAGACATGATACAGGAGATGATCAGAGATTGCAGACATAGTACAGGAGATGGTCAGAGACTGCAGACATGATACAGGAGATGATCAGAGACTGCAGACATGATACAAGAGATGGTCAGAGACTGCAGACATGATACAGGAGATGATCAGAGACTGCAGACATGATACAAGAGATGGTCAGAGACTGCAGACATGATACAGGAGATGATCAGAGACTGCAGATATTGTACAGGAGATGATCAGAGACTGCAGACATAGTACAGGAGATGATCAGAGATTGCAGACATAATACAGGAGATGATCAGAGACTGCAGACATAGTACAGGAGATGATCAGAGACTGCAGACATGATACAGGAGATGATCAGAGATTGCAGACATAATACAGGAGATGATCAGAGACTGCAGACATAGTACAGGAGATGATCAGAGACTGCAGACATAGTACAGGAGATGATCAGAGATTGCAGACATAATACAGGAGATGGTCAGAGACTGCAGACATGATACAGGAGATGATCAGAGACTGCAGACATAGTACAGGAGATGGTCAGAGACTGCAGACATGATACAGGAGATGATCAGAGACTGCAGACATGATACAGGAGATGATCAGAGACTGCAGACATGATACAAGAGATGGTCAGAGACTGCAGACATGATACAGGAGATGATCAGAGACTGCAGACATAGTACAGGAGATGATCAGAGACTGCAGACATAGTACAGGAGATGGTCAGAGACTGCAGACATGATACAGGAGATGATCAGAGACTGCAGATATTGTACAGGAGATGATCAGAGACTGCAGACATAGTACAGGAGATGATCAGAGATTGCAGACATAATACAGGAGATGATCAGAGACTGCAGACATAGTACAGGAGATGATCAGAGACTGCAGACATAGTACAGAAGATGATCAGAGACTGCAGACATAGTACAAGAGATGATCAGAGATTGCAGACATAATACAGGAGATGGTCAGAGACTGCAGACATGATACAGGAGATGATCAGAGACTGCAGACATGATACAAGAGATGGTCAGAGACTGCAGACATGATACAGGAGATGATCAGAGATTGCAGACATAGTACAGGAGATGGTCAGAGACTGCAGACATGATACAGGAGATGATCAGAGACTGCAGACATGATACAAGAGATGGTCAGAGACTGCAGACATGATACAGGAGATGATCAGAGACTGCAGACATGATACAAGAGATGGTCAGAGACTGCAGACATGATACAGGAGATGATCAGAGACTGCAGATATTGTACAGGAGATGATCAGAGACTGCAGACATAGTACAGGAGATGATCAGAGATTGCAGACATAATACAGGAGATGATCAGAGACTGCAGACATAGTACAGGAGATGATCAGAGACTGCAGACATGATACAGGAGATGATCAGAGATTGCAGACATAATACAGGAGATGATCAGAGACTGCAGACATAGTACAGGAGATGATCAGAGACTGCAGACATAGTACAGGAGATGATCAGAGATTGCAGACATAATACAGGAGATGGTCAGAGACTGCAGACATGATACAGGAGATGATCAGAGACTGCAGACATAGTACAGGAGATGGTCAGAGACTGCAGACATGATACAGGAGATGATCAGAGACTGCAGACATGATACAGGAGATGATCAGAGACTGCAGACATGATACAAGAGATGGTCAGAGACTGCAGACATGATACAGGAGATGATCAGAGACTGCAGACATAGTACAGGAGATGATCAGAGACTGCAGACATAGTACAGGAGATGGTCAGAGACTGCAGACATGATACAGGAGATGATCAGAGACTGCAGATATTGTACAGGAGATGATCAGAGACTGCAGACATAGTACAGGAGATGATCAGAGATTGCAGACATAATACAGGAGATGATCAGAGACTGCAGACATAGTACAGGAGATGATCAGAGACTGCAGACATAGTACAGAAGATGATCAGAGACTGCAGACATAGTACAAGAGATGATCAGAGATTGCAGACATAATACAGGAGATGGTCAGAGACTGCAGACATGATACAGGAGATGATCAGAGACTGCAGACATGATACAAGAGATGGTCAGAGACTGCAGACATGATACAGGAGATGATCAGAGACTGCAGACATGATACAAGAGATGGTCAGAGACTGCAGACATGATACAGGAGATGATCAGAGACTGCAGACATGATACAGGAGATGATCAGAGTCTGCAGACATGATACAGGAGATGGTCAGAGACTGCAGACATGATAATGGTCAGAGACTGCAGACATGATACAGGAGATGATCAGAGACTGCAGACATAGTACAGGAGATGGTCAGAGACTGCAGACATGATACAGGAGATGGTCAGAGACTGCAGACATGATACAGGAGATGATCAGAGACTGCAGATATTGTACAGGAGATGATCAGAGACTGCAGACATAGTACAGGAGATGATCAGAGATTGCAGACATAATACAGGAGATGATCAGAGACTGCAGACATAGTACAGGAGATGATCAGAGACTGCAGACATAGTACAGGAGATGATCAGAGATTGCAGACATAATACAGGAGATGATCAGAGACTGCAGACATAGTACAGGAGATGATCAGAGACTGCAGACATAGTACAGGAGATGATCAGAGACTGCAGACATAGTACAGGAGATGGTCAGAGACTGCAGACATGATACAGGAGATGATCAGAGACTGCAGATATTGTACAGGAGATGATCAGAGACTGCAGACATAGTACAGGAGATGATCAGAGATTGCAGACATAATACAGGAGATGATCAGAGACTGCAGACATAGTACAGGAGATGATCAGAGACTGCAGACATAGTACAGAAGATGATCAGAGACTGCAGACATAGTACAAGAGATGATCAGAGATTGCAGACATAATACAGGAGATGGTCAGAGACTGCAGACATGATACAGGAGATGATCAGAGACTGCAGACATGATACAAGAGATGGTCAGAGACTGCAGACATGATACAGGAGATGGTCAGAGACTGCAGACATGATACAAGAGATGGTCAGAGACTGCAGACATGATACAGGAGATGATCAGAGACTGCAGACATGATACAGGAGATGATCAGAGTCTGCAGACATGATACAGGAGATGGTCAGAGACTGCAGACATGATAATGGTCAGAGACTGCAGACATGATACAGGAGATGATCAGAGACTGCAGATATTGTACAGGAGATGATCAGAGACTGCAGACATAGTACAGGAGATGATCAGAGATTGCAGACATAATACAGGAGATGATCAGAGACTGCAGACATAGTACAGGAGATGATCAGAGACTGCAGACATAGTACAGAAGATGATCAGAGACTGTAGACATAGTACAAGAGATGATCAGAGATTGCAGACATAATACAGGAGATGGTCAGAGACTGCAGACATGATACAGGAGATGATCAGAGACTGCAGACATGATACAAGAGATGGTCAGAGACTGCAGACATGATACAGGAGATGATCAGAGACTGCAGACATGATACAAGAGATGGTCAGAGACTGCAGACATGATACAGGAGATGATCAGAGACTGCAGACATGATACAGGAGATGATCAGAGTCTGCAGACATGATACAGGAGATGGTCAGAGACTGCAGACATGATAATGGTCAGAGACTGCAGACATGATACAGGAGATGATCAGAGACTGCAGACATAGTACAGGAGATGGTCAGAGACTGCAGACATGATACAGGAGATGGTCAGAGACTGCAGACATGATACAGGAGATGATCAGAGACTGCAGATATTGTACAGGAGATGATCAGAGACTGCAGACATAGTACAGGAGATGATCAGAGATTGCAGACATAATACAGGAGATGATCAGAGACTGCAGACATAGTACAGAAGATGATCAGAGACTGCAGACATAGTACAGGAGATGATCAGAGATTGCAGACATAATACAGGAGATGATCAGAGACTGCAGACATAGTACAGGAGATGATCAGAGACTGCAGACATAGTACAGGAGATGATCAGAGATTGCAGACATAATACAGGAGATGGTCAGAGACTGCAGACATGATACAGGAGATGATCAGAGACTGCAGACATAGTACAGGAGATGGTCAGAGACTGCAGACATGATACAGGAGATGATCAGAGACTGCAGACATGATACAGGAGATGGTCAGAGACTGCAGACATGATACAGGAGATGATCAGAGACTGCAGACATAGCACAGGAGATGGTCAGAGATTGCAGACATGATACAGGAGATGGTCAGAGACTGCAGACATGATACAGGAGATGATCAGAGACTGCAGATATTGTACAGGAGATGATCAGAGACTGCAGACATAGTACAGGAGATGATCAGAGATTGCAGACATAATACAGGAGATGATCAGAGACTGCAGACATAGTACAGGAGATGATCAGAGACTGCAGACATAGTACAGGAGATGATCAGAGACTGCAGACATAGTACAGGAGATGATCAGAGATTGCAGACATAGTACAGGAGATGATCAGAGACTGCAGACATAGTACAGGAGATGATCAGAGACTGCAGACATAGTACAGGAGATGATCAGAGACTGCAGACATAGTACAGGAGATGGTCAGAGACTGCAGACATGATACAGGAGATGATCAGAGACTGCAGACATGATACAAGAGATGGTCAGAGACTGCAGACATGATACAGGAGATGATCAGAGACTGCAGATATGATACAGGAGATGATCAGAGACTGCAGACATAGTACAGGAGATGATCAGAGATTGCAGACATAGTACAGGACATGATCAGAGACTGCAGACATAGTACAGGACATGATCAGAGACTGCAGACATAGTACAGGACATGATCAGAGACTGCAGACATAGTACAGGAGATGATCAGAGATTGCAGACATAATACAGGAGATGATCAGAGACTGCAGACATAGTATATATTGGCCGATCGGCCCTCTCACCTGACCCAGCGATACAGCAACGGTTCCTCTGATCAGGAGTCAGCTCACTCTGAATTGCCCATGGTGACTCCGCTGTATTCCTGCAATGACTCCATTCCTTTCAATGCCAGCGATGGCGCTAGGCTGTGTGGCTTTCCCTCTGGTGGTGCAGGGCAGCAGGGTTCTCTCTCTGATGGTGTTCTCTCAGCACTGTCCTCTCCCTCTGGAGTCCTGGGTGTACTTCCCTGAAAACTTTCCCAGGCTCCTGTCTCTCTCTCTCTCTCTCTTTCCCATTCAGCTGAGCATGTTGTGTGGGCTGCAGTTTCCGTGTTACAGTGGGGCTGCCAGTTCTCGGGACTATATGTCCCACAATCCTCTTCTCTGCTCCTTTTTTCTTTTCCATTAGTACAGACCCCCCCATTAGTACAGACCCCCCTCCATTAGTACAGACCCCACCATTAGTACAGACCCCCCCTCCATTAGTACAGACCCCATTAGTACAGACCCCCCTCCATTAGTACAGACCCCACCTCCATTAGTACAGACCCCCTCATTAGTACAGACCCCCCCATTAGTACAGACCCCCCAGGACAGACCCCCCTCCATTAGTAAAGACCCCCATATTAGTAAAGACCCCCCCTCCATTAGTACAGACCCCATTAGTACAGACCCCCCTCCATTAGTACAGACCCCATTAGTACAGACCCCCCCTCCATTAGTACAGACCCCCCTCCATTAGTACAGACCCCCCCTCCATTAGTACAGACCCCATTAGTACAGACCCCCTCTCCATTAGTACAGACCCCCCAGGACAGACCCCCTCTCCATTAGTACAGACCCCCTCTCCATTAGTACAGACCCCCCTCCATTAGTACACACCCCCCAGGACAGACCCCCCTCCATTAGTACAGACCCCCCAGGACAGACCCCCCTCCATTAGTACAGACCCCCCAGGACAGACTCCCTCTCCATTAGTACAGACCCCCCAGGACAGACCCCCCTCCATTAGTAGAGACCCCCATATTAGTACAGACCCCTCCATTAGTACAGACCCCCCCTCCATTAGTACAGACCCCATTAGTAAAGACCCCCTCTCCATTAGTACAGACCCCATTAGTACAGACCCCCTCTCCATTAGTACAGACCCCATTAGTACAGACCCTCCCATTATTAGTACAGCCCTCTCCATTAGTACAGCGCCCCCTCCATTAGTAGAGACCCCCATATTAGTAAAGACCCCCCCCTCCGTTAGTACAGACCCCATTAGTACAGACCCCCCCTCCATTAGTACAGACCCCATTAGTACAGACCCCCCCTCCATTAGTACAGATCCCCCTCCATTAGTACAGACCCCCCCTCCATTAGTACAGACCCCATTAGTACAGACCCCCTCTCCATTAGTACAGACCCCCCAGGACAGACCCCCTCTCCATTAGTACAGACCCCCTCTCCATTAGTACAGACCTCCCTCCATTAGTACAGACCCCCAGGACAGACCCCCTCCATTAATACAGACCCCCCAGGACAGACCCCCTCTCCATTAGTACAGACCCCCCAGGACAGACCCCCCTCCATTAGTAGAGACCCCCATATTAGTACAGACCCCACCATTAGTACAGACCTGCCCCTCCATTAGTACAGATCCCATTAGTACAGACCCCCTCTCCATTAGTACAGACCTCCCTCCATTAGTACAGACCCCCAGGACAGACCCCCCTCCATTAATACAGACCCCCCAGGACAGACCCCCTCTCCATTAGTACAGACCCCCCAGGACAGACCCCCCTCCATTAGTAGAGACCCCCATATTAGTACAGACCCCACCATTAGTACAGACCTGCCCCTCCATTAGTACAGATCCCATTAGTACAGACCCCCTCTCCATTAGTACAGACCCCATTAGTACAGACCCCCCCATTATTAGTACAGCCCCCTCCATTAGTACAGCGCCCCCTCCATTAGTACAGCCCCCCTCCATTAGTACAGCCCCCCCTGCACTAGTACAGCCCCCCTCCACTAGTACAGCCCCCCTCCATTAGTACAGCCCCCTCCACTGGTACAGCCCCCCCTCCATTAGTACAGCCCCCCCTGCACTAGTACAGCGCCCCCTCCATTAGTACAGCCCCCCCTCCATTAGTACAGCCCCCCCCCCCCTCCATTAGGGTACATATATACACCCGGGCGGCAGCTGAAGAGGAGAGAACAGTGTGCAGCCAGCCGCGCCGCCCGGGTGAAGAGCAGAGGAGTTTAAAGTAGGCAGGAGTGGGAGACACAGAGCAGAATGTGTCGGGCACATACCGCTCCTCCGCTCCTCCGCTCCTCCGCTCCCTCCCCCCCGCGCGACATCACTGTGCGGCTGGTCTCTCTCCACGCAGAGACCAGCCGCTCAGGAGGGAAGGGCTTGAGCAGCACACACAGCGGCGGCGGCGCCTTTCTTCTTTTAACACCGGCGGAGAGCGCCGCCGCCGGACGCAATCAAGAGGAGGAGGAGGAGGGAAGGGAGCACTCCGGCGCTTCAGCGCCCCCACCTCTCTGGCGCCTGGGTGCACTGCACCCCGTGCACCCCGTCTAGGACCGGCCCTGGGCACAGATGAGGCAGATGTGCCTCTTCCACTTCGGGACCGATGTCCCTCGCATCTGAGCCGGTGATAGAGTGAGTAGAAAAAAAAAACGATTACCGATCTTTTGTTTACATCATGTGATCAGCTGTCATAGGCTGACAGCTGATCACATGGTAAGGGGCCGAGAGCGACCCCTGACTCGGATCGGTGATCACCCGAGTCTCAGTGACTCGGTGATTATGGAGACGATTGCCAATAACAAACAGAGTGTATTCCCTAATGTCGGGTCTGACACTTAATGCAATCAAACAGGTCCCATGAACATTGAAGACGGAAGAAGGAAAACTTCAGTGCATTACCGTTTAAAAACAGGTTTTATTAAAAAGATAAGCCAATACACTCACATTTAAGTGTCAGACCCGACACTAGGGAATACACGCTGTTTGTTATTGGTAATCGTCTTTGTAACCGTGAGCCGCAAGTACGATGTTGGTTGGCGTGATGACGTCAGTGAAGACGCCTTCCCGGAACGGCAGCTTGGTGAGGATTACGTGAAGTGGAGTATTGCTGTGGAGGTGTCCTAGGAATTTATTCAAAAATTGCAAGTGCTGGTTTATAATCTTACACGCCATTAACTCTGGTGAGTTAATTTAGTATGATCGGTGGAGGATCACACTAGGTGATAAGATTTGTTTGAAGCACAGAAGCATATATATTTTTCACAAGAAAATCTTTGAATTGTCACTGTATTGGACTCTTTTTCACTGCTTTTGTTTTTCCATTTATTGCACTATATTTTTTTGACATTATATATTTTGTTTGGCACTATTTTAGGGCCTATATGAATTTATATTATTTTTTTTTTTGCTACAATATGTAATTGAATGTTTGTATTTAGCTTAGATTTTTTGCACAGAGAATTTGTACTTTATTTATGTGTTTTTGCACAATATTTTTATGCACAGATTCGGAATAATTTTGTATAAATATTGGGGATGCACACACTCCAATATAAGTAGATACATAGGGGGAAATTTACTAAAACTGGAGCACACAGAATCTGGTGCAGCTGTGCATGGGAGCCAATCAGCATCCAGGTTTTATTGTCAAAGATTAAATGAGCAAGCTGAAGTTAGAAGCTGATTGGCTGCCATGCACAGCTGCACCAGATTCTGTGTGCTCCAGTTTAAGTAAATCTCCCCCATAGTCACATCATTTTTTTTTATTATTGTATATTTGGTTGGAGGAATTTAGGACCAGCGCTGCTAATTTCCTGTGAAAATATACTTTGATTCCCCAAAAACTTTAGCTGTTGCAGTCTGTGTTCCTAGCAAACACCGTTTGGTGTGTCCCAGTTTTCCAAAAATTGTCCGTAGCCCTGGTTTCCCTTTTAATATCTTTTTTTTATCTATAGCTAATAAGTGTGCTCAGAAATACATTTTGTATATTCTCTAAAATGGTCAGTACTACACATCATTCCACCATGATTTGTTTGTGACAAGATATAGGAAAATTAGCAGCCTCATAATTAGCTCCACATTTGCACGAGACAAACACACACAACTAACACAAAACTTTCTAATAAGCTGTGAGAGTCTTCGTCCAGAAAACAGCAAAATAAATTCTCCATACTATACATGGAAGGAAAAAAATCCTTGTTGACCCCCATGCATTCTGAGCGACCGTTCTGTCAAGGTTAGTAATGTGTGTTTGGCAGTCTGTTTTAATAGATGTATATTCTATATTCTAAATAAAAAGTCCATTGTCCTCAAATCCTTAAAGAGGTTAGTAAACCCTTGTGTTTTTTCATCTTAATGCTTCCTATGCATTAAGGTGAAAAAACACCTGGCAGTCACCGGCCCCCCTGTTTTACTTACTTGAGCCCCTTCATCTCCTCTGCAGGGTGCGCTGTCCTTCTCTCCATGGGGTCCCGGCTCTTGATGGGATAGATTGATAGCAGCGCAGCCATTGGCTCCCGCTGCTGTCAATAAAATCCAATGACGCGGGCGCCGGGGGGGTGGGGCCGATTCCGGCATTCGCGTCTGTGGACGCAAATGCTGTACTCGGGAACACACCTGCAAGGTAACCCCCTCGGGAAAGCGCTTCTCCAAGGGCGTTATCTGATGCGGGGAGGAGCCATGAGAGCCGCCGGGAGACCCCAGAAGAGGATGATCAGGGCCACTCTGTGCAAAACGAGCTGCACAGTGGAGGTAAGTATGACATTTAAAAAAAATAAAAAAGGATCCTTTACAATCACTTTAAGGAAATGTTCAGATGAAAGTTCACTGTAATTCAGCTGGTATACTGTGTAAAATCTACATGAAAACAGAATGCAATGATTTGCAAATCTCATAAACCTATATTTTAGTCACAATAGAAAATAAAATACATATAAAATGTTTAAACTGTAAAAATGTACCATTTTAAGAAAATATAAGCTAATTTTAAAATTTATGGCAGAAACGCATCTCAAAAAGCTTGGGACAGGGCCATGTTTAGCACAGTGTAGCATCTCCTCTTTAAACAACACTCTGTAAAGGTCTTTGAACTGAGGAGATCAGTTGTTGGAGTTTTGGGAGAGGAATGTTGTACCATTCTTGCCTGATATAGGATTCTGTTCCGGTTCGTACCAGGTGTGCAAATCACATGCGATGTCCGTGGGATGCGATTCCAGCCATACAGATAGTATGGCTGATATTTCATCGCATTCAGACCAAACTCGCACAGGACCCTTTTTTTTAGTCCGCACCAGAATCAGATAGCATGGGTATTGACACCCATGCGATCCAATTCATGTCTGAACTGTCAGTTCGCTGTGCAATTTGCGAGCGGAAATGGGGGTGTCATTAACCACTTCCGGACCGCCGCACGACGATGTACGTCCAAACTTTGAACGAGGATATCGTTGTTATGGCAGCAGCTAGCTGCCATAACCCCGGTATCCCCGTTTTCGTGCGGAGGCCGGCTTTCAGATAAAAGTGGTCCCTGCGGTGGATTCGCTGCGAGATCACTTTTATCGGTGGCGGGAGAGGGGCCCCCCCTCCCGCCGCGGTTCGGTGCCCTCCGCCTCTTACCGGAGCCGTCGGTAGCGGCGGAGGCGATCGCGTCCTGCTCTCTGGTGTGTCTGGAGACGAGTGAGACTAAGATGGCGCTCACTCGTCTCCATGACACTGCTGGGCGGAAGCGACGTCAAAACGTCACTTCCGTCCACGCCTCTTAAAGGCATATTTTTTCAAATGTCATTTTTCTAAATGACTTTTTTTTTTTTTTTTTATTGCATTTTAGTGTAAATATGAGATCTGAGGTCTTTTTGACCCCAGATCTCATATTTAAGAGGTCCTGCCATGCTTTTTTCTATTACAAGGGATGTTTACATTCCTTGTAATAGGAATAAAAGTGACACATTTTTTTTTTTAAAACAGTGTAAAAATAAATAAAATATTGTAAAATAAATAATAAAAATAAAAAAAAAATTTTAAAACCCCCCTGTCCCGACGAGCTCGCGCGCAGAAGCGAACGCATACGCGAGTAGCGCACGCATATGAAAACGGTGGTCAAACCACACATGTGAGGTATCGCAGCGACCGGTAGAGCGAGAGCAATAATTCTAGCCCTAGACCTCCTCTGTACCGCAAAATATGCAACCTGTAGAATGTTTTAAACTTTGCCTATGGAGATTTTTGAGGGTAAAAGTTTGATGCCATTCCACGAGCGGGCGCAATTTTCAAGCATGACATGTTGGGTATTAATTTACTTGGCGTAACATTATATTTCACAATATAAAAAAAAATTGGGCTAACTTTACTGTTGTCTTATTTTTTTATTCAAAAAAGTGAATTTTTTCCAAAAAAGTGCGCTTTTAAGACCGCTGCGCAAATACGGTGCAAAAAAAAGTATTGCAATGACCGCCATTTTATTCTCTAGGGTGTTCGAAGATAAACCATATATAATGTTTGGGGGTTCTAAGTAATTTTCTAGCAGAAAAACCTGTTTTAAACATGTAAACACCTAAAATCCAAAACGAGGCTGGTCCTTAAGTGGTTAACAATGTATTGACACTCCTGCCAGTTTGCGTATAGCAGTGTGAACTGCTGTGTGAGTTGGGTGCGATGTGGGAACCCGCAGTGGAATTGCAGGGTTCTTGGATCGCAAAAGTGTGAACCAGCACTCTAACTGCTCAACGGTCCTGGGTCGTCTTTGTCATATTTTTCATTTTGAGATGTGCCAAATATTTTCAATTGATGAAAGGTCTGGACTGCAGACAGTCCAGTTAAGCATCCGGGCTATTCTACTATGAAGCCATGTTGTTGTCATAGATGCAGTATGCGGTTTAGCATTGTCCTGCTGAAATATGCAAGGCCTTCCCTGAAAAACACATTGTCTGGATGGGAGCATATACTGTACTTCTCTAAGACCTGGATATATGTTTCAGCGTTGATGTTGCCTTTCAAGATGTGCAAGCTGTCCATTCCATACACAGTAATGCACCCCCATACCATCAAAGATGCTTTTGAGTTGAGTGCTGATATCAAGTTGGAAGGTTCCTCTCCTCTTTAGTCCAGAGGGCGTGGTGCCTATGGTTGCCAAAAAGAGCATCAAATTTTAATTCGTGTGACTACTGAATGATTTTTCACTTTGCAACAGACCATTTTAAATGGGCTTTGGTCCAGAGAAGAGAGCAGCGTTTTTGGATCATGTTCAGATATGGCTTCTTCTTTAGTGGTAAGAAAAGGTAGGATCCCACTGTTCTTATCACTGTAAAGTAAATTGGAAGTGTGCTAGCTCTCCAAAAAGTGAATTGGATGTGTGCTAGCTCTCCAAAAAAATAAAGGATGCAGTAATAATTACCATAAATTAATAACAAACTGTGACACTCTAGTGTACACTAGTCCTGTCCCCAATAAGAGGCTCAAATGTGATAACCGTATGCTGAAATACTCCACGTGACAGTACAAAATAAATAGTAACTAAAATACATATTCCTTGGCAACAGTGAAGTTTAAACGTGAAGTAAAAAATTAGTGATAGTAGCACAGACCAAAAAACTGAAAATATAAAAATAAATATATAAAAAAATAGTCCACTGAAACTGTGATGATGAATGAGTGATAGAATGCAAAAGAATAAAAATCCAAAAAAAGGTGCAGGTGTCCTCAAAGTCTTTCCTTGTCAAAAGAAGTTTATTGAGTATACAATGTTATAAAGATACATAAAGTAAGTTTACAAGGATCTATAAAGTAAGCTCATTGTTTTACAGTAGGGTTTATATAGGTAAATATCATGAAATTTCAAATATTAAACATTGGGTTCACGTAAACCTAAATTAAAGATATATATCATTTCCTTAGTTACTTTTGTAGGTATTTAAATGATTTATACCTACTATACATATTGTTTACAAGTAGAGTGTATATAGGTCAAATAAATTCTGATAATGAGCTTTAATCGTAAGGTGGAGAAAAGGAAAGAGAAAGAAGAAAAAGGGTTGAAAGGTAGAGGTATGGTCCACAAGGTTGTCCCGCTCGTCAGTTTATTATTCTTTTTAGTTCTCTTTGAAGCCTTAGAATGGGTGTCTCTGTAAGTCATTTAATCTGTTACCATGGCAACAGGACAGAGTCATTGAAGTTTGACAGGAACTGTTGTTTTATCCAAGAATGCCAAAGTTTTTCAAATTTTGGAATTTGATTTTGATCGATGGCTACCATCTTAGCATGGGACATTGTATTATTCATTCTGTGAATTGTTTCTGCTAGTACCAATGTAGGAGATTTCCATGCCTTGGCCACTGTTTGTTTTGCAGCCGTTATTAGTTGGATCATAAGTTTGAATTGAGAGAGTGTTAACCATTCCGGTTTTAGATTAAGTAAAGTTAAATATGGATCTGGTTGTATTATTTTTTTAAATATTTTAGATGCAATCACGAAGACTTCCTTCCAGAAGGTTTGGATTACTGGGCACGTCCACCATATGTGTAAATATGTGCCTATTTCTGGGCATCCTTGAAAACAAAGAGTTGAGGTATTAGGTGAATATTTTTCCACTCTAGCGGGTACAAGGTACCAGCGAGTTAGGACTTTATAATTTGTCTCCAGTGCTAAGATGTTGGGTGAAGATGACTTAGATGTGAGCCATATGTTAGACCAGTCCGTGTCTTCTAAAGTTCGTCCCAGGTCCTCCTCCCACCCCTGAACGTAAGAGGGTCTATTAAGATTTGCTACTCCATATAATTGATTATAAAGTGATGAAATTGTACCTTTAGCAAATGGATCTTTTGTACAGATTGATTCAAAAATGGATAATTGGGATAATGGTGTATCCCCCTTTAGGAATGGTGTATAGAAATTTTTGATTTGGAGATATCTAAATATCTCAGAGGTCCTCAAAGTCTTTCAACCGTGATCCGCCAATACCACTACACCTCAGTGACGTGATTCCACTCCCTTCTGAAGTTCAAACTCACCAGCTATTAAGGCCTCCCACTCTTGTGTTTGGCCGTACAGCGCCTCCAACCCACTTTCATGGGGGTTAACATGCGACCCAGGTCTCCTCTGCTATACACTGGTTACTCTCCTCACAATCAAGGATTCATATGTGGCATGAAAGAAATACTGCAATAGTGTGATAACGTAAAAACACAGCAATTTATTCACACTAAAAACAGCGCCAGTGAACTCACATGTCAATAAAACCAAATGGGCAAATCACTTCACAGCAGTTGAAACATAACACGGCAAACTGGATGGTGATACAAAGCGAAACCACAACACACGGCCATGGCGGACCCAGGGAGAAAAGCAGCTGGAGAGCGTCTCACCCGCCTGCAACAGCCTGTAGCTCGGCCAATCACCGCTCCATCACCAGTTCCTCCTTCCTAAACTCCTTGTGTCAGATTGCCAGATAGCCACGCCCCGACATGTTTCGTCACCTGGACGTCACCATGAATAAGACCAGGTGACGAAACATGTCCGGGCGTGGCTATCTGGCAATCTGACACAAGGAGTTTAAGAAGGAGGAACGGGTGACGGAGCGGTGATCGGCCGAGGGACGGGCTGTTGCAGGCGGGTGAGATGCTCTCCAACTGCTTTTCTCCCTGGGTCCGCCGTGGCCGTGTGTTGTGGTTTCGCTTTGTATCACCATCCAGTTTGCCGTGTCATTCATCACCACAGTTTCAGTGGACTATTTTTTTATATATTTATTTTTATATTTTTATATTTTCATTTTTTTGGTCTGTGTTACTATCACTAATTTTTTACTTCACGTTCAAACTTCACTGTTGCCAAGGAATATGTATTTTAGTTACTATTTATTTTGTACTGTCACGTGGTGTAGTTCAGCATACGGTTATCACATTTGAGCCTCTTATTGGGGACAGGTAGTGTACACTAGAGTATCACAGTTTGTTATTAATTTATGGTAACTATTACTGCATCCTTTATTTTTTTGGAGAGCTAGCACGCATCCAATTCACTTTTTGGAGAGCTAGCACACTTCCAATTCGCTTTACAGTGATAAGAACACTGGGATCCTACCTTTTCTTACCACTATTGGGGTTAGCGCCACTATCCACCTGTACGATTGAAGGGTGGATTCAGTTCATTTATATCTTGATTATTTAAGTGGCAGCTTGGTTTGGGTTTTCCATTAGCGCGGAGGTGGTAATACAGGTTTGGGTGGGCACAATCTCCTGGTTACCTTTCAGTTCACATGGCTTCTTCTTTGCATGACAGAGCTTTAACTTGCATTTTTGGATGGCGCTGCAAACTGACATCACAGACAGTGATTTTGGGAAATATTACTGAGCTCCATCACAGAATCATGCCCGTTTTTAAAGCAGTGCTGTCTGAGGGTCCAAAGATCACAGGCATCCAATATTGCATTTTGGCCTTGTCCTTTGCACACAGAGATTTCTCCAGATTCTCTGAATCTTTTGATGATATTATGTACTGTAGATATTGATATGTTTAAAGTCTTTGCATTTTTATGTTGAAGAATATCATTCTGAAATGTTTGACAGTTTTTAGACACAGCTTTTCACAGATTGGTGAACCTCTCCCCATCTTGACTTATGTGACACTCTGACTCTCTAAGTTGCTCTTTTTATACCCAGTCATGTTACTGATCTGTTGTTAATTAACCTAATTAGTTGAAAAATGCTCTTCCTTGTAAGTACTACTTTGCCAGCTTTTTTGTTGCCCTGTCCCATCTTTTTTGTCACTGTCGTTAATTTCAAAATGATCTTTTTTTTTGTTTAAATGGTACATTTTCCCAGTTTAAACATTTGATATGAAGAAGGAAATATGGCACTACTGTAATACTGATGGATGGGGAAGGAAGGAGAGGGGGTTCAAATCAGAGTAAACAGTGGGACAAAAAGGCAAGTGAAGCACAAGTGGAGGCAGCTCCCCTAAAAAGATCCTGAATACCTATATGAAGTCAATTTGAGTAGGGGAAGAGGGAGCCAGACTTCTGGAAGTAAAAGGGCAGTTATGGATAGAGAGAACAACACGATAAAAAAGATGATGAAAAAATGATGAATAGAACTCACTTTTAGAACATCTTGGGAGCGGTGGATCTCGTTTAGGCTCTGAGGAGGGTGGCTGATATGAGTCTCGCTCTTACCAGCCACCCTTCTCAGAGCCTGAGTGAGATCCACCGCTCCCCAGTAGACATGTGCAGTTCATTCCAAATTAAAATTTGGACGAATTTTCATTTTTAGGAAATTCGGGTGTATCCGAATTTCCGAATTACAAAAGTACTGAATTTAAACTAATCCGAAATAACGAAAAAAAAAATTCAGACGAAATTAGAATAGTTTTCGAATACTCTTAGAATTCAAATAATTTTCAAATTCAAATAGTTTTCCAATTCAAATAGTTTTCCAATTTCCAAAGAGAATAAAATAGCAAATAAAGGAATAGAATAAAAAAAGTAATACTAGACTAGAAAAGAATATAACAGAAAATAAAAGAATAGAAATTAATAGAGTAAAACAGAACAAAATAGAATAGAAAATAAAAGAACAGAATAAACTAGAATATAATGGAAACAAATAGAATAGAATTACATAGAAAGAATATAACCATCTTCTGAAATTTGAATTTCAAATAGAATACATTTGAATTTGAAAACATAAGAAAAGAATAGAATAAAAAAGAATAAAATAGGAAAAAAAAACAATAGAATAGAATAGACTATAATAGAAGAGAAAATAATTAAAAAAAACCAATAGAATAGAATAAAAATAATTTAACCATTTCCCATAATTCAAATAGAATCAATTCGAATTAGAATACAATAGAAAAGAATAGATTACAATAGAATAGAAAATAACAGAATAGTATATTCTGCGGAGCGCCCTTATGGACGCACCGCCTCTGGTCTCTGGATGTGTTGACCAAGGCGAAGGCAGAGAGGGACTGAACTGAACCAGCAGGACTGACGAACAGGATATCATCATCAGGTGAGTCACTGTGGAAAAGATTGCAGCTGGCAATTAACCAACAGCTGAGTGGCCTTCTCCAAGAAGGAAGGGCTGAGCCCAGCCCTGACAACCTAAACCCTATTGAGCATCTGTGGGGCATCCTCAAACAGAAGGTGGAGGAGCGCAAGGTCTTTAACATCCACCAGCTCCGTGATGTCGTCATGGAGGAGTGGAAGAGGACTCCAGTGGCAACCTGTGAAGCTCTGGTGAACTCCATGCCCAAGAGGGTGAAGGCAGTGCTGGAAAATAATGGTGGTCACACAAAATATTGACACTTTGGGCCCAATTTGGACATTTTTACCTAGGGGTGTACTCACTTTTGTTGCCAGCGGTTTAGACATTAATGGCTGTGTGTTGAGTTATTTTGAGGGGACAGCAAATTTACACTGTTATACAAGCTGTACACTCACTACTTTACATTGTAGCAAAGTGTCATTTCTTCAGTGTTATCACATGATAAGATATTATAACATATTTACAAAAATGTGAGGGGTGTACTCATATATATGTATATATACATATATATAGATATATATATATCTATATATACAGTCAGGTCCATAAATATTGGGACATCGACACAATTCTAATCTTTTTGGCTCTATAGACCACCACAATGGATGTGAAATGAAACAAACAAGATGTGCTTTAACTGCAAACTTTCAGCTTTAATTTGAGGGTATTTACATCCAAATCAGGTGAACGGTGTAGGAATTATAACAGTTTGTATATGTGCCTCACACTTTTTAAGGGACCAAAAGTAATGGGACAGATTAACAATCATCCATCAAACTTTCACTTTTTAATACTTGGTTGCAAATCCTTTGCAGTCAATTACAGCCTGAAGTCTGGAATGCATAGACATCACCAGATGCTGGGTTTCATCCCTGGTGATGCTCTGCCAGGCCTCTACTGCAACTGTCTTCAGTTCCTGCTTGTTCTTGGGGCATTTTCCCTTCAGTTTTGTCTTCAGCAAGTGAAATGCATGCTCAATCGGATTCAGGTCAGGTGATTGACTTGGCCATTGCATAACATTCCACTTCTTTCCCTTAAAAAACTCTTTGGTTGCTTTCGCAGTATGCTTCGGGTCATTGTCCATCTGCACTGTGAAGCGCCGTCCAATGAGTTCTTAAGCATTTTGCTGAATATGAGCAGATAATATTGCCCGAAACACTTCAGAATTCATCCTGCTGCTTTTGTCAGCAGTCACATCATCAATAAATACAAGAGAACCAGTTCCACTGGCAGCCATACATGCCCACGCCATGACACTACCACCACCATGCTTCACTGATGAGGTGGTATGCTTTGGATCATGAGCAGCTCCTTTCCTTCTCCATACTCTTCTCTTCCCATCACTCTGGTACAAGTTGATCTTGGTCTCATCTGTCCATAGGATGTTGTTCCAGAACTTTGAAGGCTTTTTTAGATGTTGTTTGGCAAACTCTAATCTGGCCTTCCTGTTTTTGAGCCTCACCAATGGTTTACATCTTGTGGTGAACCCTCTGTATTCACTTTGGTGAAGTCTTCTCTTGAATGTTGACTTTGACACACATACACCTGCCTCCTGGAGAGTGTTCTTGATCTGGCCAACTGTTGTGAAGGGTGTTTTCTTCACCAGGGAAAGCATTCTTCGGTCACCCACCACAATTGTTTTCTGTGGTCTTCCGGGTCTTTTGGTGTTGCTGAGCTCAACGATGCGTTCTTTCTTTTTAAGGGTGTTCCAAACAGTTGATTTGGCCACACTTAATGTTTTTGCTATCTCTCTGATGGGTTTGTTTTGTTTTTTCAGCCTAATGATGGCTTGCTTCACTGATAGTGACAGCTCTTTGGATCTCATATTGAGAGTTGACAGCAACAGATTCCAAATGCAAATAGCATTCTGGACCTTTTATCTGCTCCTTGTAAATGGGAAATAACAAACACCTGGCCATGGAACAGCTGAGCAGCCAATTGGTCCCTTAAAAAGTGGGAGGCACATATACAAACTGTTGTAATTCCTACACCGTTCACCTGATTTGGATGTAAATACCCTCAAATTAAAGCTGAAAGTCTGCAGTTAAAGCAGTTGTTCGTTTCATTTCAAATCCATTGTGGTGGTATATAGAGCCAAAAAGATTGGAATTGTGTCGATGTCCCAATATTTATGGACCTGGCTGTATATACACACACAGACATATACTGTATGCCCAAAGCCATGATAGTTTCTCTTTAAATTTCAGAGAATGTAATAGTCCAAACAGGAAACACCACAATTGTTTACTTATCAAATTGGACCAAGTCAGAAATGTTTTCAGAAAACATCTCTTCTAGATCCCTTCATAGTGACTAGCAGACACAATTAGCAAGCAATGAAGCCCACTGGTGTCTGCCAGCAACTAAAATCATCTGGACATATTTTGACATGTGTAGCACTACCCTCTGCTGCACAGCCAGTTACACAGCACTTCCTTCTTGCATCCAGACACAGAAAAAAAGTATTTTGGCTTTTTTTGTTGTTGTTTTATTTGGGGATTATAACTTGGATGGGGTAGGAATTATGGGATGCCCAGCCTGACAGTAACAAACAGATCCAGGGACAACTCCCTGCCTATTTACAGCATTTACTTCTTCCTCCTGCACAAATCTTGCTCCTTTGCACAGCTCTGCTGGGTTCACTCCTTTAGAAGCTAACAGTCTGTTTGTCAGCTCAGCAACAGCCCCTTACAGGCTAAGAACTCTCAGTCCCTTGGTAGCACATGTGGAGTGAACTTTCTACATTCTGCTTTCCTGTAGCCCCTGGTCCCAGCTCCACTCTCCGCAGAAATGCTAGCCCACCTAGCTGCCACTTCACCAGCCCACCTAGCTGCCACTTTACCAGACCACCAAGCTGCCACTTCACAAGCCCACCTGGCTGCCACTTCACCAGCCCACCTGGCTGCTTCTTCTTCCCAGTCTACCAACTGACACACTGGAGATTTATCAAGGCAAGGTTGGATGAAGATTTAGCACACTGTAGTCTTCAAGAGAGACCTGCTACAGCTGACAGTCTCTCCCTTTGTCTGTCCCTGCACTGTGCTGATCTACTCACTCTTTCTCTCTTTGCTCCTGCTGCCTCTCTGGAAAGCTTTCCTCCAACTGCCTCCTGTGATAGGATCCTTCCAGACCAGCCACCCGAGCTCTGGCCCGAGGTAAAACCCCTACCTGACAGGGGTCCTTCAAGGGCCTCCGACAGGAAGCACTGCTTCTCCATCTTCCACCTGACTCCCTGGCTGGCATGGCTCATGCCTATTTTACCACTTGCTTACTAGGCACTTAAACCCCCCTCCTAGCCAGACCAATTTTTAGCTTTCAGCGCTGACGCACTTTGAATGACAATTGCGCGGTCATACAACACTGTACCCAAATGAAGTTTTTATTAATTTTTTTCCCACAAATAGAGCTTTCTTTTGGTGGTATTTGATCACCTTTGCGGTTTTTATTTTTTGTTAAAAAAATGTAAAAAGACCAAATTTTTAATTTCCCGGGAATTCAGGTCTGCGCTGTAGCCGTCATTCGACTATACCGCGGATGTCAACTGGTTAAGGGCTACTTAGTTCCCTGTCAGTCCCACTTCCTTTAGATTGGCTAAGGGCCCACTCATTTCTAGATTATTCTCTGACATTCTAGAACCAGGGGGAGGCACCAGAGAGCTGCTAGGATGAGTCATCCAGCCCTAACCTCTAACAACCTTGACTACAATTCCATGACTCAGGTTTAGCCCTGGGCCAGATTATAATTTGCCTATGCTACCGCAAGTAGCACACTAGAGGGTGGTACACGTGCCTAACAAATTGCATATACAGTATGTTAGAAAAACATTTCGTAACTATATATATATGTTAGAGTAACTTTCTGTGCTGGGTTTTGGGGTAAGACAGAAGGTCAAATTGTATGAACAAAGTAAAGGAAGGGATGCCTCCTATTTTCTCCCACTCTGTTGCATATAAAGTAAATTAAAAGCATGGACACGTAACAGAGCAAATACTGTACCTTCTTTCATCGGTGTTAACGCTTACAGAACAGACACTCATTGAGATATTAAGAAAAAGAACAGATAGTGGTAAGTTTACACATATGACACTTTTAGATGGCAGCAAACAAAGAAAATAAGAATTCTTATTTAAAATAACATAGTAAAGTTCAAATCCAATATGGCCAATATCAGTGAAAGGTTGCTAAACAGCACTCTCTGCCTGAGGCTAGATCTCCAACTGGGGTAATTGACATCCTGTCTACTGCCTCCCCCCTTCTCCTACACTGACATTAACTGCATACCGGCCTCCTAAAGATTTATTGGAAGACAGATACATGGTAGCTCTTTCTAATGTAATAAATGTGCTGGGTGGTGGGAGAGAATAGACAGGGATTCTCAATATGCCCTTTTCACGGGTGCCTGGGGGATTACATATTTTAAAAGAATCTTCCTTTTAGTTATTCTTCACCCTCTTTAAGAGATTCTCTAGATTTATTCCAAAAAAGGTATGTGCCTGCACTATGTCCTGTTATAACCACAGGGGTCAGAGGGCTTCCCATCGAGTGCAGGAGAACTGACATTTACTGTGTAAATGGTTACAAATGAAAAAAAATGATGTCTCTAAAAAGATAAATAGATGTTCTCAACGCTGAAGGGTATACCTTATTTTCTGCAAAGAAAAAAGCAAGAGAGAGTAAATTAAAGAAGACATTTTGGTAGGGATGTTGACTAATCTAGTCCAAAGGGCAGGGCGGGGGTGTTACTGTTCTAACCCTAACATATTTGACATCCATTTTTTACAGCCTCCTGCTCTGTACAATTACATTTTTTTGTAAGAATCCTGAAATTAAATAAATAATAACAATGAAAAAGAAATGCAAACAGAAATAAGTGTGGTTTATGGTCAGTATAGAAGTGTCCTCTTGCATTGGTGGTTAGTGTAGGTGGAAGATCAATTTGTCATTGTTCATTGCTCAATGAATCTCTAATTTCAGGAGGAAACCTGTTTAAGAAAGACTGGTCTGTATCATTATTTTGAGTTTTCATATTCTTCATCAGAGGAGTACCGTAATTAAAGTATATGTAAACTCAAAAATAGAATGGGGAGACGGGACTTTTTAGGTGCACAATCAAATGATACCGAGAATTTTGCAACCGGGAGCCTCAGCTCCCGGTTGCAGTGTCCTCGGACAACCTGCCACATCTGGCCATTCACCACCAACTTATGCTTTTAGTGAGTACTTTTTATTTTCCGGGGGATTATCTGCCCTCCTGTACCCACTCTAACTTTTTTACTCATTCTAATATTATAATTTTCAGAAACATGACGTGTCCGCTCCTGATGAGTGGTCGTGAACCACGAAGCGCGTCGAGCTACCAGTCAATTTTTATCCACCCATTCGAGTATATACACGTTATTGCTTCTCTAAAGGGATTTTGAGGCCAGAAGTCAGGCAGGCTCTATCTCATTATTAATTGTTTACCTTCTCTGACACTGGTGGCCCCTTGTTTTTACCTAGCAATGATGTTTGTACCAATGTTCTTATCTACTGTATCTGCTGTGACATTTGACTTAGTAATCTTTATGGTGATCCTCGGTTATCAGTGCTATTACGCATCCTATGACATTTTACCTAGTGTTAACCATACATTGTTGGATACCATTGTTTGTATTTAACTATTAATAAAGTTTACTGACCCACCGTTCATGTGTCGGCTTGCAAACCATTGGCTTCATTTAAAGTCCCAACCCTTTCCTTTTACTCGCTCGCTCAATGCTTGTGGGTTTCTTAAAGTATAATTTATTTAGACATGATAGGGCTAAAAACATTTGTACAACCATCATTGGTATCATTGTTCAAGTATATATTGCATTGAATTGATACTATGCTTATAGTTCTGACATGTTTCATTGTATTTGGCTTCTTCAAAGGAAAGCTTGATGAATTCACTAATAAATAATAATATAAATAAAATCAATAATGAAACGATGGTAAAGAAAAAACAAAAAATGTACACATGAATGTTTTAACATACATTGAAGTGAAAGGAAAAAATACAAAATAAAAAGAAACAAAAACACTGCACCCTTTAACCGCTTCAGCCCCAGAATATTTTAACCCCTTACTGACCAGAGCACTTTTTGCGATTCGGCACTGTATCAATTTAACTGACAATTGCGCGGCTGTGCGACGTTGCACCCAAACAAAATTGACATCCTTTTTTTTCCCACAACTAGAGCTTTCTTTTGGTGGTATTTGATCGCCTCTGCGGTTTTTATTTTTTGCGCTATAAACAAAAAAAGAGCAACAATTTTGAAAAAAAAACAATATTTTTTACTTTTTGCTATAATAAATATCCCCCAAAAATATATAAAAAAAAAACATTTTTTTCCTCAGTTTAGACCGATATGTATTCTTCTACATATTTTTGGTAAAAGAAAAAAAATCGCAATAAGCGTATATTGATTTACAGCGTCTACAAAATCGGGGATAGATTTATGGCTTTTTTATTATTATTTTTTTTTTACTAGTAATGGCGGCGATCTGCGATTTTTATCGGGACTGTCCCTGTCTCCAAAATGTGCTCCTGAGTTGTCACCCTTTCACATGGATTTCTGACGGTAACAACAAGTAGCCTTTTCAACACCCTTAATGCAGGAAGGGTCCTGAATACGTGTCTGCAGATCAGCAGCACTGGGATGCAACAAAGGACTAAAAACAGGTAAAAAGAGTAATTTATGAACAAACAGTTTGTAAAACATAATTCTTTATCAAACAAACATCAGTTAGTTAGGAATAATGTACTGTACATCTACATTAACGCTTTCGCTGACAGAGCTGTGGTTTTTGTGTTTTTTTTTTTTTTTTATTATTATTTTTTTAATGATTACTTAAAAACCCTAAGCATTATGTATTTTCTGAAAGAAGTGACCTTGGAGAATAAAAAAAAAAAATGTGATCACAGATGATATTAGCACAACTGGTTATCATACATCTAATTTCAGTAAAAAGGTTAATTTTAGGGAACAAAAACACAATGGGGCAATTTACTAAAACTGGAATCTGGTGCAGCTGTGCATGGTAGCATCTCACAGGCGCCTGCACTATGAAAGTGATCAGCGGCTATACAGCACCGGATCACTTTGACTTTACAGCCAGGAGCCAGCTGAGGAAAATGGCTGCAAGCTGATGGTTGCTACTGCAGCCATCAATTACACCAGGAAGTCCAATTATCACTAGTGGTCCTCTACTGTCCATGACAGTACTGCTGCAATGAGTGTGGGGCAATTAAAGATTTAAATGAAAGTCTTTTTTTTATATATATATTACAGAAATGATCTGGCTGAATCCCTATTTTATAATTGTTTAAATGTACTTGTTTCATTTTATTTCTGAGCCTTCTAAATATGTTATTTATCCTTGCACTTCACAGGAAATAACTTTAAAATTGATTGCTCATGTTCAAAACAGATTGTATTTAGACTGTATGTAGATAGATTACATTCCCTTGAACTAATTATTTTAAAATAATTGATACAGATTGAGGTTATAAAGGGATCTAAGTAGACTGAGAGGAACATTTGTAAAGCCCTGATCAGAATAAATAGCATACCTCCCAACATTCATTAAAAATTTTAACATTATAGGTCCCGCAATTGCCATTGCCACCTGAGGTCCACTTTGCCGTGGCCATATTTTTGTCCAGGACAGAAATGTGCCTAGCTTTCAAAGTAGTAATTACAACTTGTTCACGGAATAGCCTGGGTGCTAATAGTGTCTATTCTGCAATATAACCTGTTAAGATCCATCTGCTTTGAGGTCTCAGGACAATAAGACAGTGGTGTCTATTGGGTTCCAAAGCTATATTTTTAGTTATAACCTCTGCTGGGTTATTATTGTTGTTCTGTTTAGGGAAATATACTCTCTCTATGGGGTTGATTTACTAAAGACAAATATGCTGTGCACTTTGCAATATGTAAATTAGTAAATGCGGTAAAGCTTCACTTTGCAAAGAATACCTAATCACTTGCAAGGGAAATAAAAAAAAAACAAAACATTTTTGCTTGCACACAATTGGATGATGGAAGTCAGCGGAGCTTCTGTTCAGGGCCACCATCAGGGGGGTACCCAGGCAGTACTCAAGTAAGGGGCCCGAGCGTCCCAAGGGGCCCGGCTGGCCGGGGCCTGCTCCACTTACAGCAGCACATGAAATGAATCTATCACCTCTGACCTCCGCTGTCGCTAGCGAGAGAAAAAAGCCCCCACCTCCTCCTTCCACTAGCGCCCCCCCCCGGCTATAGATAGAGAAGTTGTGTAGAAAACCATTAGTTAGAGCAAGCCCAAGCCTCCGTGCTCAAGTTACAGAGCTGCAGAGATCCCCACCCCATGGAGGACAGAGAGGACAGAGGACCAATCGTCAGCTGGCATTGTCCAGGGTGGGGGCGGAGACACACAGCCTGCAGTCCAGAGCCTGCAAAGACACGCAGGAGGAGCCGGCTTGTTGTGCAGCTGTGTTCCTGTCTCTTTGACACAGATTACAAGCAGGCAGCATCTTACATACAGTGCCAGTCCTCGGCTCTGGCTCCAAATGCCTAAATTAGTGAGGTGACCATCCATGGCATCATGTAGTGTGGAGTCCACAACAGTAAGATTCCCTGGCCCTAATTTGGGGTGAAGATTCTCTGAGGCCAGGTATATGATCAGGATAATCAATGATCAGTTTGCCTGTGATTTCAGGCCCATGCCCATCCCATCACACCTTCCTATCACAAGGCCAGCCATTGAAACAAAGTTTGGAGTTAAAGGGAACCCATTTACTGGTGCAATCTTTATAAGATTTCTTTGTGTACACCCAGCACAATGGCTAATGCTGCAGCTGCTTCACACTATCATGGGTATAATATATTATGAAGATTGCACCAGTAAATTGGTTCCCTTTAAAGTAGAACTCTGGGGAAAAAAATGCGTGTCCCATGCAGTGAGGCTATACCCGCGCTACATGGGTTGACTGCTTGTTTTGTCCAGGGGTGAACAGAGAGCCTATTCTCCCACAAAACAGTGCTCCAATGGTGGACTGTTCCTGCCATCCTCATATCCAGAGCTGGTCTACGGGCATGACAGCATCAGGAACAGTCCACCTCACAAGACCGGTAGACTGCAGGGGGCAGGAGTGCCAGAGACTGGTCTTGCGCTGAGGGTATCAGTGGATAAGGCAAGTCCAGTCTCCACTCTTATCACCCCTAGACAAAAATTATTAGTTATCCAAGCAGTGCAGGCACAGCCTCACTGGATAGGATAAAACATTTTTGCCCAGAGTTCTCCAAACTTTCTAGTTCCATGGCTGGTCTTGTGGTAGGAAGGTCTGATGGACCTGTGATCACAGACAAATTTGATTATTGATTCTTATTCTGAGGGTTTTGTGATAGAACAAACATTCTGCTTTTTCCTATTGCAGTATATTCCTAATAAAATCTACTGAAATACAAAGTCTACATAATGATTCTGAGCTTGTTGGATCAGCCTCTTCTTCCACTTATATCATATCTGGACTCTGGAGATAAGTAAGAACAGGTGGACTGGGATACTAAATGTCACTAACTGAATGTGAACAAATTTTATTGTTGCAGGCTTTGACTAAAGTTGAATAATGTTGAACAGTGCCCCTGCTATAGATGAAGGCAATTTTATGTACCTCATGCAGCCTAATTGGAAAACTTCTAGGACATGGCTAAGAACAATGGTATGAGACACCTTGTTGTTACTGTTCTCCTTCACCACCACAGGAGTGAGCTCTCAGACACTGAGCTTAGAACTACTGTATCAGGAAAAGGAATGGGCACGTGGGGGGTTTGAATCAGAGAAAGTGCGCCCTCCTGTGATGGTGAAAGTGAGCAGTAACAACTAGGCGTTTCTTAGCAATGTCCTGGGAGTGTTCCAGTCAGGCTTCATGAGGTACAGTATGTACAAGAAACAAACACAAAAGGGCGCACCAGCCTAGTGCAATATCCGACAGTATGAATTTACTAAGAAGTCATAGAACTTGCTCACAAACATGTATATAATAAACGCTCATTGAGCTAATCGTCCATAGCTTAACAGTCCTAGAAACAGTGCACTCCAGAGTTCGAGGAGACCCTGCCAGGGGGCCCGAACTGACTGGCATGTTTCCAAGGTAGCACTTTCTTCTTCAGAGCCAAATCATATATGAGGTGTGTAAATGGCCTACACCTATAGCAAGGGTATTATTCATCTTTAGTCAGAGCTGCACAGTTTGTTTTTATTTACAGACATCCCTTATCTGCAGAGGCAGTTTTTTGGTAATGGTGAACTATACCTTAAACTCTGGACTCTGGGTAATTTTGGTGGTCAGGCTGGGGGGGGGGCAGGCCTACAGCTGTGTAAGGGGCCCCAAGATTTCTGATGGCTGCGCTGCTTCTGTTCATTTACTAAGCTCTGGAGCAACTGCTCTTGCCTTTAGTAAACCAACCCCTATATGTCCTGGTGGCAACTGTCCAAGGGGTGATTTCCATCACTTTAGAAAAAAAAATTCTCACTTCCCAATCTCCCCAATAGTACACGGATAACAAAAAAATCCTGACATAGTTTTAATCTATTCTCTATTCTATCCAAAATTTTAAACAAAAAAGATTTAAATATACTTTAATAAATTACTCTTCATATTTCAGTTACATGATAATAGATGATGATCTCTGATTGGTTGGACTATTGTTTTTTTCTGAACGCATATTTACATAGTTAGTCTGGACACATAGTTACATATTTAGTCTGGTTGAAAAAAAGACCATCTAATTCAACCAATAGAAAAAAAACGCACACACAAATAGAAAACCTCCATATACACAATCCTATACCCACAGTTGATCCATAAGATGGCCAATAAAGCGTGATACAATTTACTCTACCAAGGGAAAAAAATCCTTTGTGACTCCCCTGGCAATCAGTCCCTGGATCAACTATCCCTGGTATTGTTACCTATAAGCATTAGTATCCAGTTATTTTTAGGCCTTTTTAAAACAATCCGCTCAACAGGCCAGTCTATTCCAGATTTTCACAGTTCTTAATATGAAGAAGCCTTTCCATAATTGGAGGTTATATCTCTTTTCCTCCAGACAAAAAGAGTGTCCCCTTGTCCTTTGTGATGACTTTAAAGTGAATAACTCTCCCGCAAGTTCATTATATGGACCACTTTTGTATTTATACATGGTGATCATACCGTCCCTTAACTGCCTCTTCTTTAGGTAAAATAAATACAGTTTAGCTAATAGCTCCTTCCTGCCTCTTATCAGTTTGGTTGCTCTTGTTGCACTTTCTCCAGTTCTCCAATATCTTTTGTGTGAACGGATGCCAGAAACTGAATTGCATATTCCAGATGAGCTATTACTAATGATTTGTACAGGGCAAAAATGATGTTTCTCTCTCTGGAGTCTAAAGCCCCATACACACTATTAGATTTTCTGCAGATTTTTGTCTTCAGATTTACCAAAACCATATAATATGAGGTCAAACCTTAAGAGTTTCAATTTGTATGCAATCAGGCAGGTCCTTCCACTATATGGTTTTGGTAAATCTGAAGACAAAAATCTGCAGAAAATCTATTGGTGTGTAAGGGACTTAAGCCTCGTTTATTACAAGAAAGTATTATGCTAGCTTTAGAAACTGAGAAACTGCAGCTTGGCATTGCTTGCTATTATTAGGTCTGTGATCTACCAGAAGACCCATATTCTTCTCCACCATTGATTCCCCCAGTTTTATTCCTCCTAGTATGTATGAGACATCCTGTACGGACACTAATCCACTACATAACTTGGTGTCACAGCTTTATACATTTACTTACTTTACCTAATAAAACTAGGTACCCCACCTCCAAAAAAAAGTTCCAAAAGTGGAAGGGGGGACAGGAGGACATAAGGCAGAACTACTTCCTTTTTTAGGTGAAGTTCCGCTTTAAAGTGATTGTAAAGTCTCTATTTTTTTTTTTAAATAACAAACATGTTATCAATTAAAAGCAAACAAAGCTGATCCAGCGCTTGTGGACAAATGACACTTTAAAACAATTAAAATAAATGAATAAATGAGCTGCTGCTATAATAAACAATTAGTGAAAGCAAGTAAACCAAGAAGTTCATATATGTAAATCATAGGTTAAACCAGCGCTAAAAGGTGATATAAATAAACTCTGGGTAGTGGTAAGTAGCCCTATGAAGGACGAGTCCAGCAAAGACTTTAATAATCCTAAAGAGTGTTCATTCTTGTCAAAAAGGATGACAGGCCTTCACCGCACCACGTGACACGCTCCCCTCAAATTTAACACTCACGAAAAGGATCTGATAAAACAGCTTTAGTGTACAAAGGGATATTTAGCAAGCAGCGACTCCACTTCCTTAAATTCTTATTGATAGTCACAATGGGTTAGTGCATCATTTCCGACAGGTGCGATCTATCAGATAGGAATTCCACTTACAGACTCATTGCTGGCTTATTGGCTCATGGCATAAGGAAAAAGAAACAATCCTCATAGCGTGAACCTGTTTTAAAAGTTTTATTTCAAGCAAAAAAAAGCCCTTTAAAATTTACACTTACAAACTGTTAGATATAAAAAGGCATTTCATGGTATAATCATCTGTATGAACAAGTTATGTAGTTGCAATGGTACAGTGTGGAATTTCTTTCTGCAGTTTCTGTCTTTACATTTCTTTTTATGTTGTATGGGTATACTAATCCATATAACGTTATTCCCGCAATGAATACATTAACCCTTGAGAAATAATGATAGCATTTTGCCATATTGTGCACAAGTTCATGCAGCTATAATTATTGATGTTAAAAGACTTCCTGTCTTTGTCTGTATATACAGATAATTTCAGGCTCAGCGTTAATGTGTATCCACTGAATGTCTTTTTGGCAATTAAGATAGGAATATACAGTGCCTTGCAAAAGTATTCACCCCCCTTTGCTTTTTACTTATTTTGTTACATTACAGCCTTTAGTTCAATGTTTTTTTAATCTGAATTATATGTGATGGATCAGAACACAATAGTCTAAGTTGGTGAAGTAAAATTTGAAAAATATATACATAAAACGATTTTTCAGAAATAAAAAACTGATAATTGGCATGTGTATATGTATTCACCCCCTTTGTCATGAAGCCCATAAAAAGCAATGGTGCAACCAATTACCTTCAGAAGTCACAGAATTAGTGAAATGATGCCCACCTGTGTGAAATCTAAGTGTCACATGATTTATCATTACATATACACACCTTTTTGAAAGGCCCTAGAGGCTGCAACATCTAAGCAAGAGGCACCACTAACCAAACACTGCCATGAAGACCAAGGAACTCTTCAAACAAGTAAGGGACAATGTTGTTCAGAAGTACAAGTCAGGGTGAGGTTATAAAAAAATATCCAAATCTTTGATGATCCCTAGGAGCACCATCAAATCTATCATAACCAAATGGAAAGAACATGGCACAACAACAAACCTGCCAAGAGACGGCCGCACACCAAAACTCACGGACTGGGCAAGGGGGGCATTAATCAGAGAGGCAGCACGGAGACCTAAGGTAACCCTGGAGGAGCTGCAGAGTTCCACAGCAGAGACTGGAGTATCTGTACATAGGACAACAATAAGCCATACGCTCCATAGAGTTGGGCTTTATGGCAGAGTGACCAGAAGAAAACCATTACTTTCAGCAAAAAACAAAATGGCACGTTTTGAGTTTGCGAAAAGGCACATGGGAGACTCCCAAATTGTATGGAGGAAGGTGCTCTGGTCTGATGAGACTAAAATTGAACTTTTTGGCCATTAAAGAAAATGCTATGTCTGGCGAAAACCCAACACATCACATCACCCAAAGAACACCATCCCCACAGTGAAACATGGTGGTGGCAACATCATGCTGTGGGGATGTTTTTCACCAGTCGGGACTGGGAAACCGGTCAGAGTTGAGGGAAAGATGGATGGTGCTAAATATAGGGATATTCATTAGCAAATCCTGTACCACTCTAAGTGTGATTTGAGGCTAAGACGGGGTTCACCTTCCAGCAAGACAATGACCCCAAACACACAGCTAAAGCAACACTTGAGTGGTTTAAGGGGAAACATGTAAATGTGTTGGAATGGCCTAGTCAAAGCCCAGACCTCAATCCAATAGAAAATCTGTGGTCAGACTTAAAGATTGCTGTTCACAAGTGCAAATCATCCAACTTGAATGAGCTGGAGCAGTTTTGCCAGGAGGAATGGGCAAAAATCCCAGTGGCAAGCTCATAGAGACTTATCCAAAGCGACTTGGAGCTGTTATAGCCGCAAAAGGTGGCTCTAAAAAGTATTGACTTTAGGGGGGTGAGTAGTTATGCACATTGACTTTTTCTGTTATTTTGTCCTATTTGTTGTTTGCTTCACAATAAAAAATAAAAAAAAATCTTTAAAGTTGTGGGCATGTTCTATAAATTAAATGATGCAAATCCTCAAACAATCCATGTTAATTCCAGGTTGTGAGGCAACAAAACATGAAAAATGCGAAGGGGGCTGAATACTTTTGCAGGGCACTGTATCTGCCAATAAGAGATAGGCAATTAGATTGTTTATACATCTTTTGACGTGAGTGACAATCGCAGAATTTATTATGTTAATGATTTTAAGTATAGATGCATACTAGGCATTGCCAGTTTGGATGTTTAATCAGTTATGCATTATAGATTTTATATAAGTGTGGTAGTAATAAGATGACGTATAATATAGAGAATACACTCAACACTTTTTACTAAGTAGGCCCGACTATGCATTGCAATGTGATGCTGTGATTGTTCCTCTAATTAAACAAAAAGAGTTTCTATTTTTTGATGAGCGACATACGAGGTGATTAATGGACCAATGAACTTGGTGTAATTACATCATCAAATTCCAGTTTACAATGTAATGCTTTTGTAACTCTCTATAATTGTTTCATAACCGTTTTTACACATGCATTTAATAATAGTCTATGTGGTGTTTTAGTATATGTGATGCAATTTGATACATGGTTTATAGGTAGCGTCCCACGGTGAGAACCGGAGTGGAGCTGCGGGCTGTGTGTATGATGGGTTAAACCATCTAAACTCATGGACTATAAGAGTTGTATGGCTGCCCCGTCTAGTCATGCCTATTGAGAAAAACGTAATGACGAAACGCATCTAGGCGTGACCAGACGGCTCGTTGTATCTGTCAGCTGCTACGATCTCCATCCGGGCATCACCGCGGACAAGATAACTCTGGAACGGTGAGAGAGTATCGTGCCGTGCTGCACAGACCAGATGATTTATATCTAACGGTTTGTAAGTGTAAATTTTGAAGGGCTTTTTTTTTTGCTGGAAATAAAACTTTTAAAACAGGTTTACGCTATGAAGATTGTTTCTTTTTCCTTATGTCATGAGTCAATAAGCCAGCAATGAGTCTGTAAGTGGAATTCTTATCTGATTGATCGCATCTGTCGGAAATGATGCACTAACCCATTGTGACTATCAATAAGGATTTAAGGAAGTGGAGTCGCTGCTTGCTAGATATCCATTTGTACATTAAAGCTGTTTTATCAGATCCTTTCGGTGAGTGTTAAATTTGAGGGGAGCGTGTCACGTGGTGCGGTGAAGGCCTGTCATCCTTTTTGACAAGAATGAACACTCTTTAGGATCATTAAAGTCTTTACTGGACTCGCCCTTTATAGGGCTACTTACCACTACCCGGTGTTTATTTATATCACCTTTTAGCGCTGCTTTAACCTATGATTTACATATATGAACTTCTTGGGTTACTTGCTTTCAACAAACATGTTATACTTACCTGCTCTGTGCAGTGGATTTGTACAGAGCAGCCCAGATCCTCCTCTTTTCGGGTCCCTCTTCGCTGCTCCTGACTCCTCCCTCCTGTCGGGTGCATCCACAGCAAGCAGCTTTCTATGGGGGCACCCGAGCCGAGATGCAGCTCCGTGTGTCCATTTAGACATGGAGCTGTGGTTCGGCCTGCCCCCTCTCTCTCCTGATTGGCTAACTGACTTTGATTGACAGCAGCAGAATCCAATGATGCCGCTGCTGTGTCTCAGCCAATCAGGACGGCCAAGGGAGCTTCCTGTCGTGTTGTGACAATAGTGCTGCACTATGTAGGCTATGGGTATTCTCGTGTAGGCTGTGCCTTGTTGCACTGTAGTAAAATAAAAAATGTTGCAGGGACGTGGCTATCAAGATTGACATTTCTGCTCTACAAGCCTTTCGGTTGTCAGTCAACACCTGGCCACACCTAACCCTGCCCTCTGCTTCAGCGCTGCCTCTGTTACTGAAACCCTCCCACTGTGAGTTATAGGGCTTAAATAGACTGTGCACTTTGCAAAGTGCAGTTGCTCCAGAGCTTACTAAATGAGCAGAAGCTCCGCTGACTTCAATCATCCGATCATGTGCAAGCAAAAATGCAGTTTTTTTTTTTATTTTCCTTGCACGTGATTGGGTATTCAAAGTAAAGCTTTACCTCATTTGCTAAGCTTTAGAGCAACTGCAAAGTGCACAGTCTATTTGCCTTTAGTAAATCAACCCCACAGTGTCTAGGAGGGGGGAGTGTGTGAGAGACAAATAAAGGAGAATTTAGCTCAGTCAGGGAAGATAAACCAAGTTTTTGTTGTTTACTTTATGAGGCTTGTGTATTACATGGTAAATTGGTTTGGTATTTGTCATACAAGAGCCTTTAGTTATAACATTTCTATAAACCCAAGCTTTAAAAGAAAATCCTGAGAGTTTAGATACGCATTGCTATTTAGTGCATCACAGTATAATTTAACCTTTTCCCAAGTTCCCCTGTAAATATACATCCTCCTAACTGTGCTTGGAGGGCATTAATTAAAGTCCTGAATTTACAGCTGCAGCACTCTCTGGAGATCACTCTGATCTGTGTGAGCGGGCCTCAAAGATTCGATCAGTTACTGATCAATTCATGCCCATATTTAATCCTTTGACTGCCACTGACAAAGCCGCATGATGGGGGAGTGAAAGAATGAGTTTGTTTTCTTTTACAGTGCAGCAGGGTTATGTGTTATGTGTGGAAGAGAGCGGGGGAGCTGTACTTCAACATGTGTGCAGACTCAGTGGCGGCTGGTTTTTTTTTTGTGGGGGGCGGCAAACAAACCCATTACCCCTCCACCCCTCCCCCGAGGGGCACACACCCCCCCTGCTGTTTGCCAGTCTGGCACTTACCCCATCTGCGGTGGTGGGTGGCAGGCAGCAGGCAGCGTGGTGCAGCGGCTTCGTGTCCTCTCCCCCATGGCGGATTCCAACTTCTCCCCTCCTCCTCCTAGGCGTCCAATAGGATCGCCTGTTCTTTCAGCCAATCGGGTGACCGGTGTCAAAACTGGCTTCCTGATTGGCTGGGAGGTGGATCAGTGTTAGAACAGCGAATATTCATTCGCTGTTGTAACACACCTGGGTGGGATCGGAGCACACTCTCTGCAACCCGAGCCTACCCTATATTGAAGCCTATTACAGCCTCTGGCTCTAATTGGTGCTTCAAAAAAACAGCCCGCCCCCCCCCCCCCACATTGGAATACATGCGCCAGTGTCCTGAAAGGAGCTGGACACATCGATGTGGGGGTGGCCCCCATGCGCCTTTAATGGACGGGCCGCCCCTGTGCTGACTGGTGGAAGGGCATGCGGGCTCCAGCTCTGCTACTCACAATCTTTAGACCCCTTTCACACTGAGCCACTCGGGCATCAGCGGTAAAGTGGCGCTATTTTTAGCACCGCTTTACCGTCGTTTTAGTGCCACTATTTGGCCACTAGCGGGGCGGTTTTAACCCCCGCTAGCAGCCGAAAAGGGGTTAAATCCGCTTGCAAAACACCGCTGCAGCTGCGTTTTGCCGGCAGTATAGCAGCGCTGCCCCATTGTTTTCAATGGGCAGGGGCGCTTTAGGAGCTGTGAGTTCACCGCTCCTAATGCGCTCCAAAGAAGCTGCTGGCAGGACTTTTTCTGACGCCCTGTCAGCACACCGCTCCAGTGTGAAAGGCCTCGGGGCTTTCACATTGGAGTGAATGGAGCCGCTGTTTCAGGGCGCTTTGCAGGCACTATTTTTAACGCTATAGCGCCTGCAAAGCACCTCACCTTTGTTTGTTATTTGTTTGTTTTTTAAATTATATGTTACCCCAATGTTTCATATTCCTGATATGTTCCTGCTGTACCATGTACTTGTATGAAAAAGTATCCTATTCTCTCATTGCTTCCTTTGTGTGACATCCCTGGTCTTCCTGTCAGTCCCTCTGCATTCCTGTTAAAAACTGACTACACTAGGCATGAGAGCACAGTGCGGTCAGTTCTCTAGTTGTGTTGGGAACTCAGTATGCTCTAATCTAATGATCAGACTTTTGCTTACACGGCCCCCTGCACAGCCTATCACTGGGAAGTTCAGTGTGCTGCTGTTTCTCCTCCCTCACCTCACTGCCGAGAATAGAAATTTTGCGATCATTTATAAGAAAGGGGAAAAAAAGTGTTTAGAATTTTTTTAAATCTATACACAAATGTGTTGCCTTTAATTTCTATTTTAAATTGAAAGGATTGTTTTACAAGGTGAGGGTTTACATATGCTTTAAGTCTGCATGGTCTCACCTTTTTATTCAACCCATTTGGCAAGGCACTGCTGAACATTAATTCCACTCCAGGCCATTCAGTGTGTGTGTGTGTGTGTGTGTGTGTGTGTGTATATATATATATATATATATATATATATATATATATATATATATATATATATATATACAGGCCTTTTTTCAGTGGGAACGCAGTTCTGGCACCTCCAACACTTAATGTATTTTATGGTAAGGAGTGCTGGGATGTGCTTGAGGGTCTAATGATGCTGCCTGCTGGGGGATCTATTGTCACTGGTAGGGATCTATTTTTGTGTGGGGGTCTGATGTTGCTGGCAGGGGGTCTTTCTTATGTTACTGGGGGGTCAATTGTTGCTGGGAGGGATCTACAGTTAAGGGAGAGGTCGGTTACTGCTGGCTGCTGGAGGGTCTATTGATGCTGGCTGCTGGGAAATCGTTGTTGTTGTTGCTGGGGGATCTATTGTTGCTAGGGGGTCTATTGTTGCTGGGGTGGGGTCTATCAAATTCCATACAATTTAATAGTAGCACAAAATGATACTTGGTTCTGTATTCTATAAAAGGGGTGGTACAGGGAGGTGGGTAGGGGGTGGAACCAAGAGACGATGCTCAAAAGTGGGTAGGGGCATAGATGAAGGATGACTGAGAAAAGAGGAGTTCATGCAACCTTAGAAATAAAATCCATATATATATATATATATATATATATATATATATATATATATATATATATACTAACCTTTGTTGCTATCACTTATGTTTGGATTGGACTCCAATGAATTTACATCTCTAAAAAAATAAAAAATATAATATAAAATATAACCCATAAAAATATTACATTCAAATAGTCTACTTTAAATACAATTTTACAGGAATAATTCTGAAAATGTTCTAAGACGCAGTTTGGTTTTGCCACTAAAAGAAAAAAAAAAGTTCCAATAGTCTGCATTTGTAAATACTATATACTGCATATCAACATACATCTGTGTTGTAAATCTGTATTTAGGCTACAGATATAGAAAAAAAGCAGCAAATACCAAAATTGTGATACCCAATATAAAAACCAAATAAAGCAAAGAAAATGCTGCGCTATTTGTAATAAGAAATATTAACACAACATTAGTCTACCAGACTAAAATGAATCCATATATACAAAATGGTAAAGTGCACGTCAATAGAAAAGTACTGCTTTTGTCTAAAGTTACACAACTGATCTGTAACCACTCACAAACCCAACAAACAAGCAGTGACTAAAACAATTAAAATCTCATTGATTGATTTTGCTGATTATCATCTACTGAAGTAAGGTATTCCCCAGCTTAACCTCTGATGGCCACATCTCATTTCCTCTATACAAAACTGATATTTTTTGGGATAAATGTTTACATGCCAAATCTTTATATTGACCTTGGATACATTTATACTTTTTAACTCACCTTTTTAACTAATCATGCTCAGTTTATCTTGCATTATAAGTTATTATCTTTCATACCATTAATTCCTTTGGTTGCTTACCTTTGTACCCTCTCCAAATCACATGTCCTTCTTACAGTGCAGTGCCCACAACTGTACCCCATAATCAAGAGGCGACCTTGCAGCTTCCTTATGAGGAGCAGACATTTATCATGTTCTTTTATATTCCTTTGATACAACCAAAGCAGCTGCAAATAACTTTGCAGCTGCTACTTGACATTGAATGTCGCTGCTTAGCTTATTGTCAGCCAATATTGTCAAGTCTTTCTCAGAGTCTGTTTCTCAAGCCCATTGAATAGGGCCAATTTCATGAGCATGACCTAGTTACATGACATTATACAGTTTATCTGGTATTTACCCTCCCATAATGCAATTTAATGTTCAAGGTCATTTTATAATATGTTTCTGTCTTATCTGGAGTTCTTGAAAGTTTGGAGTAATTTACCAAATTACCCACCTGTCTATTCCATCTGCCAGCTCATTGAAAAAAGACTGAAAACAATTTGGCCTAATACTAATTATTGTGTAATCTGTACGGAGGCATGTTTCTCCGGTCTTCATGTCAATGGGGCTACTCCTCGGCAACTGTTCCTCTTTTCTCTGGATCCTCTGGGCTACCTATACATATGAGGGGGATTTGCTATCTGAGGTGTTGCATCCGCTTTTTACAGACACATTTAGGAGATACATTGCCCACTTTGGGCTTTTTGAGCATACAAACCTACGCTTCCTGGCGTCTGCTCCCTGATTTCTGGGGTTGATGTCTGCGGTCCGGAGGCAGGGCCAGTTCCAACCTTGCCCATGTGTTCTGTTTCTGCGCATCTTTCTGCATCCCTGACTGGCGTCAGAGTGAGGGCCATATACATCTCCCCTGGCATTGCTAAATGTTCTGTTCTTATATCAATTTTGTTCCAAACCACACGTGTCACCATAACCCTTTGAAGAAGCCAATACAGGTGAAACGCGTCAGCAAGGGACTCGTTATCATTCTCTGCTGTAACCCATTCTGGATTTATAGTCCACCATTATTACTTGCTATATGTATATGATATTACATGCAGGAAGGAAACTCTAACTTCAGGGGGGTTTTAATGGTTTCGATAGTATTTGTAGGAACAATCACTTATGCTTTTAAGGGGTTAGACCTCAAGTATGTCTTTTGTGTCTCTTTTACCATTTGTGTAATAAATACTTTTTTACCTTTAATTATGTATTGACCTTCATTCTGAGAGGGGGTTCCAGCACCTCCAAAGTCCCATTCTGTATGGCATGTTGTTTTCAGTTTATTATAGTGCAGAGAGGTAAAAAGGGGGGATGAGCCAGTATTTGTTCTAAAATACAAGAAACCAACTATAAACTGTGAACAAGGTGATACAGAGTAGCTAAGACTCTGGCCTTGGCATATCTCTCAGTCTCAGACAGGTACTGGAGGACTGTGGCATGCAGGGCTTTCATCTGGTGGGTCTGTCCAAAAATGAAATCATTTTGGACTGAAACCACTTCTACATCTCTTGGGGCTTATAAGAAGAGAGTAACTCCTCACTTACTAAATGCCAACAAAAGTTTGATTTAGCTTATTTGGAAAAAAATGCAAATACCTGCTGGAGCTAACCAATAATTGTCAGCCATTTGGTCCTAACACATATGCGGAAGGCATAAACCAACTTTCCTTTTATCTGTATTGCTGTAATACCCATGGAAACAACTAGTAATATTCCTGATCCTGGAATATACCTCCCTTCTGTGTTTTTTTTTTTCCTTACCTAATCCTACGCCATGTTAGTTCACTCTATCCCTCCGGATTATTTACACGCCAGGCTGTATGGTTAAGTTCTATACAGAGGAGATTAAATGCAGAATCTAGTAGACGCAACCTTGTTATTAATAGACATGCAGCAACTGGATAATTTCATGTAGCAATTGCAGGGGTTGTGTACTTGGCGACATCTTCACTGCCTTCATAATATCTGAGGATGTTCCATATTGGCCACTGTCATTATTGCATGTGATAAAAATGTATGTTGGTTATGTGTTTATATTTTTTCCAGGGTAGATTTGATTTAAATCAAGTCGATTTAAATCATGATTTAAATCATGATTTAAATCACTAGTAAAAAGGCTTGATTTAAATCAACGCGATTTAAATCATAATTTTTAAAGAGCAACTATCATCTCTGTCCTGCAGCAGCTCTTCCTCAGACCCACTGTTGACATACCGACAATCCCATTCACTTTAATGGGACAACTGGTGATGCGGCAGTGACAAAACAAGGTGAGAGACGTGGCGGCAGCAGTAGAGTGGATGCCCGCTAACAGGCACTGCCATGATGGATCTGAAATGACAGGTGCTCTTTAAATGTAAGGACTTATTCTTGCTGGTAGTTATAATCTTTAATATTTGCAAACAAAATGAAGGTTTCCTATTTAAAATAATAAGCTGTCAGGTTAGTAAAACAGCGATATCAGAACCGATTCAATCATACAGTTTGTAGTGTACATAGATTTGCAAAACAATGTGCTAAAGGAATATTCCTGAACATTGTTTTATCTCATGGTTAATGTGAAATTGTGTGAATGCATCAATGCAGTGCATGTTATCTCAGCTTGCAGAGCTTGCATTCATTGAATGAGTTTACCAAAAATGTGTCTCATGCTATATAACTAAGCTCAAAAAATTATTCATGTATCTTAAATAGAAAACTTTCTTTAGATAGATCTAGCCTCCAAAAGCATTTTATTAAAATATATTTGATAAAAATTTTAAAAATCGATTTAAATTAAAAAAAATCTGATTTAAATCAAAAAAATCAGATTTTTTTTTTTTAACTCATTGATTTATATCCACCCTGTTTTTTTCCAAACTGTTTGATTGCATATATATATATATATATATTGCCTAAAATGAAAAAAAAAAACAAAAGATTCTACGAAAAAAGGGGGATTAGGGCGGCTAGTCAAGTTTCAAGGGTTGAGAAACTAGTAGCCAGTTTGTTCAGTTAACAGTTAAAGTTTTGTAGTGACCTTCTATCTGCTCTCTCAAAGTTCAGGAAAGGTGAATGGTGATCCACAGGGATCTGTAAACCCTAAAGAAACATACTAGCAGAATGCATTTAAACTTAATGGCTCATTTTGTGCCTTTTCCTTGTCACTCTGTGCTATTCTGCCTGTAGCCATACCATACGCATCCTGCTGCTGCCATTCCCCTCTGGGGGATTTACAGCATTTCTGTAGTTCCTTCCCCTAATGGCCTTTATTGAGCTGCTGGCTGCTACCGATTGAGTGTTTAACCTGGCTGGATAAATATCAATATATCACAATGACACAGGAAGATATCCCAGCTCTTAACTTATGGCTTCCAATAAACAAAGGTTTAGGAGAAACACTGATCACTTTAATTGGCACTTGCCAGTCTATAACAGCAGGCAGTCAAGGCATATTAACTCTTGCTATCACTGTCCTGGTGACACAAAATATTTGGTAGAGAGCGCCTCTCGGACTCCAGCATTCAATGTCAGTAATGCACACTTGGAGTATACTAGATATATAGATGTGTATGCTTCTCATTTTGCAGTGCATATAATTGTTTCATATTTGTTGATGAATTGTAAAAATTTTAAAGCTTTTCTTAAAGACTCACCTTAGAATTAAAAAGCATGAACGTCTTCAACTGCCTAAGATTTGCAAACAATGGCATCCCCACTGATTACATATATTGCAGCTAGCAGATTTTCGTGCCCTAAGTTTAGCTAGCTTATTATGAATTCCAGTCCTTACATTTTTATTGAATTTCTGACCTTATACGTGCTGTGCATTGTTACAATGCAAGACATTTTCATTCTTTCTTGTGGTGTTCACACACCCTTCTTTTTTTTCAATGTGGACTTCCTCTAGTCCCAGGATGGTAGTCCTCCAAAGTTGAAAGCCCATGAAGCTTCATGGAGTTGTTGATCGAAGATTTTTTTTTCCATCAGAAATTTCTTTTTTCAAAGTCTGTAAGCTTTTCCACACAATGCCTAAAGTGTATCTATAATCAATTATTTTTTTATTCTTTTAAGTTTTGGAAGATTTCTTCATACACTTATGTTTCCTGCACTCCCTCGTAGCTTCTTCTTCCTCCTCAGCAGTCAATGAGAATACCTAGCACTTCTGGATATGGAGGAGCATGTGATCTGCTGTCCTGTATAGGTTAATAAATAACACTTTCATATAATTTTTCTCTGTGACTGCTAGATGTGAGGATTTCATCTAGTTTATGCATCTGCATTTTTATGTAGTTTTTATAGTATGTTGATATTAGGTTAAAGTGGTTGTAAACCCAAGGACAAAAAAAAAAAAACCTACAAGACAAAGGCATAATGAACTAGTATGCATAGCATATTATTACCCATTACTTACCTGAGATCGAAACCCCTGCAGCAGTAGTCTGATTTTCTGTTATTTTTCATTCTGTGTTATTTATTTTATGTGGTTTATTAGAGTGTAGTTTTAATTTAGTTTTATTTGGTACTAATTGCGGTTATTAGTAATTTTATTGTGTAATTGTGTCTTGTTCCGTATGTTATTGTGATCTTGTGTTGTTTGTGTTAAATGTAACTGTATTTGATAATTTCCCTTTGGTATTAATAAAGTACAGTAAAACCTTGGTTTGAGAGCTATTTGCAAGACAAGCAATATTTTTAAATACATTTTGACTTGATATACAACAGATGTCTTGATATACAAGTAGCGTCACGTCGCAACTGAGTATAAAAGAGAAGAGAGGCACCTCTAAGTGTAGCAATATGGTTACATTTAATGAAGGTACAACATTTAACAACTCACATGGTTGATGAAAAAAACAGGCACATCTAAGTATGCAGGCATCCGGGGTAAAGCTGTCCACATAGACCATCCTCCTCACCGCCATCTACGTTGTCCCTTCCGCGCTGCACTCCACGAGTGGTTCAAGTCTCACTTTCAGATCACTCTACTGCAGGGTAGTCTTCCCGGTCACGATTGCAGACTGACAGCGGTGAGAGCCGGCGGTGCGGAGGATGGTCTATGTGGACAGATTTACCCCGGATGCCTGCATACTTAGATGTGCTTCTTTTAATCATCAACCATGTGAGTTGCTAAATGTTGTACCTTCATTAAATGCAACATATTGCTACATTTGGAGGCGCCTCTCTTCTCTTTTATACTCTGTAGCTCCTGCTGGATTTTGCTTCTAATCCCCTTGTGGAGGCTTCCATTTGTGGATGGACATTTTATGGTTACACAACCTGGTCACATTACTATGATCTTTTTATATGGACTATAAACTGAAGGATTTAAGAATAACTGGTTGTGGAACGAATCATTTGAGGTTCCATTATTTTTTATGGGGAAACTTGCTTTGATATACAAGTGCTTTGGATTACTTGGAGTGTTTCTAGAACAAATTATGCTTGCAATCCAAGGTTTTACTGTATTCTGAATCTGAAGATCATGTACCAGGATTAGGTTCTTCTTTTATCTTGCTACAGAGCAGTAAACGGCTTTAGGTAATCTCTATGATGTCATCCCTTGGCTTGTACATTTTGTGGCTATGACAGGTGTCGGGAGCTCAGGTCCTATTGACATAGACATATTTCACAGATCTACATCTTACGAGAGCCTCCTCCCTGAGAGCTGAGAGCCTTCTCCCTGCACTAAGGCTCCATTCACCTGAAGTTATTTGTGGGTTTTTCTTTGCATCCCGAACAATTTTCCTGGTAGTTGTGGCTGAAATTTTAGTTGGTCTACCTGACCATGGTTTGGTTTCAACAGAACCCCTCATTTTCCATTTCTTGATTTGAGTTTGAACACTGCTGATTGGCATTCTCATTTTTATATCCCTTTCCTGTTTTATACAGTTCAACTACCTTTTTTTGATCCTTTGACAATTCTTTTGCTTTCCCCATGACTCAGAATTCAGAAATGTCAGTGCAGCACTGGATGAAAGATGCAAGGGTCTGTCAGGAGTCTAGAAACTCATTGACCTTTTATACACACACACTAAATACAAACAAACAGATCACAGGTGAGGATGATTACCTTTATTAGCCATTCAAACCCCCTTGTGCCAACTTGTGTGCATGTTATCAGGCCAAAATCACCAGGGTATGTAAACTGTTGATCAGGGTCATTTGGATAGTTTCTGTTGCCATTATGATTTAAAAAGAGTAAACACGGTTGATTGATAATAAATGCTTTCAGCCAAACACTAAACATGAGTGAAAGAAACGTTTTTGTGTTATCATTCATATCTCTGAAAAATGGCCAAGAAATCATAAATTCTGCCAGGGTATGTAAACTTATGAGCACAAGTGTAATTGAGTATTTAAAGCAAATGCAACTTCACCCTTTTTACTAACATTTACCTTACAAAGTTAACAGCCTCTACTACTTTAGTAAACCAAACCAAATATATAAGTGCATCCTTTTTTTCTAGAAAGCATTTTTTTTTATTTGTGCCTGGTCCAAGATTGGTGGTCCTTTAAAATAGAAAAGCAGAAAGTGCATGAGGTATTCTTATGATGGTGCTACAGACTGTCAGGGCTGGTTCATGTAGACTGAATTCCTGTGAGATTCCTGTGCGTTCCCTTGCAGTGCAATTTGGCAGCCTATTCATTTGAACGCACTGCAAATTGCACGGGAGCGAACAAAAATTAGCACATGCAATATTTTTGAAAAGCGGGTCACACCACAAGGCATGGTACTGTGATACCATGTGATCTGGTTCCCTCAAACTCACTACATTTGCAGTCTCCATTTGGGGTATCATTAACAAAGTATTGGCACCCACAGCAGATTGCAAAGGCAGTGCATGTTGACTGCAATACGGGAAACATGCATTAAACAAGCCTTTCCAGCACCTCGTTCTGGTGTGACCTGGCCTTCAAAAAGTATTTTTTAGAATGTACCGTATGTACCGAATCAATAGGAAAGCAGTCATGAGGTACCCATCAGCTTCCAGGTTTTATTGTCAAAGCCTAATTGAACAAGCTGAAATTAGAAGCTGATTGGTTACTATGCACAGCTGCACCAGATTCTGTGTGCACCAGTTTTAGTAAATCATCCCCATAACTAACTCCTACTGCTGCCCCTCCCTGCAGTGCTGCTCTACAGGGATTGCAAAAGGCTAATACCAACTCAAGTTCAGGTACCTACCTACATTTCAGCAGTTGAAAATAAAAAACACATTTAATAATGAATACAGAGCTGCATTATGTGTGTCTTTTCTATCTGTATGGTGTTCAGCCTAAAGTGCATAATTTTTATTTTCTTGTTACATTTTTATTATTCTAATGGTTATTGTGTTCTAATTAATCAGCTGCACATATTCACCTAAAGGCAAAAATAGACATTTGAAATAACATGCTTTTTTTATGTTTTGTGTACCTATTTCCGTTCCCATTTTTCACTGTCATCCTTATACTCACTAAGGTTTATTCAGCACAGGAAGCAATGATGATGTTTAAAGTGCAGTGGCCCGTATCAAACAATCAGATTATTATGGTCAGGTGATGTAAAATATGGATCCTGATTGGTTGCTTTGGGTTATTGTACTCTACAGATCACATGGAATAAGCTTGATAATACTTCGGACTTGCAGTTTGATAGTAGGGTAGCTACATGTATCTGACAGATAGTTACAAATACATAAAGTGGAACTTTACTCACCTCCCCTCAAGCAACACATTGGGGGTTATTTACTAAAACTAGAGCGTGCAAAATTTGATGCAGTTCTACACAGAAACCAATTGGCTTCCAGGTTTTGTTGTAAAGCTTAATTGAACAAGCTGAAGTAAGAAGCTGATTGGTTACCATGCACAGCTGTACCAGTTTCTAAGTGCTCTGGTTTTAGTAAATCTCCCCCACTGTCTGCCAGCTCCCTCCCTGGCATCTTCTTGTCTGGGTTAGGAATCTGTGGCCTCATTGATTGGCCTAGCCAGGACGACATAAGTCTGTCACATGTAGATGTCGGGATTGTACAGTATAAAAAGTTTGTGAGGAGGAAGTTAAAGCAGTACTAAACTGTATCGGAATGCCACAAACTGAAAATGGTATTTGATTCCCTCTTCATATTCAAGTAAACTCACCAATCCATCCATGTCTCCATGCTTTAGATTGTTGAGAAATCACTTTGAAAAACACCCCAGGGGCAGTCCGTCCACTAAGGCCACACTTGCGCCGCCGCCTCTGTCATGCCACCTCCCTATATGACTAATGGATAGATTCATGCATTATATGAATCAATCCATGGCCGCAGCTGCCAGCCCCTATTCAGGCATCCGACCCCTTTTCAGACTGAATTACAACGGCGGGGGTGTTTTTTTTTAAGCACCTGATTAGAGCCATAGGCTCTAATAGGCTTCAAAAACAGTGGACTCGGAGCGCAGAGCACCCAGTCCACCCAGATGTGTTAGAAAAGCAAATGAAGCAAATTAATATTTGCTTTTCTAACACTGAACTGCCTCTCCGTCAATCAGGAAGCTTGGGTCTAATACCCATCACCTGATTGGCTTAAGGCACAGGCGCCCCATTTGATGCCTAGCAGAATGGAAGAACAGAGGAGGGGGAAGCATGGAGGACACAGAAGGAGCCATCCCACTGCTCACCACCGTAACCCGCTGCCTGACTTGCCACTAAGATGGAGTGAGTGCCGGGCAGACAGCGGGCGGGCGGGGGTCACAGTGGCTGCATGTGATGGGCACAAGTTGCTGCATTTGATGGCCACAAGTGGCGGCATTTGATGGGCACAAGTGGCGGCATTTGATGGGCACAAGTGGCGGCATTTGATGGGCACAAGTGGCAGCATTTGATGGGCACAAGTGGCTGCATTTGATGGGCACAAGTGGCGGGATTTGATGGGGCACAAGTGGCTGCATATGATGGGCACAAGTGGCTGCATATGATGGGCAAAAGTGGCTGCATATGATGGGCACAAGGGGCTGCATTTTGATGGGCACAATGGCTGCAATTGATGGCACAGTGGGGCTGTAATTGATGTTTTTTTTTCAGTATTTTTCAGTTTGTTTGAGCACCAGCCGTCACTGAAACACCCCCTAGCATTTCTAGCTGCTGCCATCTTGAGGGCAGATGAATCATGTAGCATTTAGTTCCTGTAACCCATCTGCTCTTAGCTCAGGTTTGGGGGATGTGCTTAGCTGAGAAATCCCCTCCTCCAGATGAAAGGAAAAAAATGCCCATGAAGACTCCTGGGATAATATACTTTCTTATCTATTTACTAATGCAAGTAGAATAAGATTAAAAATAGTTCATGTTAATAACAGATTAAAAATAAAAATAGTTAATGTTGACTGAGAGAGTTTAGTTCTGCTTTAAGAATTCTTTATTAAAGAAGAAATGTATATGTTTCTTCTGCAATTACAAAAATTTTCTTTAACCTCTTAAATGCTGGCCGTAAGCATATATAAGGCCACTCGGCTGGTGGGCCTTAACGCCGAGTGGCTGCATATATGTAGCCTTGTTAAAACAGCTTACCGTACTGAGAGCACGCATCCTGCACGCTCCCAGCACAGTACCGGCGGGGATCGTCAAGCCCCCGATGCATACTTGCGATCAGGAGCTTTCTAATCATGTGACCGCTGTGACAGCCAATCACAACGGTCACATGACCTGAATGCCCACCTCCGCCTCCCAGCTTTTAGAACTCCTAAAAGGCCAGGAGGCAGTCGGTGCGAAGGGGTTAACAACGTCAGCTCTGGAAGGTTTTACCTCCTTCATGACAAGGCAGTTTTTTTTGCTATTTAGCACTGCGCTACTTTGACTGGTTGCCCACCAGCCACCGCAGTTTTACTGCGGCAGAATGGCATGGCTGGGTGAAACGACGTCTCTTACGTCTCTTCATCTTTTGGCCACTAGGGCCTGCAGCGTGTGCCCGGAACCGATGTTTGTGCGGGTGCAATGACCGCCGGGCACCCGCGATCACTCATGACAGAGCAAGATCCAGGATCTGTGTGTGTAAACACACAGATCCCGGTTCTCTCAGGGGAGAGGAGACAGATCGTGTGTTCATACTATGTATAAACACCGATCTCTCTCTCCTTCTAGACAGTCCCATCCCCCCTACAGTTAGAACACACCTAGGGAACACAGTTAACCCCTTGATCGCCCCCTAGTGTTAACCCCTTCCCTGCCAGTGACATGTATACAGCAATCAATGCATTTTTATAGCACTGATCGCTGTATAATTGTCAGTGGTCCCAAAAATGTGTCAAAAGTGTCCAATTTGTCCGCCGCAATATCACAGTCCTGATAAAAATCACAGATAGCCGCCATTACTAGTAAAAAAAAAATTATAATAAGAATGTCATAAATCTTTCCCCTATTTTAGATGCTATAACTTTTGCGCAAACCAATCAATATACGCTTATTGCGATTTTTTTTTACCAAAAATATGTAGAAGAATACATATCGGCCTAAACTGAGGAAAAAATGAGTTTTTTTTTTTTTTTAATGTGAGGAATTTATTATAGCAAAAAGTAAAAGATACTGTGTTTTTTTCAAAATTGTTGCTCTTTTGTTTATAGCGCAAAAAATAAACACTGCAGAGGTGATCAAATACCACCAAAAGAAAGCTCTATTTGTGGGAAAAAAAGGACGTCAATTTTGTTTGGATACAGCGTTGCACGACTGCGCAATTGTCAGTTAAAGTGACGCAGTGCTGTAAAAATGACCTGGTCATTGAGCAGCCAAATCTTCCATGTCCGCACACTCTCTAACCGTCTCCTATACCATGTCCACACACTCTCTGACCGCCTCTTGTACCATGTCCGCACACTCTCTGGCCATCTCTTGTATCATGTCCACACACTCTGACTGTCACCTGTACCATGTCCGCACCCTCTCTGACCGTCTCCTGTACCAATTCCGCACATTCTCTGACTATTTCCTGTATCATGTCTGCACACAGACACTGACCGTCTCCTGTACCATGTCCACACTCTCTGACTATCTTTTGTACCATGTCTGCACACTTTCTGACCGTCTTTTATATCGTGCCTGCACACTCTCTGACCATCTCTTGTATCACGTCTGCAGTCTCTGACCATCTCTTGTATCTGTTTGATGGGATCTGCCTGGGGGATGGTGTTTGGAGTATCTTTATCTGCTGATCGTTAAACTTTCTGGAATACACATATTGCTATTGTGGTGTAGGATCTGGGCCTGCTGTCCCTCCATCCCTCTTTATTTCCTTCCTTCTCTCTCCTTCCCTCTTTCTTTCTTTCTTTCTTTCTTTCTTTCTTTCTTTCTTTCTTTCTTTCTTTCTTTCTTTCTTTCTTTCTTTCTTTCTTTCTTTCTTTCTTTCTTTCTTTCTTTCTTTCTTTCTTTCTTTCTTTCTTTCTTTCTTTCTTTCTCTATCTTTCTTTCCTTTTCTCTCTCCCTCTTTCTCCCTGTCTCTTTCTTTCTCCCCTTCTTTCTCTTTCTCTCTCTTTCTTTTTCTCCCCCTCTCTTTCTCCTGTTCTTTCTCAAGCTCTCTTTCTTTCCCTCTCCTACTTTCTCTCCCTCCATCCCTCTCTTTCTTTTCCCTCCATTCCTCTTTCATCTTAGATTCTAACCTCATCCCCTTTAAAACCATGTTCAATATTAATTTAAACCACAGCCATTTTTCACCACTGCCCTAATTAAAATAAGACTCCGCCTACAGACAAAAAAGTGTCTGGGAGAATGTTGGCATCTATGCATCAGTGGTGCAATATACATTTATTATAGAATATCCCTATGTATATTTTATAATAGTGCTTGCTGAATAGCTCATCAAGTAAATATGAGGCTCCTCCAGGGAGAAATATTATATCTACTGTAGGTGATTACCATGAGTAACTTTTCTTTCCATCACTATCATTAACAAGCTATCTGGCTGGGCCCTGAGTCTTGATAGTGAACAATCAAGATTGAATGTTTCTCAAAACAAGCAGTCAGATTGTGTAGGATTTCTGATCTTCATGATGCCCATGTACAAAATAATTGCTTATATACTTGTAACTAACGGAATGTATTTCAGAACAAGCTTTGAGGAGTTTATTCTGATCCTCGGGTCAAGTAGCACCGTTCAAATGATAGTTTCAGAGATTCTGTGTAGTCACGTTGGTGGTGTACAGTATTGTCCTCTATTGCCATCTTTTGGGCTAATCTGGAATAACCATAGTGTGTCTGCATTCCAGCCTGCTGCAATATTATTTATTTGAAAGATACTTGTTGGTTAAATACACATCCGCCGTTACAGTTATTAGCAACCCAAAAATAGTCAGTAAAATCCATATCATGGGCATAGCTATATTATTGTTTGTTTTTTTGTTTTTGTTTTTTGTTTTTTTTTATTTTAAATTACAAAATGTAAAACAGTTCAAAACTTAAATAATACATTTCCACAAAGAAAATATTTCCCTTTAAATGAACACAGAGTCTTCTTGTTGAATGTTCACTAGTAGTATTAAACTCTCAGTGTTTTTTTTTAACTTAATGTGACACTAAAACTTTATCCTTCTTTTTCAAAAGTAACTAAGAGCCCTTGCACACTGGGGCGGTTTGCAGGTGCTATTGCGCTAATAATAGCGCCTGCAAACCGCCCCGAAAGTGCCGCTACTTTCATTCCAGTGTGCAAGCCCCGAGGGCTTGCACACTGGAGCGATGCGCTGGCAGGACGGTAAAAAAAGTCCTGCCAGCAGCATCTTCGGAGCGGTGAAGGAGCGGTGTGTATACCGCTCCTTTACCGCTCCTGCCCATTGAAATTAATGGGACGGCGCGGCTATACCGCCGGCAAAGCGCCTCTGCAGAGGCGCTTTGCGGTGGTATTTAACCCTTTCTCGGCCGCTAGCGGGGGGTAAAACCGCCCCGCTAGCGGCCGCATACCGACGGTAAAACGCCGCTAATAATAGCGGCGTTTTACCGCTGACGCCGCCCCCCGCCCCAGTGTGCAAGGGCTCTAATACACATCCACTGCTTAATGGCCATGTAATCTATTTTGCTTACTGTTATTTTCAGGCTTCTTTTAACATCCTTTGTAAGCTCCAGATTCTCTTCTTTCCTTTTTTTCTCTCACTTCCATCTGTTTGGAACGAGCAGTGCATGTTAGTTGCTTTCATGTGCACTGCTGTATGCACGTCACACATTCAATAGTCCCTAGTTCATCTCAGGAGTGAGAAACAGAGGGTGGCTATGATCTCACTTACAGTAAGACCAAAGAGAACGAACGTAGCCACCCACTAACAGGATCTCAGATCCAGCAGTAATAAAAAAATGGAATTTGGATATTTGGAGGAGGCTGAGAACAACAGAAAATACTTATTTGAGTTAAGAATACATACTTAAATTGAATATATGTAAACCAGAGTTTAGTGTCACTTTAACACAATGAGCACAATAAAATGAACATTCCCCAATAAACTATGTGGGATAATTCTTACCTTAGCACTTGCAGTTGACAATGTTTAATGTTACAGGCTTCTACTCTCAATGCTGCTTCCCAGAACTTCTGGTCTTTAGAGGATTAGGTTAACAGTGGACAGTGCAGTTTTGAGACAGTCTTTTAGTTTGGAGAAGAAAGGGGGGGGGGTTAAGGACACAGTTAATCACAGATTGGGGAAAAGGGCTAATCACAGCAGCCCTTTACCATGTGATAAGTTGTGGCCAATCATAGCTGATCACATGTAAATACACTTGTCGGTTATCGGTATTCCTTTCCTTTCCTCACGCACTATTACAGCGTGAGGAAGGGAGACACAGTAAGTGGCAATTGTGACAGGGGACTTTTACACTGATAATCAGGGCACTGATCATAAGTGTCCTGATTATCAGTGCAGCTGCAACAGTTCCCATCAGTGCTGCCTATCACTGTCCATTAGTGCTGCCTATCACTGTCCATCAGTGATGCTTATTAGTGCCCATCAGTGTTGCCTACCAGTGCCCATTAGTGTTGCCTATCAGTGCCCATCAGTGCCGCCTATCAGTACCCATCAGTGCCACCTATCAGTGCCCATCAGTGCCGCATATCAGTGCAACCTTATCAGTGCCACAATACAGTGCAGTCTCATCACAGATGCTATAGATTTTCTCTTCCTGTTCAGCACTGGAAGTGAAGTCTGGCCATACAGCCAAGACAGCTGATTGGAGGAAAGGCACACACCCCTTCTCCTCATAGGCAGAGACAGGCAGAGACTTGCAAAGCTGTTTCCTGAATAGTTCAGCTCTCTGCTAATCTATTTATAGCAAGCTCCCACTACACAAAATTCAGGCTGGTTTTATCTTGTGTGACAGAAAACTTGTCAGAAGTTATCATACTGATAACAGAAGAACAAAGCAGGAGAAAGCCATGGGACTTAGTGCTCTGAAGAGAGATAAGAAAACATTACAGATATATGTGCCCAGCTCAAATTTCATGAATCGGGTTTAAATCCACTTTAACAGATAAAGAGACTGCATACTCAGTAAGTGATTAAATCAACTTCAAAAATGACTTTGAAAAAACTAGGGTTTAATATCACTTTAAAGTCCTTAATTTGTCATTTTAGGAATTCTGTAGAATCTGAACCTGCAAAAATGTAAGCCAGTGTGTGCCCATTGATTCAAACATCATTATCATCCTCAGTAAGCCATTAATAGTAGATGAAAGCCACACAGCAAACGGCTCCATGTGCATAGGAAGTGAAAAACAGCCTCGACCACAGCTCCTCCCAAAAGCCACACCTACTGACACATTTTGACCTGCCCACAGAGCTATAGAGGTATCATGATCGTTCTCACTTTGAGCCCACACACAATAAAGTAGGAGGCTGCAAAACACAGAATCACGTGGTGAGAGGCTGCAAGTACTACTCTAAAACCATATTAGTAGTGTATTTTATTTAGAAGAGGGCATAGTTGTTGGCATTGAAACTGCATAAAAAAAATTATTCGGTGGGAATGGGGCAAAAATGTAAATGTTCCTAGGCTATATTCTCTGCAATCTGAATGTGTGAATGCTAAAAATACTGCATTATGCCCATTAGATGTACTGACATCCACAGGAAATAAGTATGCTCTTCTAATAGCCATAAAGCGCCATTTTCTGCATTTCCACATTTGAAATTGCAGAGAACATTCTACTTTGTCCCTTTTGCACAGAACAAATTTACATGCAGTTTTGGTGGACGTAACGCTATGCAAATGTTTTATAAATATACTGCCTAATAATCTTGCTAAACTGGCCTGTATGAAACTCAGATTAAATTATTAAAGTAGTTGTAAACCTCTGACATGAAAAATGAACAAAGCGCATCCTTCTATAGTGTGTACTTGCCTCAATCCAAAGCACCGAGTGTGATTTCTGTCTGCTGCCTCATTCCTCTGCTATCTGAGTAATTTCTGACAGGTTGTACCGACTCCAAAAGGGTCAAGATGGACAGGGAAGCACACAGCCTGTAATTGACAGCCTCAGCTGTGTATGTTTTCTAGACTAGAGGGTTGTTTGCAGGGCTTTTTTTTCAGCGGGAATGCGGGGGAACGCAGTTCCGGCACCTCCAGCACTAAATGTATTCTATGGCAAGGTGTGCTGGAGGGTCAATTGATATTGACTGCTGGGGGATCTATTCACACTGGGGAGCTATTTTTGTGGGGGTCTATTGTTGCTGGGTTGGTATTTTGTTGCGGGGGGTCCATTGTTGGTGGGGGGAGGTCTGTCGTTATGTGTGGGGATCTATTGTTGCTGTGGTGGGATCTGTTGCTGCTTGGGTGGGTCTATCAAATTCCATACAATATAGTAGCACAAAATAATACTTGGTTCTGTACTCTCTAAAAGGAGCAGTACTGGGAGGTGGGTAGGGGGTGGAGCCAAGAGACAGTGCTCAGAGGTGGGTAGGGGGGCAGAGATGAAGGGTAACTCATAAGGGGGGAGTTCCTGCACCTGTTCTCTGAGAAAAAAAGCCCTGGTTGTTTGTCTATTCTCTCCACTCAGGTCTCAGATTACACTTGGTTGTCTTCTCTGAGCTGTTCAGTATTTGACATCAGATCCCAGTCCATTGCCTCTAGTAGCTCAGACAAGCTGTGTAAATTCTGGACTATGAACTGACAGAGGAAAAAGGGCTGCAGATGGACAGGTACAACCCCTGTGTATCACCTGATGATCGTCACTTCACTGGCTATATGTAAGGATTTAAAACCACTTTAAACTACTCCTGTCTTTAGCAAAATGTGTTCTGTAAAGCAATTCACTGAGTGGGTTTAGTTTGTGAGGCCCAGGCATTTTAACTATGCTATGGCCTGCCCCTGCCTAAGGCTCATGAAATCATTGTGATTTTGCTGTATGTTATATAATCACAGGGCTTTTATTCAGCAGGAACATGGAGGAAAGCGGGGGGATGCAGTTCAGGCACCTCCAGCACTGAACGTATTTCATGGTATGGAGTGTTGGGGTGTGCAGAAGGGTCTAGTGATGCTGCCTGCTGGGGGATCTATTGTCGCTGGTAGGGATCTACTTTTGTGTTGGGGTCTATTGTTGCTGGCAGGGGGTCTTATGTTGTTGGGGGATAAAATGCTGCTGGGAGGGATCTACAGTTGGGGGAGAGGTCTATTACTACTGGCTGCTGGAGGGTCTATTAATGCTGGCTGCTGGGAGATATGTTGTTGCTGCTGGGGGTCTATTGTTGCTGGGGGTCCATTGTTGTGTGAGGAATCTATTGTTGCTGGAGGGCCTGTTTTTGCTGGGGTGGGGTCTATTGTTGCTGGGGTGGGGTCTGTCTAATTCCATACAAATTACTTAGTTGCATAAAATGATAACTGGTTCTGTACAGTGCCATCTTAAGAGCATTATAGGCCCTCGGGCAATACAGTGCACTGGGGCCCTGTCTACACAATCACGCACGAGAATAAAAATGCAAATTATCAATAATGATATATTTATTGGTACTTCCAACAAAATCAGTGTTTAAACATTAACACAACGTTTGGACAATATAACACGAGCTTGAATAGCAAGAAATTGAAAAACAAGAAATTACAGATTGAAATGGGACAGTACAAAAGCACTAATTACTTCCTCGAACTAGTGGCAACTCTAAGATTGCTATATAAGGGGGACACACAAGGTATTACGGTCAAAACTTGGGGGGGCCCGGGCACTAATAACTTTCACCACTAAATCATACAACAAAAAAAACTAAATAAATATATATATATAAATGTACACACTCACACTCTGGTGCTGCTGGTGCTGGTGGGTAATAATGCTGGCGTGCGTGCTGCTGCCTGGCTCCTCTGAGACGCGGAATTGTGACAGGAAGCATGCGGCTGCAGTAGAGAGCAGAGCCGATGCTTCCTGTATCTGTCACAGGCAGAGTGCATTTCATATCACTCCGCCTGTGAAAAGCCGGAACTACACAGAAAGCATCGGCTCCGTTCTTCACAGTGACAGCTGACTCACCCTGCACGCCACTGAGTTGCTTACTGATATCGGGACTGATCGCGCTGATCTGTCTCTGTGAAGGAGCCGCACAGCACTGGCACAATGTGGCAGCGAACTTTCTGACATCTGAACGATGATCCATACCTCCCAACTTTTGAACTTCAGAATGAGGGACACTTATGGGAGGAAGCGACCGACGGCGTGCTACATGCACTGCAGAAAAAAGAAAGATTCTCACTGATGCATACAAAACCCCAGCACAGTCATATAAAAAAATAAGAATAAAAAGCTTCCATTACAAATGATTTTGCATAAACTATGGAAGTGTGCGTTACACAAAGTGTGCAAGGATTCAGGAGTGCGTTATGTACAGAGTTCAGGACTCGGGAGAGTGCTAGATACAGAGTGCAGGGTTTTGGCGTGTGTTATGTACAGAGTGCAGGAGAGTGTTAAGCACAGTGCATGGTTCTGGAGTGCATTACGTACAAAGTGCAAAGGTTCAATAGCACTAGGTACAGTCATCTATCCACATCTCACTGTTGCCCTTCTCCTCAACTATAACCTCTGAACCCCCCTACCTACACACACACACATATAACACACACCACATACACACACACACATACATAATACACACACATACCACACACTACACATAAAACACTAATGGAAGCTGAAAAAACCCTGGGGGGGAGAGGAATAGACAGCTGATCCTGACCCTCTGTAACTCTGTACTGGTCAGGAATGTATGAATGCCAGTGTTGTGTCACCGGCTCTTTCACTATGCACTGGTTTGACAGAGGGGCGGGTCTGGGTAGCAGTCCCGCCCCTACCTGACATCACACTCTCGTTTTGACAGGGGCAGTCTGTCATTGGGGCTGCACAGTGCACATCCAGCTGACTTGCTAGCCAATCCCTGGCTGTACTGGATGTGCACACTGCTGCAGGTCAATCCGGGACTGTTGGGAGGTATGATTGAGGCTTGGCTGAGGTCGCTGGGCAGGTGGGGCCCCCGGGCAACTGCCCAGCGTACCCATGCAAAAAGACGGCCTGGTTCTGTATTCTCTAAAAGGGACGGTACAGGAAGGTGTATAGGTGGTAAAACCAAGGGACGGTGCTCAGAGGTAGGTAAGGGGCAGAGATGAAGGGTGACTCAGAAGGGAGGAGTTCCTGCACCTATTCGCTGAGAAAAAAGCTCTGTATACTCATATTATATATACAGTACTGTGTGGGTATAAGAATTTCAGTGGTGTCTGCGTAATCTGAGCTTTAATACTGACAATAAAGAAGGCAAGGGTTGTGCACATTTTCGACCTGTTAATCGTACCCTGGCTATTTCAAACAACTACAGGCTGTTGTTATCCTAAGGCACCAGGAAAAACTGTAATATATTTGCGGTGGTCAGAGGCTGTGTAGGAAAAATGAATACATTTGACCCTTTAGAACAAGTTATGTGTGTTTGTTGCAGATTTGTATTCTGCTTTGTTTACCATTCTCGGCAGATATAATAGGAAGAAATCTATCACTGTGCACGGACTGTGACTGAAGCTCCACATTTACTCTCCATTCCCTGCCAATTTCCCTCGAGAGATCTCTCCCTTCGCTATCTGTTGTATTTTGGAGGAAGTGCCATAGACACAGAGGAAATATTTTATAGGTCCCATTAGGGAAGCAGCACAGATAATTTATCAAGTTGCGAGCTAATGAGTGGTGCCAAACACCCAGTCCGGGAAATCCACTGCAAGATGGAGATGGGGCATTATAACTTTATTTCAGATAATCCATCACTGCGACTCCAGCTCAGGAACATCTGGCTGAGCTACAAACACTTTCGGTGTTACCCAACGTTGCTAGCCATGACCATGAATAGCCCAGGGTTAAACCTCTGAATGTAACTGGAAAAATCAATGAAAAAAAAAACATTACCACCTATTTCCACTATCCATAAAAACATGGTAAATACTTTATTAAAAGTACCTTCGGCAGCACGAGATCTTTAGTGGCAGGGAACACTACCTCTAAAGACTAGTGATGACAGTGATGACTAGAGCCTGCTTTATTTGCCCCATAAGGTTTGGAACTCATTTGCATCAGTCTCAGAAATTAGAGTTATGTCAGCTTTTTCTAGACTCTAGGGCCATAAAGGAATAATAAGGGGGCAAAAAGGGCAACTTCCCCAGTCCCCCTGACATAAGGGGCCCCTCTCTATATATAAATAATATAAAACAATATAGAAAATTATATTTCAAAATAATAAAATAATAATAAAATAATATAAAATAGATAGTAATAAAAAATGTCATGCATTTTGAAAATGCAACTCTGTGCATGAGGGGCCCCCTGAGCCTGAAGTGACCCCAAGGTCTAAATCTGGCCCTGCTCTAGGGCTGTCTGATGCCATGTACACACAAGTGGAATGTCCACCAGAAAAAGTCAGATGGGAGCTTTTCATCATATATTCCAATCAAGTGTATGCCCCATCAGATTTTTTATGTTGAAAATTCTGACGGACCTAGAAAGAGAACATGTTCTAAATTTTTCCAATGGAACCAATTCCTATTGGGAAAACCGCTCGTCTGTATGCTGTTCCAACGTACCAAAAACGATGCATGCTCTGAAGCAAGTACGAGACGGAAGCTATTGGCTACTGACTATTGAACTTCCGTTTTCTAGTCCCATCGTACGTGTTGTACATGAGCGCGTTCTGGACGGTCGGAATTTGGTGTGACCGTGTGTAGGCAAGACAGCTTGAGCGGAATTCCTTCGGAACTCCGTCGGAAAAACCTTCAGAGTTTATTCTGACGGGAAAACCGGTCGTGTGTACAGGGCATAACTGATTCATTTTGTTGCATTAAAATATCAGTTAAATGATCATATCAATATTCTGTATGTGGCTGGCCACCATTAAAGGGCTTCTTCTATGTAAATAAACACAAACTTTACTTGCCTCATCCAGATAGTTAGAATGGGCAGTTAGAATTATCTATACCAGTAATAGCTGCTGCATTACCTGTCAAACTTGATACACTTATAAAATGGCATATGACTGTTTAATCTAGGGGCCTTGTATTGTATTGCCCTTGTATTGATATTTTTGTTTTAATAATACAATTGTTTTGTTACTGTGGATTTAGCATAGCCTTTGGTTCCTTCAATCCTATAAAATTATAAGCTGACAGCCACAATAGAGAGCCCAAGGTCAAAAATTGAAACAGGTGACTTATTGATGGATGTGGCAAACTTTATGAAAAATCGCCATAAACAAGATAATATCAAACTAAACATGACAAGTGTTTAAAAACACTCTGTCTGAAGTGTTAATTGAAGTTTCTTTATTCTTTTCTGGAGTACAAGTACGTAATTGTTCACATTAGTGTTTAGTTCTCGCAGACAAAGGTTGAATATTTATGGTTTCTACAAAGCAAAGCCTGAATTGTTCTACAGAATCACAATAGATACTTGAAGAGCCTGGACAGGAGGGGGTCATGGTCTAGTGCTTCATGTGAATGTGCATTTCAGATCTCCCAGTGCTAATAGTGTATCAGTGATTGGTTTCTATTTCCCGGACCCTGCGCTCCATTCGCTGGATTTGATCCATCTCATTCCTTCTACAATGGAATATTTGGAGAGGCCCATTGGTAGTCCAAAGGCTGATGCATAAAATCAAGGGTGCCAAGTTTGGCTTCTCTCACCCTTGATCTTTGTATTAGCTATTGAACCACTAACTAATTTAGCCTGTCAATCTGGCTACTTTTGTTAGAGGTAAGACTGAGGAAAAGATTGCTTTTATGATTGCTTTTTTATTTATGCTTTTATTTTTGCCCCTAGAAATACAGAAAAGTGCACCAGACCAAAACTAGATGAGAGAGTCCAAGATCATTTTAATTTTTAGTATAAAAAAAATAAGTCATTTAAAAATACCCAATGTGTTTCAGGGGCAAAAATCACTCTCCCTTCATCAGGGCTCATCACAGGATAAAACTTGGATGGACAGTGACTTCACAGATCTATATAAAAATAGTAATTACCTCTTCTCATGAAGGAACAACTTGAAAGCAGTCTAAAAATGAAGAAGGACGAGGTTGGGACTGTATATGAGGCCATGACTAGTAATTTCATATACTTCCATACCTGGTATATATTGAAAGAAAGAGGAGGTAGTGGGACTTTGGTGTCCGTTTATGAAGCAGTGATCAGCGGTGATCCCGAGGATCACCGCTGATCACAGTCCATAAACAGTTTATGAAACAGTGATAATCGGGGGAGAACATGTTTGAACTTGTTCTCCCTCCGATTATCTCTACACACGGAGAATCCTCATTGAATGACACAGAAAGGGCCAGTTTATGAAGCGGTGATCTCACCGCTTCACTGGTGATCTGAGTCAGAATTCACACTCCCAGGTTCACCAGCTCAGAGGTGGTGAATCTGGGAGTGAAGAGGAAATCTGGGGGGATCTGAGGGGGAAGGAGGAAGATTTTTAACTTCCTTATGCCTCGTTCAGACCCCCCAACACTGTAAGCATGTCCCCCTGTCATATTTATGTGTATACATATATATACATATATACATATAATGTGTATATGTATATATATATAATGTATGTGTATATACATGTATATATAATGTGTGTGTGTGTATACATATGTATATAATGTAGGGGGACTCATTATTTTATTAACAGTAATTCACGCCGTCTGTCCGTGTATTGAGCGGTGATAATTTATCACCGCTTAATAAACTGACATCTCTGTATTTCTGGTGCTGTAATCTCGTAAAGTCTCACGAGATTCCAGTATCAGGAGCCTTTCTCCACTGTTGAAAGCATTTGTAGATCTCTTCACTCCTCCAAAGGTGAAGCGATCTACAAAGCTTCATAAACTGGCACACAGAGGAGAAAAATCTTCACTGTGAATGCCGGAGAATGAAGCAGTGAATAGATTTCACTGCTTCATAAACGGACACCTTTATATGAAGCAAACAGCTAAAATGAACAACCCAATGATTATATCATATTAAATGTTTATTACATTTGAACACACATACACATAAAGCAGTAGAAAATTATATATAAAGGTCACAATAATTATCATTTAAATAGTTCATAAATATGTACACAATTGTAACAACATGATACACATTGTAATGGACCTAAAGTATGTATACCCAGAGCAAACAAACATGGTAATAAACATGATAATAATAATGAGAATGATTCATTATGATACAATAATAAAATTCAAATATTGCACATGGTTACTGTGACGTAGCATTGTAGGAAAGCTCTACGCGTTTTGTGGACATATTGCCACTTATCAGGAGCAGATGCAGGTTGAACGTATCTATAATAGAATAAAAATGCCAAAGTAGTATGATGGTAGATAAAAAAGGGGATAAGAAAAAAGGGAAAAGAGGGGGAACAACAATGGATCCCAAACACTCTTACCTAACCGTAGTATATGTGTAAAAATTGTATTGTTGATAACAACGGTTGGAAGCGCTGTAGTAAATGTCATCCCCAGGAGCTGAGGTGGTAATAACTGTGGCAACATGGCGGAACCAACATTAGTGACTAAGCATAGGAATGAACTCCCCAGTTATCAGCTGTGATATAAAATTGGTGCTATACATATTTCCAAAGAGTATCTGTAAAGATTTATATTGTATCAATAAAGTGGTTGCACAACTGATAAACCAAAGAAAGGAAGAGAGAAAAAGAAAGGTAACCCAAAAAGCCGTGTAGCAATGATAAGAAAGCCAGGTACATAGAAAAGAAATAGTAGATCTCACCAGGAATATGTGATGAGAAAAAGGTGGCAGTGTAGAGACTGGTGAGTGGGTAAGATAAACCACAAGGTACCTTAAACGTAAGATCGAGGAATGGTCCAAAAAGGTGCTGCAGTGTCTCAAGAAGAATAAAAACAAGCCAAAGTGTCAGCTCAGTGAAGCTGCGGTATAAGTACCAGCAAAGAGCCACAGATGACCAACAATGTCACGCAGTGTAGTCAAAGGGGAGGCGGTGCCAGCGCCTGAGTGACAATTGGCACTCGGTGATTGGCGCTCAAACCTCCCTCGTGGGGTACGCAGATTGAACAAACAATGTGTCGACACCACCTGCTCGACATATGGGCGTGGCGTTGACCCTCAGCGAGCGTCTGCCCGTCCTTCCACGGCTATAATAGATTGGGAGGGGAGGGCCCTGGTGCGCTTTGCAGCTCCCGGGGATGAAGAAAACCAAAGCTGCCCCCAGTGAACATCCAAAATTGGCCCCTGTATCAAAATAAAATCCATAATGGCAGAAATGTGTCACAGATAATACTAATGTATAATGATAAATTAGTTGTGTGCTTCCATCCCTATGTAAAAAACAATGTTTATTATATAATCATTGGGTTGTTCATTTTAGCTTCATATAAAGCCCCACTACCCCCTCTTTCTTTCAATTTGACAGCAGTCTAATTATACTGGAAACATAGAACAAAACAGAGGGCGCACAGTCCTAGTGCATTATCCTCAGTATGTATCTTAATTAAATAAACAGAAGTAAGTAATATACTCACAAACGAATGCTTGTATCACAGCTTTTCATAAAAACATCAGTAAACGTCCAGGCCATTTTTTGCCATACGGCATTGCGTTACTCTAACCACGTGCCAACCAGCCGCTGCGGCAGAATGGCACGACTGGGCAAAACTACGTTATGTAACGTCGCTTTGCCCTGTGGCCACTAGTGGCCCGCGCGCGCCACTGGAGCTGATGCGAGTGCCCGGCGGGCGCAATGACTGCTGGGCTTCCGCGATCGCTCGTGACACACTGGGAACCAGGATCTGTGTGTGTAAACACACAGATCCCGGTTCTCTGAGGGGAGAAGAGACTGATCGTGTGTTCATACAAAGTATGAACAGCGATCTGTCATCTCCCCCACGCAGTCCCATCCCCCCTTCAGTTAGAACACAGAGAGGGAACACAGTTAACCCCTTGATCGCCCCTAGTGTTTAACCCCTTCCCTACCAGTGACATTTATACAGTAATCAGTGCAATATACGCTTATTGTGATTTTTATTACCAAAAATATGTAGAAGAATACATATCGGCCAAAAATATGTAGAAGAATACATATCGGCCTAAACTGAGAAAAAAATTAGCTTTTTTAAAAAAAAAAAAAATGGGGATATTTATTATAGCAAAAAGTACAAATTACTGTGTTTTTTTTTTTTCAAAATTGTCGCTCTTTTTTTGTTTTTAACGCAAAAAATAAAAACTGCAGAGATGATCAAATACCACCAAAAGAAAGCTCTATTTGTGCAAAAAAAGGACGTCAATTTTGTTTGGGTGCAGCGCCGCACGACCGCGCACTTGTCAGTTAAAGCGATGCAGTGCCGAATCGTAAAAAATGGCCTGGTCATTCAGCAGCCAAATCTTCCGGTGCTGAAGCGGTTAACTGACTATTGCGAGGTCGTGTGATGCTGTACCCTAATAAAATGTATATCTTTTTTCCCCACAAATAGAGCTTTCTTTTGGTGGTATTTGATCACCTCTGCAGTTTTTATTTTTCGTGCCATAAACAAAAAAAGAGCGACATTTTTGAAAAAAAAAACAATATTTTTGACTTTCTCCTATATAACACATCCAATAAAAAAATGTAAAAAATCTAATTTCTTCATTAGTTTAGGCCAATATGTATTCTGCTAGATATTTTTGGTAAAAAAAAAAATCCCAATAGGCGTATATTGATTGGTTTGTGCAAAGGTTATCGCGTCTACAAACTATGGGATAATTTTAAGGCATTTTAATTTTTTACTAGTAATGGCGGCGATCAGCGATTTTTAGCAGGATTGCGGCGGACAAATCGGACACCTAACTGACACTTTTGACACTTTTTTGGGAACCAATGACATTACAGTGATCAGTGTACTAATGACACTGGCAGGGAAGGGGTTAACATCAGGGGCGATCAAAGGGATACGCTGATTGGCTCCCCCTCTGTCAGATCAGCACATGTGCCCCCAGTGTCTATTGCGCGAAATGGCAAACAGGTACGTCATTTCATGCAATAAAGCCGACCTGCCGCAGTACATCTGCCGTAGGCAGTCGGGAAGGGGGTAGAGTTTACATTTCTCATTTAAAACTTTGAATCCTGTGCAGTATTAACAATGTCTCATACTTTTTCTACTTACTCCAGTCTTTTGTAAAATAAGCCATTGAATAACATGTAATAGTGTACTCTGATTCACTTAATGAACTTCATTATTAAAAAAGATAATTACATTTTTTAATAATTCCCTAAAAAGTAAACTCAAAACCAACCCCAAGGACTTCTAGATTTTCAATTAGTGTGCTCCTAAATGATAACATGAAACCGAATCTCTCCAAATATCGCTTTATTAACATCATAAATTGGAAGGGTAGTAGTCCTGGTGTCATCGACAGTCTATTTTGAGCTGGTTTCTTGTGTCACATCTCTCCTGGTGTTTTTCTCTGTATCTTGGTTTACTATCTATTGCTGTCTTGTTAATTAGACAAAAGTTAATTGAAGCTAAATACATTTTTTCTTTACCATTTCTGCTTTAATTGTTATCATTCTGTCATTGGTGTGGTGATGATGATGACACATGCATAGCTCCCAACTGTCCCTTATTTGGACACATAGAGCCAGACTCGAGAGTGAGCACATACCAATGCCCCCATTGCAAGCTGCTTGCTCTGGGGACAGTGGTCAAGGGGGAGTAGCAAGGAGCACCGGTAGGGGACCTGAGAGAAGGAGGATGGGGGCTGCTCTGTGCAAAACCACTGCACAGAGCAGTTAAGTAGACATGTTTGTTATTTAACAAAAAAAATCCAAACCTATAATGTCGCTTTAAATAACACTGCTGTAAGGTCTCAAAAAGGAAAGCGCCACTCTGGGACATGTCTACTTCAGTACATATCCAAAATGGTGGCGCCAGGAACTCAAAGCTTTTAAAAAGAACCAGCTACATGAAGACAGCGCTGGACGCTAGACACTGGTAGGTACCTTATTTTAAAAAGTCAGCATCTACAGTATTTGTAGATGATGACTTTTTATATTTAAAAAAAAATACTGAAGTTCCTCCTTTAATTAATACTTTACTTGTAGGACCACTGTAGCTGCAAATATACTCTGCAAACCATAATCTGAAACTATATTTATTTAGAATATATGAATGACTGAATATGCATTGACTTAAGCAGTTACAGTTTATTTATTTTTTTGCTTAAGAATAGGAGTGTACACCTTAAAATATGTCTTGTGCAAGGATGACCTTTTGGAGTTTCTTCTAGCTTGAAAGAGCCGAAAGTGGCTCAAAACATGACTGTAATGGAACTTCTATAATTTACTGCTGACAACTTTAATTCTAGTTAAAAATTTCAAATAAAATAAATAAATAAAATAAAATAAATTGTTTTAAATATTGACAAGTATGAAATGTCAAACCAAATGTATCAACCATTCATTATAAAATGTTTCCAAATGGAATATTTTTTTTTTTTCATTGCAGCCTATCTCTTGAGCTGTGGTTTCCCTCGAAGACCAGCTTATGGTGATATATCTGTCACCAGTCTTCACCCAGGAGGAGAGGCATATTTCTACTGCAATACCGGCTACCAGCTGCATGGACTTCATGTACTCACCTGCCTAAATGCAACCCGACCTTTCTGGAGCAGCCAAGCTCCGCAGTGTATAGGTAAGAGATTGATGAGACTACAGAACTGCCCTTTTCATGGGGAGGCTTGTGAAGCACTTTAATCACAATCACTCCAGAGATAGTAAAGGAAATGGTCTTTTCCCTGTACATAAGCTGAAGTTAGAAGTCAGCCAGGCAGGGTAGATTATCATATTTTATTATTAAATAATAAAAATATATTTGTATACCATTATATATATTTTCCATGTTATTGTCCTTTATAGGGCCTGAAGGAGTGCACATCTATTACACATGAATATAAATATATATATATGCACAAAAGTAAAACATTTATTTTTTTTATTAAATTTATGTACAAGTCCTTAAAGGGTCAATTTACCCAGAAGTGAATTTACTCAAACCTAATATTTCAGTTTTTTAAGATGCCGTAGATGCTTAAAGCACACCATTCACTAACCCAATGGATATGGACAATGTAACTGAAGTGGAAATACATAACTGTGAACAGGAACACTGAAGAGACAAGGTGGTCTGGATCAGAGCCAGGAACATTGGCAATTTCACTACCAGTGCAGCCAATAAGTGGCTTCAGATTCCACCTATAACTGATATATCAGAGAGTCAATAATCAATTTGTATTCCTCTTGGAAATCCTCAAAGACAAACAATGAATCAAATAGAATTGTTTGAAAGTCTATACGTGTTGTACATATGTTTGAGACTGACTAGTAGACACATCAGGATTACCTTGGCAGATACCAGGTGTGAGCAGTGCACACCGATGTCTTTTTTAATATATTTCAATAGGAACTGGCATGGTGTGCCTCATATTGTATTGCCTTTTTTCCTGTAATATCAATCTTTGTTTCTCAATAGTTATAACAAGAGTTTTCCAGTTGCACAGCAGGGCACCACTTTCAGACACACAAGTAAATCCATCAGCATGACCTATATTATAGTTCTTATTGTTTATTATAACTGCTTAGCAGTACTTTCCTGCTCAAAACATGTCCAACATCTCTGTTTACATTGTTCTGGCATTACCTGTTTAATTTCTAATTAGGACTTCACAAGGTGAGGTAAAATAAGAGGGGGTAAAGAGGACACTGTGATTTCTTTGTGTCATCTTATACCAAGATTTACTATATTATGGCAGTACGGGTCATTTACATACCACAAAATAAACATGCATGTAGTAAATCGCTTTGAAGCAACCTTTGGTGTGTTCCTTTCTTCTGCTCAAATGCAACAAGGTAAATTGCTCCTGTTTGTACACCAGAACATGTTTATAAACTATATTTCATAGATATTTCAAACTGAAGTATCATAGCGTTTTGGAAACAAGGGAACAATAAAGCTGAAATCTCAACTAAACAAACATTGTCTTACTACAAGAAGCATGTATATTTGTACTTCAATCTTTCTGTACTTCTTCCAGATCTGTGCAGTGACCTTCTGCACTTTTCCCCTGTACGGGTGTTTCTTGTAATAGTAGCTACAGTGCTACAGTGCATCCGGAAAGTATTTACAGCGCTTCACTTTTTCCACATTTTGTTATTCCAAAAGTGATTAAATTCATTATTTTCCTCAAAGTTCTACAAACAATACCCCATAATGATAACGTGAAAGTAGTTTGTTTGAAATCTTTGCAAATTTATTAAAAATAAAAAATGAAAACAATCCCATGTACATAAGTATTCACGGCCTTTGTTCAACACTTTGTTGAAGCACCTTAGGCACCAATTACAGCTTCAAGTCTTGGGTAGGATGCTACAAGCTTGGCACACCTATTTTTGGGCAGTTTCTCTCATTCTTCTTTGCAGGACCTCTCAAGCTCCGTCAGATTGGATGGGGAGCGTCGGTGCACAGCCATTTTCGGATCTCTCTAGAGATGGTCAATTGGGTTCAAGGCTGGGCTCTGGCTGGGCCACTCAAGGGCATTCATAGATTTGTCCTGTAGTCACTCCTTTGTTATCTTGGCTGTGTGCTTAGAGTCGTCGTCATGTTGGAAGATGAACCTTTGCCCCAGTCCGATGTCCAGAGTGCTCTGGAGTAAGTTTTCATCAAGGATGTCTCTGTACATTGCTGTATTCATCTTCCCCTCGATCCTGACTAGTCTAAGTTCCTGCCACTGAAAAACCTCCCCACAGCATGATGCTGCCACCACCATGCTTCACTGCAGGGATGGTATTGGCCAGGTGATGAGCGGTGCCTGGTTTCCTCAAGACATGACGCTTGCCATTCAGGCCAATAAGTTCAATCTTTGTTTCAATAGACCAGAGAGTTTTGTTTCTCATGGTCTGAGAGTCCTTCAGGTGCCTTTTGGCAAACTCCAGATGGGCTGTCATGTGCCAGAGTGCTCCGGACACGGTTGTTCTTCTGGAAGGTTCTCCTCTCTCCACAGAGAAATGCTGAAGCTCTGTCAGAGTGACTATCGGGTTCCTGGTCACCTCCCTGACTAAGGCCCTTCTCTCCAATCGCTCAGTTTGGCCGGGCGGCCCACTCTAGGAAGAGTCCTGGTGGTTCCAAACTTCTTCCAGATGATGGAGGCCACTGTGCTCATTTGGACCTTCATTGCTGCAGAAATTTTTATGTACCCTTCCCCATATCAGTGCCTTGATATAATCCTGTCTCGCAGATCTACAAACAATTCCTTGGACTTCATGGCTTGGTTTGTGCTCTGACATGCACTGTTAATTATGGCAACTATTATAGACCAGTGTGTGCTTTGGCTTTAACATAACAAAATGTGGAAAAAGTGAAGAGCTGTGAATACTTTCTGGATGCACTGTTTGTATAGCACATTGATGATATCACAAGATAATATCTGTCCTGGATCTATACAAAGTGGATTCTTGTATCCTTTGTGGTTGTAAAGGAATACATTTATACACTGAGCAAAATTATAAACACAACACTTTTGTGTTTGTCCCAATTTATCATGAGCTGAACTGAAAGATCTACGACTTTTTCTATGTACACAAAAGGCCTATTTCTCTCAAATATTGTTCACAAATCTGTCTAAATCTGTGTTAGTGAGCACTTCTCCTTTGCCAAGATAATCCATCCACCTCACAGGTGTGGCATATCAAGATGCTGATTAGACAGCATGATTATTGCACAGGTGTACCTTAGGCTGGCCACAATAAAAGGCCAATCTAAAATGTGCAGTTTTATCACACAGCACAATGCCACTGATGTCACAAGTTTTGAGGGAGTGTGCAATTGGCACGCTGACTGCAGGAATGTCCACCAGAGCTGTTGCCCTTGAATTGAATGTCCATTTCTCTACCATAAGCCGTATCCAAAGACGTTTCAGAGAATTTGGCAGTACATCCAACCGGCCTCACAACTGCAGACCACGTGTAACCACACCAGCCCAGGACCTCCACATCCAGCATCTTCAGCTCCAAAATCGTCTAGACGAGCCACCCAGACAGCTGCTGCAACAATCAGTTTGCATAACCAAAGAATTTCTACACAAACTGTCAGAAACCTTCTCAGGGAAATGCCATATACACTGTCTGCCATCTGTACAGTGAAAACTGGGATTCATCTGTGAAGAGAACGCCTCTCCAAAGTGCCAGGACCATCGAATGTAAGAATTTGCCCACTCAAGTCAGTTACGACGACGAACTGCAGTCAGGTCGAGACTCCGATGAGGATGACGAGCATGCAGATGAGTTTCCTTGAGACGGTTTCTGACAGTTTGTGCAGAAATTCTTTGGTTATGCAAACTGATTGTTGCAGCAACTGTCTGGGTGGCTGGTCTCAGACGATTTTGGAGGTGAAGATGCTGGATGTGGAGATCCTGGGCTGGTTTGGTTACACGTGGTCTGCAGTTGTGAGGCCAGTTGGATGTACTGCCAAATTCTCTGAAATGCCTTTGCAGACGGCTTTTGATAGAGAAATTACCATTCAATTCAAGGGCAACAGCTCTGGTGGACATTCCTGCAGTCAGCATGCCAATTGCACGTTCCCTCAAAACTTGTAACATCTATGGCATTGTGCTGTGTGATAAAACTGCATATTTTAGAGTGGACTTTTATTGTGGCCAGCCTAAGGCACACCTGTGCAATAATCATGCTGTCTGATCAGCATCTTGATATGCCACATCTGTGAGTTGGATGGATTATCTCGGCAAAGAAGAAGTGCTCACTAACATAGATTTAGACAGATTTGTGAACAATATTTGAGCGAAAGAGGCCTCTTGTGTACATAGAAAAAGTTGTAGATCTCTCAGTTCAGCTCATGATAAACAGGGGCAAACACAAAAGTGTTGTGTTTATAATTTTGCTCAGTGTATGAAAGTTTTTATGACAGGGGTCTGCTTTAAAAATGAACCTTATGAAGTTCTTGTGCTTTAAGCAAAAATGTGCTCTGGATATGATTTTCATTTACTGTCAACTCTAAATGTCTTCCATAGCTGCCTGTGGGGGTTTCATCAGAAATATCACTACTGGACGTCTTGTATCACCAAACTTCCCTGGAAACTACAGCAATAATCTAACCTGCCACTGGGTTCTAGAGGCTCCAGCAGCACAGCGACTTCATCTGCACTTTGAGAAGGTTTCCTTAGCTGAGGATGATGACAGGTAGAACTGCACACACTATTTGACCTCTCATCATTAGTATTTTTTTTCTGCAATCTTGCCTATGTTGCCTTCTGAATGATCCAGCTCTGCCTAGTTGCTTCATTATGACATACCAGTAAAATACTTAGTCTATACATTCTGGCATTAAAAAAACTGTTAATATCCCATAAAATAAAAGATTGTAAGCTAAGGATGTCTTGATAGCTAACAAAGGTCATGGTCTAAGGCTGCAGGGCTGCCAGGGTAGGCACAAAGCTACCGACACATCATGCTGCTGTCTTTCAGTATCATGCCAAAAGGTTTCAGACTGCTATGTATTGCGTATTGGGTCCGTACATCTAGATCTGAAGTCCTAGTTGCCCTGACACAGAAGGCCTTTCTTAATTAAAAAATTAAATAGCTTGTTTGGCCTCCAAATGGCACTAAGCAGGAACTTCCTATGATATTCAGTGGCATCTAGTGGCCAAATGCTTTTTTTTCTGCTTTAAATCGATGGAATACATCTGACCAACACAAGAAAGAGCCTAATAACCTTTCTTTTTTGACCTAATTTGAACAAATATGCATGTACTTTCACTGGTCAAATTGCTATATTCATTGTTTTAAACTACATCCCTATGTGTTCAATAGCTTGTAATACCAGTGTTCTAATCTTACCCACATACTATCCACGTACCTGATCCAGGGACTAGTTTTCATTTGTTTTCAGCTGCAATTGTATTTGGTCACTAGGGATGGGCTGTCTGTTCGGGTCGAACATGAGTTCGACTCGAACATGAGTTCGACTCGAACATTGGCTGTTTGCCGAATAACGAACAATTTGGGGTGTTCGTGGCAAATTCGAAAGCCGCGGAACACCCTTTAAAAGTCTATGGGGAGAAATCAAAAGTGCTAATTTTAAAGGTTAATATGCAAGCTATTGTCATAAAACGTGTTTGGGGACCCGGGTCCTGTCCCAGGGGACATGTATCAATGCAAAAAAAGTTTTAAAAATGGCTGTTTTTTCGGGAGCAGTGATTTTAATAATGCTTAAAGTGAAACAATAAAAGTGAAATATTCCTTTAAATTTCGTACCTGGGGGGTGTACTTAGTATGCCTATCTATAGTTTTTTCAATGACTGTTATGAGTATTGCAGAGACCCGACAATTCATTATAGCTGCTGGCGCTACCGCTAGTATTTTTAAATGACTTTTTTTTCCTTTAGAAATGTCATTTTGCTCTCGGACTGTTGTAAACACGGGAAACATGCGCCACTTTACAGGCATACTATAGACACCCCCCAGGTATGAAATTTAAAGGAATATTTCACTTTTATTTTTTCACTTTAAGCATTAATAAAATCACTGCTTCTGAAGAAACGGCCGCTTTTAAAACTTTTTTTTGCATTGACACATGTCCCCTGGGGCAGGACCCAGGTCCCCAAACACTTTTTATGACAATAAGTTGCATATTAACCCTTAAAATTAGCACTTTTGATTTTTCACGTTCGTGTCCCATAGACTTTAATGGTGTTTGCATGTACGAACAAATTTTTTGCCTGTTCGTATGTTCTGCTGCGAACCGAACAGGAGGGGTGTTCGGCCCATCCCTATTGGTCACCTAATTCCCCTATTGATATGTTAATATTCCTGCTATTTTTTCAGGTTTATTATCCGAGATGGGAATACAATAGATTCCCCACCTATCTATGACTCCTATGAAGTAGAATATCTCCCAATTGAAGGCCTTCTCAGTACTGCGCGATACTTCTTTATAGAGCTAACAACCGACAGTAGTGGCACCTCTACTGGTGTAGCAGTTCGTTATCAAGGTAAAACAGATTATCCTTTTTGCTTTCTTAATTTGAATGCTAATTTTAATTCACCTGTTTTTAATTGTTTTTCCTGGAGTACTGCTAGACCTGCTGGCCATACATTATGGTGGCCATGCATGGCTCGACCTTTGCAAACAATGCACCAATTCATCTTTTCAGACTAGCAGCTTCAGAAATCCAGTACTGCTATAGAGTTTATTAATATTTGTATTTCTTTTACAGCCTATGAACAAGGTCATTGTTATGAACCTTTTGTTAAATATGGTAACTTCACCAGCAGTGATGCTACCTTTGCTGTGGGAACAGTAGTGGAGTTCACTTGTGATCCAGGTTATACACTGGAACAAGGGTCCACCATCATTGAGTGTCAAGACTCAGGAGATCCTCAGTGGAATGAGACAGAACCAGCATGCAGAGGTGAGTTAAGACTGAATGTTATGCCAGATTGTGACACCACATTCACTAAAAAGTCTTATTTTTACAGCCAAACTTCAGCACTTTTTTCATTTTGTTTTAAGTAGAGTGGGGAAGGGTAACAACTTCTGTCAGGTTTTTATTGTGGTCTGTGTCCCTCTCACATCTTTTCTACACAGAAAGTGATAGGAAAACTCACCAGTGGGAACACAGACTGCAGAAAAACACCTAGTTTAGAAAATGTAAAATGTTAGAACCTCTATCAGGTTATTAGTATACTGTCTGTGTCTTCCTGTCTCAATTACAGTCAATCCGCAGGAAGTGAGTTGAAATCTCTAAAATGGGGTAATAGAAAATAAAATTTGATTATTTATTCTTCCAAAATCTATCCAAAATCTAAAACAAAAGTTGTGACGGTAGTTGGGCTTTAAGTGCTGGATTCACACTGTGTAAGTGTGAATGGGCCCATATAGTTTTCCTTTCACTTTCACAGTCTATTTGCCTTTAGTAAATCAACCCTATAATTTCTTGTTGTCTCAGCTGTTTGCAGTGGAGAAATCACAGACTCTGCAGGGGTGGTGCTTTCACCCAACTGGCCTGAAGCCTATGGAAAAGGACAAGACTGCATCTGGGGCATTCATGTAGAGGAAGAGAAAAGGATACTTCTGGATATTCAAGTGTAAGTCCTTATGTATAATCCAATAAATTATATTTGTTTTCCCACTTTATTTTATGTACTTAATTTTAAGGAACTCAAGTTCATGATACCATGGTTGGAAGTTTCAGATGGAAGACTATTTCATGGAATGTGGCTAAACATATCATTTGAGTGTGAATATTATCCAATGAGTAGACAGACCTGGCAATAGCATTATTTAGGAGAAAGAATAGTGATTACCTGGAAAAATCTATACTGGATGAAAATTATTTCACCAAAACTGATCGGTCAGGAGGTATATGCAAAGGTTGATGACTATCCATTGACTTAAAACCATTTCCAGATCTGAGTGTAATCAGCTTGATTGAGCAAAGATTATTCTGTGTTTTTGGACACCTTTACTCCTTTAAATTGTTTGTTACCCCAACATTTCATATTTCTGACATGCCCCTGCTGTACCATGTACTTGTAAGAGAAAGTGTCCTGTTCTCTTTGTATTGCTTCCTTTGTGTGAAATCCCTGGTGTTCCTTCTAGTCCCTGTGCTTTCCTATTAAAAACTGACCACACTAAGCAAGAGAGCACACCATGGGTTCCAATTCAAACAGTAAACCTGGGCCATTTCACATTTCCTCTTTATTAAAGTGGTTCTTAAAGCTGAAGGTTTTTTACCTTCATGCATTCTATGCATGAAGGTAAAAAAAGTCTGTGTGCAGGGGTCTGACCCCAAATCCTTACCTGAGCTCTCTCTGATCCAGCAATGTTCACAATAGCCTCGGCTATTGATTGAGACAGAAGTGGGAGCCCATTGGCTTCCACTGCTATCAATCACAGCCAGTGAGCCAATGAGGAAAGAGCAGGGGGTGGAGCTGAGCCGTGGCTCTAGGTGTCTTATAGACACCTAGAGCAGCGGCTCAGGAGCAAGCACACAGCGGTGCCACCAGGGCAAGTGATTCTCTCTGAGACACTGCTCGAGGGGGAGGAGTGCTGTCGGAGGGACCCAAAAAGAAGAGGAACAGAGCTGCTCTGTGCAAGACCATTTCACAGAGCAGGTACAGTTAGGTCCATATATATTTGGACACAGGCACAATTTAAATTTTTCAGGTATTTACCAAAACATATTCAATCTATAGTTATATAATGGACATTGGCTGAAAGTGCATACTCTCAGGTTTAATTTGAGGGTATGTACATCCAAATCGGAGGAAGGGTTTAGGAATTACAACTCTTATAATTAGCCATCTCCCCTTCTTCAAGGGACCAAGAGTAATTGGACAATTGAATCAAAAGCTGTTTCAGGGCCAGGTGTGAGCTACTCCTTCATTATTTCTTCATCAATTAAGCAGGTAAAAGGACCAGAGTTGATTCTTTAAGACTGAGTACAAGTACCGATACTTTTTTTCAAGTACTCGCTGATACCGATTACCGATACTTTTTTTAAAATGTCATGTGACAGTTTGACTGATGGGCACCGATAGGTGGCACTGACTGATGGCTAGCACTGACTGATGGGCACTGATAGATGGCACTTATGGGCACTAATAGGTGGCACTGACTGATGGGCACTGATAGGTGGAACTGATAGATGGCACTTATGGGCAGTAATAGGTGGCACTGACAGGTGGCTGGCACTGATAGATGGCACTGATAGACGGCACTTATGGGCACTGATAGGTGGCACCGACAAGTGGCTGGCTTTAATTATTGTAGGCTGACGTTCAGGCTGGAAATAAATTCTACTCAGTTTAACCCTCACTATGCTAATTTAGATGACTGGTGGACTAATGGGTGATTATTATTTATACTAGAGGATAATGTTATTCTGTTCTAATTTCCTCATTTTTTCAGTCATTATCTTATATTATTTTATTTCTCTCATCTGTCACTATATATTTTTCATCAAATTGGTAGTTGAGTGCTGATATTATTACACTACAATTTAAAAAGTAAACTCAGCTTCAAGCTGTCACAGCGAGGTACAGGGCAGCAGAAAATACGCCCCCTTCACACACGGCCCCTTGTAATGTGTCTTATTACACAGGCTGACTGCGCCCGCCCTCTCCGTCCACCAGCTGACTCCGCCCGCCCTCTCCATCCACCAGCTGACTCCGCCCGCCCTCTCCGTCCACCAGCTGACTCCGCCCGCCCTCTCCATCCACCAACTGACTCCGCCTGCCCTCTCCATCCACCAGCTGACTCCACCTGCCCTCTCCGTCCACCAGCTGACTCCGCCCGCCCTCTCCATCCACCAGCTGACTCCACCTGCCCTCTGCGTCCACCAGCTGACTCCGCCCACCCTCTACGTCCACACGCTGACTTCGCCAATGTCTTATCCGACCAGGTATCGGATAAGGCATCGGGAGCATTTGTGCGAGTACAAGTACTCGCGCAAATGCTTGGTATTGGTCCCGATACCGATACTAGTATCGGTATCGGGACAACCCTACTGTGAACCTACATCATGTGTTCAAACGAACTGTCCAGGCAAGTGAAACAGGCCATTGTAAGGCTTCAAAAATGAAACAAATCCATCAGAGAGATAGCATCACAATAGGAGTGGCCAAATCAACAGTTTGGTGCATTATGAGGAAAAAAAAATGCACTGGTGAGCTCAGCAACATAAAAAGGCCTGGACGTCCATGGAAGACAACCAGGGCCGTCTTTAAGGCAGGGCAAAATGGGCATCTGCCCTGGGTCCCAATATTGTTGTGGGGCCCAAAGAAGCTGCCTCATACTTGCCAACTATCCCAGTTCAAATTCCCTTGTCCCTTGAAATTTTAGTCCCGTGCTGTGTCCTGATATCTCAGTGTGAAGTGTTACTAATGCTGCTCGACTCTGCCTATTGTCGTGTACAGATGACTCACCTGCAGACCCTGTGTTTACACGTAAATAACCTGCATTGATTTGTAAATAGCGGCGGCATTAATATGTAAGTAGCTGTGGAGCAGCTGCATTGATATGTAAATAGAGGTGGAATTCCTATGTATATCATGCCTCCCTGAGGTCATATCACCATCACTTCTGCTGAATGCTGCCCACTGGAGAGGTAAAGGGGCATGCTTGAAAGTCCTGCCTACAACTGTGGCCATTAAGCCTAACATCAGCCTGTTCTGCAAAGGTAAGCAAATTGGAGGTGGAACCCCTTTTCAAAATAACATGGTGCCACGGCACCGTGAATTGTGGTGCATGTGAATACGCACATCTCAGCAGATGCGTGAGGATGTTATTAACAATAATGGCACTGCTGTGTATCTGCTAAGGGGCAGCACGTTTCTGTGGTGTCAGGAAAGTGATTTTGCATGCGTTCCCGACACACAAATGTGAAAGCAGGCTAAATGTCTCACTTATATTAGTGGTCATTGTAAATGTTCTCATTACATTGGGGCTTGGTGTACAATTCTTTCATTCACACTAGTGGCCAGTGTGAATGTCCCCCGTACATTGGTGGTCAGTGTAAATCCCTCCTTAAATTAGTGGTTCCTGTGAATGTTCCTATTACATTAGTAGACAGTGTAAATCCCGATTACATTAGTGGGCAGTGTAAATCCCCATTACATTAGTGGTCAGTGTGAATCCCCATTACATAGGAGTTTTCAGTCTATTGATGGGTCCCCTCACCTCCCAAGTCCATGGTATGCAGGGAGTGAGGAGATGATGTGCTGTAACCTTTCGCAACCAATCAGTGAGCAGTAATGATGTGCACTAACCTCTTGCAACCAATCATTGAGTGGTAAGGATATGCAGTAACCGCTAGCAACCGATTAGTAAGTCGTAATAATGTGCAGTAACCTCTAGCAACCAATTGGTGCGTGGTAAGGATGTCCAGTAACTGCTAGCAACCAGTGAGCAGTATTGATGTACAGTAATCTCTAGCAACCAATCAACAAGCAGAAGTCATGTGCTGTAACCTCTAGCAAATAATAAGTGAGCCATAATGTGTGCTGTAACCTCTAGCAGCCAGTCAGTGAGTGGTAATGATACACTGTAACCTCTGGCAACCAATCGCAATCGCTGCCTGATCTGATTCAGTAAACCTCTTTTGAGTCTAGCTGCTATTTATTGGAGACTCAAACAGGTGGAGAGTGAAATTGCATGGGGGGACCAAGAAAATATTTGCCCACGGTCCAATCAATAATAAAGATGGCCCTGAAGACAACAGTGGTGGATGATCGCAGGATCTTCTCTATGGTAAAGAAAAACCCATTCACAACATCCAGACAAGTGAAGGACACTCTCCAGAAGGTGGGCATATTATTGTCAAAGTCTACAACCAAGAGAAGACTTCACAAGAGCAAATACAGAGGGTTCACCACAAGATGCAAACCATTCATAAGCCATGAGAATAGAAAAGCCAGATTAGAATTTGCCTAAAAACATCTAAAAAAGCCAGACCAGTTCTGGAAAAGCATTCTTTTGACGGATGAAACTAAGATTAATCTGTACCAGAATGATGGGGGAAAAAAAGTGTGGAGAAGGCTTGGAACAGCTCATGATTCAAAGCACACATCATCATCTGTAAAATGATGGCATAATGGCATGGTCATGAATGGCTTCCAGTGGCACTGGGTCGTTGGTGTTTATTGATGATGTGACAGAAGACAGAAGCAGCCAGATGAATTCTGCAGTGTTTAGAGATACTGTATACTGTCATGCCAGATTCAGCCAAATGCAGAAAAGTTGATTGGATGGCGCTTCACAGTACAGATGGACAATGGTCCAAAACACACTGCAAAAGCAACCCAGGAGGTTTTGAGGGAAAAGAAGGCGAATATTCTGCAATGGCTGAGTCAATCACCTGATCTCAACCCAATTGAGCATACATTTCACTTGCTGAAGGCAAAACTAAAGGCAGAAAGACCCACAAACAAAGAACTGGAGACAGCTGCAGTTAGAGCCTGGCAAAGCATCAGAAAGGAGGAAACCCAGCCTTTGGTAATGTCCATGGGTTTCAGACTTCAGGCAGTCATTGCCAGTAAAGGATTCTTAACAAAATATTAAAAATGAACATTTTATTTATGATTATATTCATTTGTCCAATTACATTTGAGGCCCTGAAAATGGGGGGACTGTTTATAAAAATGGCTGTCGTTCCTAAAATTTCTTCTTGATATGTATGTTCAACCCCTTGAATTAAAGCTGAAAGTCTGCACTTCAAATTAATTTGGATTGTTTCATTTTAATTTTATTCTTGTGGCATACAGAGACATAAGTATGAAAAGTGTGCCTGTGTCCAAATATATATGGACCTAACTGTAAATATAACGTGTTTGTTATTTTTAAAAAAACAAAGCTTTAATAAAACTGACAATATATAGAAAAAGCATCACACATAATGTTTGAATATAAAAAAGTAATCTATGTCATGATAATAGCAATTTCCATGCCATGATAATACCAATCTCCATGCCATGATAATACTGGAGAGAAGAATTAAACATTTATAAACCATAATCAGCTGGGCCCCCAGGCATGTTGTGCTCAGTTACAGATGTTACGGTATTTTTGCTACCTGTGTTCTGGCCTCTAATAAAGGACCTGTCCTGATGGAAGATAGATGACCGAGGATAGAGGCATACAGCGCTCAGGACTCTTACATGTAGCAATAAAGATAGATGACAATAATATATTGTACTCGAGTTGGTAATAACCATAGCCACTGGTTATATAGTCACACATATATGACATAAATCAACTTTCATTATCTAGTTGCAGTAAATTTCATCATGTTTCCAAATGCAGTTTTTTTTCACACCACAGTTAAGCAAAAACTATAGGTAAAGAAATAAATTAGTTTTCTCCTAAAACAAAGAAGACATACATATTTTTCATAGATAAAACAAATAGTTCATTTTCCATACTTTGCTAGTTTTGCTAGAACCTTAAAACCACTTCCCACCCGCCAGCCGTCAAATGACGGCGGGGCGGCACGGCTCTCGTTCTGGGTAGACGTCCTATGACGGCCCTCCACAACGACCGCTCTCGCGCGCCCGTGGGGGCGCCTATCACGGCGATCAGTGGTGTGGTGTGTCAGTCTGACACACTGCTACACCAGTCTCAGTAAAGAGCCTCTGACGGAGGCTCTTTACCACGTGATCAGCGGTGTCCAATTATGGCTGATCACAATGTAAACAGGAAGAGCCTTTGATCGGCTTTTCCTCACTCGTGTCTGACAGACGCGAGTAGAGGAGAGCCGATCAGCTGCTCTCCTGACAGGGGGGGTCTGTGCTGATTGTTAATCAGTGCAGCCCCCCCTCGGATGCCCACCCAGGACCACCAGGATGCCACCAGGACCATCAGGGATTGCCACCACACTAGACCTCCAGGTATGCCACCCTAGACCACCAGGGAAATGCCAATCAGTACCCAGGCAGCTGCCAATCAGTGCCCATCCCCAATGCCTGCCAATGCCATCAGTGATGCCTATCAATGCCATCTATCAGTGCCGCATAGCAGTGCCCATCAGTGCCTGGTATCAGTGCCCAGCAGTGCCGCCTATCAGTGCCCATCAGTGCCCAACAGGGCCGCCTATCAGTGCCACTCATAAGTACCCATCAGTGCAGCCTTTCAGTACCCATCAGTGTTGCCTATCAGTGCCCACCAGTGCCACCCATGAGTGCCCATCATTGCCGCCTATCAATTCCCATCAGTGCTGCATATCGGGGCCACCCATCAGTGCCGCCTACCAGTGCCCATCAGTGCCACCTCATTGGTGCAACCTCATCGGTGCCGCCTTATCAGTGCCCATCAGTGAAGGAGAAAACTTACTTATTTACAAAATTTTATAACAGAAACAAAAGAAAAACTTTTTTTTTTTTTTTTTTTTTTTTTTATTTTAGGCCTTTTTTTATTTGTTTAGCAAAAAATAAAAAACGCAGAGGTGATCAAATACGACCAAAAAGAAAGCTTTATTTGTGGGAACAAAATGATAAAAATTCTGTTTGGGTACAGTGTAGCATGACAATTGTCATTTAAACAGCGACAGCGCTGAAAGCTGAAAATTGGCTTGGGCAGGAAGGGCGGTGTAAGTGCCCTGTATTGAAGTAGTTAAAGCCGTATTAAACTCAAAACCAAAACTGTAATGTATTGCAACTTACCAAACATTAGACGTGGTGGCTGGATTAGTGTTCTTTTCTAGACTTTTTTCCCCTCTCTTTTCACCTGGTGATCTGGCCAGTAACACACTTCCTGTATTAAAGTGCCTTCACTGAATGAGGAAGAACAGGGGCACCTTGCGACAGCAGCATTGTTAATCTGGGGGGAGGGGAGTGTTAGATGCACTAGCAGATTTAGATACACTAAAAAATCAAAGCTGAACTCCAACAAACACTTTATAAGCAGTTACAGAAAAGTTTCTTTTTACTTTTGGTATAAAAGTTTTATGTAAATAAATAAAAGCTGATCATTGTAAGCACTCCTGTCAGTAGTAGATAGTTGGTCTTAGCCATGCAACTGTACATCTTCAGTTCAGCTTCTACTTTGTTGAAAAACAACAGACTTACTGGCCAGACCACCAGGTGAAAATAAAGGAAAGGAAGCTTAAAAAAAACCCCAATGCAGCCACATATAAGAATTGGTAAACTGGAATATAATAAATGTTTTCTTTTGGGTTTAATACTTAATACTTAATCCTAAGTGTAGTTTTTATATAAATCAATACAAGATTAATTGAGAGTAATTGATTCCCACTGGGATTCCAATATGCTGGCTCCTGGGATTACACTGCAAAAAGGACTGCTGCTTTCTGTGTGGAAGCAGTAGTATCTCTGCAGCAGTCTGACACACACCTCACTATGTCAGAGATTGGGCCCTCCAATCAGCAAAGCTCATGTTCCTCACAGGGGGTGTGTCAGACTTCTGCAAAGAGATCACTGTTTCCAAACAAATAGGACAGTCTTCCCTGAAACAGTACTTTATCGACTTGGGGAGCATTTGGCTTAACTGAAAACAAAAAAAATTTCAATTATATCTGTTGACTAGCCATTGAATCTTTTTCGCTGATTTACTGAAAAAGTACAACTGGATTCAACCACTTAAGGACCGCCCCACGAACATATACTGTGGCAGGGCGGCATTTAAGCGCGAAATCACGTACCAGTACGCGATTCCTCTTTTCGGCTCTGGGGCGCGCATGCGCTCTGTCGGAGCCCCGCTTCTGCTTTGATTGGACAAAGCGGGAGCAAATCAGCAGGAAACCCAGCGATCGTTCAGAGAGAGGCAGAGCGATAAACAAGCCAGGTCGTTGTTCTGCCAGTAAGAAACACAGAGACCTTGTGTTTTTGCTAATCTGGAACACGAATATCTGTCTTTCTTCAGTTAAGCCATCCCCCACACAGTAAGAAAGCACTCCCAGGGAACACAGTTAACACTTTGATCGCCCCCTGATGTTAACCCCTTCCCTGCCAGTGTCATGTATACAGTGGCATTTTTTTAGTACTGATCACTGTATTGGTGTCACTGTTCCCCAAAAAGTGTCACCTAGTGTCAGATTTGTCCACCGCAATGTCGCAGTCCCGCTAAAAAACGCTGATCGCCACCATTACTAGTAAAAACAATTAAAAAATAAAAAGTCCATAAATCTATCCCCTATTTTGTAGACGCTATAACTGTTGCGCAAACCAGTCAATATACGCTTATTGGAATTTTTTTTGGCCAAAAACATGTAGCAGAATACATACTGGCCTAACTTGATGAAGAAATTCTTTTTTTTTTACTTTTTTTTATTGGATGTGTTTTTGTTTTATAGCAGAAAGTAATTGTTGGTCTTTTTTTTTGTTTATACCGCAAAAAATAAAAACCGCAGAGGTGATCAAATACCACCAAAAGAAAGCTCTATTTGTGGGGAAAAAAGAACATCAATTTTTTTTTTTTGGGTACAGCATTGCACGATCGCACAATTGTCAGTTAAAACAACACAGTGCCGTATCGCAAAAAATGGCCTGGTCAGGAAGGGAGTAAAACATTCCCGAAGCTGAAGTGGTTAAAGAAGGATAAAGCATACTAGAAATAAAAGGTTCTGGAATAATGAATGCATTGTTATCTGATTGTAATGCTTATTCTTAGGTGTATTTCACAAAATTTAACATGCACCGTTACAGTTAGACGGCAGTTCTATGAAATTTTTATGAACACCCCTAAAATTACAGGTACAATAAGTAGAATCATACAGCAGTACAATCTCTCATCAACAGCAAGTTAGAGTTATGTCATCCCTTATAAATGTCCTTGTAACTCTAACTGAGAAACTAACAGTCAGAAATATAATGTTAGTAAGAAGGGCCCATATGCTGACTAAGAGCCTCCAGATTCTTTTGAGTGCTTCTGTATTCAGTGCTTCTTGATGCAACTACCATAACCTGTCAATCCGTGAATAATTATTTCCCTTGTTCATAAAAATCTTAGTAACTATCAACAATTCACTCACAACTTGATGCATATGAAACAGTGGTTGTCCTATATTTGGAGTATCCAATACAAGCAAAAACAGTTGCCTAGATGTTGTGGTATTTTTCAGGCTGTGAACTTTAATCACACAAGTCTTCAGACAGCACTATGGCCAGTACCAGACATCTGCAAATCTACCGTAGGTGTTGATCTAAACTCAAATGTAAAGATTGGTTATCTAGTAGGGAATATTTGGAAGGATTAACTGTGCCTAATTAGTACCCTGAAATAATTACCTTTTGTCAAGAATTTTTTCTAATAAATAGCTGTGCACTTTCATTACCTAGGCAGTCCTGTTTCATGAGGGTGTGGTATTGGGGAGATTACACTCATGTGGTAGGTGCTTTTTCAGAGTTGCGTCAGTCCAAACTGCATTTTAGGGCATGGCAGCCCACTTTTATTAAACAAAATGGAAAGTTCACATAGACATGAGTTACCCATGCAGTGGTCCTTCCACATTAACATGAACAACGAAAATACTAAGCCACCTGGCTCCCATGTTGGCAGCACCTCTGCTCTTCTTACCAGTCTCTCTTACTGTGTTGTCCAGATCTGCTGGTTCCCTTAGCTCTCTTAGCCTTTAGTCGCAATGTCTTGCTGTACAACCCAACCCTGGCCTCTGGATAGGGGTTCTCCTGACACCCCAATAGGAGCTGACCTGACTCCTGGAATGAGACCTCCTCTCTCGCTACTGGCTGCGGCACCATTGTCCCCTGGGTGAGACCTCCTGTCTTATTGCTGCTGGTTGGGGGCGCCTCTGACCCCTGGGTGAGACCTCCTGTCTCTTGGCTGCTGGCTGGGGCACCTATGACCCCTGGATGACCACCTTCTAGCTCCCTCATTGGGAGCTGTCTCCAAACTGGGAGCTCTGAGCAGATTGCCCGTCTGATAAAATCCGGACACAGGATTGAAAGTTCCAATCCAGAACTACAGAACCCATAGTAAACCAAAAAACACAGCTTTTTCCACTCAGAAATGATAGTTCTGGAGGTCCCATTAACCCCATATTCTCCTCCATTTTCACAGTGACAAGGTCTCAAGGGTTATACATGTATTGTATATCTGCAGTGTGAGATCATCTAAGTCAGAGATTTCTCTGAATGCTATTCTCAGGAGAGAAGAGAGATTTGATGATGTTACTACTGTGCTGCTCACTGTTCTCCTTGCTGGGGAGGAAGCTGTACCTAAGGACCTGCAGTACAAAGATCTTCCTGTTTTTGCTTAATTCAGTTTGTAGCTCTCTGCATTCTCCACCTTTCTTCGTGTTCTTTGTTACCTGGCTATCAGTCATCAGAGGTAGAACTCTGACGTAAGGTAGCAAAACTCTGTCTACAAAATTGGCCACCTCTACACAGAGACAGAGTGAGAAGCAAAGCATGGTAGAATGGTAAAAAAAATATCTCTTAGAGTTTGCAAGCAATATTGGTGACTAATCATTTGCCCTTTGCTAGCCTTTTTGGATACAGCTCTACAGTTAAAAATCTTCTTTAAGACTGAAACCTTAAAAATCAGAAAGGTGCTTAAAACAAGGTTAAAGTGGAAAAATCTTAATACACTCTGGTCATCTGGGGACATATTTCCACTTTTTCCTGGCTCAGGTTTAATGCTTCCTGTTTATTTTGTAATCCCTTAATAGAGGTGATGATACTGATTCTATGGAGTTTATTTACTAAAGCTGGAAAGTGCAAAATCAGGATCACTTCTGCATAGAGACCAATCTGCTTCCAGGTTTTATTGCCAAAGCTTAATTGAACAATCTGAGGTTGGAATATGATGGAATATGATTGTGGGCAAGCTGGAGAATAAACATAGACATAGGAGGCAAAAATTCTGAACCAGTAAGTAAAGGTGACACCAGCTTAGCTATGCTTTGTAGCGTGGGTATACAAATCACAAGACAGGATTAAAAGACCGAAAATCATTTGGCAGATTAACAAAAAACATGTAAGATTTGTATAGTACAGTGAGGGAAAAAAGTATATGACCCCCTGCTGATTTTGTACGTTTGCCCACTGACAAAGAAATTATCAGTCTATAATTTTAATGGTAGGTTTATTTTACCAGTGAGAGACAGAATAACAAATATATCCAGAAAAACGCATTTAAAAAACGTTTTAAATTGATTTGCATTTTAATGAGTGAAATAAGTATTCAATCCCCTATCAATCAGCAAGATTTCTGGCTCCCAGGTGTCTTCTATACAGGTAACAAGCTAAGATTAGCAGCACTCTCTTAAAGGGAGTGCTCCTAATCTCAGCTTGTTACCTGTATAAAAGACACCTGTCCACAGAAGCAATCAATCGGATTCCAATCTCTCCGCCATGGTCAAGACCAAAGAGCTCTCCAAGGATGTCAGAGACAAGATTGTACCTACACAAGGCTGGAATGGGCTACAAGACCATCTCCAAGCAACTTGGTGAGAGGATGACAACAGTTGGTGCGATTATTCACAAATGGAAGAAACACAAAATAACTTTCAATCTCCCTTGGCCTGGGCTCCATGCAAGATCTCACCTTGTGGAGTTTCAATGATCATGAGTACAGTGAGGAATCAGCCCAGAACTACACGGGAGAATCTTGTCAATGATCTCAAGGCAGCTGGGACCATGGTCACCAAGAAAACAATTTGTAGCACACTACGCCATGAAGGACTGAAATCCTGCGGTGCCCACAAGGTCCCCCTGCTCAAGAAAGCACATGTACTTGCCCGTCTGACGTTTGCTAATGAACATCTGAATGATTCAGAGGAGAACTTGGTGAAAGTGTTGTGGTCAGATGAGACCACAATCAAGCTCTTTGGCATCAACTCAACTCGTCGTGTTTGGAGGAGGAGGAATGCAGCCTATGACCCCAAGAACCCCATCCCCACCATCAGACATGGAGGTGGAAACATTATGCTTTGCTGTGTTTTTCTGCTAGGGTGCAGGACAACTTCACGGCATAAAAGGGACGATGGACGGGGCCATGTACCATCAAATCTTGGGTGAGTACCTCCTTCCCTCAGCCAGAGCATTGCAAATGGGTCGTGGATGGGTATTCAGCAATGACAATGACCCAAAACATATGGCCAGTGCAACAAAGGAGTGGCTCCGGAAGAAGCACATTAAAGTCCTGAAGTGGCCTAGCCAGTTTACAGACCTTAATATCATAGAAAATATGTGGAGGAAGCTGAAGGTTCGAGTCACCAAAAGTCAGCCTTGAAACCTTAATGACTTGGAGAGGATCTGCAAAGAGGAGTGGGACAAAATCCCTCCTGAGAACCTGCAAACCTGGTGGCGAACTACAAGAAACATCTGACCTCTGTGATTGCCAACAAGGGTTTTGCCACCAAGTACTAAGTCATGTTTTGCAAAGGGGTCAAATACTTATTTCACTCACTAAAATGCAAAATAACTTTTTTGAAATTATTTATTCTGGATTTTTATGTTGTTCTGTCAATAATTGTTACAAAAAACATACCATTAAATTTATAGACTGATCATTTCTTTGTCAGTGGGCAAATGTACAAAATCAGCAGGGGGTCAAATACTTTTTTCCCTCACTGTATTTTCCTGTTTGCTTGGAATCCTGCTTTAAATCATCTGTGGTAACAGCTGAATACTGAATGCAGCATGAGGTGACCAACATTAAGCATTTATCAAGATGAAGAGAACAACCAGCATTCTGAAGAACATGGCCAATCATTAATCAAAAATTGCTTTGCTTTGTGATTTCCAACTATGACATCCAAAGGAGTTGGGAGCAATAAGTCTAATAGGTAGCAGAGCTCAGTGATTGCTTTGAGGCTTGATAGTACTGTTACCAATGAGGTCTTCCTGTCGATGGACAGTAAAGCCCACATTTTTGTATTTTTTTACTGCCATTTTCTCCATAAAGCAAATTAAAAGAAGCCCTCCTACACCCATTATTTCTACAGTAGTTCGGTTGTACAATGTCAGTGGCTCAGCATGTCAGGGTAAACAAAATCAGCCAGGAAAACTAATCAAGGCTGAAAAACACAAGTTTGTGTGAGTGATGTAAGATATTTTATCAGCACTGACAGAGTGATTAATATGAGTGTTGTCTGCCCAGGATCCCTGGTCCTTAATGTCTGCTTCCTACTAGATTCAGGGAGTGGATGTTGAAAAAAAAAACAGGTTTCCGGAAGATTATTAATATACTTTCATGCTCCAGTGGTTAATTAATATTCTTTCATTTGCATATCTCCCCTTTTCTCTCTCTCTTGCCTGGAGTTGTCATTTCTAAACATATGATCATAATAAACGATCATGCTCTGTTTTTCCACCAGTGGCTGCCAGCAAAATTAATCTTCTGCTTCACACTCAGAAACCAATGTACCCACCACCATATCACAGCTTGTACAGAAAGCTCAGATCCACAGCTAGTGACGTGCTCGATGTGGCGTGCCAATTTTCACTTACTAGATAACGGCTTTTTACACAAGCCAGAAGTGTAAGAACTAGGGAGGTAACGGCAAAGTAGAGTTAATTACATTTATCCTATTTTCTGTGTAGTAATTCCAATGTCATATGTTTTTGCTCTGCTACTTGTAAAAATCACAAAGCAAAGATTTTGGCAGCATGTCTTCAGTGCAAAAAATAAACACGTCTTCAGAATGTTTTTGTTGTTTCTTCGAAAGCATTATGTTATCAAAGCCTCAGAAAATAAAATTAACAAAATGGCTTGTTTGTAAGAGAACTAAGTGGTTATTAGACATCAGCTTCAATAAAAAGCTTAAATCCCAACATTATTTTTGGATTTAATTCATTTTAAAATGTGTAATGCATTTTGCCCCCTTTCCTTCCATCATAGTGTGTAATTGAGACCCTGTTTTGTGATTGGTCCTCTAATCTAGAAAAAAGGACATTGGTTGTTGGTTGGAGGAGATGTTCTGCTGTCAAAGGGAGAAGACCTTTTCCCTTCCCTTACACTTGGGATATCTGAGAGATGAGAGGTATTATGAAGATGGAGCCAGAGTACACCTGTTGGTCTCTCTGTGAAGAGAATTCAACAAGTGTACCTGTCATTGTTGGAAGTTGTAATTAAAGGTAACACCTGGTCTACAAAGTTATTGGGATATCATATCTGCTTTTGAGAAGAGACTTTTCAGGAAACAGTTTTTATAATTTGATAAACTCAAGTGTGAGGACTCCAGATATTAAATTCATGCCATAAACATTACCATGTAAAGATAATATTGGCAACTACAAGGGGCTGACAATGGCTGGGATTGAGGGTGCAGAATTCTTTGAAGTTTAGAAACATCAGTAAAGCATACAGAACTTGGGGTTGTGTCAACCAGTTCTATTGGCATTCATATCGGGCATCAGTAATTCTCCCATGAGGCCTAAAAAGAGAAGGGGAGGAAGCCACCCCCACTGGGAGAAGGCAGCGATTATGGCTAGCAACTATATTAGCTGCTAGCCATAATCGCAGGTAAAACCCAGCATGCTGGTTGTACCCAAGTTGATCAATCAACTTGGTACATTCAGAATGCCCATTCACGGTTTGAATCTCAGCTGGTTCCTGCTGAACCGGCTGAGATTCTAACCATGTATGGCCTGCCTTAGTTAGCTTTCTTTGCCTCTCTTATGTAGTAGCTGTTGTTTGAACCCCCTTTTCTACATGGATCACCTCTATGGCCATGTTACATATTGACTGACCATTTCATAAATATGACAGATTCCCAAAGGACTGCTGTGTTTGGATAAGTCTTTAGGCCAGTGAGAGTTCACATGGGCTACTCAGCCTCAGTCAATACAATAAGACCAGTGATTACTAAAGTTGGTCATGAGAACTCTATTTATTGAACATTGTAATACCAGTTCATAACTACTTTTGTTTTAATTCATAAAGAAAATCAGGTCATGTGCACAGATGTGGGCAGGTGTGTTGTATTCTATGCTAAAACAGGTGGGCTCGGACTCAACCTTAGTCAACTTATTAGGAAAAACACAAATCCCCTATTTCCTATGAACAACACTGTCACAGGAATGAAAATAGCTGGTAACTCCCATGCCGATCTCAAACATACTGGCCTACTGGGAAATGTAAATAATTGACAGAAACATAGGCTTTAAAAACCAAAGCACCAAGTGGAAATTTGCATAAACAGGACGAATGGCAATGCTTATAGAACCCTGGTGGAATTGAATCAATCCCAATGCAGGTAATGTTGTTGCTTCTTCGATCCAAGTAAATATTTAACCCTGGTGGAAATAAATGGTGACAATGCAAATATCAGTCACTCTGAGTAACAGCTCCAGTCTTATGCTAGATCTGGTACCTGTACCCTGTAAAAAACAAAATCAGAAGTAATAAGCAATAGTTAGATGTATAGATGACATGTGGGTATCATATAATCTTAATTTTTGAATGATTTCTGCAGATTGTTTGGTCTGTTTTGTCGCATTTTTCTGTCAGGTGTGTTGCATTTCTTCTCTATATGCCTAATCTTTATTTTTCTCATTTCCTCTTTAGGCTAAATATTGGCAAGAGTGATATTCTCACTTTTTTTGATGGCGATGATTTGACAGCCCGTGTCCTAGGTCGGTACACAGGGACACACAATCGTTTCAAAATCTATACATCTATGGCAGATGTTATTGTCCAGTTTCAGACTGACCCAGGGAGCAATGTTTTTGGCTACCAACAGGGTTTCATTATTAACTTTTTTGGTAAGTTAATGTGTATACTTATTTAAGCAACCATGTTGCTATGGGGTTGACACAAAACTAAAGGCAGATATTGTGTAATTTACCTTTCTGGCAGCCTGTGTGTTAAAATTCTGCTGCATTGCTGATCCCTGGCTACTGCAGGTATGCAACACTAAAGCCTCGTACACACGATCAGAGTTTCTGCAGACAAAACCTTGGACTTTTGTACAAAGGCGTGTGCCTGAATTTTGTCTTGCATACAAACGGCAAGGAATTGTCGGCCAACAAACATGAACGTAGTGACGTACTACGTGGTTTTTCAGCTCTTTAGTGCCACCCTTTCGGCTCCTTATGCTAATTTCGTGTTAGTAGAAGTTTGGTGAGTGTTGATTCACGCTTTTCATTTCGCGCTATTCATTTCGTGCTTTTCAGTTAGTTTCTGAATGGCCGTTCGTCAACCAGACATGTTGCAGAATCGGAGGCGATAACGTGCTATTTATTATTGGCCTTGGAGTTATTGCTTTGACCAAAGTCCAGTCCAGGAACAGGATGAGGAGGAGTTCTTGGACCAAAAATTGGTTGCTTTATTAATTGTGACCAATTATATCATATGCCTTTGCTGCGGGAGCTCCGGGAGAATAATCCAGATGGTTTTCGGAATTATCTCCAGATGATGGACCCCTGCTTTCACCAACTCTTGGCATTGTTGACCCCCTATATTAAGAAGCAGGACACATGCATGAGGCTTTTATTTTATTTTTTGGTTGAATAATAATAATTTGATTTGGTATATTTTCTATATTTTTGGATGCATAAAATGCACTTTTTGGTTAAGTTCTATTGGCAGATAGCATGTCTAATTTTATTTGTTTTCTTTTTTTAATGCACAATAAAACAATTGTGTAGAATAATACTTGTCTATGTGTTTTACTTCAAATGACAGTTTGGGAGTAGGCAGTTACATTTTAAAAAAATACAATGTAAAATTAACAAGGGATACCAATATAGTTGTATCTTTGATCTTAAAAAATACAGGATAATGGTGCTGTGGTAACTTGCCCAAATAAAAAAAAAAAGCAAAATAATATTATTCTTGATATAACTAGAAAAAAAAAGCCTTAGAAAATGAGTTTGCAATAACTCCATCAGTATCACCAGCAAGGCAGCTTCATTGTTATCCCATTAAAGAAGAAGAGAATGTGCGCTGCATTTCGAAATTTCATAATTTGCCACGTCAAGAATGTTAATTCTCCATTACGAACGCTAGTTTACAAGACCGACCAGTTCTGGCTCGTCCTTGCTTCCAAGCATGCGTGTTTGTACTTTGGACTTTTGTCAGACAGACTTGTGTACACATACTCGGAAAATCCAACAACAGACATTTGTCTGCAGAAAATTTTAAAACCTGCTATCCAACATTTGTCCACGGAAAATCCGACAACAATTGTCCGATGGAGCATACAAACGGTCGGATTTTCCTCCGACAGCCTGTCATCACACATTTCCCGTCGGAAAATCTGATCGTGTGTAGGTGGCTTAAGGCTTCATGTACACTGCTGCTGCTAAACGGAAGTTTAGGAGCAGTTGTGCTTTTTTCAGCTGCGCCTGAACTCTCCTCTATGTTATCTTATCAGTACATGTACACAGGGTCCTTTATAGTAGTTTCTAGGCAGTTGACTTTAGAAGCATTTCTTGGAAAGCAAAAAAAAATGCGTTCAGGATGGATGTTCAGAGTCATCTGAAACGCCAAACACCTGTAACAGCTTGGTAACAGCGGTAATTCGCGTTTAGTTTTTAATTTTTGACTATTAAAAAAGAAACTTCTAAACGCAAACGCAGCTAAATGTGCACTAAACGTGGCATGTAAATGTGGCAAAATGGACGTTTTTAAACATCAGTAACTATCTGTCAAGTCAAATCATTCAGGGGAGGTTGTAAAAAGTCCCGTGTACATTAAGCCTAATGCCGCGTACACACGATTGGACTTTATGGCATACTTGGTCCGGCGTACCGGATTTCGTCGGACAATTCGAACGTGTGTGGGCTCCAGCGGACTTTGTTTTATCAAAAGTTTGACGGATTTAGATTTGAAACATGTTTCAAATCTATCCGACGGACTCGAGTCCGGTCGAAAAGTCCGCTCGTCTGTATGCTAGTCCGACGGACAAAAACCGAGGCTAGGGCAGCTATTGGCTACCGGCTATGAACTTCCTTGTTTTAGTCCGATCGTACGTCATCAGTACGTCGGACTGGTTGATCGTGTGTAGGCATGTCCATTCATTCGGAAAGTCAGTCGAAAAGTCCGCCGGGCAAAGTATGCCGTAAAGTCCGGTCGTGTGTACGCGGCATAAGAGTTTTTAAACACTTGCTCTCCCACAGAATGAGCCACTGCCGGCTTGTATGTCCCAAAAGAACTGGCATGGAAACCACAGTGCGTGGTATTCCTCAGATTGGGAAATGTCAGATACCTGCAGCAGCTGAGGATCACCAACCTGGCAGAGGTTTAACACAGGGGCCGCTGTTAAGAAGGAGAAAAAAAGTTTTGGCATAGAAGCACTTTAAATTTTGCAAACTTTGAATATAAGAAAGTTACACTAAATTGAAACCTTCAGATCAAATATTCATGGCTATAGCCAGGCCAGGAATAAAATGGGCTTATCTTGTTTGACATTTGTGCAAAGAAATTAGCAATGATAGTTTCAAAGACAAAAGACTTATGGGAATCCTATGTACAAAGCATAGTTAGACTGGTTTTACAAAGGCTTTGTCTGTAGTCCATAGGATCTCCCCGCTGAGCAGGCAGATGACAGGTCCATGTCTACTCCGCTTTGCAGCAGACACGGGCACAGCCCCACTGTTCTCTATGGGTCTGTCAGATGGAAATGGACCGCCTGTCCGTTTCCATCTGACTGTCATCCGCTGTTTTTGGTGGACAGGATTGGATCAGATGCTGACGGGTGTCAGCAGACACATGTCCCCTGACATCCGCTGCTCCATAGAGAACTATGGATGGTCCGATCAGATCCACCTGAAAAACAGACAGGTGGACCGAATCTGACAGCCCATGTGAAATCAGCCTATAGCACAAAAAAAATATTGAGCCCTCTGCTCCACTTTCCTGTCACTACATCACAAAACAAAAATGATTTTATAGGTTTTGTGTAAAGAAGCTACATGTAAAGTTCACAAACGTGTATAAAAATCCACTCTTGCCTGTACAGAGTTATCTAATGTTTCTGTATTTTTGCTGCATGCTCTTTGTGAACAGCCATTGTATGCCAAAGGAGGCACACAAATTGCTGATGGTAGATTTCTTCTATAGGACTGCAGAACAGGATTTTTATATATATTCTCTCTCCTGATAATCTCCTAAAACACATTAATGTTACCATCTTGTGAAAATGTTGTAATGTGTTTCTAGTGACCCAACCCCCCTAAAATTAGCCTATCAAAAGGAAATTATTATTTTGATTTAAAATGTATTTCTTTCTTACCATGAGTAATAACACTGGTTCCCAGCAGCAGATGACATGGGCCCAGGCCAGTGAAGAATTATGGTTGTTTCTTGTCAGAAAAGACTGCAGAAAGTCTATTGATTTCAGACAAACAAACTCTGTTTGGGAGACTTGCAATGAAATACGAGGGACACCAAGGTACAATCATGGTAGCCTGTGTATTTATGTAAATACACGCTATGCATACAGATAAGGCTTTTAAAACATAAGCACATATTGATAAGACTGTTAAGAATAAGCTGAACTCTTTCACATGTATATCTTAAAGATAAAAAAAAATACCATTATTTCTTTTTTTTTTAAATCATTAAAATAACACCTGGTGAACCTGTCATGAAGGTCCTTGTGCAGGATCTTCCTTTTTTAGGGTGACGGTGCTCTGTCAATGTCTTCCAATTGTGCCCTTGAATTGTTGCTCTGTCGCACTCTCCCGCAATAGAGACTCCAAGCTATGCACATTGTACAAGCATGTTTCATCGTTGTCACCTCCCCTGGGAAATGCCATGCAGCCACTTCTGGAGCTAGTGCACGTAGACAGGAAAGCATACAGGAGATCAGCAATGAATTGACGCACAGGAAAAAAAATAGGGCAAAAACAATATATTTTTTTGGTCAGTTTTTTATACACACTGCTTTAAATGTCATTCAGTTAGGATTTGCATCTACTTTTACCGTTTTTAATGGTTTAATAGATTGAATGATATTGGATTAGTTATACTCAAACACATTTTAACCATTTGAAGTTTATAACGTCTTTTTGTTTCGTTTTCAAAATTGCATGCTATTTTTAGCCTATTTTTATTTTAACCACTTGAGCCCCGGACCATTATGCTGCCTAAGGACCAGAGGTCTTTTTCCAATTTGGCACTGCGTCGCTTTAACTGCTAATTGCGCGGTTATGCAATGCTGTACCCAAACGAAATTTGCGTCCTTTTCTTCCCACAAATAGAGCTTTCTTTTGATGGTATTTGATCACTTCTGCAGTTTTTATTTTTTGCGCTATAAACGGAAAAAGACCGAAAATTTTGAAAAAAAATGATATTTTCTACTTTTTGTTATAAAAAAAATCCAATAAACTCAATTTTAGTCATACATTTAGGCCAAAATGTATTCGGCCACATGTCTTTGGTAAAAAAAATGTCAATAAGCGTATATTTATTGGTTTGCGCAAAAGTTATAGCGTCTACAAACTAGGGTACATTTTCTGGAATTTACACAGCTTTTAGTTTATGACTGCCTATGTCATTTCTTGAGGTGCTAAAATGGCAGGGCAGTACAAAACCCCCCCAAATGACCCCATTTTGGAAAGTAGACACCCCAAGGAAATTGCTGATAGGCATGTTGAACCCATTGAATATTTATTTTTTTTGTCCCAAGTGATTGAATAATGACAAAAAAAAAAAAAAAAAAAAATATTTACAAAAAGTTGTCACTAAATGATATATTGCTCACACAGGCCATGGGCCTATGTGGAATTGCACCCCAAAATATATTCAGCTACTTCTCCTGAGTACGGGGATACCACATGTGTGGGACTTTTTGGGAGCCTAGCCGCGTATGGGACCCCGAAAACCAATCACCGCCTTCAGGATTTCTAAGGGTGTAACTTTTTGATTTCACTCTTCACTGCCTATCACAGTTTCGGAGGCCATGGAATGCCCAGGTGGCACAACCCCCCCCCAAATGACCCCATTTTGGAAAGTAGACACCCCAAGCTATTTGCTGAGAGGCATATTGAGTCCATGGAATATTTTATATTTTGACACAAGTTGCGGGAAAGTGACACTTTTTTTTTTTTTTTTTTTTTTTTTGCACAAAGTTGTCACTAAATGATATATTGCTCACACAGGCCATGGGCCTATGTGGAATTGCACCCCAAAATACATTTAGCTGCTTCTCCTGAGTATAGGGATACCACATGTGTGGGACTTTTTGGGAGCCTAGCCGCGTACGGGGCCCCGAAAACCAATCACCGCCTTCAGCGTTTTTAAGGGCGTGAATTTTTGATTTTACTCTTCACTGCCTAACACCGTTTCGGAGGCCATGGAATGCCCAGGTGGCACAAAACCCCCCCAAATGACCCCATTTTGGAAAGTAGACACCCCAAGCTATTTGCTGAGAGGCATGGTGAGTATTTTGCAGCTCTCATTTGTTTTTGAAAATGAAGAAAGACAAGAAAAAACTTTTTTTTTTTTTCTTTTTTCAAATTTCAAAACTTTGTGACAAAAAGTGAGGTCTGCAAAATACTCACTATACCTCTCAACAAATAGCTTGGGGTGTCTACTTTCCAAAATGGGGTCATTTGGGGGGGTTTTGTGCCACCTGGGCATTCCATGGCCTCCGAAACTGTGATAGGCAGTGAAGAGTGAAATCAAAAATTCACGCCCCTTAGAAAGCCTGAAGGCGGTGCTTGGTTTTCGGGGTCCCGTACACGGCTAGGCTCCCAAAAAGTCTCACACATATGGTATCCCCGTACTCAGGAGAAGCAGCAGAATGTATTTTGGGGTGTAATTTCACATATTCCCATGGCATGTTTGAGCAATATATCATTTAGTGACAACTTTGTGCAAAAAAAAAAAAAAAAAAAAAAAAATTTGTCTCTTTCCCGCAACTTGTGTCGCAATATAAAATATTCCATGGACTCGACATGCCTCTCAGCAAATAGCTTGGGATGTCTACTTTCCAAAATGGGGTCATTTGGGGGGGTTTTGAACTGTCCTGGCATTTTATGCACAACATTTAGAAGCTTATGTCACACATCACCCACTCTTCTAACCACTTGAAGACAAAGCCCTTTCTGACACTTATTTTTTACATGAAAAAGTTTTTTTTTTTTTGCAAGAAAATTACTTTGAACCCCCAAACATTATATATTTTTTTAAAGCAAATGCCCTACAGATTAAAATGGTGGGTGTTTCATTTTTTTTTTTCACACAGTATTTGCGCAGCGATTTTTCAAACGCATTTTTTGGGGAAAAAACACACTTTTTTAAATTTTAATGCACTAAAACACACTATATTGCCCAAATGTTTGATGAAATAAAAAAGATGATCTTAGACCGAGTACATGGATACCAAACATGACATGCTTTACAATTGCGCACAAACGTGCAGTGGCAACAAAATAAATACATTTTTAAAAGCCTTTAAAAGCCTTTACAGGTTACCACTTTAGATCTACAGAGGAGGTCTACTGCAAAAATTACTGCCCTCGATCTGACCTTCGCGGCGATACCTCACATGCATGGTGCAATTGCTGTTTACGTTTGACGACAGACCGCCGCTTGCGTTCGCCTTAGCGCAAGAGCAGGGGGCGACAGGGGTGCTTTTTTTTTTTTTTTTTTTTTTCTTTATTATTTTTTTGCTTTTTTATCTTATTTTTAAACTGTTCCTTTCATTTTTTTTTTTTTTAAATCATTTTTATTGTTATCTCGGGGAATGTAAATATCCCCTATGATAGCAATAGGTAGTGACAGGTACTCTTTTTTGAAAAAATTGGGGTCTATTAGACCCTAGATCTCTCCTCTGCCCTCAAAGCATCTGACCACACCAAGATCGGTGTGATAAAATGCTTCCCCAATTTCCCAATGGCGCTATTTACATCCGGCGAAATCTAAGTCATAAAATGCTCGTAGCTTCCGGTTTCTTAGGCCATAGAGATGTTTGGAGCCACTCTTGTCTCTGATCAGCTCTATGGTCAGCTGGCTGAATCACCGGCTGCATTCTCAGGTTCCCTGTTGAGACAGGAGAGCCAGAGAAAAACACGGAAGACGGTGGGGGGGGGGGGCATTCCCTCCCACGGCTTGTAAAGGCAGTCTAGAGGCTAATTAGCCGCTAGGATTGCTTTTACATGAAAGCCGACCGCTGGCTGAAAAGAATGATACCAAGATGATACCTAAACCTGCAGGCATCATTCTGGTATAACCACTCAAAGTTGTGAATGGCGTACCTGAAGACAAAAAAATGGTTAACAATAAAGCACAGTAAACAATAAAGTATAAATAATTACATACCTGAAAAACAAACATGATAAAACATAATAACAATAACAATAACAATAAAACACTGCAGAATAGAATACAGTAAAAAAAGAGCAGAACAATAGAGAGAGAGAATAGAGAGAGAGAACAATAAAACAACAACTATTTTTTTTTATTTTATATATATTTTTTTTTTTTTTACACTTTTTTTGTAACTAACTTTTATAACTGTAACCGGTTCCAGGTTCGGGTCTCTCAAAATGCGATGGCATCTTGGGAGACCCTGTGAAAGTGTGCCTAGTCTGTGCAATGCTGTACCCTACGCTAATACTCAACTAGTGTATGGTAGCGTTCAAAACATTCACCAATGCAAAGACCAGGATTGTCAGGACAGGAGGGACAATAATAGCGGGTGTCACGCCTATATCCGCGTTTGCTGCAGACACAACATCTTTTTGGGGGGGGTTCGTTGGGTAGGGGTACTCGGGAGCACATAAAAATGCCTCTCATGCAGCCGACTGCATTTCGTTGGGGGATGTGAATGGGGGAAGTACGGGCGCTGCAGAAGTGGTGGGTTCCCAATTAGGATTGGCGAATGCAGCAGGAAGGGCACTATGGGCACGACGGGCCTGTGTTTGTCTTTTTGGTGGCAGCGGGACACTACTTGTGCTTGCCACCTCACCAGCTTGAACTGCACTTATGGGACTCACCACGCCACCAAGTGTTACTGCAGTGCTGGTTTGACTACGACCGGGGTGTACTAGGCCGCTGGTGCTTGCCAGTTCAATAAAAAGCTTCCAAAAAAACTGTTAGCGATCGCAGGGATCAGGCCTGACTCTGCGAACGCTGCAGTTATGCGTTTAGTGTTTTGTAAGTGACAGTGATCGATCGATACTGCACTTGGGTGGGCTGGACTGGGCCGGGCGGAGGGGCAAAACGCAGGTGCTAGCAGGTATCTGGGTTGATCCCGCTAACACTGCGTTTTTGGGAACCCTAAACTGCTGGGGACGCTAGTATAGATCTGATCTGATCGGATCAGATATTGATCCGTTCAGATACTATACCACTAAAGGAGGCGTATGCTGCGTGCGTGGGTGTTAGTGGTACTGGCGCTAACCTGACGCTGCCTGGGGCCGGTGCTTGCTAGTTCACCAAAATGCTACCAAAAAAACTGTTAGCGATCGCAGGGATCAGGCCTGACTCTGCGAACGCTGCAGTTATGCGTTTAGTGCCTTGTAAGTGTCAGTGATCGATCGATACTGCACTTGGGTGGGCTGGGCTGGGCCGGGCGGAGGGGCACAACGCAGGTGCTAGCAGGTATCTGGGCTGATCCCGCTAACACTGCGTTTTTGGGAACCCTAAACTGCTGGGGACGCTAGTATAGATCTGATCGGATCAGATATTGATCCGATCAGATACTATACCACTAAGGGAGGTGTACGGTGCGTGCGTGGGTGTTAGCGGTACTGGCGCTAACCTGACGCTGCCTGGTGCTTGCTTGCCAGTTCACCAAAATGCTACCAAAAAAACTGTTAGCGATCGCAGGGATCAGGCCTGACTCTGCGAACGCTGCAGTTATGCGTTTAGTGTTTTGTAAGTGACAGTGATCGATCGATACTGCACTTGGGTGGGCTGGGCGGAGGGGCAAAACGCAGGTGCTAGCGGGTATCTGGGCTGATCCCGCTAACACTGTGTTTTTGGGAACCCTAAACTGCTGGGGACGCTAGTATAGATCTGATCAGATCAGATATTGATCCGATCAGATACTATACCACTAAGGGAGGCGCATGCTGCGTGCGTGGGTGTTAGCGGTACTGGCGCTAATCTGACGCTGCCTGGGGCGACGCATATCACCACCGGGCGATCAGGGGGCTAAACCTTTATTCGGTAATAAACGGCGGGTGCCCTGACACTATAAAAAATAAACGAACTAACCTGCGTCACCCGTAACGGTTATACGGTGATCAGTGGTGAAAGGGTTAACTAGGGGGCAATCAAGGGGTTAAAACATTTATTAGATAGTATATGGGGGTCCCTGTCACTATAAAACGCTGACGGCGAACCTAAATATTTACCTCACTAACTAGCATCACCAGCGACACTAATACAGCGATCAGAAAAATGATCGCTTAGCAACACTGGTGACAGGGGGTGATCAAGGGGTTAAAACTTTATTAGGGGGGGTTAGGGGGGTACCCTAGACCTAAAGGGGGGTAATACTCACTGTCCCAACACTGTAACTGTCACAAACTGACACTATGCAGTAATCAGAAAAAAAAAAAAAAAAAAAAAAAAAAAAAAAACCTGCTGGTGTCAGTTTGTGACAGGGGGGGGGGGTGATTGGGGGGGGATCGGGGGGCGATCGGGGGGGGATCGGGGTGTTTTGTATGCCTGGCATGTTCTACTGTGTGTGTGTGTGTTGTGCACTCACATTGATGTCTTCTCCCCTCGGCGCTGGAACGGAAACTACCGAGCCGAGGGGAGATGACATCATTTCCTTTGCTGCTGTTTAGCATACAGCAGCAAAGGAGTGTTCCCATTGGCCGGCGGCGATCGCGAGGGGGGGGCCACGAACGGATGGCCTCCCCCTCATCTCGGATCGCCGGGGAACAGAACGGGACCGCTTCGGGCACCGGGGGGGGGTCCGATCGGACCCCCCACCCGCGAGAGGCAAATCACGTACATGTACGTGATTTTGCCTGCCCGTGCCGCCTTGCCGACGTAAATCGGCGTTAGGCGGTCCTTAAGTGGTTAAAGTGGTTGTAAACCCCATTCATGAAATTTGCCTAAGCATATATATCTGTAGTGTTTACTTATCTCTCTCCAAAGTTCTAAGTGCATTTTTTTCAGCTGTTCCGTTCCTCTGTTATCAGCAGAGCTCTCCAACACATGAGATAACAGCAGCTGAAAATGTGTGTTGGGGAGGGAACTTCGAGGTAGATAAGCAGAGAGCTTGTCTATTCAGACTACAGCTCTGCATGTTCCTTCGTTCTTCTGCCTATGTGAAGTGGGGGTGTGTGCCTTTCCTCCAATCAGCTCTCACACAGTGTAAACCCAGTCTACACCAACTGCTGAATGAGGAAACAAGATTTCTAACATGATCTACACTTTCTAAAGATCGTAGAATGAGAAAGACAGCAGATACACATGTAAAACTTATGTAGAAGGATCTGTTTTATCTCTGTGTGTCATCTGAGGCTATTCAATTCACTGGGTATAGGAGAGGGTTTACATCCACTTTAAGGGCTAAATACAAAACAACATAAAAATAAGAATGCTTAATTATGTTTTCTTCCTAGAGGTACCAAGAAACGATACCTGTCCTGAATTACCAGAAATTCCTAATGGCTGGAAAACGACATCTCAGTCTGAGCTTGTCCATGGCACAGTCGTGACCTACCAGTGCTATCCAGGATATGAGGTTGTGGGAGCAGAGCTTCTCATGTGTCAATGGGACCTCACGTGGAGTGGAGATCTGCCCTCGTGTGAAAGGGGTAAGAGGTAACACTGATAAATAGATTACTGCCTGAACACACGATCAGTATGTATTCATGGGCCAGCAGGTTATTACTAAGGGCCAGTTTACATTTATACAGGCTGTTGTGGTACATAATGCATGTGAATTGTGTTAAATTGGTAATTAAGTCCTTAAATAAGAAAAAAATTCCGGTCCTCTTGTTAATGGTATAATGCGCTAGTATGCACCACATACTAGCACATTATGAAAGAGTTAAATGTATAACGGATACTTCCAGTAGTGCGCTATCACTGCTGTTAGGACTTCCATCTTCACTCGGTCTTTCTTCCAGGTTCAAGAGCTCTAGCTGTTTGAAAGGCCGAGCTGCGAAGATGTCACACCCTAGTATGCGCACAGGAGTTATAGTCGCGGATCACGCTTTGGATTGATGACACATTCCGTCTCATCTGGTCTCATCTGATCACAGCACTTTCTCCCAATCCTTCTCTGAATCATTTAGATGTTCACTGGAATGACTGTACATTGTCTTCTTGAGGAGGGGGGCTCTACACACATAGGATGTATAACTGAGGGTTAATGTAATCACTATTGTGATTGCCTTCTACTAATTACAGGCTGGACTAAGATTGCTAATAGATTAAGTGACTACTGAAAGCGGAGTTCCACACAAAAATGGAACTTCCGCTTTAAGGGAAGGTGACCCCCTGACATGTCACATTTGGCATGTCATTTTTGGGGGGGGGGGCGGAAACCCTCATTTTAGAGTGTTCCAGCTCCCACTTCCTCCCGGCGCACCACGGCGCCGGGAAGCAAGTTAACCTCTCCCCCCTCCCTCTCAGCAATCATCTGGGACACGTCACAGGTCCCAGATGATTGCCTGGCCAGTCACAGCGTGCCGCACGGCTCGCGCATGCGTAGTGCGTGCCCGGCTGAGAAGCCAGAGCCGGGCGCCCACAGTTACAATGCCGGTGCCGCAGAGAAGAGGGGCTGAGGAGCGGGGCTTCATTCCCCGCATCGCTGGACCCTGGGACAGATATGTGTCCGATTATTAAAAGTCAGTGTTTGTAGCAGCTGACTTTTAATTTTTTTTTTTGTAAGCGGAACTCCGCTTGAAGGACTTGTCTGAACTCCCTAAAACCCGACACCCCACAGCTTCTATTTCCCAGGCTGGTAACAGTTAAACAGCTAAACTGTCGATAATAAATCACTTCCTCTCACCACAAACCATAGAGCCATTATTATAATTTCTCTTGACATGTACCATCGCTCTCCCTGATAATATTATAAAGTGCTATAAAAAATGTGCACAAATCATCCAAAAACCCAACATGTTTCGTATCATAATAAGATGCTTTGTCGGGAGTGCAATAAATGTGAGGCGAACCACATGGCAAAATGGTGCAATTCTGCTGTTTGTGCCCTTATTTATAATATCATATGTGGAAACGTGATGACGTCACATTATAACTGGTCCCGTTTTAACACATATTGGGGGTATCTTCCTCTCTCCACATTGTATTTGAGTTGAGAGCTTATTGTGAAGTGGTGTCCTGATGAGAGGTCCTTATGTTATAGGTATAGATATGAAGGTATATCCCTGATGGTGCTTGGTGCTCTCCTTGTGAGTTAGGCAGATACATGGTGATTAAATATATAACAATAATGTATGTTTTATTGAAGCTATTTGTAGTTAGAGGTGAAATGTAATCCTTGCATAAATGTCACTTTTATGGGTTGCAATTTCAGCTCAATTTCAGAAAATTGTAAAATGTATGGCCAGCCATAGGTATTGCCAAATTATCTATGTGCTCAATGGTGATCTAGGTACTGTTCTTGAAGAGGGACTCAGCAATGCCCTGTACATTTTATATTAATGTAATGTTGCTGTAAATAATTCAGGGGGTTCTGTAGGTGACTGAACTGTCCTCACTCACAGGAGCTTCATTAAACAGTGTCCGCAGACATTTCCCTGCTATCGTACATGAGCTGTCAATGTGAGAAACTGCAAGCAATTTCAAGTCTAAATCCTTAGAATCCACAAGCAATAGGCGTAGCATACCTGTGCATCAGGAATAAAAAATATAATATTATTACAATGGCTGCAAATTAGTTGTAATGCCAGGGCAGAAGATGCAAGTCTTAAATTCACTGTGCATTAACATTGCTTCCTAGCATCTTCCCTTATAACAAGAAATATGATCTGGTTGGCCAAAAGTTATGTTTAAGGACTTGTTAAAATGCATGGTTCGGATCACTTTTGAAAGAGCATTGGACAGGTAGTGAGGAGGTATTATGCAGGGTCCTCACTGTCTGATTTAACCCTGCAAATGCTGCACTACAGTGCTGCAATCTCATGCATTGCATGTAGTTTTGGGGCGGTTGCAAAATGGTTACTGTGCAGTCCCATGGACTTGCCTTGGTCTCATCCGGTAGCGTAAACACTTGCTGAATGCAACATGCTGTTTACTTTTTGCCACTAAGCACAGATTCACAGCTGTAGCATATGTACAGCTATGAGAGGCTGGATGTCACTGCTCAGGTAAGCAGTTTTGTGGAGGCAAAACCCTGGCTCAACCACTGGTTTTACCGCCCCCTGGCCACTCCTATGAGCGAGGACGATGAGAGTTGGAGATATTTAATTTGATATGGACATCATGTTGGATTTTTTATCTGACTAGTCTTTCTCCTTTTACTCTGTTGCGCTACTTTCAAAGAGGCTAAGGCCAAGGGGCTGATTTACTAAAACTGGAGAGTGCAAAATCTGGTGTAGCTCTGCATAGGAACGAATCAGCGTCCAGGTTTTTTGGTCAAAGCCTAATTGAACAAGCTGAATTTAGAAGCTGATTGGCTACCATGCACAGCTGCACCAGAGTTTGCACTTTCTAGTTTTAGTAAATCAACCCCTAAGTTTCCTATATTGTGACCTGAACGTTGCATGATTTTGCTGCAAATTTAATGCGACTTGAAGCAATGCCTGTGTATTCTTGAGGTTTATAGACCTCAAGTCGCACCAAAGTGGGACCAAAGTAGTGCAGGGACTACTTTGAAGTCGCTGCGACTTGAAGTCGCACAGATATGAACAGTACTCATTGAAAATCATGAGGTACAACTTGTCGTGCTACTTTGCAGCCCCAAGTCGCATGGCAAGTCGCACTAGTGGAAACAAAGCCTTAAGCTGAACGGAAAAAAAAAACAACTATCAGATTCCTCCATCCACACAAATTATTTGGATGGAGGAATCCCCCCCCACTGGGATATTATATTCTGACAGCGACTCCCACAGCTGTCAGATTACAGTGATCAACAGCTGCAGCTGAATGGCTGCAACCACTGATTGATATGTTTTCTAACATGTCCCTTCAATAGAAGTCGATCAAACAATTGACTTCTGTCAGGCATAGATGGCCACAAACTGACTGAAATTCAGGCCAGTCCCTGCTGAATTTTGATCAGTGTATGGCCAGATTTAGTTACTAAATGGGTTGAGACTGCACTCCAATATTCTAATATTTTTTTTTTTTCTTTGCATATGATTTGGTATTTAAAGTAAACACAGGTTCACTTCATTTATGAACATTCAATGTGCTACTTGGAACTTGGTATATGCACTCTTCATCTAAAGCTTTTTGCAGATCTGTTTAGGCATGCAGTGAAAGTGCGAAAGACTGACGGATTGATATCTTAGTCAGTGTGATTCATTTCCTCCTGTCACAGCACCTGACTCAGACAATTATACAGCTATGAATTGATACTGATTGAAAACATATTTTGATTTAAATCCAGTTTAACATGATTACTAATAGGGAGCCACCTACTACAGGAAAGTGGCAGCCAATGTAAGATTATACACCATTTCAGAAGATATAATGGCTTCCAGTGCTCTGTATCCACCAGGACAAATGGAAGGTCGAGCTTACATTCTTTGCTGTGAAATAATTTACTTTATATGACAATCGAGGAACGGTAGGAAGAGTTAAAATCATCTTTAATGAACACATCTGTAGATGAAAAAGGCCTGAATGAAGTTAGGATGAAAGAGAAATCTACCGGCTAATTAGACTGCCTGAGAGCTTTAATTGGTCTCATCTAAGTGAAAATATGCTTTCCACCCACCTAACCCTCTGCTATACTCCTTACTCCTCCCCACTCAACAGCTCTGGCTTACTGATTCATTTCTGTAGCAGAAAATTGCATCAAAGTGCTGTTGGTCTCTGGTCTGGTGGAGCTAAAATTACAACAGTTTTTTTATTATCAAACCACTTATGGAGGTTAGATGAAGATCATAACACTATTTTAGTAGATTCAATTATCCATCCTGTGTTGTAGTTTTACATTATTTACCTTCTGCGTTGTAAGTTAAAAAATGTCACATTATCTTTTGTGTTCTCCTAACTTTAAAGGGGACCTCTTACATAGACAAGACTAAAAACGTAACTGTTAACCTCCAACCCGTAATCTAAAATCATTATGTGTAAACAAACATAAAAACTCATTAGTAAAACCTAATTAAAAATATGTTTTCTAAACTTGGCATCCAGCCTGCTTACCTAGGCACCAATGATGTTACTAAAGCCTAGTACACACAGGGCGAATGTTGGGCGGCATCAGAAACCAACATTCGGCCCATGTGTATGGCAGTCGGTTAGACCAAAGCCAGCTGGCTTCTGTCAAAGGGTCATGACTGAAAAAGGTTTGCTGACCGGCTCCTGATCGGCGCTCTCAGACATAAGAGTGCTGACCGGAGTGTTCTGGTTGAGGGGCAGTCCCCCTGTCAGAATACAATAGCACAGCAGGGTAGATCGCTGTACTAGCATCGGATTGTTAGTACAGCGGCTCTGACCTGAGCCGTCAGGTTTTTTTCTTTTAACCCACTGGGTTGAACAAAAAAAAAAGACTAGCAGTGTGTACGAGGCTTACTCTCCCTACTGCTGCCTCAGATAACTAAGGCTCCCAAATCTCACAGGAATACACTACTACATTGTGCAGGTAGAGCTTACAAAAACAACACCATCATTCAGGTGGGCCAGGATTCCTGTCTGCAGTGTGATGTATGACATGGTTCTTAAAGCAGAACTTTACTTACCTTGAATCCCGCGAATCACCATCCTCGAAACTCACCTCTGGCCGCTGACATCTTCAGGCTGTCATTGGCCAGGCAGAAATGACGTCACTCCCACACATGCACAAGAGTTCTGTTAGTTTCGGCATTGCCAAATCTTTGAAGTGAGCTGCATGTGCACAGCTTACTGTACAGGGGAGGACAGCCGGGGAAGAAAGAAAAATTGCAGCTCAAAAAGCTCCAGACCTGTTAGAGACACCCGCCCTATTACGATCCTGCAGGTGCTGGCTCTGCTCAAATTTGGAAGAAAGGAAAAAATCTTGAACGGCCGCACACCGCTAAAGGCATCTTTATTTAAATGATTAAAATCCAAAAACAGTCAAATCTTGTGCATAGAAGACAGGGAAAAGCAGCTAACGCGTTTCACATCATAGATAGATGCTTAGTCATAGCTGAGGACAGCCAGGTAATTAGCTTTAATGCAGAAGAGACAAAGCATGTATCTTCTGCATTAAAAATCCTGCATGTTCGCAAATTTAATTTTGGAACCTAAAGTTCCACTTTAATGTGTATCTAAAGCCAATTTTTTGAATAGCTAAGAGATGGATTAGAATTCTGTCTGGCTTTTATTGCTATCTGTGTCACTGCTGTGGAGATCTCCCTCCACCATTATCAATGGGACTAAAAGTAAGGCAAAAATCTAACATTTTGATTTATCATTGTAACAGCAATAGAGGGGATCATTTCCAAAAGGGACACTTGTTCTGAGACAATAGTCTAATGCTGTGTACACACGACCGGACTTTCGATGGACTGAATCACGTTGGACTTTGACGGACTTTCGACTGACTTTTCGATGGACTTCCGTCAAATCGGACTTGTCTACACACAATCACACCAAAGTCCGACGGATTCGACCGTGATGACGTACGACCGGACTAGAATAAGGAAGTTCATAGCCAGTAGCCAATAGCTGCCCTAACATCGGTTTTCGTCCGTCGGACTAGCATACAGACTAACTGATTTTTCGACCAGGTACATTCTAAATCTAAAGTCCATCACATTTTCGACAGAAAAGCTCTGCTGCAGGTCCAATGAAGCCCACACACGGTCGAATTGTCCGACGGATTTGTTCCATCTGACAAGTTTGGTCAAAAAGTCCAGCCGTGTGTACACGGCATAAGAGATTAATTCCCTTGTGCCTTGAAAAATAAACATTATTACATGCTATGTAGTATTATATATTATACAGAGTACTTAACTTTTCTGATGGTACTTCGGAGAAGTAATAGTAAATACTCTCCAATTGGACACAGACAGTGGAAAAAATTGATAGGGATGTAAACCTTCCTTTACTTTATTCAAAACTAAAACAAAATGTTTTGGCTTTAGATACACTTCAACTTCTTCTCCCTCTATTGTAAAGGTGGTCAATGCCAAACATGAGACAAGGCTGTTATCGTTGGCTTCAGACGCAATACATCAATTGCCAACAGACCTCTTGTACCATTAGATTTCCCTGCTGAAATTTGAGATATCCAGCATGCACTCCATATGGGCTCTATATAAAATGGTGGTTATGCAGCAGATAGTTTTGATATAATTAATTAATGTTACTTGCGGGCACACTATAGACACACCAGGGCCGTCAACCAAAAAATCCTATGCTCAACTGCTATGTGGAAAATCCAAAAATCAAAGTCCTCATTGGATACATTTGTCATGTTTGTGCCTATGGAGAATGGAGGAAAAGACTTTAGGTGCCAGATTGTGACAAGCGGTGATGATCAGCCAGGAAATTTCATCTTAGATAACCACTTTTTGCCCCATTCAGATTTATAAATCAAGAAATCCCTACAGACATATCAATGTTCTCATTTGACGATCAACAGCTTGATCATCCAAAGATTTTCAAATGCACTATAAAACTGAAAACGGGGGTGCGTATACCCATGCACCAATGGCCAATAGGAGAGAAGAAGATTTCACCTTTATTAGCTTATTAAGTAAATCATGGGCAAAAAACGTATGTGTGTGTGTGTACACTTTTAGGGTAGTGGGCATGAGCATTGGGCAGATAATAATGATTAGCTTTGTCTCCGCTACTACAAAAATGGAGGTGGAGATCCAACCCAAAAGTGTATCTAGATTTTCTAATGTTTGGAAATCAGGGGTTCCTAACCTTTTACCTAGAACCTACCACCAATGTATTGCACAATCTGCCCCCATACCCCTTTCACCAGGTTGTCAAAATCATCAATACCAATCCTGTTAGGTAGCAGTATGACTTTTAAAGATGACAGGATTTTGGATTTTCTTCACAAATGGATGACTAGAAATGGAATAGCTGAAATAAAGTAAAAATGATTTTATCATATTTATATAAAAAACTTAAATACACAAGCTAGCTACGACTAGTGAGATTTTGATGGAGTTTTTTTTTGTGCAATCAAAGCAAGAAAATTGAGGCCTACTTACTGACAGTATTATTCGAAGTATTATTTGAAGTCATCTGCCACATTTGGGTTGGATCACTAAGGGCAAATAGGCTGTTCACTTTGCAAGAGAAGTTGCATTTCCCAAGGGAATTTTTTCCAGAGCTTAGTGAATGAGGTGATGTTTCATTTTGCAAAGAATACCCAATCACGTGCAAGGAAAGTGAAGAAAAAAGGCAGTTTTTGCTTGCACATGATTGGACGATGAAAGTCAGAAGAGCTTAACCTCATTCATTAAAAAACATTTTTGCCTTTAATAAATCAACCACCTCTTTATGTTGATTTCTCCATTTTTATTTCAGGCTCAGTACTGTAATGCAGAGAATCCTTTTCAACTTTTTTTTATTTTCAGTTATTCAGTCCCCTATCCCTATCATTTGGTTCCCATACCTCCAAGGCATATGGATGCTCCTGGCTAGGAACCACGCATTAAAGACTTAGGCCCCGTACACGCCATCAGAATATCGTTTTGTTATTTGGTGTTAATGGCTGTTGTTGATTGGTAATTTTCTTGTGTTTTTGCATCTTGTTCAGTCTATTGTTGTGATCTTGTGTTGTCTTTGTTACGTGAGTCTGTGTCGTAACAATTTGCCAATTTCCCTTGGGATTAATAAAGTATACCGTATTCTGTATGTATTCTGTAAAAAATACAGCTTTCTAAGCGATGATAATATGGTCGTTAGTACACAGCTGTCGTCCGAAATTTTCCAAAGGGACAAACACGAAAAGTTTTCTCGTACATAATCAGATCTTATGATTTTCGTTTAATCAGTACAGTTTTTGTCTGAAAATACAATACAAACACACTACAACACATGACATCACTTCCGAATTTTTATTCTGTCATATGAGAATTTTCGTACTTTAGTAACCTATTCCTTTTTGATATGAAAATTATCATCCAAAAAAAAAAACGATCAATCGTCAGATAATCTCCTTCTGAGTACTAGGCTTTAGGCTGGCCATACATTAAGCAATTTTCTTTCCAACTACAGGGTTTTCTTTCCAACCAGCCTGCCCATAGATGGATCGAAATTTGCATTTTGATTCCTCCATGGCCGGCTTTACCGATCATCCATTTTACTTTTTGCTTGTTTTTGGCCTGTTTCTCTCATCATTTTGCAATGTATATAAAAATTCCCCTTGTGCTAAAAACAACTTCTGTATTTTAACTTTAAATCAGCAAGATAGAATCATTTTTAATCACTGTTTTAAGGTTTAAAACTAAATTTGGAATATAAATGTGCATATTTTACAACCAGCTCATCTATATAAAAATGTAGAAATTCATACAATTATCTTCCTCAAAAATCTCTGTTCAGTTTTTGTGAACTAGTCTGCATTCGCCTGTGAGCAAATAAATATATATATATTTATATTTTTCCGTTTCTTTTTAATGGGCCTTTGTGAAATTCATTATCTTATTAGATAATTATTGTCAGTTCCAACTCTTTGGCTAATGACAACATCATAATTAGTTTGTAAAAAGAACAAAAGAGAAAAGATAGGTGGAAGAGATTGATAATTAGCGCCTCCACACAAATGACATCACTAAAAACCATTTCAAAGCATTTGGTAACTATGGAGACGAGGTTGGGGGTGTCCTTGGCGACAAAATCTGGCATAACAAAAGTATTGTAGATTGCATTTAAAACAAAAGAATTTTGTTATGACATGTTGTTGCTTTGTTCAAATGTTAATTTTGTGCTACTGTATAAATGTTAAAGCTTCAGCAGTGTTTTATCACTTTAAAGTGAAACTCCAGGCAGATATACAAGACCACCATGTAATCCAGTTATGCATTTCTTGAAACAACATAAATGTTCTTAATTCAACTAGTGGAGGGCTGGATTCATACCTTTTGCATCTTTGCTTGATGTGTTTTCCATTCAAATCAATTGATACATTTCAAAACACGTGAACATATGAGTTAGGCCGTGCATCGAGACACATGCCAATGCATCATTACACACATGAACACATCATAGCCTTTTGGCATGCCTTTACATTTAATAAAAGCGTATTGCAATGGTATTTGCTTTTCCTCTGATAAGCCTTGTACACACGGTCAGATTATTTGACAAATTTTTGTCAGTTTTTTGTTTGATGTTAGTCTCAAATCGAAAGTGAAGACGGTACTCACCATCAGAACGTTTTCTGACAACAGAATTCAACGTCAGAAGTGATGTAATGTGTTGAATTGTTTTGTATGTGTTCTTTCATTTCTGAGCATGCCCAATCTTGCTCTTCAGATTTTTTTTTCGTCAGAAAACTTTACTAAAAAAAAGAAAATCGGACATTGTGGTCACATCAGACAAAAATTTTCAAGCCTGCACATCCAGTTTTTGTCTGCCGAAAAATCGTAATCGGCTGTCAAAAGCAGCATACTAGCGATCAGAAAATCAGCAGATCGTTCATCGGACGAAATTTATCTTCAGATTTTCTGACTGTGTGTACGAGCCTATACTCTATACAACCTGCATAGGACTGGAGGTGGGAAGGCTATCAGTGAAAGCCATTGCTGTAAATCTAAACCTGGGAGATTGCTGACAAGAAGAGAGCGCCAAATGAGCAGAGTGATGACTTAATCAGTTTGGTGATGCTTTATTGTCTGAAGATCAGGTTGTGGTTCGTCAATGACCATTGATCAAACTATATTGTCTAACTACAGTGGACAAAAGAAAGGCCACAGATTTAATTTTGATATTTAGCAGGAGTTTCTAAGATTTAGGAATAGTAAGATAGAAAGATTATAAGGATGTTGGAATACATTTACAACTCTTTTAGCAGATATTGTTTAGCTGTTTGCCTGAAATTCAACTTTAGTAGTGAGATGGGAAATTGAATTACTTTTGACAGTCTAAAATGGCTTTTCTATAGAATTGCATGTACTGGTTTTGAAGTTCACCTTTTTTTCTGCCCAGTGCTGTATATTCTTTATTTTATTTTACATGAACAGTGGGGTTGATTTACTAAAACTAGAGAGTGCAAAATCTGGTGCAGCGGTGCATGATGGCCAATCATCAAAAAGCTTAATTGAACAAGCTGAAGTTAGAAGCTGATTGGCTACCATGCAGAACTGCAACAGATTTTGCACTCCCAGTTTTAGAAAATCAACTCCAGTGTCTTCTCTTTTTTTAACAATTGTAGTTAGATACTTTATTTCTCTTCAATTGAAAGTTTAGACTTTATATTTATATATATCTATATCTATATATATAGATATAGATATATAGATATATCTATATATATAGATATATCTATATATCTATATATATAGATATATATAATATTACCAAAAGTTTTGGGATGCCTGCCTTTATACGCACATGAACTTTAATGGCATCCCAGTCTTATGCCCCGTACACACGGTCGGACATTGATCGGACATTCCGACAACAAAATCCTAGGATTTTTTCCGACGGATGTTGGCTTAAACTTGTTTTGCATACACACGGTCACACAAAGTTGTCGTAAAATCCGATTGTTCTGAACGCGGTGACGTAAAACACGTACGTCGGGACTATAAACGGGGCAGTAGCCAATAGTTTTCGTTTCTTAATTTATTCTGAGCATGCGTGGCACTTTGTGCGTCGGATTTGTGTACACACAATCGGAAATTTCCGACAACGGATTTTGTTGTCGGAAAATTTGATAGCAAGCTCTCAAACTTTGTGTGTCCGAAATTCCTATGGAAAATGTGTGGTGGAGCCTACACACGGTCAGAATTTCTGACAACAAGGTCCTATCACACATTTTCCATCGGAAAATCCTATCGTGTGTACAGGGCATTAGTCTGTAGGGTTCAATATTGAGTTGGCCCACCCTTTGCAGCTATAACAGCTTCGACTTCTCTGGGATGGCTGTCCACAAGGTTTAGGAGTGCGTCTATGAAAAGGTTTCACCATTCTTCCAAGAGCGCATTTGTGAGATCAGGCACGAATGTTGGAGAGAAGGCCTGGCTAGCAGTCTCCGCTCTAATTCATCCCAAAGGTGTTCTATCGGGTTAAGATCAGGACTCTGTGCAGGCCAGTCAAGTTACTCCACCCCAAATTAGCTCATCCATGTCTTTATGGACCTTGCTTTGTGCACTGGTTCAAATCATTTGGTGGAGGGGGGATTATGGTGTGGGGTTGTTTTTCAGGGGTTGGGCTTGGCCCCTTAGTTCCATGTGAAGGGAGCTCTTAAGGGGTCAGCATACCAAATCATTTTGGACAATTTCATGCTCCCAACTTTGTGGGAACAGTTTGGGGATGGTCCCTTCCTGTTCCAACATGACTGACTGTGCACCAGTGCATAAAAGGAAGGTCCATAAAGACATGGATGAGCGAGTTTGGGGTGGAGGAACTTGATTGGCCTGTACAGAGTCCTGATCTCAACCCGATGTGCATGTAAAGGCAGGCATCCCAATACTTTTGGTAATACAGTATATACAATTCAGCACTAAAACCCACTTTCTGTTTTTTTTTCTCAATGTTTTGGAAAGACTTGTGCCTTTGGCAGCTTAAAAGATCAAAGGTGCGTTCGCCAACAAGTCGCTTTAGTAAATCAACCCCATAATGTCCATTTGTTGAGCAAAATTTCCAGCAATGCATAACATAAATCTAAAATCCTTAGATACCGCAAAGAGAACATTTGGGCAACAGTTAGTTCTGAACAGAACAACAATTTTTTTATCACACAATTCTTTGCTGTGCCACCTCCCAGTCAAAGAACCACAGAGAGCAGTGCTCAGAGCCAGGGAACACAATGGCCTGCATTTTCAAAGGCTTAGATTCAAGGTCTTTCAGAAAAGAATACCAGAAGCCATAGTGATATGGCAAGCAAGGCGGTAACCTACTTAAAATTACAAGAATGCAAGGACAAAAATTAGTAAGATTTATCAAGTATGACAAATGTCATCCAAAAGTATTTTAAATTTTTATTTGGTTTTAACATTTGATTTTAGAATGAGAGTCATTATCTGAATTAAAACAACATACACTGTTAGAAATTCATCCGAGAACACCTTTCCATCCTGGTCCTTCGGATTTTCCCATGATTCGGGTCCTTTGATGAACTTTAATTTGGTTTTGACTAATGTTGATTTTTCCAAACTAATGATTGGAAAATCCAACAAATGTTCATAAACTGAAAAATGTACAAGTTCTACTAGTGCAAGGCAGCATTACACTTAGGTATTATTTCAGGTACTTATTATTAAGAGGTGTACCTTTAAAGGCATCTTAAGCTCAGTCTGTAGTCTAGCCTTTGTAGTACTGCGCACCCTCTCACCTGCTTATAATGTATAGTACACAATCTCTAGGATCTGCCAGGTATTGTCACCTTGTCATTATGCTGTAGTCAAATCAGCACCATATTGTGTGAATTTTCTTGTGCGTGCTGAGCAACAGACCCCTGCACATGCTTATTTACAAAAATCTAGAGATGCTGATTGATCCAAATCAGTGTATCTGTTGAAGTTAAAAGAGGGCTTAATTACCTTCAATGTAGATTTCCTTCCCTTCAATTCACCTGCTTGTACCCTTTCATCACTGTGAAGTTCCTATGTGTTTTGCTTTCATCTCTCTTCAGTTTCTCAGTATTATCACTCTCTTGTCATTGGATCATCTTAGCAGGGTTGTCGGAATGGTTAGTTTTCAGTCAATTATTATTCTGTACATGTACCTCCAGAAATGTAACATTAATGCATAGATACCAATCTTTGTTTCATTTGAAACATTTTTTATTTATTAGGATGTCTGAGCTACATTTGAAAAGATTTGGCTTTTTGTACATTATATTTGGCAATCATGCATCTAAGTGGCACTGCGAATATATTACAATAAACTGTTATTTTTTTTCACAGTCTAGATATTTGTTTTATATGAAGAACAGAGGAGAGCGAAGCAATAACACTGGAAAGGGCAATAGGCAGGCAGTGTACCTTGGAGACTGGGATAACATCCAAGGGGCCACAGGGCAGATAATGGCGTTCACATTTAAAGCAGAAATCTAGGAAAATATAAAGAACACACTCTAGTCTAGTTATGCATTTGTTCAAAAATCATTAAATTGTATTTAAGGGGAATACATACTAGTTTTGTACATGTTGTATATATTTGTACCTCCTTATGTAAAGCGGAGTTCCGGACGAAATATGACTTTTAAGATAAAAATACACCTAGAATACTCATGCCTCGTGAAATGTAACAAAGGTATGCTGTAAACTATGCCCAGTTTTTTATTTGTGCAGCATCATTTTCTCACTTTGTGAAGTTCCTGCACAGCACAGCCATCTTAAGTGTGGGCATCTGAAGCCACAGTGTCCTTCTTCCTGAATTCCGTGCATGCTAGCTACCAGCATGCACCTGCCGATCTCGCGCATGTACAGTGCAGTGCAATCTTGGTCAGCTTGGCATGGCACAGCCATGCCAAGCTGACCAAGATTTTCTATAGACGCCAATGTTAAATGTTACAGGAGCAGCGCCATGCCAAGCTGACCAAGATTTTCCATAGACGCCAATGTTAAATGTTACTGGAGTCATGCCATGCCAAGCTGACCAAGAATTTCCATAGACGTCAATGTTAAATGATACAATAGCAGTGCCACGCCAAGCTAACCAAGATCTCCCAGGAGCCAATGCAAAAGCGCAAATGACGTATGGCGCCATGGCCTCTAGAGATGGAAGTGAAATTAGATATAGGCATAAATCAGGTAAGTGAACAGAAAAAAAAAATTGCCAATTCATTTTAAGGATGCACATTAGTACTGCATGGCGAGGAGTGAGAAATGTGGGTGGAACTCCACTTTAAAGCCTCCTCCCTCCCAGACCGCTAACCCATGCTTTATATTTAAAATCACCTAAGTCCCCCATCCAGGTCCATCGTCTGCGCTGTTTCTAGGGGCCAGCCAGTCCCCTACTGGCCCTTTGTGATGACATCCCTCCTCTTCTCGATTCTGAGATTAACCCTGCTGCTGAAAAATTATTAGGTAGTGTCCACGTAACCATTTGCACGAATGTCCATTCAAATGGACAGGGATTTTTTTTTCTGTCAAGTACAGTAATTATAAAATATGGCCCATTAATCTTTTGTTTTTTCAAAACCAGCCAGCAGGTAGAGCTCTGAGTTTCTTTTCAGATATTCTATTTTTAGAAAATCCTTATCGTCCTTATCTGCTTTAACCACTTCAGCCCCCGAAGAATTTACCCCCTTCCTGACCGGCCATTTTTTTGCGATACGGCACTGCGTCGCTTTAACTGACAATTGCGCGTTCGTGCGACGCTGTATCCGAACAAGATTTATGTCCTTTTTTTCCCACAAATAGAACTTATTTTTTGTAGTATTTGATCACCTCTGTGGTTTTTATTTTTTGCGGAATAAACAAAAAAAGACAGACAATTTTGAAAAAAACACAATATTTTTTACTTTTTGCTATAATAAATACCCTAAAAATAAAAAAAAATACATTTCTTCCTCAGTTTTGGCCGATATATATTCTTCTACATATTTTTGGGTAAAAAACGCAATAAGCGTATATTGATTGGTTTGCGCAAAAGTTATAGCGTCTATAAAATAGGGAATAGATTTATGGCTTTTTTGGTCATTTCTTTTTTTTTTACTAGTAATGGCGGCGATCTGCAATTTTTAGTGGGATTGCGACATTGCAGTGGACAGATCGGACATTTTTGACACTTTTTTGGGACCATTGACATTTATACAGCGATCAGAGATAAAAATAGCCACTGATTACTGTATAGTTGTCACTGGCAGGGAAGGGGTTAACACTAGGGGACAACCAAGGGGCTAAATGTGTTCCCTCTGTGTGTTCTAACTGTAGGGGGGATGGGACTGCCTGGGGGAGGAGACTGATCGTTGTTCCTATATACTAGGAACACACAATCTGTCTCCTCTCCCAGAACGGGGATGTGTGTTTACATACACACATCCCCGTTCTGGCTCTGTCAGGAGCGATCGCGGGTGCCCAGTGGATATTGCGGCCACCGGACATGCACATCGGCTCCTCAGTGACACGGCGGGCGCCCCCTATACCCCTTAATGCAGCCGATGTACAGCTACGGCGATTCACGCAGGGGAGCCATTCTGATGCCGTTTGATGGCGGGCTTTGGGCAAGAGGTTAAAGTGGATGTAAACCTGATTCATGAAATTTGAGCTGAGCACATATATCTGCAGTATTTTCTTACATGGTTATATAGTTAATCAGGTTGAAAAAAGGCACAAGTCCATCTAGTTCAACCAAAAAAAAAGAATTATACAATCCCATATACACCATCCTTCACCCACAGTTGATCCAAAGGAAGGCGAAAAACCCCAGCAAAGCATGATCCAATTTGCTACAGCAGGGGAAAAAATTCCTTCCTGATCCCCTGAGAAGCAATCAGATTTTCCCTGGATCAACTTTTCCTATAAATGTTAGTACCCATTTATGTTATGTACATTTAGGAAAGAATCCAGAGCTTTTTTAAAGCTATCTACTGAGCTGGCTAGATCCACCTCTGGAGGGAGTTTATTCCACATTTTCACAGCTCTTACTGTGAAGAAACCTTTCTGTATTTGGAGATGAAATCTTTTTTCCTCTAGACATGAAGAGTCCCCCCCTTGTCCTCTGTGATGACCTTAAAGTGAATAACTCAACACCAAGTTCACTACATGAACACCCCCTATGTACAGTATTATTAGTACATGTTGATCATACATCCCTTTAATCTCCTCTTCAAAAGGAAAAAAAAATTATTTCCTCTAATCTATCCACATAGCTGAGCTTCTCCATGCCATCAGTTTGGTTGCCCATCTCTGCACTTTTTCCAGTTCCCAAAAAGTACCTTAAACGTTAAAGTATAATGAAGAAGCAGCATGTACTAAAACATCCAGCAGGTGGCAGCCTTCCCTCTATTAGCCAGTGTGGATGGATAACATAGCCCCTCAGGGTCAGATCACACCATATGTAGTCCAGTGCGTTTTTTTCTGCATCAAAAATGCATGGAAAGTAGGTTATATGGTTTCCAATGGCATAGTTCACACCAGGGTGGTCAGCTCCTGGGCTTTCAAGTTCCAGAAAAAAAGTAGAACATGCTGCATTTTTCCTGCACTGGACTGTACTGGAAAACATAAAAATTGCACCAGAATGCACTGGAATGGATCAAAAACGCATCAAAAGTGCAACGGACCCCAGTACAATGAAGAAAAAAAACAGAAAAAAATAAGCATCTGGAATACATCTGGAAATGCATCAAAAACGCACCAGAATGCGTAAATATAAAATATATATGCCTGCATATTTGTTTTTTAACTTCTGGGACTGTTCAGTAAGTGTTGCACTGAATTGGTGGCGCAGATTTCTCTCTCTCCTATTTTTTACATTAAATATAAACATGTGAATAAGTCAAGGTAGTGACCCATCCCCCTCCCTCCCTTTCTATCTGCTCCATAGATCAAATGTCGCTTTCATTTATTATATATATATATATATATATATATATATATATATATATATATATATATATATATACTGTATTTTATATATACTGTAACATTATATAGTGGTGGGCCTATTATCAGACTTAGCTGCATGTTCAGACGATGGAGGGGCAAGGGGTTTAGGTGGGTTTTCTGTAGCAATGAGTACAGTAAAGGATCTTACCAGTAGTGTAATAATTATCCATAGTTCTGTGGGAAAGCTGGAGCTAAAAAGGGGACATGGGGAACCTCAGTCAAGGAAGCCACCAGAAATTTTTGGGCCTCTTACACATCTTTAGGCCTGGGCCCCCCGGGCCTGACCACTTACATTCCCCAGGGCCTGCCCACTGGCCGCCCCACTGAATTCGCCCACTGGCCATCCCACCGAGTCCTTCAGTGCACCCACTTTCGTTTCAACAAATTACTATATGAAAATGAATCCAATCCATTAAAAGAGACATTCCCATATGTTCAGCAAAGAGGTGGCCCAACCCAGCAAAGAAACATCCCAATCCAGCAAAGAGACAGACTTATATATTCAGCAGAGACAGTCCAATCCAGCAAAAATAAATTTCAGTCAGGCAAAAAGACATCCTAACCCAGCATAGAGAGAGCCACATACATTCAGAAAAGAGACATCCCAATCCAGCAAAAAGACATCCACATATATTAAGCAAAGAGACATCCCAATTCAGCAAAGAGAGAGACCGATATATTAAGCAAAGAGACATCCCCATATATTCAGAAATGAGACATCCCCATCTAGCAAAGAGACATCCCCATATATTCAGAAATGAGACATCCCCAGCCAGAAAAGAGACATCCCCATATATTCAGAAATGAGACATCCCCAGCCAGCAAAGAGACATCCCCAAATATTCAGAAATGATACATCCCCATCCAGCAAAGAGATATCCTCATATATTCAGCAAAGGGACATCCCAATCCAGCTAAGAGATGGCCCAATCCAACTGAGACATCCCCATATAGCAAGGAGACTCCCCATATAGCAAAGAGACAGCCCAATCCAACAAAGAGACAGCCACAGCACAGGCCCACATCCAGTAACATTGTCAATCAATTCACCATTGTGATGTCTAACAACTTGTCTCCAGGCCAGTCTACAATGAGCACTGAACAGTCCTGCAGGCTACACGCAGTGCAGTTCTTCAACACGGCTGAACTGCAACTGGCATACCGCCAAAACCAGCATCTGGTCTGTAGGGAGAGGCGGAGTGCAGATGATATCACTCCACCCCTGCAGTTGGACCTAAGTGAGCTGCATTGGCTCACTCGGTGGCCACCCTGCTTTATCAATTGCTAGTTACTACATCATCAGAAACTCATTGGTTGGGGCCTGGGTGCCTGGGCCCCTCGGGACACCCGGGCTCCAAACATTGGTATCGGCTGTCCCCCCCTGATGGCTGCCCTGACCTCAGTGCTGGGTTACCCTCCAGGCTACACTGTACACAGGACCGTTTTTTCAGTAGGGCAAAAGGGGCAGCTGCCCTGGGCCCCACCATTGTTGCGGGCCCAAAGCAGCTGCCTCATACTTGCCAATTACTCCTGTTTAAATTACCTTGTCCCTTGAAGTTTTAGTCCCGTGCTGTGTCTCGATATCTCAAGGTGAAGTTCTCTAACTAATGCTGCTCGATCAGCTCTGTCCTATTGCCATGTACAGATGACTCACCTGCAGACCCTGTGTTTACATATAAATAGCCTGCATTGATATGGCGGAATTAATATGTAAACAGCCGTGGTCCGATGGCGTTGATATGTAAATATTGGCGGCAGTCATGCCACGGGGAGGTAAAGGGGCATGCTTGCAAGTCTTGCCTAAAACTGTGGTCATTAAACTGTGGTCATTAATATATAAATAGAGGCGACATTAATATGTAAATAGCCGTGGACCGATGGCATTGATATGTAAATATAGGCAGCATTTATATGTATATCATGCCCCCCTGAGGTCATAATCACCATCACTTCTGCTAAATGCTGCCCATGGGGGGGGGGGGGGTAAAGGGGCATGCTTGCAAGTCTTGCCTAAAACTGTGGTCATTAAGCCAAACATCAGCCTGTTCTGCAAAGGTAAGCAAATTGGAGGTGGAACACTTTTTCAAAATAATATGGTGCCACAGCACCCTGATTATTGGTGCATGTAAATACGCACATCTCAGCACATGCTTGAGGGTGTCATTAACAATCAATGGCACTGCTGTGTATCAGCTAAAGGGCAGCATGTTTCTGTGGTGTCAGGAAAGCGATTTTGCATGTGTTTCCAGCACACACAAATGTGAACACAGGCTAAATGTCTCAATTACATTGGTGGTCAGTGTAAATCTTCTCATTACATTTATTAAGGCTTGCTGTACAATCCTTTCATTCACACCAGTGGCCAGTGTGAAGGTCCACCTTACATTGGTGGTCAGTGTAAATCCCTCTTTACATTGGTGGTTACTGTGAATGCTCCTACTACATTAGTGGTCAGTGTAAATCTCCATTACATCAGTGTAGAGTCTCCTCTTTATATTGGTAATTGGTAAAAAAAATCCAAAAATTTGCGGTCAGTTTCAAATCCTCCCTTACATTGGTGGTCCATGTAGAAGCCCCCTTAAATTGTTGGTGAGTATAAATCCCCCCTTACATTGGTGGCCAGAGCAGAAATGCCCCATTACATTGGTTGTCACTGTAAATTCTTCATTATATTGGTGATCAGTGTATATTTACCTTCACTTTGGTGGTAAGTGCAGAATTGCCCTTATATTGGTGGTCAGTGTAAATCCCACTTTATATTGGTGGTCAGTGTAAATTCCCCTAACATTAGTGGTCATTGGAGGTCATGGAGGTCATTGTATATTCCTCCTTACACTGGAGGTTGGCGTAAACGCTCCTATTACATTGGTGTCAGTGTAGAAATCCCTCTTTATATTGGTGGGTGGCGTAAAATCCCCCGTTACATGGTGGTCTGTGCAAATTCCCCCTCACATTGGTGGTCATTGTAAATGCCCCCTCACATTGGTGGCCATTGAAAATTCCCCATTACATTGGTGGTCAGTTTAGAATCCCCCACTATATTCTTGCCAAAGATTTCCAGCTTTGCTCTACGTGATTCAGAATTTGCCAGAGTGTACTGCCTACTAACTAATCCCATCCCCCCACCACTGCCAATCACAGCATGCAGCGCGGCTTGCGCACGTGCAGTGCGCGCCCGGCTGTGGAGCCACAGCCGGGCGCCCACAGTAGTGATGCCGGCACTGTGGAGAGGAGGGGGAGAGGAGCAGGGCTTCGTACACCCTCATCGCTGGACCGTGGGACAGGTGAGTGTCCGATTATTAAAACTCAGCAGCTACACTTTTTGTAGCTGCTGACGTTAATTTTTTTTTTTTGGGTGTAACTCCGCTTTAAAGACGGACCCGACTTTACATAAGGTAAATGGGCTTGGGAATCATACCACTGGCTGAACAGAAGGTGCAAATATTTTTTAGTTTAAATGTTTATTTAAATTGTATAGTTAGCTTTTTTGGTTTAAATTTTGCCTTGTTAAACTTTAAAAATACACTGAGATAGTTGCAAATGTATATGTTTTTAATTAATTTGTCTATTTTTCACTGATTATACTGCTCTCCATATCTGTCACTGCTGTTAACACATTCTGTTATGGAAGAGAATTTGGAAGTTAGGCCCCCTTCACACTGGGGCGGTTTGCAGGTGTTATTGCGCTAAAAATAGCGACTGCAAACCGCCCCAAAACAGCCTCCGCTGTTTGTTCAGTGTGAAAGCCCGAGGGCTTTCACACTGAAGCGGTGCGCTGGCAGGAGAAGAAAAAATCTCCTGCGAGCTGCACCTTCGGAGCGGTGAAGGAGCAGTGCATTCACCGCTCCTAAACCGCTCCTGCCCATTGAAATCAATGGGACAGCGCGGCTATACCGCGGTAATACCGCGGCTATAGCCGCGCTATACGAGGGGTTTTAACCCTTTTTCGGCCACCAGCGGGGGGTTAAAACCGCACCGCTAGCGGCCGAATACCGCGGTAAAATGCCATTGAACGTAAAAGGACTCAATCACCCTGCCAAAAGGACATCTCTGTGGCGAACTGCACAGGATTCTCACTGCAATGTCCTGTGCGTCCAAGAAACGCACTTTAAAACCAACGCCGAACCTCAGTGCTCCAATAAGAATTTTTCAAACATCTTTAAAGCCTCGGGTCCTGACAAAAAAAACGGAGTCATGATAGCCATTAAATCTACATGCTCATTCACCCTACATGACAGCCTTCAGGATGTTGATGGTAAATATCTGGCATTGAATTGTACATTAAACAACGATAATTACACCATCGCAGTGGTGTATTTAGGTTTTGTGCTGCCCTAGGCCTGACTAAACTCATGCACCCTCCTAATTTAAATATGACCCACCCCTTGCTGCCGAGGCCACACCCCTTCCTGTTTAAGACCCACCCTATCGTCTGTAAACCACACCCCTTCCTCTTTTTAGGCTCATTTGGCACCTTTCAGGGGGGAGGGGGGAACAGGTACCTGTTTTTGACAGGTACCCTTCCCCACTCCCTGGAGACTGCAACTAAATGTGGACTGTTTAAAGGGTTTGCATTGATTTTAGCATGCATGGAGCACTTTGCACATGCCAGTGGCGGCTGGTGCTCAAAATTTTTGGGGGGGTGCAAACAAACTAAGAAATTAAAAAAAAAAGACATCAATTGCAGCCTCACTGTGCCCCATCAAATGCAGCCACTGTTCCATCAAACGCAACCAGTGTGCCCATCAATTGCAGCCACTGTGCCCCATCAAACGCAGACACTGTGCCCACCAAACGCAGACACTGTGCCCACCAAACGCAGACACTGTGCCCATCAATTGCAGCCACTGTGCCACCAAACGCAGCCACTGTGCCCACCAAATGCAGCCACTGTGCCCACCAAACGCAGCCACTGTGCCCACCAAACGCAGCCACTGTGCCCATCAATTGCAGCCACTGTGCCATCAAACGCAGCTACTGTGCCCACCAAACGCAGCCACTGTGCCCCATTAAATGCAGCCACTGTGCCCACCAAACGCAGCCACTGTGCCCATCAATTGCAGCCACTGTGCCATCAAATGCAGCTACTGTGCCCACCAAACGCAGCCACTGTGCCCCATCAAATGCAGCCACTGTGCCCACTAAACGCAGCCACTGTGCCCACCAAATGCAGCCACTGTGCCCATCATTTGCAGCCACTGTGCCATCAAACGCAGCCAATGTGCCCACCAAACGCAGCCACTGTGCCCACCAAATGCAGCCACTGTGCCCACCAAATGCAACCACTGTGCCCATCATTTGCAGCCACTGTGCCATCAAATGCAGCTATTGTGCCCCACCAAACGCTGTCACTGTGCCCATCAATTGCAGTCACTGTGCCCATCAATTGCAGTCACTGTGCCCATCAATTGCAGCCACTGTGCCTTTAAAACGCAGCCATTGTGCCCCATCAAACGCTGTCACTGTTAGGGTGACCACATTTCCAAACTGCCATTCAGGGACAATTTTGCCAAGGACCGGGGGGGGGGGGGGGTTGAATGTAGTATCGACAAGTGATTTGTCAGGCGAACGGCTGGTTTTAGCATCATATTATTTCTATTACTACATTGTAATATATAATGAAATAGTTCAACTCACCATAATGCAGAATCATGAGCTTCTCACTTGCCACCAGATGCAGCATGCCACCATCGCCTGCTACCAGATGCAGCACCGTAGCCTGCCACCAGATGCAGCGTGTCACTTGCCATCGTGGCAGTGCGGCCCGGGGACCTGTTTTAGAGCATGCTGGAATGGTCCCAGAGGAGATAGAGGAGGTGGGTGGCAGTGGCTTTGCTAGGTTTGGTGTCACCCCACTGGTGCGGTAAAACATGGTGTCACCCCCTGCTAAGTCTCCCCTCAGTACAGACCCCCTTCATTAAGTATAGACTCCCCCCAATAAGTACAGGCTGCCCTCAATACAGACTCCCCCAATAAGTACAGATCCCCCACAGTACAAACTCCCCCCAATAAGTACAGACCCCCACAGTACAGACTCCCCACAATAAGTACAGACCCCCCACAGTACAGACTCCCCACAATAAGTACAGACCCTCTTCAGTACAGACTCCCCCCAATAAGTACAGAACCCCCTCAGTACAGACCCCCCCAATAAGTACAGACCCCCCTCAGTACAGATCCCCCTCAATCAGTACAGACTCCCCCCAATATTGTATAGACCCCCCAATAAGTACAGACCCCCCTCAGTACAGACTCCCCCCAATAAGTACAGAACCCCCTCAGTACAGACCCCCCCAATAAGTACAGACCCTGCCTCAGTACAGATCCCCCTCAATCAGTACAGACTCCCCCGCAATATTGTATAGACCCCCCAATAAGTACAGACCCCCCCTCAGTACAGACCCCCCCTCAGTATAGATCCCCCTCAATCAGTACAGACTCCCCCCAATATTGTATAGACCCCCCAATAAGTACAGACCCCCCTCAGTACAGATCCCCCTGCTAAGTACAGAGTTGCTCGGGGGGGGTGGTCTCAGCTCCCCTTAGCTCGGGCGGGCTCGGCTGTGCTTGGGCGGGGGGGGCGGTCTCAGTTCCCCTAGGCTCGGGCGGGCTCGGCTATGCTCGGGCAGGGGGGACGATCTCAGCTCCCCTCGGCTCGGGCGGGCTCGGCTATGCTCGGGCAGGTGGGACGATCTCAGCTCCCCTCGGCTCGGGCGGGCTCAGCTGTGCTCAGGCAGGGGGGACGATCTCAGTTCCCCTCGGCTCGGGCGGGCTCGGCTGTGTTCGGGCGGGGGGGCGGTCTCAGCTCCCCTCGGCTTGGACGGGCTCGGCTATGTTCGGAAGGGGGGGTGCGGGCTCGGCTGTGTTCGGGCGGAGGGGCGGAGGGAGATGGAGCTGGAGGCAGAGCGAGCGCCAGCGCTAGCGGGGTTTGCTCGCTCTGTCAATTTCATTCCGGGACACTGTATTGTCCCGAAATGAAGGTGCCCGGGACCCGGGACAGACCTGCTAATTGCGGGAATGTCCCGGGCCACCCCGGACATGTGGGCACCCTAGTCACTGTGCCCATCAATTGATTTATTCAATAACTTTACCTGCTGTTCTTTGGGGTTCCCTTGTGCCTCTCTCTCTCTTCCTGACGTCACTGCCAGACCCTGCCCCAGTGCCGAGGAGAAGGGTCAAGCAGTGTGAAGGAGGGTAGGCGGAGCATAAGGCTCCACCTCCGCCAGTCATCGGCCGCTTATGGGGGCATGAGTCACATGCCGCCCCCCCGCATGAGAGGAAGTTGCTGTTTTGGCCTAGGCCGACAAGGCCTAGGCCTAGGGCGGCACTTTGCGGGGGGCGGCAAAAAAAGCCGCCCCCCGTATGAGAGAAAGTCCCCCCACCCGATTCCCGGCTCCCGCGGCCTCCCCCCGCACACATGCAGCCCACGGCGGCCGCCTTGCTGTAGCGAGCGGCGCTGCTGTGTATGGGCGTGCTTGTCAAAGGGTGGAGGGGTGTGAGCTCTGCTAAGCACGCCCATACACACGCCCCTCCACCCTCTGCCAAGCACGCCCATACACAGCAGCGCCGCTCGCTACAGCAAGGCAGCCGCCGTGGGCTGCATGTGTGCGGGGGGAGGCCGCGGGAGCCGGGAATCGGGTGGGGGGACTTTCTCTCATACGGGGGGCGGCTTTTTTTGCCGCCCCCCGCAAAGTGCCGCCCTAGGCCTAGGCCTTGTCGGCCTAGGCCAAAACACAGCCCTGCACCATCGTATCAGTATATGCCCCCAACAAGAAACAGATTCACTTTCTGTCCAAACTGATGAAAAAAATCAATCGCTTTAAACAAGGACACCTTGTCATGTGTGGGGACTTTAACATAGTACCTGACAACTCCATCTACTCTTCTTCCCACTCAACCACAGTTACATCCCCTATGGGACTGTTCATTCGATCTCATGACCTATTTGATGTGTGGAGATGCCATCACACCACCGAAAGGGACTACTCCTATTTCTCCCCTAGACACAACTCTTACACTCAGATTGACTACTTCCTAGGGGATAAATGGACTTTGCCCAAAATCTCCTCCACAGAAATATTGACCATTACGTGGTCTGACCACGCTACGGTTACAATGACCATAGAAGACTCGCCGAAGATTTCCCGTACATACTAATGCAGGATCTGTTAGCAATGATACCGTTTTTTGGAATGCCCATAAGGCATTCATAAGGGGGATCCTTATTCAACTTACTGCTAGAGAGAGGAGGAGGAGATCACAGCGTCTAAACACACTTATGCCGCGTACACACGGTCGGACTTTCCGGCATACTTGGTCCGGCGGACCAGAGTGTGCCGGACAATCCGCCCGTGTGTGGGCGGCGGCGGACTTTTCCGGCGGACTTCTTCCCAAAAGCCCGCCGGACCTAGATTTGAAACAAGTTTTAAATCTTTCCGTAGGACTCAGTTTCGGGCGGAAAGTCCGCTCGTGTGTGTGCTGGTCCGACGGAAAGCCCGCTCGTGTGTAGGCTGGTCCGACGGACCAGATACGACGCGAGGGCAGGGTATTGCATCTCGCGCTCTCTGCAATAGGAAAAACAAATTTTCCTATTGCGGTGAGCGCGGTGCATGCCAGGCCCTTAGGTCTGGTATGGATTATAAAGGGAACCCCGCTACGCCGAAAAAACGGCGTGGGGTCCCCCCTAAAATCCATACCAGACCCCCGATCCGAGCACGCAGCCTGGCCGGTCAGGAAAGGGGGTGGGGACGAGCGAGCGCCCCCCCCCTCCTGAACCGTACCAGGCCGCATGCCCTCAACATGGGGGGTGGGTGCTTTGGGGGAGGGGGGCGCCCTGCGGGGCCCCCCCACCCCAAAGCACCTTGTCCCCATGTTGATGAGGACAAGGACCTCTTCCCGACAACCCTGGCCGTTGGTTGTCGGGGTCTGCGGGCGGGGGGCTTATCGGAATCCGGGAGCCCCTTTTAATAAGGGGGCCCCCAGATCCCGGCCCCCCACCCTATGTGAATGAGTATGGGGTACATGGTACCCCTACCCATTCACCTAGGGAAAAAGTGTAAGTAATAAAACACACTACACAGGTTTTTAAAATATTTTATTAAACAGCTCCAGGGGGGATCTTCCTCCGGCTTCGGGGGTCTTCTTCCGGCTTCGGGGGTCCCTCCGCTTCATCTTCTCCCGGAGTCCGGTTGGTTCTTCTCCGCTCTCTTCTCCTGGTGTTCCTGTTCTTCGGCCGGCTCCTCTGCTGTCTTCAAGTAGCTCTCTTGCCAGCAGAGGTCCGGACTTCTGGGCTTCTGGGCTTCTGGGCTTCTGGGCTTCTCTTCCCCAGATGTTGACACGACGCTCTCTCCTGCTGGACTGCTCTCCGAGGGCTGCGTTGTGACTTATATAGGCGGAGACCCCGCCCCCTTTTGATGTCACAGTCCCTGGGCATGCTGGGACTGTGACGTTTTAGGGGGCGTGGTCAACATCACCCAGTGACCACGCCCCCTAAAACGTCACAGTCCCAGCATGCCCAGGGACTGTGACATCAAAAGGGGGCGGGGTCTCCGCCTATATAAGTCACAACGCAGCCCTCGGAGAGCAGTCCAGCAGGAGAGAGCGTCGTGTCAACATCTGGGGAAGAGAAGACAAGAAGCCCAGAAGCCCAGAAGCCCAGAAGCCCAGAAGTCCGGACCTCTGCTGGCAAGAGAGCTACTTGAAGACAGCAGAGGAGCCGGCCGAAGAACAGGAACACCGGGAGAAGAGAGCGGAGAAGAACCAACCGGACGCCGGGAGAAGATGAAGCGGAGGGACCCCCGAAGCCGGAAGAAGACCCCCGAAGCCGGAGGAAGATCCCCCCCCCGGAGCTGTTTAATAAAATATTTTAAAAACCTGTGTAGTGTGTTTTATTACTTACACTTTTTCCCTAGGTGAATGGGTAGGGGTACCATGTACCCCATACTCATTCACATAGGGTGAGGGGCCGGGATCTGGGGGCCCCCTTATTAAAGGGGGCTCCCAGATTCCGATAAGCCCCCGCCCGCAGACCCCGACAACCAACGGCCAGGGTTGTCGGGAAGAGGCCCTTGTCCTCATCAACATGGGGACAAGGTGCTTTGGGGTGGGGGGGCCCCGCAGGGCGCCCCCCTCCCCCAAAGCACCCACCCCCCATGTTGAGGGCATGCGGCCTGGTACGGTTCAGGAGGGGGGGGGGCGCTCGCTCGTCCCCACCCCCTTTCCTGACCGGCCAGGCTGCGTGCTCGGATCGGGGTCTGGTATGGATTTTAGGGGGGACCCCACGCCGTTTTTTCGGCGTAGGGGGTTCCCTTTATAATCCATACCAGACCTAAGGGCCTGGTATGCCCCGCGACGGGGCTCGCAAGGTGTCAATCTCGCCGATAAAAGCGGCAAGATTGACATCCTTTTCTAGTCCCGTCGCACCTGAGTCACGTTCAAAATGAACGGACTTGTCCGTGTGTGGGCAAGTCCGTTCATTCTGAAAGTCCGCCGGAACTCCGGCGAAAGTCCGTCGGAAAGACGGGCGGACTTAGCCCGCCGGAAAGTCCGGGTGTGTGTGGGCAAGTCCGTCCGTTTTAAAGTCCGGCGCACCTGGCGGACAAAGTCCGTCGGAAAGTGTGCTGGACCAAGTAGGATAGAAAGTCCGACCGTGTGTACGCGGCATTACTGCCAATATTAAAACGCTAGAACACCAAAACCAAACTAATCCAGATCCATTAACCAAGACTAAATGAGACTCCCTTAGACAGGAATTAAAATCTCTCCTTCTAGAATCCTTTGAAAGAGCATATAAGCATTTTAGAGCTCAACACTACTCTACTGGTAACAAAGCCGGAAAGGCAATGGCCAATAGAATCAAAAGTTACTATTCCAAAACCAAAATTACTCATCTATTCCACCCAGCTACTAAACAGAAACTGATAGATCCACAAGCTACTGCAGACACATTTAGTTACTACTACAATACACTTTATAATTTAAAAAAAGACACTTCTGTCACACAGCCGTCTCTACCTGACATAGAGGCATTTCTCAATGAGATCAACCTCCCTAAACTGACCACAGAACAACTAGACTACCTGAACACCCCATTTACAGATCTAGAAATCAAAAATATAATTTCATCACTTCCCTCTAACAAATCTCCTGGCCCAGATGGTCTTACAGGAGAGTATTACAAACAATTTGGAACTGTGCTAACACCATATCTGACCAAAGTGTACAATGACGCTGCCTCCTCCTCCTCTCTCCAACCCAGAAATGCTAAGTGCCTTAATTGTTACACTACCGAAGCCAGGGAAAGAGCCTACCTCTGCACAAAACTTCCGACCCATATCTCTTCTCAATGTAGACACAAAAATCTATGCCAAACTAATAGCCCACAGATTACTCAACCTAATGCTCCTTCTAATACATAAGGACCAATCAGGCTTCACAAAAAGGAGGCAACTGATGCCACTCGCAGAATTATCAACATAATCCATCACGCTGAGATATCTAGAATGCCTTCTCTGCTCCTATCCTTGGATGCAGAGAAGGCGTTCGATAGGGTCCATTGGAAATATCTTGAAGCAACCCTTGGCAAATTTGGTTTTCAGGGCCCCATTCTGGCAGCCATAATGGCTCTGTATTCCTCCCCATCAGCACAGGTCTATACGTCGGAGATGCTGTCTAAGCCATTCTTCATCACTAATGGCACCCGACAAGGTTGTCCGCTCTCACCAATCATTTTTAACCTAATTATGGAACCCTTAGCAGAACATGTCAGATCCCACTCTACAATATCAGGCTTCACCATTGGTACCACAGAATACAAAATAAATTTATTTGCAGACGACGTGATAATGATGATCACAAACCCTCACTCTTCCCTGGCTTCGGTCCAATCGCTACTGAAAAGGTTTAGTACTTTATCTTACTACAAAGTTAATGAACATAAATCCTACATTCTTGACCTGGGCATTGGTGCAACCACTAGTAATCTACTCCAGACCCAATATCCTTACCCATGGGCGGAGGATAGTATTCCCTACCTCGGCATTAATCTCACCAAATCCACTAGAGGTCTTTTCGCACACAACTACACAGACGCCAAACAGATGATGCTTACTGAAACCACAAAACTCTCCAAACATGAATTCTCATGGTCAGGCCGCCTGGCAGCCTTTAAAATGATGGTATTGCCACGGTTGCTCTACATATTTCGCACGCTTCCTATACCACTTTCATCTACCTACCTGAAATCTCTCCAATCCATCCTAAGCCAATTTGTTTGGGAAGGGAAAAAATCTAGATGTAGTCACACAAAACTTATTAAACACAGATCCGTGGGGGGAATGGGATACATAGACATCAAAGACTACTACAATGCCACCATTCTATCACAAATGAAAGAATGGATGAATACCTCACCCAAAACTCTCTGGAGCGATATGGAAAATCACAAGACATCGGGCACAAACCACGCCAACTGGTTATTTAGTACCTCTACACATAATCCTCACATTTTCCACTACTCACCCACTGTCCAAGCCTCAGTTAGAGTGTGGCGTACACTACACAATACCAAATGGTCACATGTACTGACAAAACCACTACACATTCCTTTAAACACCTTAAAGCTTCTTATTCCTAACTTAACACTCCCATCCTGGATTACTGACCGGGTAACATACACACAAGAACTTTGCGATCTAACAACCTGCAAATCCGTCTCACAAATAGGCAAAGACCTCAATGCACCCTCCAAAGATTTCCTCAGCTACTTCAGATTACAAAACTGCCTGAAGGCACACACATCTCTAGAAGGAAAACTACCCTTGAAACTATGGACCTACTTCTTTACAGAACACTCTAACACTAAAGGGACTTCCCTCATATACTCATTCCTACAGGAAAAAAACATGTTCAGCAAAACCAAACCTCTCCTTGACTGGGAAACTGTCCTACAGACACAGTTCACAGATGCCCAATGGCAACAGGCAATCACATCTATTTATAAAGCAACAACTTGCACCTCCCTTTGGGAAATCACCCAAAAAACGCTAATGAGATGGTACCTAACTCCGTCCAGACTGGCCAAATTCCACAAACACACCTCACACGACTGCTGGAGAAACTGTGGCCATACGGGCACCCTCCTCCACATTCTTTGGTCTTGCCCAAATGTAACCCAGCTTTGGAAAAATGTGGAATCCATACTCCAAGACATACTCCATAGCTCGGTTACAATTACTCCACATTTAGCCATTCTTAATCTGACAATAGAAGATTTTCCCATACACCAAAGAACAGTGATCACACACGTCCTCCTAGCTACCAAACTCTTGATCACCAGAAACTGGAAATCTGACAACATTCCCTCCCTTGCGGAAGTTACTAACTTAGTACAAACCCATTTCACTTATGAAACCCTTTTGTCACACAGCAAACAATCCCATACAAAGACACTAACTCGCTGGAACCCATGGGTCCTTTGGTACTCAAAAAAGAATTAAAGATTGAAGTAAGGTTTAACCATTGAATGCCCTGTCTCTCTACTCGCTTTCCACTTGAAGCTCTCCTCCCCCCCCTTCCCTTATCCCTCCTTGCCCCTCCTTCCTCTTGCACCCCTCCCCTCCTTACCCCACCCCTCCTCCTATCATTCCATGGTCAACTGTTCTACCCTATGTTTATAATCACTTTGTTAACGATTTTTTCTTTCTCATAGAACGTTATTCATAAAATCGCTATTCAGACTATACTTACAATATCTAGTCTGTAAACTTACATTTACATGTTCATGTTCCTGTTCCTTACTATGACTTCATAACCTGTAATATGTAAAACTCAATAAAAATTTATTGGAAGAAAAGGGTGTTTTAATTTGTACTATTACCCACACTCTCTTCTAACCATAAATGCCAAGCTGCTGAAGATGATATTTCTATCTCTGATATTTCTAATATCAGTCTATATAGGTTTGCACTTAGTAGCATGTTATATTTAAAGCATGTTTGTGTTTATTTTCCATATAAATTAGCACTGTATATTGACTTAATATAGCCAGGGACTTTCAACCTGAAACAGCTGTTATTGGAATATGCTAATTCATTCAGCCAAATAGCGCTGTAACCTGTTGAAATGGGAGATTACTGTAAGTGATTTAATATTAAGATCCATATCTTGGAGCAGATTCTGGAAAACAATCCAGCAAATTTTGGTATTTGCTGGGGGAGGGCTGCTGTGTCATATAGTATAGCCAAACACTTGGAAAAAGCCTCTTGCCTCCGGTTTAACAACATGTAGCGCTACCCATGTGAGGGCCGCTTAAAGGATCTGTACCCCACTGGTTGCCCTAACCTTGCAAGTCCTCCAACACTCTCCCATTATTGCTGTAACAAAAGATACTATCTGAGACATACACACAGTCAAGTGAAGCTGTTGAATCTTATTTACTGGAAGACGAATAGCAATAAAACTCAGCAACATAAAATCGTCACCTGTTGAGGATTTACTGTGACAAATCACCCTGACAGCAAAAAAAAAACAACAGTCAAAGGAATGATTTCTGATTGCAGTAGAGACTTATACAGAACCAACAAACTCCGCTTGGATTGAGCTCTACATAGGTACAGGCAGAAGAAGGGCAGAGAAATGACCAGGTTCATGTCAGATCACTCCCTTCTATTCCCCAGCACCACAGTCCCAAAAAAACATAATTCCTGTATTTAGTTCAATTCAAATAACTTGACCTTTAAGTCTTTAGACCCGCTCTTTTAGTAGATAGAGAAATAGAAATACCCCTATTGTGGGACTTTGTAGGGACTTCAATCATATAGCAATTGAATTCATAAAAAATGTTTTGTTTTTTTTATAAATCATCAATAAAAACACAGTGTTTTTTGCTTTGTTTATTTTGGGGTTTTTTGTGTTTTGTGTTTTTTTACTTTTAATTTTTTTTTGTTTTGTTTTTTATTGATGATTTAAAAAATTAAACCTGTTTTTATGAATTCAATTGTTATACACTGAGCAAAATTATAAACGCAACACTTTTGTGTTTGCCCCTATTTATCATGAGCTGAACACAAACATCTACAGCTTTTTCTATGTATACAAAAGGCCTATTTCTCTCAAATATTGTTCACAAATCTGTCTAAATCTGTGTTAGTGAGCACTTCTCCTTTGCCGAGATAATCCATATACCTCACAGGTGTGGTATATTCAGATGCTGATTAGACAGCATGATTATTGCACAGGTGTGCCTTAGGCTGGCCACAGTAAAAGGCCACTCTAAAATGTGCAGTTTTAATGTACTGGGGGGTCCGGGGGGTCCGAAAACCAGTCAGTATCTGGTGTGACCACCATTTGCCTCACGCCGTGCAGCACATCTCCTGCACATAGAGTTGATCAGGTTGTTGATTGTGGCCTGTGGAATGTTGGTCCATTCCTCTTCAATAGCTGTGCGAAGTTGCTGGATATTGGCAGGAACTGGAACACGCTGTCGTATACGCTGCCAGAGCATGCCAAACATGCTCAATGGATCACATGTCCGGTAAGTATGCTGGCCAAGAACTGGGATGTTTTCAGCTTCCTGGAATTGTGTACAGATCCTTGCAACATGGGGCCGTGCATTATCATGCTGCAACATGAGGTGATGTTCGTGGATGAATGGCACAACAATGGGCCTCAGGATCTGATCACGATATCTCTGTGCATTCTTAATGCCATCAGTAAAATGCACCTGTGTTCATTGTCTATAGCATACGCCTGCCCATACCATAACCCACCACTACCGTGGGCCACTCGATCCACAACGTTGACTTCAGCAAACCGCTCATCCACACGACACCATACACGCTGTCTGCCATCTGCCCTGTACAGTAAAAACCGGGATTCATCCGTGAAAAGAACACCTCACCAAAGTGCCAGATGCCATTGAATGTGAGCATTTGCCCACTCAAGTTGGTTACGATGACGAACTGATGAGGATAACGAGCATGCAGATGAGCTTCCCTGAGACAGTTTCTGACAGTTTGTGCAGAAATTCTTTGGTTATGCAAACCGATTGTTGCAGCAGCTGTCCAGGTGGCTGGTCTCAGACGATCTTGGATGTGGAGGTCCTGGGCTGGTGTGGTTACACGTGGTCTGCGGTTGTGAGGCCAGTTGGATGTACTGCCAAATTCTCTGAAGTGAACATTCAATTCAAGGGCAACAGCTCTGGTGGACATTCCTGCAGTCAGCATGCCAATTGCATGCTCCCTCAAATCTTGCGACATCTGTGGCATAGTGTTGTGTGATAAAACTGCAAATTATAGAGTGGCCTTTTATTGTGGCCAGCCTAAGGCACACCTGTGCAATAATCATGCTGTCTAATCAGCATCTGGATATGCCTCACCTGTGAGGTGGATGGATTATCTTGGCAAAGGAGAAGTGCTCACCAACACAGATTTGTGAACAATATTTGAGAGAAATAGGCCTTTTTATGTACATAGAAAAAGTCGTAGATCTTTCAGTTCAGCTCATGATAAATAGGGGCAAACACAAAAGTGTTGCGTTTATAATTTTGCCAAGTGTATGATTGAAGTGCCTACAAAGTCCCACAATACGGCTATATCTATCACTTTATTTAGGGATTTGGCACATTATGGAGTTAATTAATATGGAGTTAATCACCGATACCCCTATATTTTAGTAGACAGAGTCCTGGGTGAAAGTATGGGCCCTTTTATGACACCAATGACTTTTATCTCTTGTAGGGGGGGATATGTTGTAGTTTCCCAGAAAAAAGGAAGGCCTTGCGTCTTCAGCTAGCTCTTTAGTGGTGTGCTTGAAGAGTCCTGACAAGCAGGGTAATGTAAAGTATGCTTGTGGTGTCCTGACAAGCAGGAAGAACACTGTCGCTGCTCAGCAAAAAGTAGGTGTAGCACAAGGTTCTCCTACAAGTTTAGTCAGAGAAACAAGACAATGATGTTTTCATGCAGTGTCCCGTGTTTTAGGAAGATGGGCAAGTGCCCGCTCACAAATCCCAGCAACCTTTGGTATTGAAGAGTGGTATGAGGGCTCCTCAGCAGGCCTCTGCAGAGTCTGGCTCAACGGGACAGCGCTCGACCTTGTGTTGCACCACGCAGCAGTCCAGCTGGATAGAGCGGCCTTCTGGCTGCCACTGGATGACCAGAAGTGGCTGGCAGTGGATGCTCCCGCACCCGCTCGCAATGACTCTTTGCACAGGCCACAATTCGACCGCAGTAATGTCTAACACTGAGTCACTGCTTGCAGATCAGGGCCGTGGTCCAAAGAGGGTGATTCTGTCCCCATACAGGCTTTTTATTACCTCTCCCAGCATTCTGTTCTGCTTCCCCAGCCGGATGGGATTTGTAGTCCATATTAGTCCGACTGAATATAGAACTTGATTCCTTGGACTACATGTCCCAAGATGCTTTGCTCCATTCTTAGCTCACCCTAATTTCAGGATGTGATGACATAGCGTCCAGACTGGGCACTAGGAGGAAACAGTTTCACTGTGGCAGCACTGCAGAGTGTCTCCTGAATATGCAAACAACATTAGCCAGCTCCTGGCCACAAACGATCAAATAATAACTTTTTTGTTTAAATCAGCTCTTTCCTTTAATTTCTTGGAGTCTGTTCTCCTGACCGCTTCCTGTTCCTACACGCATGTCTTATGTGTGGGTGCACGTGACTAATTACATCGATCCAACTGCTTCTTAGGCTTTGCCTATGGACCACCTATGTAATAGAGAAACTTTGCCAAGCTGCAGCTTTTATGACACAGAGATTCCTGTTATTTTCTTCAGAAATGCGAGTGCAATTGTTGCACATATATATATATATATATATATATATATATATATATATATACAGTATCTCACAAAAGTGAGTACACCCCTCACATTTTTGTAAATATTTTATTATATCTTTTCATGTGACAACACTGAAGAAATGACACTTTGCTACAATGTAAAGTAGTGAGTGTACAGCTTGTATAACAGTGTAAATTTGCTGTCCCCTCAAAATAACTCAACACACAGCCATTAGAGGCCAAACCACTGGCAACAAAAATGAGTACACCCCTAAGTGAAAATATTCAAATTGGGCCCAATTAGCCATTTTCCCTCCCCAGTGTCATGTGACTCATTAGTGTTACAAGGTCTCAGGTGTGAATGGGGAGCAGGTGTGTTAAATTTGGTGTTATCGCTCTCACTCTCTCATATTGGTCACTTGAAGTTCAACATGGCACCTCATGGCAAAGAACTCTCTGAGGATCTGAGAAAATAGAATTGTTGCTCTACATAAAGATGGCCTAGGCCAGTGATGGTGAACCTTGGCACTCCAGAACTACATTTCCCATAAAGCTCAACTACACTGCAGAGTGTATGAGCATCATGGGAAATGTAGTTCCAAAACATCTGGGGTGCCAAGGTTCGCCATCACTGGCCTAGGCTAAAAGAAGATTGCCAAGACCCTGAAACTGAGCTGCAGCACATTGACCAAGACCATACAGCGGTTTAACAGGCCAGGTTCCACTCAGAACAGGCCTTGCCATGGTCAACCAAAGAAGTTCAGTGCATATGCTCAGCATCATATCCAGAGGTTATCTTTGGGAAATAGACGTATGAGTGCTGCCAGCATTGCTGCAGAGGTTGAAGGGGTGGGGGGTCAGCCTGTCAGTGTTCAGACCATACGCCGCACACTGCATGAAATTGGTCTGCATGGCTGACATCCCAGAAGGAAGCCTCTTCTAAAGATGATGTGCAAGAAAGCCTGCAAACAGTTTGCTGAAGACAAGCAGACTAAGGACATGGAATACTGGAACCATGCCCTGTGGTCTGATGAGACCAAGATAAACCTATTTGGTTCAGATGGTGTCAAGCATGTGTAGTGGCAACCAGGCGAGGAATACAAAGACAAGTTTGTCTTGCCTACAGTCAAGCATGGTGGTGGGAATGTCATGGTTTGGGGCTGCCTGAGTGCTGCCGGCACTGGGGAGCTACAGTTCATTGAGGGAACCATGAATGCCAACATGTACTGTGACATACTGAAGCCAAGCATGATCCCCTCCCTTCGGAGACTGGGCCGCAGGGCAGTATTCCAACATGATAACGACCCAAAAATACATCTCTAAGACAACCACTACCTTGCTAAAGAAGCTGAGGGTAAAGGTGATGGACTGGCCAAGCATGTCTCCAGACCTAAACCCTATTGAGCATGTATGGTGCATCCTTAAATGGTAGGTGGAGGATCGCAAGGTCTTTTGACATCCACCAGCTCCGTAATGTTGTCATGGAGGAACGGAAGAGGACTCCGGTGACAACCTGTAAAGCTCTGGTGACCTCCATGCACAAGAGGGTTAAGGCAGTGCTGGAAAATAATGGTGGCTACACAAAATATTGACACTTAGGGCCCAATTTGGACATTTTAACTAAGGGTTGTACTCACTTTTTGTTGCCAATGGTTTAGACATTAATGGCTGTGTGTTGAGTTATTTTGAGGGGACAGCAAATATACACTGTTATACAAGCTGTGCACTCACTACTTTACATTATAGCAAAGTGTCATTTCTTCAGTGTTGTCACATGAAAAGATATAATAAAATATTTAAAAAATGTGAGGGGTGTACTCACTTTTGTGACATACTGTACATATATATATATATATATATATATATATATATATATATATATATATACACATACAAGGTTACTTCTTCACCCTTTGCGGGACTGTTGTAGTGTTGTAATTGCCCCAAGGGGAGAAAATGCAACAGTTTTTCATTACATTGTTGTGACAGTCACCTGTTGAATATGATATTAAACCTTTACATAAGCCCACTGAAATGATAAGTCTCAGGTGATAATCAATAATGAAACAAATCCTTTCACATAGGCCATACCTCTTTACCTTCCAGAGCCCTCTAAAGTACATGAAGAAGATCATATTTTTCAAGGCTTCTGTTCCCACTATCCTGCTGCAATTTTCTACACTGCTGCCATCTGCATTATACCGCAGCACACTGGATAGCACCACATGTCACCACACAGCAGTGCAATGTACGGCGCTACTGTGAGGATAGATGAACGAAGTGTCACTTTATGACAATTCAAATAAATTTAATATAAAAAATTTGGATTGCACCTCTGTTTGCCAGAGCTCACACTGACACCTGCCCACTTGGTAAAATGCTGTATTTTACCATGTGGGCTTGTGTGAACCTAACCTCAGTTTCCAGGAAGCAGTGGATGGGATTCTAATGTCACAGACGTTACAGTACAGAGCACAAAAGCTGAGTCTAATCTGAGACCTGAGTGGAGGGAATGGACCCCCCTCTACGCAGACTCACTGGGAAACAGAAACATTGTCACTTCAGTGAGGCTGTCAATCACCACCTGTGTGCTTGTTTTTTTACATCTATGAGAAAAATTGAATGAGAAGAATTACAAGGAGTGTAAAGATTGAAGAGTGAGCGACACCTGGTGGTTTTTCTACACTACTACACATGCTTGAGTTGACCCAATAGTGCATAAGGGTTTAAATTTCCAGTGAGCGTTTAAAAAAATTTGTGTGGAAGTATCACAAATTATAATTATAATTATAGTTATAATAATTATAATTATAATTGGAAGAGGTATTTGATCACGGACAGCTGATATATTGATAGATATAGAATTCTTAGTGCTAGGAGTATAAAATGTTTATTTGAAACCTTTTTTGGGGGGAAAGGTGATTCCAGCTGCTAAGAAAATTTGTTTTTGACTTTTGGGGAAATTCGCGGAATAGCCCAAGCGTTGTTTTGCATAGATTTGTATTACTATTGATTGAGGGAACACTTTAAAGAGGAAGTAAACTTTCATAGCTGACTTTTACCTATAGGTAAGCTTATAATAAGGCTTAGGTAGTGTAAATATCTCCTACATACACCGTTTAGGAGATATTTACATTACATGCAGCCAGTGACATCACTGGTGCATGCGCTCTGAAAGAACGGCCACCCATGCTGTTCCTTCCGAGCCCTGTGTCGTGACATCATCGCGGCTTCGGCCAGACACAGAGCCAGAACCCGAAAACCCGCAAACCCGGAAGATGGAATCAGGTGCAGCGCATTATAACTTTACCTTGCAGGGGAGAAAAAAAAAAAGACCTGTGGTATACAACTGCTTTAAATAAGGATTTGCTTTGTTCTATTTGCGTTGTAAAGGTTTACAACCATTTTAAACCCTGTTTCCTGTTGCATATCCACCCTTTGGGCTCACCACTGGAAGAAAGCCATCTTTTGATTGAGTGAGCCTGTATTAGGACAAGCTGTCAAATGCCCATACCATGTTGTTCGAGGGGGCAGGGCCCATCAAGTGATGTTGATGTGTTTCCTCCAATAGTAGACTTCTTCAGGACATACTGAGTTGCTAGCACAATTCCTTTTTAATCTATAGACATATGAAAAGGTGGCATCATTTTAAGTGGAACAGCAAACTTCACTGAAACCTACACTTTTTCTATCGCTAGGCCCTACAGTGAAATGGCACTAATAGATAAACATTCTTACTCCATCCAGCAGCTATGTATTATATACCAGGGCAGTTTAAGCTGTTTATCAGGCCAGCATTGCATAGAACCAGGAGAAATCCCAGCTCCAGAGGACCCTATGCATGCTGAAGAACTATCACAAATGCTCAGCTTTTCTTTATCTAAGGCCGATGGGCTTGTATGGGAATAGCAATAATACAAATAGTTTTGAGATGAATTTGGAGACATGAAAAGAAAACATAAAATAATAGAAGACAGAACCAGTAGGACTAGTATGCATTTGTAGTAAATCATATTTTTTTTTCAATATTTGTTTCTTTAGTGGAGAAAATAACTTTCAGAAGAAAAGAATGCATTCACAAGCAATTCTCAAATACATAGTTTTAAAAAAAATGCACCAAATAGCCAGGTGCAGGATTATGTTTGAACACAGGAAATAAAAGCAATGGATTTATCTCAAATTATTGCTGACATTTCTACATCTAGCTAAAGCTTTCTGGCTGCAAAAATCCACACTTATACAATACAAATTGTCCAGAGACATCGCAGTTATTTTCAATGGGAAAAACATTAAAATACAACATAGTAATGCAGACCATCCACAGAGAGATTCTATCAAGCAATCTTTTGTGATAACATGGTAGAATATGCATTAAATCTGAACTCCAGCCTCCCCTTTATTCTTGCACAGACTCCTCTCCTGTACTTAATTTGCATAGGCTAGGTTCACACTGTGAAAAAGAGTGAAGTAGATGTGGAACTGTTCATGTGATTCATACAATACCATCTATCTAAAATTGTTTGTTTAAAGATATCAAATTAATTATTGGTGATGTGTTAAGGTGGCTCAATACAGTGAAGTAATATGTGATCTCTAATTGGTATAACTACAATCAAATATATACTACCGGTATACTTGAAAACTGCTAACGATAAATGTTAAAATTAGAAAATTTACCAACTTGATATAGTAATGTGCAAAATCATATATAACACACAAAATAGTGAGCATTAATCCCAAATATAGCAATGATAAAATAAATAAAAACAGGGATAAAATATCCCTTAAGATTAAATAATTAATGTTCAATAAAAGTGCTTAGTGCTGGTGAAAAAATATATATAATAATATAATAGCGCAGATTTAATATCCTCTTCAAAAGGTGATCACAGCATGCGTGACTTATCCGTGCTTCTATTGCGGCTGCACTCACCAGAATTTTCTTCCCCGCCTGGGGTATGAGGCATTCACAGTATTTGCCACTGTGTAGCACCCTGAAAGCTGGCCAGTCCGGGATGTTTTGTTGGTATTCCGCTCATATACCATATAAAGGAGAGAAGGACCCCAATAGTGTAATACTATTTAAAACTTTTTTACATCCAGTTAAAAAGATGTGGAAATGTACTCACATTTTAGCATTCACAGAAAAGCATGTAAAGCATGTATTGCTGACACTAGCGCCGATGACCGGAAGTGATGCAAGAACGTGTGCTGACTCCGTTCTAAGCGTTTCGTCACTCTGACGTCATCTGCAGTGTACATCCGTACTTGCTTCACCTTCATTTTATAGTGCACCGTGACCTGCGTAGTTGCAGTGGCCATTTTTGGTAAGATTTTGCAGGCCAAAGTCCAAAAATGGTTCCGCTGTACACAACTACAGCTGCCATTATTGGTATGGTTATGCAGACCGAAGTCCATAGCTTTCTCTGTGTTTAGCCTCGCCATTTTTGATAGGATTTTGGAGACCAGAGACATCATATATTGCCTGAGTGTTCAAAACATATGTAGATCATAACACATAAAAATCGGGGAAAATGAATAAAAAATGAATAAAAACCCCTTGCAACATAATTTAATTGTGTTTAAAAATGGTCAATCCATCATCCAATATCATAAAATTATCCTGTAAAAATTCAATGGTCACGCTGCACTATATACATAATAAGGATACAACAGGGATATAAATACAACTCAATAATCAAATTTAAGAATCAAATTTTGCACACATCCCTCCCTGTTGCCCCAGCTTCCTCCTGCTGACTGACATCCCTCCTTGGCTGCCTCACCACCCCCATTATGTCATTCCCCATTTATGATCATGCCTCTCCAGCTGCTTTACTTCCCCTCACCTGCTCACATTCATCCCTTTTCGGGGAAAGGCATGTAATGTAAAAAAAAGAATTGCCGGAAATGAAAACCAGGAAAAGAAATGGCGTCGGGTCCCCCCTCTTTGGATCTGGTATGGATTTTAAAAATTGGTGTGGGGTCCCCCCTAAAATCCTTACCAGACCCTTATCTGAACATGCAGTCCCGCAAGTCAGGAAAGGGGGGGTGACGAGCGAGCGTGAATGGTACCCCTACTCATTCACCAAAAAAGAAGTGTACTGTAAAAAAAAACACAGGAAGCAGTCTTTGACAAGTTTTTTCTTAAAAAAAAAAGATTGTAGATTCATCGTCAATCACGATGCCCACCGCCGAGCTGAAAAAAAAAAAAAAACACGACGAAAGCTCCTGCCATCTGACAGCTCCGCCATCTGACAGTTCTTAAATAACTAAGGGGCGGGCCACCTAGTGATGCCAGTCGGTGGCGTCACAATGGGGCGGTGCTACCCGGACTCATCGGTTGTTAAGGATGCAGTGGCTGCCCGCTCCAGGCTCCCCCAAAAAAATTTTAAGTCAGCAGCTACAAATAGGCTGACAATGTGCTTTGTCCAGCAATAGAGTGCCCTATGCATGCTGGAGCAAATGCAAATGAAAATTTTTCTTTATCAAGGACCAATGGTCTTAATGGAAATAACAACAATACAGATGGTTGTGAGATTAATTCAGAGACATGAAAAGAAAACATAAAATGATAGAAGGCAGAAACACTAATGGGGCGTACCCACGGTCAGACTTTTCGGCTACAAAAGTCTGACGGACGCCAACGGACCAAATCCGGCGGACAATCCGATCGTGTGTGGGCTTCCCCAGACTTTTAGCGGACTTTTCCAGTCGCAAATCTGACGGACTTTATATTTGGAACATGCTTCAAATCTTTACGTCGTAACTCCGCCGGACCCAGAAATCCGCTCGTCCGTATGCTAGTCCGACGGACAAAAACCCACGCTAGGGCAGCTGTTGGCTACTGGCTATCAACTTCCTTATTTTAGTCCGGTGTACGTCATCACGTACGAATCCGTCTGACTTTTGTGTGATCGTATGTAGTCCGTTCGTTAGAAAGTCTGCTGCAAGTCCGCCAAAAGTCCGTCGAAAGTTTGTCGGACGGGCTGTCGGACTTTTGTAGCCGAAAAGTCCAACCGTGTGTACGCCCCATTAGACTGGTAAGAATTTGAAGTAAACCATATTTTCTTTCGATATTTGTGCAGTGTGTTTAGTGGAAAAAATAGCTTTCAGAATTAAAAAAAAAAAAAGGCATTCTTATAAAATAATAAAAAGATATTGGATTAAAAAAAAAAGCAGAAAAAATTCTCAAATAAATATTTACAAAAAAAAAAGAAGAAAAAGCTGCACAAAAAACATGTGCAGGATTACGTTTGAACACAGAAAAAAAAAAGCAGTGGATTTAGCTCAAAGATATTTGTTCAGGTTTCTATCTTCACAGCTATACAATAAAAATTACAAAATAAGGTCTGCTCAGGCCTACAGCACACCACTCAGCGCCAAATGGATTAGTTGATGTCAAAAAGAGAGCACAACTAAAGACTGGGGGAGAAGATAACACTCAGTATCTATGCAGAGTGATCTAAAGGACAGCCGCCGTTTTAAACAATCATAAGATTAAAAACAAATAATATTAATAATAGTATATATAAACCAGACGAGTAGACACCCTCTGTCGAAGTCAGGATATGACGAAACGCGTCAGGGCGTGGCTTACACGACGCCGGAAGTGAGGTATGCGTTCCACCACGGCCTGATCCACAACCAGGAAGTGACTTGTTCCCCTGGATATCGAATCGGCTGGTCTTTTGAACGGTGACACGCTACCCTTATACGTTTTTGCTTGTCTAACTGCTTTTATTGTGTACGTATATAGAATGAGGGGTTTTTTATGAAGATTGTGGGGTACAATTTAATAAACAGAATTATGCTATGTGCACACAATTTTTTCTTTCTGGCATTCTTCTGTTTGGAGTTGTGGCCCCCCTCTGAACCCCCAGGAGCGGTATTGAGAGAGTGGTGCTGAGAAGACCTTTTGTTCTTGGAGGCTTTTTAAATTAGTAGATCTGGTGAGTTCGATCCCCTAGGGGGAGAGTGTCAACACAGGGTGAAATTCTGCTGACCGGTGGAAGGCACACACTGAGATACGACTGTATTGTCACTGATGGACTTTTTTCTGAGCACTTCACAGACTCTCTGCCTCTCTGTTTGATTGCTTTTGTGCGTTGTTGGCCGCATGATCTTATATTTATTTTTGCTCAACAATTAGCGCTGTTTGTAGTATATGTCTACTCGTCTGGTTTATATATACTATTATTAATACAATAAAAATTGTCCAGGGACATCAGAATTGCAATGAAAAAAACAAATATAATGTTGACCATCCACAGAGAGATTTCTTACAAGCAATGGAATAGAGAATGTTGAAAGTCTTTTTTGATAATGTGGTAGTATATGCATCAACAAGTGGATAATAATTAGCAAAATGTTAGATGCAGAAATGTCCATCAGGCTGGGAAATTAATATGGACTGAGAATATAATTATAGGCCAAAGATTCTAGTGAACGGAGCTGAGGGTTTGTTGACTTGCAGAGACACACATTTCATTTGAGGCACCACCTGCTGCTGGAATCTGGCATTAGGGACAAGTGAAAATTTTAGTAAAAATCAAAACTATTTAGTTTCTTATACCTCCTGACAGCTTGGCACTGTACAAGAAAATTGTGTTGTATATTAATAAAAATGATTGAAACAGATAAATCGAAACAATTCAGTAGAATTCATCATTTTGGCAAAATGTGTTGGGGTTATTGATAAAGGTGGGATTAAGGCAGTTTTGGTGGTTTTTAAGGGTGCAATAGACTTTAAGTGGCCCTTAAGGGGTTAGAATAGCTTATTTTAACTATTCTGGACCTGTTCTTGTGCTACATGCTCCACCATCTGGGCAGTGTTAAGCACCTCCGGTTTCTAATCATACAACTGGGACCTCACAGGCTTACGCTGAACTCAGACAGTTATAACAACCCAGAGCCTGGCTAGGATTTCTCCTTTGAGCTTAGGATACTCCTTGGCATCCTGAGGTTGTAAGTCAAAACAGGCCTTCTGGGGCTCTGCTGTTAAAAAAAGCTCACTGCCCCTTGGGTGGCTTTTCATGTCCCCCGACTATCTCAAAGATTCTGTGCTAGACTTCAAGTCATCTTTAGGTAACATTTTCTGTAAAGTGGTCTGCATCAGGTCAAGACGTAAATGTTGGCCTCTGTACCACCATGTGCTTCTCTGAAAGGGCCAGTATCTGCTTCTGTAGAGACAGGTTTACTTGCTGGTGTGCCTCTAACAAGGTTTGTGGGCTTCAGTCAGCTGTTGCATATTTCGGGCAGTTAAGTAGTTCACCTCTTGCAGTAGTTGAACAGTCTACTCTTGGTTAGCGTTTGCCAATAAAAAGCTGTTTTACAAGCTCTGTTTTTTCCATCCATAGTTGTCTGTCTCTTTAAGGGGAACATCAAGTAGTAAGGGGGACACAACTGGCATTGGCAGCAGTAAACCATGCACAAGACAGGGACACCAAGCAGGTTTGTTCAGAATGGTAAACAAACATAGTTCAATAGAAGAGGGCTTTGTACAGCAAATCCATGCAAAAACAAAACATTTGCTCATCCGAGCTACTACATAAACTCAAGCAGGCAGCTCTAGTCGGCCTTTTTTCGCACAGCAGGAGGCTCCCACAGCAAACAGAGAGATAGAGAGAGGGTCCTGGGCATCATTCAACTCGCATAAACACTATATTGTCAAAAGTATTGGGATGCCTGCCTTTACACGCACATAAATAATTAATGGCATCCCAGTCCTAGTCCATAAGGTTCAATATTGCGTTAGCCTACCCTTTGCAGCTATAACAGCTTCAGCTCCTCTGGGATTGCTGTCCACAAGGTTTAGGAGTGTGTCTATGGGAAGGCTTGACCATTCTTCCATTTGTGAGGTAAGGCACTGATGTTGGGCGAGAAGGCCTGGCTCGCAGTCTCCGCTCTAATTTATTTCAAAGGTGTTCTATCGGGTTGAGGTCAGGCAAGTCAAATTCCTCCACCTCAAACTCGCTCATCCATGTCTTTATGGACCTTGCTTTGTGCACTGGTCCAAATCATTTAGTGGAGGAGGGATTATGGTGTGGGGTTAGGGTCTTTCAGGGGTTGGGCTTGGCCCCTTAGTTTCAGTGAAGGGAACTTAAAGGGGTTGTAAAGGCAGAAGTTTTTTTATCTTAATGCATTCTATGCATTAAGATAAAATGCCTTCTGTGTGCATCAGCCCCCCTAACACTTACCTGAAATCCCTCTCTGTCCAGCGATGTCCATGAGTGTCTCTGCCGTCCGAAATTCTCCCTCCTGATTGGCTGAGACACAGCAGAGGCGCCATTGGTTCCCGCTGCTGTCAATCAAAGTCAGCTAGCCAAACAGGAGAGAGAGGGGGCAAGGCTGGGTCGGGGCTCCGTGTCTGAATGGACACAGGGAGCTGTGACTTGGCTCGGGTGACTCATAGCAAGCTGCTTGCTGCGGGGGCACTCAACAGGAGGGAGGTGCCAGGACCACAAAAGAGGCACCCGAGTAGAGGAGGATCCAGGCTGCTCTGTGCAAATCCACTGCAACCGAGCAGGTAAGTATAACATGTTTGTTATTTTTATAGGAAAAAAAACAAGACTTTACAATCACTTTAAGGCATCAGCATAACAAGACATTTTGGAAAATGTCATGCTCCCAACTTTGTGGGAACAGTTTAGAGATGGCTCCTTCCTGTTTCAACATGACTGCACACCAGTGCACAATGCAAGGTACATAAAGACATGGATGAGTGAGTTTGGGGTGGAGGAACCTGACTATCCTGCACAGAGTCCTGACCTCATCCGATAGAACAGCTTTGGGATGAATTAGAGGGGAGACTGGGAGCCAGGCCTTCTCGTCCAACTTCAGTGCCTAACCTCACAAATGCGCTTCTGGACGAATGGTCAAACATTCCCATAGACACACTCCTATACCTTCCCAGAAGAGTTGAAGCTGTTATAGCTGCAAAGGGTGGGCCGACTCAATATTGAATCCTATGGACTGAAACTGGAATTCCATGTGTGTGTAAAGGCAGGCGTCCCAATACATTTGACAATATAGTGTATCAAGGCTTGTGCACAGTTAAAACTAATAACGAGGTCTGGCTCCCAGGCAAGAAATGGAGGCTTAATTCCACCCAAAGCTCTACAAAGCCCCAGGACCCAGGCCAGGACTTATTAAGATTCTGATGCAGGGCTGTGTTAACAGCATCAAGGTCCCCTGGGCAAAGTGATACCATGAAGGCCCTACCAGCCTGCCCCAATGTACGCACCTACTCTCAAGAAATAAAGTATAAATAGTTGATAGAATTAAACATACCTTTATTAGTACTTTCAATCAAATCAATTTTAAACAATAAGAAAACATGCCATAAATCAAAGGCTAATCAACACAAAGGGCACAGTATGGGGGGAGGCAGAAAGGACGATACAAGGAAGGTCAGGAGGGCACAGTGCAGATTCCGGGACACTACCTGGGACAATGCCATCCTGGGGCAGCTTAGTAAAAAGTGTGATTATCCCAGCAAGTTCAGGACAGTTGGCAAGTATGATGTAATGCAAGATTATCACGGGTCCCCCAGTGCCCAGGGGTGCCCATGCATTAAGACTGCCCTGTTCTGAGTAAACAATTTTTTTTTCGTCAAATCAGTCATTAACCCTGGGGTGCATCACCATGTGTTTAGTCCTGCATGAACCTTAATGAAGTTCACATACCCTGAAAGCTAGTCCTGAAAAATTGTATGTTAGTGCAAATAAAAAAGTGTCACGGACAGTACTCAATTGTTCATGCATGAGTGAGAAATTTATCTATATACACTACCCACAATCCTACCAGCCAGTGCCTCAAAATATATATAAAATTCCTCCTCAACCATAAGTAAGCAAAAGAAGAAATTCTATGGATGCGGATATGGTTCTGATATTTTTCTTTGCTATTGTGTATGGAAGGACAACATGACAAAACCAATAACAGCACATATTAGACTGCGTACTTCTCCACTTCACCCTGTATTACTCTCAACAATAAATCTGCCGCGGCTGAGACATCCTGTGCTCGTCTGCTGGAATATTTGTAACAGAGATAAGGAACAGGCCTTGAATCTAAGACGAGGTATCCCTTTTACATAGTATGACATAGCTGTGATAATTGAAAAAGTGTTTTTGTTGTGTTAAATTATTGAGAAACTTTACATAAAAGAATGTGTAACTTCTGTAGCTGTCGAGCGTGTTTATATTTGGAAGCACAAATTGGTGCTTTTTATCATTTATGTCTGTGAGAAATGCTCATAATGACACATATGCTACATTCCTAAATATCATTCTTATTATTTATAAGCCTTGTAAACTCAATGGATTGCTGAGTAAACAGGTCTACATATGGGCTTGTTAGGCCAGCCATACACGGTTCGAATCCCGCCTGCTTCAGCAGGAACCGGATGAGATTTGAACCATTAATGGACACGCTGAGTGTACCAAGTTGAGCAATTGCTCAACTTGGGTACAACCAGCCTGCTGGATTCTCTTTCGATTTTTGCTAGTGGCTGCCATAGCCGCTAGCAATAATTACTGTCTTCTCCTGGCGGGAATGGCTTCCCCTGCCAGAGAAGACAATTGCTGATTCCTCTGTCAGCACTATGTGTGTTGATGGGGGAATCGTGCAAATTTTGTCTGAAATATATACAGCATTAAAGTGTTTTACTGATTTTCAACTTGAATTGTACCCCTTTCTCTTAGAGGAAATGTGCTTCCTGCTCTCACACTGTGCTGCTCAGTCCATGTATAGCTGAGTAACAACTACACCTCTCAGAATTTGTCCTTAAATAGGATTGAAGAGCTGAGGAAGAGATCGTGTGTCTGACCAGGTCTGTTAGACTGCGGAGTGCACTAGCTAGTGTTGTCAAACTCTAGTGCTTAGAATGTACTGTGATATTTAGGAACAATGTACAACTGCTATAAACAAGAAAGTGGAGGTAAGAAAATGGAGGTAGTTATTACTGAGACTTAGATTAGGACCTACATTGTTTGAAACTCTACCTTATTTAAGTATGGGTCCACTTAGTAGAGCTAAACTCTCTCAATTGACAGTGTAATACTTCTGCAGCTAGAATTAGTGAATTGATTTATTTTCCTTTTTTTTTTCAATCCCTTTATTAATTTTGCTTTATATCAAATATATATAAAAAAGGTTTGTGACACAGTAACATTTTACATATATTTAAATCCCCAAATCCTCTCCCTTTCATTTTTTATCCATTCCACAATCCATTTCCCTTTCCCTGATGGGAAAAAATTAGTTTCTCTTAGTGGTATTAAGGGTGAATTAAATTCCCATTTTTCCTGTGTGTGAATAAAATCCCAAATTGCAAATACTTTCTGTGTTATTTCATTTGTGTTCTCACTCAACTCTCTAAATTGCGGTGGTATCCATATAATCTTCCCCAGTGATTCATTACTAATAGTATTTTCAAGTTTCATCCATCTTTTTCTTTATTAATTTTTACCCATTCTAACACCCGTGAAAGCAATATTGCGTTATAATAATTTTTTTAATCAAGTACCCCCAGTCCCCCTTGCAATTTATCTTTATTCAAGACTAGGGATGAGCCGAATACCCCCCTGTTCGGTTCGCACCAGAACATGCGAACAGACAAAAAATTTTTTTTAAAGTTTGTACACGCGAACACCGTTAAAGTCTATGGGACACGAACATGAATAATCAAAAGTGCTAATTTTAAAGGCTTATATGCAAGTTATTGTCATAAAAAGTGTTTGGGGACCTGGGTCCTGCCCCAGGGGACATGGATCAATGCAAAAAAAAGTTTTTTCGGGAGCAGTGATTTTAATAATGCTTAAAGTGAAACAAAAAAGTGTAATATCCCTTTAAATTTTGTACCTGGGGGGTGTCTATAGTATGCCTGTAAAGGGGTGCATGTTTCCCGTGTTTAGAACAGTCTGACAGCAAAATGATATTTCAAAGGAAAAAAAGTCATTTAAAACTACTCGCGGCTATTAATGAATTGCCGGTCCGACAATACTCATAGAAGTTCATTGATAAAAACAGCATGGGAATTCCCCACAGGGGAACCCCGAACCAAAATTAAATTAAAAAAAATTAAGTGAGGGTCCCCCTAAATTCCATACCAGGCCCTTCAGGTCTGGTATGGATATTAAGGGGAACCCCGGCCAAAATTTTTTTTAAAAATGACGTGGGGGTCCCCCTAAATTCCATACTAGGCCCTTCAGGTCTGGTATGGATATTAAGGGGAACCCCAGCCAAAATAAAAAAAAAATGGCGTAGGGTCCCCCTCAAAATCTATACCAGACCCTTCAGGTCTGGTGTGGAATTTAAATGGAACCCCGCGCCCAAATTTAAAAAAAAAAAAAAACGCTGTGGGGTCCCTCTAAAAATCCATACCAGACCCTTATCCGAGCACGCAACCTGGCAGGCCGCAGGAAAAGAGGGGGGTCGAGAGATCGCCCCCCCCCTCCTGAACTGTACCAGGCCACATGCCCTCAACATTGGGAGGGTGCTTTGAGGTAGCCCCCCAAAACACCTTGTCCCCATGTTGATGAGGACAAGGGCCTCATCCCCACAACCCTGGCCGGTGGTTGTGGGGGGTCTGCGGGCAGGGGGCTTATCGGAATCTGGAAGCCCCCTTTAATAAGGGGACCCCCAGATCCCGGCCCTCCCCCCTGTGTGAAATGGTAAGGGGGTACAGAAGTACCCCTACCATTTCACTAAATAACTGTCAAAAATGTTAAAAATGACAAGAGACAGTTTTTGACAATTCCTTTATTTAAATGCTTCTTCTTTCTTCTGTCTGATATTTTCCATCATCTTCTTCTGGTTCTTCTGGTTCTTCCTCCGGAGTTCTGGTCCAGCATCTTCCTCCGTGGCGTTGGTGTCTTCTTCCCTTCTTCTCCTCGGGCCGCTCCGCATCCATGATGGCATGGAGGGAGGCTCCCGCTCTCCTCTTCATCTTCTTCTCTTCATCTTCTTCTCTTCTTCTCTTCATCTTCTTGTCTTCATCTTCTTTTAGGGCCGCTCCGCATCCATGATGGCATGGAGGGAGGCTCCCACTGTGTGACGCTTCTCCTCTTCTGACGGTTCTTAAATAATGGGGGTGGGGCCATCCGGTGACCCCGCCCCCCTCTCCCCCTCTGACACACGGGGACATGACGGGACTTCCCTGTGGCATTCCCCGTGACGCCACAGGGAAGTCCCGTCATGTCCCCGTGCATCACAGGGGGCGGGGTCACCGGGTGGCCCCCGCCTCCCGTTATTTAAGAACCGTCAGAAGAGGCGTAGCATCACACAGCGGGAGCCTCCCTCCATGCCATCATGGATGCGGAGCGGCCTGAAAAGAAGATGAAGAAAAGAAGATGAAGAGAAGAAGATGAAGAGAGAAGCGTCACACAGCGGGAGCCTCCCTCCATCATGGATGCGGAGCGGCCCGAGGAGAAGAAGGGAAGAAGACGCCGACGCCGTGGAGGAAGATGCTGGACGAGAACACCGGAGGAAGAACCAGAAGAACCAGAAGAAGATGAAGGAAAATAGCAGATAGAAAAAAGAAGGAAGAAAGAAGCATGTAAATAAAGGAATTGTCAAAAACTGTCTCTTGTCATTTTTAACATTTTTGACAGTTTTTTAGTGAAATGGTAGGGGTACTTTTGTAGCAGGAACTCTGGAACAGCAGACAGTAAGGAGGTGTTCTGTAGTTCGGCAGGTGCACTGGAACAGCAGACTGTAAGGAGATGCACTGGAACTTGGCAGGAACACTGGAACAACTGGCTGTGAGGAGAAGCACCGTAGCTGGCAGGAACTCTGGAACAGCAGACAGCAAGGAGGTGTTCTGTAGTTCAGCAGAAATACTGGCAGGGTCAGACAGGCCGGGTCAACACTGGTGGGCAGAGCAGGTACCAGACGGAGGCAGAAGAGTAGTCAGAGTACAGACTGGGTCGGCAACAGGCAGGCAGCGAACAAACCGTAGGAAGAGGCAGGAGAGTAATCAAACAAGCCGGGGTCGGGGACTGGCAGTAAACAGGAGTAGTCAGGAGCAGGCCGGGTAGACAGGAAGCAGGTAGGCAGGTTACTAGTAGCTTAGGGTCACAGGAAATGCTGTAGACCGGACAGCAAGAAAGCATGCTGACAGGCTCCTTTAAATAGGCCTCTTGGCGCCAAGGGCTGTCACACTGAGCATCTGCACACACCCGTGTGCGCCCACGCACAGACCGTACGTGCCCTCTTGCACCGTCGCGCACCCGCTTGCACCATCACTCACCCGCATGCGCCCGTTCGCGCCAGCGCGCACCCGCGCGCGCCCACTGGCTCTATTAACAGGAATTCTGTGCACAGATCTTCCGTCAGCAACTGTATTAACAGGACGTCTTTCATGACAGATGGGTCTATAACTTGAGCATAAGGTGACATCCTTTCCTTCCTTTGGGATAACGGTAATTGCAGCTGTTAGTGCTTCCCTTCTCATTTCCCAACTTGCTCCTATCCCATTCATATAGGAACATAATCTGGGAACTAGAATTTCCTTAAACTTTTTATAATAGTATATTGTGAACCCATATGGGCCTGGACTTTTCCCATTTGCTGAGATTTTTAAGGCTTGGCTGATCTCTTCCTCTGTTATAGGTTCTTCAAGGGCACCTAGTTTGTCTTCTGGAATTTTATTTAATCTCACTTCTTTTAAAAAATCTTTTATTTTATTTTATTTTTCTACCTTCTCTATTTCAGAGTCCTGCTTTCCCCTCTGATTTACTGAATACAATTCCCCATAGTATTTCTGAAATACTCCTGCTATTTCCGTTAATGTATGTACCATTTTCCCAGTGCTATCCTGTATTTTCTCTATGTAATTTGCTGTTTTTTTCTTTTTTAATATTTTAGCTAACTACTTCCCAGTCTTGTTCCTCACTGATACCTCTCCTTTTTAATTCTTTTAAAGATCTTTCTTGTTTCCTGCACCATCAAATCTTTTAATTCCTCCATTTTTAGAACAACAGCATAATATACCTCCTCTTCATCTCCTTTTTTATGCTGCTGTTCTAATTCATAAATGTCTTTTATTAGTACTTCTGTTTTTCTGATTCTCTCTTTTTTTCCGCTCCTATAGCTATCAAGATGCCTCTTATATAGGCTTTATGGGCCTCCCATAGCATAGCTTCTGTTATTTCTCTGGTATCATTTATTCTGACGTATTGCTCTTATTCTCTTTTAATTCTGACTGTCCTCAGCTTCTTTATCCTGGATTAGTTCTTCGTTTTAATCTCTATATATTTAGCCTATTTTGGACTCCAGATATCCTTATTTTTTCTTAATCACTGGGGCATGGTCTGAAAAAGTTGTTACTTCAATATTTGTACTATTCACTGACTTCAATAATCTATGTTCGACCATTAAATAGTCAAATCTTGAATATGTCCCGTGCATAGGGGAGTGGAATGTATAGTCTTGTATTTTAGGGCGTTGTACTCTCCAAACATCTATCATTTGATTCTGATGTAGTTTCTTTTTTAATAACTTCAACTGTACATTTCCAGTGCCCTGTACTTGGGAGGTACTATGCAGCTTAGGTTCCATACAGAAGTTGAAATCTCCTGCCATAATTACTCCCCCCTTCTTAAACTCCATTCATTTCTCAATAACTTCTTTTAGATATTTTATTGGGTTTTTGTTGGGGCTGTAGATATTTGCCAGAGTACATTCCATGTCACATAATTTTCCCCTCAGGAACAAACAGCGACCTTCAGGGTGTACCATCCTTTCCTCCAGGGAAGACCTCACTCCTCTGGCAAACCCAATAGCGACTCCCTTAGCCGGTTTTGTTGTAGAATCTCCATAGAACCATTTTGTGAAATCTTTTGAGTTTAATTTTATGTTTATTTCATGCGAGATGTGTGTCTCCTGTAAGAAAACTACCTCTGCAGCATATCTTTTAATCTCTCTTAGTATGTTATATCTCTTCATAGGTATGTTTAGCTCACGCAAGTTATACGTTAAGAAATTTTGTGATGTCATCTTTGCTCCTTGTATTCCCCTCTCCTGTTTCTGCCCTTTTCATTCAACTCTTCCACTAAATCCACTGAATCTGGCTGGCTATACCCAGCTACAGAAGATATTTGCTTAGGTAAATGTGCAGTGAACAAATAGGAATCAACAGGTCCGCGAGAGACCTTTATAAACTTATGAGAAGTTTCCTTTCTCCCCACCTCCTTTCCCTCCCCCTTCCCCTCCTCCCCCCCTTGGGGAATTTTGGTCACCCCATGATCAATGAATCGAAGGCTTTCCCTCCCACTCCTGCCCTTGGATTCTCTCTCCTTGAGGTTGAGCTCTGTTTTTGACCCAAGCCTGAGCTGTTGTCCCTTATCCCCAAAGCCGGCTCTACTCCCCAGGTCCCGTTTCTTATTCATTACTTTGTTTCTTTTTCTCCGGCCCCTCCCCAGCCCCCCTAATTATTGTTTTCCAACTATGTCTTCACCTATGTTTTTTTCTTCTTTGGGACCGGGTACCATTGTTGTTGTTCATCTGTATTTATTGTTTTCTTTTGTACTTTCCACCAGCCTGGATTTCCGGGGTTGGTATGTCCATCTTTTTACAGAATCTTTCCGTTTCTTCTGGGAACCTTAATGTTGCTGAACGACCTTCCTTTTGCCCTATTAGGCAGGCAGGGAAACCCCAATAGTACCGGACGTCGTGAGCCTTCATTTGTTCCAGTAGAGGTTTAAGTACTCTTCTCCTTGCCAACGTTTCTGGTGGCAGGTCTGGGAATATCTGTAATATAATTTCTTCATATTTTACAGGATGTTTGGTTTTTAAACCTTCCCAAGTCTGCTCTTTGTCTTTGTAATTATGAAATCTCACGATAACGTCTCTCGGGATTCCTCCTGCCATATGAACCGGCTTTCTAATTCTGTGTATTCCTTCCTTCATTTTCCTTCTGTTGCGGTTTTCCTGGTATTCTACTTTGTACATCATAATTCTCTGTTCCCTCTGTATCCCTATCATCTGTTCTTTAAGTTCTGTTATTTCTTGTATATCCAGTTTTTCCTCTGTTTCTTCTACTCTTTTTTTAATATTTGATTCAGATCCCCACGTAAAGTTGCCATATCACCTTTACATGGTGATTGTTCCAGTCTTAGAAACATTTCTGCTATTTCACTTTTAGTTGGGAGCTGTTTTTTTATTCGTTGTTCGTCTTCATTTTCTCCCTCATACTTTTCATTTACATGCGTTGAGCTATTTGCTCCCGCTGGATTGTCAGCTTTGCCCATTTTTAATAGTTCTGTCTGCTCTTAGTCCCCAGTTGTTTACCAGGACTTTCCCTACCCCCTTCTTGTGACATAAACTTCTTAATATTACCTGGACTGGCATTTTCTTTAGGGGGATTTGCTCCTGCTCATCTGACTGGTTTACCTCTCATTTTATTCTGCGTGGAGGGAACTATATGTATACTGTTTGCAGTATCAGGGTTTTCCGTCTTCCTTCTGTTTCTTTTATAGCTTGATGTTATTACTCAGAGAGGCAGTGTTCCCTTTTTTGTTTCTCCAATGAGAGATATTGCAGTCATCGTGAAAACCAGGGCCACTACACCAAGTGTTCTTTTCATATACTTCTAATTTTTTAACTGTGGTTCCTTGCTTCCACTCTAGGACTCCCTCACCTTCACCAAGGCTCCCTCACCTTCTTACCCATCTTTCTCTCTACTTGCAGGGAATGTACAGGTGTGTGTGTGGAGGGGGTATAAGAGGTGGGTCCATGGGGAGCGGGACCCGGGGCCCCAATCCTTCAGTCCACTTGATTTATTGATACCCTTATTGATACCTCTGCCCCAAGCCTCCTTAGTTCTTTAACATTAACTGGCCATATCTTTAGGGGGATATCACAGTTCCAGTATATACATTATGAAATTAAACTTGACTCACCCCTTTTGCGGTTGGAATCTTGCTGGTGCTGGATTCAAGGCTTCAGCACTTGCTGCCAAACTCAGGGTGTCCCCTCCTGTGAACCTTCCGTCTACTCCTCCTGCATAGTTTAAAGCAAGACCAGGGGCCACTAGGGGCTAGAGGCTGGGCTGGGAGCTGGGAGCCGTTTAGCTGGGATCCAGGGATTGAGGCCGGAGGTCAGCCTTTACCGGTGCCATTGCACGCTTCCCTGGTTTGAGCCGGTGCTATCTGTTTCTCTGCCACCACCACCTGAGCGACACGCTCTCCTCTCCTCTCTCTCAGTGTCTCTCTCCTCCCACTCTGTGCCTTCCTAAGGGGGTCACCAGACTCAAAGGCACTGGGGGAACATTGGGCAGCCGGAGGAGACCCAGGCTCCTAGCCTGCTAGCCACATTTCAGTGAGGGCTTCATGGGACAGGCTCAGCATCAGCTCCTAGCTGGGGCCATCATCAGGCTCCTCCCTCCGCATTAGTGAATTTATAAGAAAGCATATTATATTTCCTTGTTTAAACCTTTTTTTTGCATTTCTTCAGTTGCTTCCTGGTTTCTGGCCTGGGCAATATGATGTCATGAATCCCAGGAGACTTCTGGAGAAAAGGAGGGGCTTTCTCAGATAAGCACACTGTGCCCTCCTGCTTGCATGTCTGAGCTAAGGGCAGATGGATATCAGGAAGTAAATGCTATATGAATCATCAAGATGGCTGCCAATAGAAATGCTAGGGGCTGTTATTCAAAGTGATTTCTCAACAAAATAAAGCACTTTTAAGTCTCTCTTAGACATTACAATTTAAAAGAGTAATTCCAGGCAGCAAGTGAAATTGGTCGGTGAATTGCTGTGCCTACACACAGAGCACACGAGGGAGGGAGTCTGCACAGCATGGAATTATGTGACACAAAGAAGCAGACCTGCCCCAAAGAAAAGATTTGTAATCTAAGAGCAGAGATGTAATCAGCATCACAGCCAATTGCTAAGTGAGCACATTTATTAAACACCTGTAATATAGCATAATTTCAGAGCCTCACAGGCTCAATGTTGCCTGATGAAGAAGTCCCACAAGGCTCTAAAATGCCACTATGCTACATGTGATTATTAGGTGTACCTACTGAGCAATTGGAAGTGATGGTGACTAGTAGGGATGGGCCGAACGGATCCCTGTTCGGTTTACACCAGAACTTTTGAACACTGCAAAAGTTCGGACCCGAATATCGAACCCCATTTAAGTCAATGGGACCCGAATGTCAAAAATCAAAAGTGCCCATTTTGAAGGCTTATATGCAAGTAATTGGGCATACAATGGTTATAGGGGTCCGGGTCCTGCCCTGGGGAACATGTATCAATAAAAAAAAGTTTGTGAAAAACTTCATTTTTAAATGAGCAGTGATTTCTAGATTTTTAAAGTGAAAGCATAAAAATGAAAAATTCCTCCCAATATAGTGCCTGGGGGGTCCCCTTAGTCTACCTGTAAAGTTGCAGATCTGTACCATGTCTAGAATCTGCTGCAGCAATAATTGCATTTAAAAAGCCTAACAAAAATGACATTTTCCTGTCCATGCTGCCTTTTTTTGCTCAGCAACAGCTGGGAGCCAGTTTGTATGATGAGGACACAATGTAGTGCACCGGGAACAAGATTAGAGATTTTTTGGATACATTCTGGTGTCACTTTGACTTTGGATAGAAGTAAGGGGTGCGTAAAAATTGGTCTTTGGGTGTTGGTGGCGCCTTCCCACCATAACCCTATAGAGGTAATCTTGATGAAAGCAAGAATTGGCCTTGCTGTAAAAAATTGCAATGATATGCACCTGTCAAACAGGTGCAGAAAAATTGGTCTTTGGGTGTCGGTGGCGCCTTCCCACCATAACCCTATAGAGATACTCTTGATGAAAGCAAGAATTGGCCTTGCTGTAAAAAAATTGCAGTGATATGCACCTGTCAAACAGGTGCAGAAAAATTACTCTTTGGGTGTCGGGGGCGCCTTCCCACCGTAACCCTATAGAGGTGCTCTTGATGACGGCAAAAAAATTACAATAGCATACACAATAGCATACTGGGCAAGTTCTGGCCAGTGGTCTATTCTCATGACGCAGTAAGTCAGTGGAATGTCAGCTGGAAAGCTTTCCATCTCTGTTTTGGCCCAGAGGTAATCGTCCACCATGTGATGCAGACGGTGCCGATGGGATGTGGAAGCTGACAGCCCTGGGCGGAAAGGACTAAAAAAATTCTGAAATGCCTCACTTAGGCGGACGCCTTCTCCAACGCTCCTCTCTTGATCAACAGAAGACTCAAAACTATGTTTTCCACGACACTGTAACCTACTGAAGTCAGGAAAAACGTTCAATAAAATCCTCTTTAATGTGTCCTCAAGAGATTTTATCTTCTGCAGTCTCTGTGGGGACGGGATGAGTTCTGAGACCTTCCCCTTATAACGGGGGTCAAGGAGGGTTGCAAACCAGTAATCATCCTTCTCCTTTATGCCACGTATTCTTGGGTCCTTTCGCAGGCTTTAAAGCATTAGATTTCCCATGCGCCTCAAATTTGCTGAGGCTTGAGAAGCAGACTCCTCAGAGTCACTCAGGATGACAGCATCTGGAACTTTCTCCTCCCAGCCACATACTACTTCCAAGGGTCCTGGGGTTGGAAAGCTTACCGTAGCTTGCCATAGATTACAGATTAACGCATGTCTTCCTCTTCTTCAAAGCCTATGAAAGTGCCAGAATCCTCCTCCTTGTCCTCCTCCCCTCTCTCCTCCTGTGTGTTCTGTGACATAGGGATGATGGTGTCTGGATAAAGTGGACCTTGAGAGGAAAGGAAGTCCTCCTCTTCCTCCTGCTGCTCTGCCTCCAGTGCCCTGTCCATAATGCCACGCAGAGTCTGCTCCAGCAAGAACACAACAGCAATTGTGTCACTGATTCATGAGCCTGTCGTTGTGCCGTATTCGCACAGGTACTCGTTGATGGCTCTCTGTTGCATGTATAGCTGCTACAGCATTGACAAAGTTGCATTCCACCTGGTGGGCATGTTACAAATCAGGCACTTTTACGGGTAGGTTGCTTTCCCGCTGAATTTCAGCCAACCGAGCACTGGCTGTGTATGACCGCCTGAAATGGCTACAGACTCTTTAGCTAGCTTTAGCACATCTTGCAAACCTGGGTACGTATTTAGGAAATGCTGCACCACCAAATTGGGGACCTGTGCCAGGCATGGCACATGTGTCAATTTTCCCTGTCTAAGGGCGGACAGGAGGTTTGAGCCATTATCGCACACCACCATTCCTGGCTCCAGCTGGCATGGTGTGAACCACCTCTGAGCCTGTCCCCGCAGAGCTGCAAGAATCTCTGCTCCAGTGTGGTTGCTGTCCCCTAAACACACCAGCTGAAGCACTGCATGGCCCCTTTTAGCCTGACCATGGGAATAACCCTTTGAGCGCTTAGGGGGTACCTGATGTTCATAGGACAATTCTGCAGAGGAGGGCATGGAGATGGCAGAGGAGGAGGAGGAAGGGGTAGTGCTCACAGGTCTGGCATCATCACCACCAGCTGTATGGAGACGTGGGGGCACAACAAGCTGCAGCACTGAGCCCTGTCTTGCATCCTTTCGAGTTGCAAGCAGCGTTACTCAGTGTGCTGTGAACTAAATATATTGTCCCTGCCCATGCTTGCTGGACCACGTGTCAGCAGTAAGGTGGATTTTACGGCTGACTGCCTTGCCCAACGATGCCAGAAAATTCCCTTCCACGTGATGGCAGAGAGATGGAACGGCCTTACGTGAAAAGTAGTATTGACTGGGAACCTACCATTGTGGTACAGCACATTGTGCGAATTCACAGAAGGGGGCAGAATCCAGAAGGCTGAAAGGCAGAAGTCGGAGAACCAACAGCTTTGACAAGCTTACATTTAGACGCTGGGCATGTGGGTAGCGGGGACTGTATTTTTTTTTTGTTGCAGCAGATGGGGCAGAGAAATTTGCCGGCTATAGTCTGCAGCTGGTGGTGTGCTGCTGGCAGATGTGCTGCCAATTCCTGGGACACCCTGTGCTATACCATCATCCCTATCAGTGGAGGCTGCTGAGGGGTAATGTATCGGTATAGCAGGGGCAGGCTGAAGTGGGTAAGGAGGAGGAGGAGAGACAGATTTGTGCCCCTTTTGTGTGGCTTTTAGGTGGTCTTGCCAACGGTCTGAGTGGTTGGACGTTAAATGCCTTGTTAAACCTGTGGCACCCAAATGGTTGGTGTTTTTGCCACGTTTGATGTGCCTGAGACACAATTTGCAGATAGCAACAGTGTGATCTGCTGCAGATGTGCTGAAAAAGGCCCAGACAGCTGAGATTTGGGGAGTGGGCCAGGAAATAACAGCTGCAGAATGTGATGGAATAGGGTGGCTGCTCTCTACTCTTTCTTGATGTCGGCCTCCTTGGGGTTGTACCACCTCACCTTCAGTTTCCTCCTCTGCTCTATCTGGCACCCGAGTCGCATCAGTGACCTCATCATCATCATCATCATCTCCATCTCCTCCATCTTCATCATTACCACTGGAGACAACTTGGCAATACGCTGCGGCTTGGGGAACATGAATGCCAGTTTGTCTCCCAGTGTTCCCCCCTCTCTCCAGGCTCATGTTCCTGTTATTCTCAACCTCAGAACCAACATCTGAATCAGGTAATGGCTGGGCATCGTCAAGGAGCAAGTGGCTGACGCTGTGGTCAAATAACTCAGCTGACTCCTCAATGGCTGATGTTGGAGCTATGGCAGGAATAGATGTGGACAAGGAGGCAGGTTTATCCACTCTGGCAACTGCAGGGGACTGCACACTTGTCTCTGCTCGCGTGACAGAGGATGAGGAGGATGAGGAAGGTTTAGTAAGCCAGTCCACCACCTCCTCTGCATGCTGTGGCTGGATAGCATGGGCAAACTCACTAAACAGAGGAAACGATGCCCTGCCTGAGGACTGATCACCACGTCCACCTTTGCCTGTGGACACATTTGTTGCTGGCCCCCTTACAGTGCCAAGGGAACGTCTGCCTCTCCTTGTTGTCCTCCCAGATATTATTGGGAGGGAGGGGGCGGTGCTTATAAGCAAATGTAAAGAAGAAGTTGAAATCTGTACGTAGATGCACTTTAATCAATGTAAAGAGGTGTTTGCTGCACTTTAATTTGAGTACTCACGCTACACAGACACACTCCACAGATACACTATAATATACAATGCGCCAAACGTACAGTGACGCACAGAACTATATGGCGTTAAACTGGCAGTAATGCACATAAAACGATTAGGTGTTAAACTTGCAGTAACGCACACAGAAGTAAATGGCGTTAAACTGGCAGTAATGCACACAGAACTGTATGGCGTTAAACTGACAGTAACACACACAGAACGATATGGCGTTAAACTGGTAGTAACGCACACAAAACTATATGGCGCTAAACTGCCAGTAACGCACACAGAAGTAATTGGCGTTAAACTGGCAGTAACGCACAAAACTATATGGCGTTAAACTGGCAGTAACGCACATGTTAAGCTGGCGTTAAACTGGCAGTAATGCACACAGAAGTAAATGGCTTTAAACTGGCAGTAACACACACAAAATAATATGACGTTAAACTGGCAGTAACGCAATCAAAAAGACTGTGCTCAGCCGTCACTACACTGACGCTATCTGAACTGTCCCTACTCTAGCTATACACAAATGTAAAGATTACTGACATGGTCTCACTACACTACACTGAAACTATACGAGCTGTTCCTATTCTAAAATGGTTGTAGGTATTAAAGTAAAATCAAACCGCCCCTTACTATAATTACCACCACTGCGCCTCAGATGAACCTTGTAAGCAGAAAAAATTAATAAAGCTGCCACTATAAAAAATAAAAATGTGAAACAGTGTTTTATCCTTCTGATATATCAAAATAGTGAAAAATAAAAAAAGGAAAAAAAGAGTGGCGATCTCTCAGACAGAACTGTCCGATATAGACAATACTGAAAACAATCTGGTGTATGAAAAATATCTGGTGCAAAAAAATGTTTAAACAATTAAAACACCCTGTGACATTTGTAAGTGCATGAAACATACAAAATGTCCATATATTGAAACATAAAGAAAGTCCTTGACTAATTGTGTCTTCTTGATTTCCTCCACCACACCAAAGTGTTTAGTGATCCCACTCCCTTAGGAAATGCACTCACCGACTCCAAATGCCTACACTTGCCTGCAAGGCTAAAGCGCTTTTATAACCACATAGAAAGGGTTAAATCAGCAAACCGATATCCACCAGTGTATGTAGAAATCACTCCACATGTAAAATAATAAAGTGCTCCAATAGTGTAAAACAGTATAACCAATTTATTGTAAACACTATCACTCTTCAACTTATCCACTCACATTTTACAAAGTCCAAGCCAGCAAAAAATATAGCTTCAAATCACAGCACGCTAAACAATTGGATCACACGGTGCAGGGATACGGTCACGGCGGACCCGAGGTGTGCAGGCATTAAACCTCAGCTCTCACCCCCCCTCCTCGGTGCCTCGCCACTAAATCGGATCACCACTTTCTCGTACGGCTTCAAACGTCATACGTCACAGCCACGCCCCCGACATGTTTCGTCATAGATCGACTTATTCATATTCTATTTTAATTATAATTAGAGAGGTATTGAAATAGTTTAATACATGCTATATATATTTTTTTAGAGTTATATTATATAATATGGGGATTTATAGTTTAAACTAGCGGGGTTAGAAATGTATGGGTGGTGGATTATTGAGATACATACACCGTTAAGTATACACCCTAGGCTTTTGTTTGGTACGTCCTACAGGTAGTGGATATGGGAGAAGTGTGTCTGTATTTGAGATTATGCGATTCACATGTATCCTGTGCCACTTATGTATAACTTGGATGATCAGGATTATGCGGCCGCGGAGACACGAGGTGTGTGCAGGCGCGTTGGAAGGTTCTCTTACACTCGTTTGATAGGAGGATATAAAAGGGATGATTGTCATCCCATGCAGCCAATCCCATGAATAAGTCAATCTATGACAAAACATGTGGGGGGCGTGGCTGTGAGGTATGACGCTTGAAACCGTACGAGAAAGTGGTGATCTGATTTAGTGACGAGGCACCGAGGAGGGGGTGAGAGCTGAGGTTTAACGCCTGCACACCTCGGGTACGCCATGACCGTATCCCTGCACTGTGTGATCCAATTGTTTAGCGTGCTGTGATTTGAAGCTATATTTTTTGCTGGCTTGGACTTTGTAAAATGTGAGTGGATAAGTTGAAGATTGATAGTGTTTACAATAAATTGGTTATACTGTTTTACACTATTAGAGCACTTTATTATTTTACATGTGGAGCGATTTCTACATACACTGGTGGATATCGGTTTGCTGATTTAACCCTTCTATGTGGTTATAAAAGCTCTTTAGCCTTGCACGCAAGTGTAGGCATTTGGAGTCGGTGAGTGCATTTCCTAAGGGAGTGGGATCACTAAACACTTTGGTGTGGTGAAAGAAATCAAGAAGACACAATTAGTCAAGGACTTTCTTTATGTTTCAATATATGGACATTTCGTATGTTTCATGCACTTACAAATGTCACAGGGTGTTTTAATTGTTTAACCATTTTTTTTGCACCAGATATTTTTCATACACCAGATTGTTTTCAGTATCGTCTATATCGGACAGTTCTGTCTGAGAGAGTGCCACTCTTTTTTTCCTTTTTTTATTTTTCACTATTTTGATATATCAGAAGGATAAAACACTGTTCCTATTCTACACTAATGTACTGTATATACTTGAGTATAAGTCGAATTTTTCAGCCCTTTTTTTTGGGCTGAAAGTGCCCCCCTCGACTTATACTCGAGTCACCGCCGTCTGTCTGCATGATCAGCGTGTCATGCAGGCAGACGGCGGCCGGCGTGTGATAATTCCAGCTTTCAAAAGCCGGGCCTCCTGCTCGTCTGTGATAGGCTGAACACTCCATTTCCCAGCAGTCAGTGTACAGCCTATCACGGACATTTTCTCATCCTCTTCCGTGGTATGAGAATGAGAGAATGTCCGTGATAGACTGACCGCTGACTGCTGAGTCTTCTGCCTATCACAGATGAGGAGGAGGCGCGGCTTTTGAACAGTGGAATGGCCGCCGAAGTGTATTATCACACACTGATCAGAGGATGGAGATCGCCACAGGGAGGATGGAGATTGCCACAGGGAGGATGGAGATCGCCACAGGGAGGTTGCACAGGACACAGGTAGGCTGCACAGGGACACATGCACACAGGACACATGCATACAGTGCACATGCACACGTACAGGACACATGCACAGGATACAGGGACACATGCACAGGATACAGGGAACATACACATGTACAGGACACATGTACAGGACACAGGGACACATACACATGTACAGGACACATGCACAGGACACATACACATGTACAGGACACAGGACACATGCACATGTACAGGACACAGGACACATGCACATGTACAGGACACAGGACACATGCACAGGATACAGGTAGGCTGCACAGGACACAGGGAGGCATGCAGCTGCAGATGGGCATTGTTGACCCTCTTTTTCCACTTACAGTAGCTGCTGCATTTCTCACCCTCGTCTTATACTCAGGTGAATAAGTTTTTCACAGTTTTTTGTGGTAAATTAGGGGCCTCGACTTATACTCGGATCGACTTATACTCGAGTATATATGGTATGTATGAATGACAAGGTCTCTATGCTACACTGAAACTATATAAGCTATCCCTACTATAGCTGCACACAATGCAAAGCTGAGTGATGGTCCTCCTTACTACACTCACACTATCCCTAGACTGACACTAAACTAATATTCTACACTGACAATTGAAGCAAAATAGCACAGTATAGCACACTAACTAATAGCACTGAGCTCTGTTCTATCTCTCTTTCCACGTCAAAATCACACTGAAAATAGCTGCAATTGAAAGAATACTTTTAGACTGTGGGGCAGGAATGAGCCATGATTGGATAAAGTCATGATGACAGTGTCCAGTCATGACTCTGACAGTGCTCTGTGCCCATATTGGCTGAAGCTTTCACTGCTTCAGCCAATTAGGGCTTGCAATGCACTGTTTAGCGCTGCAATGCATTGTGGTCGGTTCAGGGGGCCGAACAAATGGTTGAACGACCCGTTTGTTCGAATGTTCGCTGAACGACCGAACAACGAAAATTCAGCCCGAACTCATGCTCGGGCCAAACCGTTTGCCCATCCCTAGTGACTACATCTATGCTATCGATCTCTGTGTGGCACCATTTGTTGTTTTTCTCAATAAGCACACCTTATTTCAGGTTCTTAGGCACTTTGGACTACAACTGGATACACATATATTTTTTAATCAGACCTTCACTCACTTTTTGTTGTTTCTTTCATCTTGCTCCTTTTCCTCAGCAAGTTTCAACAGAGTACAGCTAGTCAGTCTGCCTTTCTTGCTTAGGCAGGAATGAACCCCACCTGCCCAAAGCCTCCTGAGATACCCATAAAACGCATGCATAGTGCAGCATAATCAGTTGTTAGGACCCAGAAGAGAAACTTAGCCTCCCGATGACATCACAAACAAGATTATGGCTTTTACTTTGCTGGGTGGGTGAGTATGCTATTATAGATACAGTGCCTTGGAAAAGTATTCATACCCCTTGAAATTTTCCACAGTTTGTCATCTTACAACCAAAAATGTAAATGTATTTTAGTGAGATTTTATGTGATAAACCAACACAAAGTGGCACAAAATTGTGAAGTGGAAGTAAAATGATAAATGTTTTTCAAAAATGTTTACAAATAAATATTTGAAAAGTGTGAGGTGCATCTGTATTCAGCCCCCCTGAGTCAATACTTTGTAGAACCCCCTTTTGCTGCAATTACAGCTGCCAGCTTTGCACATCTAAAGAGTGACATTTTTGCCCATTCTTCTCTGCAAAATAGCTCAAGTTCTGTCAGATTGAATGAAGAGCATATGTGAACAGCCATTTTCAAGTCTTGCCACAGATTCTCAATTGGATTTAGGTCTGGACTTTGACTGGGCCATTCTAACATATGAATATGCTTTGATCTAAACCGTTTCATTGTAGCTCTGGCTATATATTTAGGGTCGTTGTGCTGCTGGAAGGTGAACCTCTGCCCCAGTCTCAGGTCTTTTGCAGACTCTAACAGGTTTTCTTCTAAGATTGCCCTGTATTTGGCTTCATCCAACTTCCTATCAACTCTAACTAGCTTTCCTGTCCCTGCTGAAAAGTAGCATCCCCACAACATGATGCTGCCACCACCATATTTCACAGTGGGGATGGTGTGTTCAGGGAGATGTCCAGTGTTAGTTTTCTGCCACACATAGCATTTTGCTTTTAGGCCAAAAGGTTCAATTTTGGTCTCATCTGACCAGAGCACCTTCTTCCACATGTTTGCTGTGTCCCCCACATGGCTTCTTGCAAACTGCAAACGGGACTTTTTCAAGTCAACAATGGCTTTCTTCTTGCCACTCTTCCATAAAGGACAGATTTGGGCGAGTGCATGACTAATAGTTGTCCTGTGGACAGATTCTCCCACCTGAGCTGTGGGTCTCTGCAGCTCCTCCAGAGTTAACATGAGCCTCTTGGCTGCTTCTCTGATTAATGCTCTCCTTGCCCAGTCTGTCAGTTTAGGTTGCAGTTGTGCTATACTCTTTCCATTTTTGGATGATGGATTGAACAGTGCTCTGTGAGATGTTCAAAGCTTAGGATATTTTTTTATAACCTCACCCTGCTTTAAACTTCTCCACAATTTATCCCTGACTTGTCTGGTGTGTTCCTTGGCCTTCATGATGCTGTTTGTTCACTTAGGTTCTCTAACAAACCTCTGAGGGCTTCACAAAACAGCTGTATTTATACTAAGATTAAATTACACACAGGTGGACTCTATTTACTAATTAGGTGACTTCTGAAGGCAGTTGGTTCCACTAGATTTTAGTTAGGGGTATCAGTGTAAAGGGGGCTGAATACAACTGCACACCACACTTTTCATATATATATTTGTAAGAAATTTTGAAAACCATTTATCATTACCCTTCCACTTCACAATTATGTGCCACTTTGTGTTGGTCTATCACATAAAATTCCAATAAAATACATTTACGTTTTTGCATGTAACATGACAAAATGTGGAAAATTTCAATAGGTATGAATACTTTTTCAAGGCACTGTAAACCCAGGAGACCAGTTAAGAAGGGTTTAAAATAAGCCCCAGGAAGGGGTGAAATTCAGCTTTAATCTAAGAGATTACATGAAACACAGGTAGAAATATTAATATTAGCACAGATTTTGTATTCTATGGGCAGCATTAGCACTTTATTATTTGATTTTACTTAACTGGCTGGAAATGCTCTTTTACAATTGTAACTAATTGATGGTGGCACACTGGACCTCATTCTGCCTACCGAACACCCTATGTAATTGCATTGTACATAGCCTCCCTACAATACAGGTCTGGCCATCTGGGTTGATATATCTTTTATACCTGGCCTGCTTTTAATCCTCACTAGGGTCTTGGCTCTACTGAGTGATATATACGGCTGTATTCTTCCCTTTAAATAAGAATTAGGAATGGTCAGGATCCACAAACTAGGAAGATAAATCAGTATATTTTAAAGCTGAGCAATCTGTAGCTTGGTAGTGGGCAGACACTGTGCCAAATAAAACATAATTTTCAAGCTTATAAAACAACAGAGTTCAGAGCACACCGGAGACAAATACAGTAAAATATTATTGATCCCACAGCCTGGATGTATCAATCTTTAGCAGCTCTTTTAACATGCGGTAAAGAAGGCACAGTGTGATACTTCCATTGAACATCGTTGTTCTCCTAGTAGAGGTAAAAGTCAAATTATTCCACATACTGCTAATGCTGTTAGGGCAGTCATTTCAAACCAGTGTTCTTCGAGCCACATTCAGCCTTTTTCTTCTGTCCTTGTGTCCCCTTAGCCAGTCTGGCGATTTATTATGTGAATGAAGCCCCATTGTTTTCTATACCTCATTAAGGTGAAGTCTCCTTTCATCACTGGAGGGCTTACCCCCAAAGGAGCTGCCGGATGTATTGAGTCCCCCCTCCCTGTGCCCAGGACTCTGCAAATAGCACCACACACTCTGACACATCTGGCTGGGAGGGGAATATTTATTGCAGCATCACAGTAACAAAAGAGATACAAATCAATAACAATGATACAGCAAACAGTTAAACTATAGCAAGGAATACATTGCAAATAGGTAAACAGTAGAAAGAAATATGCTGTAAAACCAAGCAATAGGTGTAGAAAGCAACTTCTCCTAAACCCTATAGTGGGCCAATCCTAACTAAGGAGAATTACACCACTGTAACAGTTCTGCAGTTTATAATAGACTCTCTTCTGCTGGTCAGCTCCTTGGGGCCCAAATGTTATGTTGGAGTGCTCAGGATAATGTCCCGTTAAGACCTGATGATGAAACTGGCTCTAGTCACTTTAAGCACTGAAAATGCCACTAGCTCTGTGATTCTCACAGGCAACACTGTCCCTCTTTTGTCAAAGCATGATGTTGTTTTGGCCACCAACTTCTTAGCAGGTGGTCTCCTTCTGTATACTGGATGAAACACAGGCAGTATTTGTCTGCAGCATCATTCCCCCTTGGTCAGGCACTGGGCCCAACCAACATCTGTGACTCTCTCCAATGTCCTCAGCTGCCTGCCGCTGTGCCTTTGTCCCTCTCAGGTGCAGCGATAAGCCAGCAGCCAAATGTGCACAAGTCCTCTCAGTACAGCCTCCACACCTCTCCTTTTTGCCCCAGTGATTTGTGGGATTTTCAGGTTACTACTTCCAGCTCACCAAGCCAGCTCAGTCCTGTTAGAACTATACCTCCCACAATCCTTGCAGTCCACATCATGTGTGTCTTCATATTTGATAGAGGGTAGGCTCAACACTGGCTGTACACAGCTTTGCAATAAGATTCCTCTTCTGTACTTGTGCCTTATATAAAAGTCTACTCTTCTGCCAGACACAGAATCATTTTCCTGCCAGTGCTGCAGACTGGGCTACATCACTATACAGTTTGGTGAAAAGGTACAGAAATCTAATAGACAGAATCTATTTTAAACATTTCAAACTATTTTATTAAACAAAGTGTTCTGATCCCTAAATAAGTGCTATTTCTATATAACTGCTTTTCAATTATGTAGGTTGAATTTCATTTATTGGTTGAACTAGATAGACTTGTGTCTTTTTTCAAATGGACTGACTATGTAACTATGCAACTATATGTAAATTTAGCCCCTTCTTGGGTTAACCACTCATATTTGTTACACAGTTATTTACTGTATGTAACTAATTCAGAGTTTTAAATCATTTTCTTATGATAATGGACCATGTCCATTTACATCAGGCAACGTTTGATCTGTCCCGTTTAGAAAAAATGGGAAAAGGATGCAAATTTATATTTTTCAATTTCTGTTTCTGGACCTGAATGAACTTGGAAGTTGGTGGATGTAAACGGACACAAGTCTACCCATAAAGCTACATGGAGCAAAGACTGACAGGTGGACCTGATCGGAAAGTTTGTGTGAAGAAGCATAAGATACAATTTGTGTGCTTTAGATTGGCTTGTGTCCCTGTTAAGGAGACTTTCCCTCACTTCCTGCTATAATACTAATCACCTGGACAGGAAGTAAGGCGAAATTTCCCAATTCAGACAAATGTAGCAACCAGATGCCCAACAACCCTTCCCCATGTTACTAAAAAAAATTAAAAATTATTGCTGCCAGTTTCTGCATTGGAGAAAATCCTTCACTTTTTCTTCCATTTGACACTCATAAAAAAAAAAGACAGGAAATTATGGGAAATCTCTTAACCACTTCAGCCCCGGAAGGATTTACCCCCCTCCTGACCAGAGCACTTTTTACAATTTGGCACTGCACTGCTTTAACTGGTAATTGCGCAGTCATGCAATGCCATACCCAAATTAAATTTTTGTTGTTTTTTCCCCACAAATAGAGCTTTCTTTTGGTGGTATTTGATCACCTCTGCGGTTTTTATTTTTTGCCGAAAATTTTGAAAAAAAAGAATATTTTCTACTTTTTGCTATAAAAAAAAAAAAAAACAACTAAATTTTAGTCATATATTTAGGCCAAAAAGCATTCAGCCACATGTCTTGGGTAAAAAAAATTCAATAAGCGTATATTTAACTAGAGTACATTTTCTGGAATTTACGCAGCTTTTAGTTTTACACTGTTCCTTTCATTTTTTTTCTTTTTATCATTTTTATTGTTAGAATGTAAATATCCCCTATATCCCCTATGATAGCAATAGCATCTGACCACACCAAGATCGGTGTGATAAGATGCTTTCCCAATTTCCCAATGGCACTGTTTATATCCGGCTCACCATTATGCCCACCATTAGAATACCGTCCTGCATCCACCCACTTCTAATGATGGGCATACATGCACCATTTTTTTTTTAACTGTGGTGGTGAAATCACCTCCTACAGCGCTGAAGTCGCTGATTTACGTATCATGAGAGCAAACGCTGTTGCTGTCAAGATAAATAAATCAATGCTGCAGCTGAATGGTGTACCTGAAATGTAAACAATGGTAACAATAAAACATTAACTTAATAAAACCACAACAATCTGTGCCAAAAAAAAGGTAAAAAATATATGCCAAAGCATGGGGGCAATCCGCCCCTAATGTTAGGGGCAAATCGCCCCTCCACCCCTGCCCCCATGCTTCAGCATATATGCTCTTTTTTTTTTTAACTGTGTGATGGTGAAATCACCTCCTACAGCTCTGGAGTTGCTGATTTACGTATTGTGAGAGCAAACGCTGTTGCTGTCGACATTAATTAATCAGTGCTGAAGATGAGTGGCGTACCTTAAAAGAAATAATGGTTAACAATTAAACACAGTAAACAGTAAAGTATAAAAGAATTACATACCTGAAAAGCAAAGATGATAAAACATAGTAAACATAGTAAAAAGAGCAGAACAATAGACAGAGAACAATAGAGAGAGAACAGAGAGAGAGAGAGAGAGCTATAAACAACCATTTATGGCTTTTTTATTTTATATTTTTATTTTTTATTTTTAACTTTTATTTATTTATTTATTTATTTATTTTACACTTTTATTTGTAACTGTAACTATAACGGTTCCAGATTCCGGTCTCTCAAAATGTGATGGCATCTTTGGAGACCCTGTGAAAGTGTGTCCTAGTCTGTGCAGTGCTGTACCCTACGCTAATACTCCACTAGTGTGTGGTATCATTTGAAACATTCACCAATGCAAAGACCAGGATGGTCAGGACAGGAGGGACAATAATGTCATGCTTATATCCGTGCTTGCTACAGACACGACATCTTCTTTGGGGTGATCGTTGGGTAGGTGTACCAGGGAGAACATATACGGAAAATGCCTCCCATCGAGCCGGCTTACAGCATTTGCAAACAAGACAAGGAATTGGTCGCACACTGGAACTCCAAATTATCTCGATGTCATCTATATTTTCAAAAAAGGGTCATACAGATACAGGCAATGGTAGACGTTTCACAAGCGTTGGTGAACAAGCAAGCTATCGCTTTTGAAATGTCTACCATTGCCTGTATCTGTCTGACCCTTTTTTGACAATAAAGATGACATCGAGATAACTTGGAGTTCCAGTGTGCGACCAATTCCTTGTCTTGTTCGTCTTCCACGGTGGTGAGCCGAGGTCTGCACCTGTGATCCATCCTGCACCTGAGTTTGCTTGAAGCGGTGTGCTTCTCTCTGTTCGTTACTGCATTTGCGTTGGGAAGTTGGGGCACAGCACTGTTTGGAAACAGAAGGGCTGTGACGATCTCTTCCTGGAATTTAAGGAAGGATCCAGTTCATCCTGACACTTTGTATAGCACATAAGTGTTCAGCAGAGACAATTGGAATAAGTATACAGACATTTTTTTATACCGTCTGGCCTTACAGGCAATTAAGTACAGCACCATTAACTGGTCGTTGAGATTGACCCCTCCCATATTAAGGTTGTATTCGTGGACACAGAGGGGTTTCTCCACAACACCAGTCGCCATTTGAATTTGGACTGTCTTGTCTGCGTGAAGGGAGGACAGAACAAAAACATTCCGTGAATCCCTCCACTTTACTGTGAGAAAATTATTACTTCTCAAGCAGGCTCTCTCCCCCAGCCTAAGACGGCGATTAGATCGCATGGTGCCACATGCGCCAAATCCATAATCAAACTGACTAAAGTGACTAAAAAGTGGTATGCTTGTGTAATAATTGTCCACATACAAGCGGTACTCCTTTCCGAATAGGGTGACGCCAAGTCCCACACAATCTTACCGGCGCTCCCTATAGTTTGGGCAGTTCTCTGGCTCCACGTGACTATCTTTTCCCTCGTAAACCATAAAACTATATGTATAGCCTGTTACCCTGTCACAGAGCTTATACATCTTCACCCCATATCTGGCACGCTTGCTGTGAAGATACTGTTTGAATGACAAGTGGCCAGAAAACTTAATCAGGGACTCATCAACGCAGACAACTTGATCAGGAGTAAACAAGGCTGCAAACTGTTGGTTGAAGTGGTTTACGAGGGGCCAAATTTTGTGGAGCCGATTGTATTCAGGGTCACCCCGAGGACGACAGAGTTCATTGTCATTGAAGTGCATAAATCGCAAGATCTGCTCATATCTAGCCCTGGTCATGGAGGCAGAGAACACGGGCATATGGTGAATTGGGTGAGTGGACCAATATGACCGCAACTCACTTTTTTTAGTTATGCCCATGAGGAGGGATAGGCCCAGGAAGGTCTTAAATTCGGTGACCGTGATAGGTCTCCAATCTCTGGCAAGGGCCAACTGAGAATTAACAGTGATGAATTGACCAGCATACAAATTGCTTTGGTCCACAATAGATCTCTTACGTGAAAAACAGCAAATAAAAATCAAGTGATGTAAAATCAACTGTTTCCACCTGAATTCTGGGTTGGCCAATGAATGGGGGAAGTACGGGTGCTGCAGAAGTGGTGGGCTCCCAATTCGGATTGGCAAATGCAGCAGGAAGGGCACTATGGGCTTGACGGGCCTGTCTTTGTCTTCTTGGTGGCTGCAGGACACTAGTTGTGCTAGCCACCTTACCAGCTTGAACTGCATTTATGGGACTTGCCACGTCACCACATGATACTGCAGTGCTGGTTTGACTTCGACCAGGATGTACTAGGCCGCTGGTGCTTGCCAGTTCACCAGAAGGATGAGCGGCACAAGTACTGGCTCTCTGCTCCATATGAGAGCCGTGCAGTTCTTGCACCTCAAAAACAGCAGAAGAACGGGGTCGGGTACGCCTTACCTTGGCAGGAACCACTACTCCGTCGTCAGAGCTATCTGTCAGGGTGCCGCTGCTGTCTACAGGTTCGTATTCTGAGCCTGAATCTGACAGATGGGTGACTTCCTCTTCACTCTCATCTGTCATGCTCAGAAATGTGTAGGCCTCTTCACTAGTGTAACTTCAAAATGAATTGTGGCCTCTAAATTTACTGGCACAACTAGTGAAACTCACAGGAAAAAAGAGCACCTGACTGTTAGCAACTGCTTCAAACGCTACCAAAAAAAACATTAGTGTTCGCAGGGATCGGGCCTGTCTCTGCGAACGCTGCAGTTATGTGTTTTGTAAGTGACAGTAATTGATTGATACTGCACTTGGGTGGGCTGGGCTGGGCGGAGGGGCTAAACACAGGTGCTAGCAGGTATCTGGGCTGATCCCGCTAACGCTGCATTTTTGGGAACCCTAAACTACTGGGGATGCTAGAATAGAACTGATCAGATATTGATGCTTTCAGACACTATACTATTAAGGGAGGTGTATGTTGAGTGTGTGGGTGTTAGTGCTACTGGCATTAATCTGACGCTGCCTGGGGCGATGCAGACCCCGACTGACGCTAAAACCTAACTGATGTCACCCGCCGGGTGATCAGGGGGTTAAACCTTTATTAGGTAATATATGGCGGGTACCCTGACGCTATAAAAAATGAACAAACTAACCAACTTCACCCGTGACACTAATATGGTGATCACTGGTGACAGGGGGTGAAAGGGTTAACTAGGGGGCAATCAGGGGGTTAAAACCTTTATTAGGTAATATATGGGGGAACCCGATGCTATAAAAACCTCACGGTGAAACTAATAAACTATTGATTATAGAACTGGGCTCTTTAAATGTTACCAGTCAATGAATCTGTGTTTGCAGTTTCCTTGCAGTAGTCTCCCCATCAGTAGCTGAATGTGAGATTTGAAACTGAGATAGTTGTGGATAGAGAAGGTGTATTCAGTAGATAGAGTAGGCGTGTTCTGTAGATAGAGAGGGTGTATTCTGTAAATAAAGAAGGTGTATTCAGTTGATACAGAAGGTGTATTTCATAGATCCACTAGGTGTATTGAGTAGATCTAGAAGGTGTATTGTGCAGATAGAGAAGGTGTATTGAATAGTCCGAGAATGTGTATTATGTAGATAGAGAAGTTGTATTGTATAGATAGAGAAGGTGTGTTGTGTAAGTAGACAAAGTGTCTTCTGTAGATAAAGAAAATGTATTATGACAATAGAGAAGGTGTAATGTGTAGGTAGAGAAGGTGTATTGTGTAGATAGAGATGGTGTATTGTGTAGTTAGAGAAGGTGTATTGTGTAAACAGAGAAGGTGTATTGTGTACATAGAGAAGGTGTATTGTGTCAATAGAGAAGGTGTATTGTGTAGATGGAGAAGGTGAACTGGGCTCTTTAAAGGTTACCAGTCAATGAATCTGTGTTTGCAGTTTCCTTGCAGTAGTCTCCCCATCAGTAGCTGAATGTGAGATTTGAAACTGAGATAGTTGTGGATAGAGAAGGTGTATTCAGTAGATAGAGTAGGCGTGTTCTGTAGATAGAGAGGGTGTATTCTGTAAATAAAGAAGGTGTATTCAGTAGATACAGAAGGTGTATTTCATAGATCCACTAGGTGTATTGAGTAGATCTAGAAGGTGTATTGTGCAGATAGAGAAGGTGTATTGTGTAGATAGAGAAAGTGTATTATGTAGATAGAGAAGTTGTATTGTATAGATAGAGAAGGTGTGTTGTGTAAGTAGACAAAGTGTCTTCTGTAGATAAAGAAAATGTATTATGAAGATAGAGAAGGTGTAATGTGTAGGTAGAGAAGGTGTATTGTGTAGATAGAGATGGTGTATTGTGTAGTTAGAGAAGGTGTATTGTGTAAACAGAGAAGGTGTATTGTGTAGATAGAGAAGGTGTATTGTGTCAATAGAGAAGGTGTATTGTGTAGATGGAGAAGGTGAATTGTGTAGATAGAGAAGGTGTATTGTATAGACCGAGAATGTGTATTGTGTAGTTAGAGAAGGTTTATTGTGTAGATAGAGAATGTGTATTGTGTAGATAGTGAAGCTGTATTATGTAGATAGAAAAGTTGTATGGTATAGATAGAGAAGGTGTATTGTGTAGGTAGAGAATGTGTCTTCTGTAGATAGAGAAGGTGTGTTATGTGGATAAGGAAGGTGTAATGTGTAAATAGAGAAGGTGTATTGTGTAAATAGAGAAGGTGTATTGTGTAGGTAGAAAATGTGTATTACGAAGTAATTAGTTAGAGAAGGTGTATTGTGTAAACAGAGAAGGTGCATTATGAAAATAGAGGAGGTGTATTATGTAGGTAGTGAAAGTGTCTTCTGTAGATGGAGAAGGTGTAATATGATGATAGAGAAAGTGTATTATGTAGATAGAGAAAGTGTCTTCTGTAGATAGAGAAAATGTATTATGAAGATAGAGAAGGTGTAATGTTTAGGTAGAGAAGGTGTATTGTATAGATAGAGAAGGTGTATTATGTAGTTAGAGATGGTGTATCGTGTAGATAGAGAAGGTGTATTATGTAGATAGAGAAGGTGTATTGTGTAGATGGAGAAGGTGTATTGTATAGACCGAGAATTTGTATTATGTAGTTAGAGAAGGTGTATTGTGTAGATGGTGAAACTGTATTATGTAGATAGAGAAGTTGTACTGTATAGATAAAGAAGGTGGATAAGGAAGGTGTAATGTGTAAATAGAGAAGGTGTATTGTGTAAATAAAGAACGTGTATTATAATGATAGAGAAGGTGTATTGTGTAGGTAGAAAATTTGTATTATGAAGATAGAGAAGGTGTAATGTGTAGATAGAGATGGTGTATTGTGTAGATAGAGAATGTGTATTATGTAGTTAGAGATGGTGTATTGTGTAGATAGAGAAGGTGTATTATGTAGATGGAGAAGGTGAATCGTGTAGATATAGAAGGTGTATTATGTAGTTAGAGAAGGTGTATTGTGTAGATAGAGAAGTTGTATTATGTAGAAGGTGTATTGTGTAGATAGAGAAGGTGTATTATGAAAATAGAGAAGGTGTATTATGTAGGCAGAGAAAGTGTCTTCTGTAGATAAAGTGTATTATGAAGATAGAGAAGGTGTAATGTGTAGGTAGAGAAGGTGTATTATGTAAATAGAGAAGGTGTATTGTGTAGATAGAGAAGCTGTATTATGAAAATAGAGAGGGTATATTGTGTAGGTAGAGAAAGTGTCTTCTGTAGTTAGAGAAAGTGTATTGTGTAAATAGTGGAGCTGTATTATGTAGATAGAGAAGTTGTATTGTATAGATAGAGAAGGTGTATTGTGTAGGTAGAGAAAGTGTCTTCTGTAGATAGAGATGGTGTATTGTGTAGTTAGAGAATGTGTATTGTGTAAACAGAGAAGGTGCATTATGAAAATAGAGAAGGTGTATTATGTACAGTAGGTAGCGAAAGTGTCTTCTGTAGATGGAGAAGGTGTAATATGATGATGAAGAAGAAGTATTATGTAGGTAGAGAAAGTGTCTTCTGTAGATAAAGAAAATGTATTATGAAGATAGAGAAGGTGTAATGTGTAGGTAGAGAAGGTGTATTGTGTAGATAGAGAAGGTGTATTATGTAGATAGAGAAGGTGTATTGTGTAGATGGAGAAGGTGAATTGTGTAGATATAGAAGGTGTGTTATGTAGTTAGAGAAGGTGTATTGTATAGACCGAGAATGTGTATTATGTAGGTAGAGAAGGTGTATTGTGTAGATAGTGAAGCTGTATTATGTAGATAGAGAAGTTGTATTGTATAGATAAAGAAGGTGTATTGTGTAGGTAGAGAAATTGTCTTCTGTAGATAGAGAAGGTGTATTATGTGGATAAGGAAGGTGTAATGTGTAAATAGAGAAGGTGTTTTGTGTAAACAGAGAAGGTGTATTATAATGATAGAGAAGCTGTATTGTGTAGGTAGAAAATGTGTATTATGAAGATAGAGAAGGTGTAATGTGTAGATAGAGATGGTGTATTGTGTAGTTAGAGAAGGTGTATTGTGTAAACAGAGAAGGTGTATTATGAAAAGAGAGAAGGTGTATTATGTAGGTAGCGAAAGTGTCTTCTGTAGATGGAGAAGGTGTAATATGACGATAGAGAAGGTGTATTATGTAGGTAGAGAAAGTGTCTTCTGTAGATAAAGTGTCTTCTGTAGATAGAGAAAGTGTATTATGAAGATCGAGAAGGTGTAATGTGTAGGTAGAGAAGGTGTATTGTGTAGATAGAGAAGGTGTATTATGTAGATAGAGAAGGTGTATTGTGTAGATGGAGAAGGTGAATTGTGTAGATATAGAAGGTGTGTTATGTAGTTAGAGAAGGTGTATTGTATAGACCGAGAATGTGTATTATGTAGGTAGAGAAGGTGTATTGTGTAGATAGTGAAGCTGTATTATGTAGATAGAGAAGTTGTATTGTATAGATAAAGAAGGTGTATTGTGTAGGTAGAGAAAGTGTCTTCTGTAGATAGAGAAGGTGTATTATGTGGATAAGGAAGGTGTAATGTGTAAATAGAGAAGGTGTTTTGTGTAAACAGAGAAGGTGTATTATAATGATAGAGAAGCTGTATTGTGTAGGTAGAAAATGTGTATTATGACGATAGAGAAGGTGTAATGTGTAGATAGAGATGGTGTATTGTGTAGTTAGAGAAGGTGTATTGTGTAAACAGAGAAGGTGTATTATGAAAAGAGAGAAGGTGTATTATGTAGGTAGCGAAAGTGTCTTCTGTAGATGGAGACGGTGTAATATGACGATAGAGAAGGTGTATTATGTAGGTAGAGAAAGTGTCTTCTGTAGATAAAGTGTCTTCTGTAGATAGAGAAAGTGTATTATGAAGATCGAGAAGGTGTAATGTGTAGGTAGAGAAGGTGTATTTTTTTTTGTTTAATCAGTTTTTATTGAGAAAAAGAAGAAGAAAAAGCATACATTGTACAATAAATCAAATAACAGCCAATACACAGACATGAGTGATTCGGAGAACACTTGACACGAATAGTAGCAAACAATAGCATATTTCTTCATATAACGACTCATTGAAATAAAAATAAAAAGGAAAAAGAGTAAGTGAAAGTGAAGAGCAGAAAGAAGAGGAGGGAGGTGGTCTAGGAAGAGGGGGGGTGGGGGTGGGAAAGGCGGGGGAGGGAGGGGAGGGTGTGAGTCTGTACAGGTCCGTATTCCTACATTCATTGATAATAAGATCTATGTACAGCTTCACACGGATTGAGACATAATATCTGCGTTAGCAGTAGTATATTTAAAGGCAAACCAACAGGACCATATTTTCTTTGCAAGATCTGATTTGTTTTTTAAGGTGAGGGTTATATCTACCATGTAGTAGACATGATCCACTTTTAGTAGCCATTCGCGTAGTGTTGGAATGGAAGTTTTTTTCTAGTATAAAGGGATGAGTGCCTTTGCAGCATTGCGTAAATGTGGAGTGATTGATTTTTTATACGGCCCTATTGGTTTACCTGTGCAATGGAACAAGATATACCACGGGTCATTAGGAACCTCCCACCCCTGGATTTCTTTGATCCAGTGTAAAATGGTCAGCCAAAATGGACGGATCAGAGGACATAGCCACCATATGTGGGCATGGGTCGCCCTTTCTCCACAGCCCCTCCAACACAATGGAGAAGTCTGTGGGAAAAGCTTATGTAGAATAAGCGGCGTGTAATGCCATCTTGTCAGTAGTTTATAGTTCACTTCTGCAAGTCTAGATGCTCTGGAGGACGTGTGGGCTAAAAGAAGAATGGTGGATTTTTGGTTTGGCTGTAGTGGTTTTTGTAAATCAACTTCCCAGTTGTGTATGAGCGCTGGGAGGGTCGGGGAGGACAATGTAATCAAAGACTGATAAAAGTATGATACAGGTTTCTCCACTGGTTGGTCTTCTGAAAGAGCAGCTTCTATAGGAGATAGCTCCGAGAGGGATCTCAGAGGTTTCGGAAGAGAGCGAACAAATGCTGCTAGTTGTCTGTATCTCAAGAGATCCATTGAGGTAGTGTTGGAGTTGGGCAATAATATAGACATAGGCAGTATTCCTGATGCGTTGGCAACATGATGTAGTAGGGTGTGTGTACCAAAATTCCATGATCGAATACCAGGGTCGATATTTCCAGGGGGAAATTAGTTATGTCCCGACAGGGGAAGGAGCGGAGAATTATATGGCCATTTAAACAGTTTACAAAGCGAATCCCATAACATGAGGGTGGAGCGAGACAACGGTGATGTAGTAGTGGATAGACTTCTATATTTCCCCAGGATCCAAATTTGTGAAGAGAGATCCGTGCCGCTGAGTTCCATTTCTAGAGATACCCATTTTTTAGAGTCCCTGTGATACTTCCAGTCAGATATTCTAGTCAGCACAGCGGCTCTAAAGTAGGACCTAAGGTCTGGGAGGGCAAGGCCTCCCTCTCTCTTGGTTCTAATAGTAAGAGATCTAGGCAGCCTAGGTCTACGTCTATTCCAGACATATCTACCGATAACAGAATTAAGTAGTTTAAAGAAACCTATGGGCACACCATATGGTATCATCTGAAACAAAAATAGCACCCTGGGCAGAATATTCATCTTTACAACTCCAATTCTACCAAACCAGGAATGGGCAGACTGAGACCATCTCTGAAGATCAGACCTAATCGTATTTAAAAGAGGGATGTAGTTTGTACGGAATAATGAAGTCATTTTCGGGGTGAGGAAGATACCTAAGTATTTCAGTTTCCGCTCCTGCCAGCTAAAGGGGAAGACCTGTTTCAAATGGGATACAGTAGGGCCGGGGATAGAAATATTTAGAATTTCTGATTTTGACATGTTGATTTTGAAATTCGATATTTTGCTAAATTGTGAAAGTTCTGACAATAGATTGGGTAGGGTTATCAGAGGTTGTTGCACATAAAATAGTATGTCATCTGCATATGCAGCATACTTGTGTTCTGATCCACCTACAACTATCCCATGGATACTTGGATTTTGTCTGACAATAGAGAGCAAGGGTTCCAATGAGAGGGCAAATAGAACTGGGGAAAGACGGTAACCCTGTCGTGTACCGTTGTGTAAAGTGAAGGAGTCGCTTAGGGAACCATTAATACGTAGCTGTGCAGTAGGATGTTTGTAGAGCGCAGAGATTTGAGCTATCAAAGATGGCCCCATGCCCAAATGGGACAATGTGGATATTAGGAACTCCCAGTCCACGCTATCAAACGCATTTTCCGCGTCAGTTGAGAGTAGAAGGGTGGGCTGGGAGACTCCACGAGCATGTGAAATCAGTAGAAGAGATCTAAGCGCATTATCTCTAGCTTCTCTGCCAGGGATAAATCCTGTCTGATCCTCGGAGATCCATTGTGGTATTAGGGGAAGAAGTCTATTGGCTATGGCCTTAGCATACAATTTAACGTCAATATTAAGTAATGAGATGGGGCGATAACTCGCGCAGTTAGAGGGATCTTTACCCGGTTTGGGTATAACTGTGATGTGTGCATGAGTGGTCTCTGGACGGAGGTCACCACCCGAGAAAACCCCGTTAGCATATGCTGACAAATGAGGTAACAATGTGTCTGCGAAAAAATGGTAGTAGGCCACCGTAAATCCATCCGGACCCTGTGCCTTACCTGTAGCCATGGCTTTTAAGGCAACACGGAGCTCCGAGGTGGTGACCTCCCCCTCCAAGGAGTTGAGTATGTCAGGAGATAGTCTAGGTAGGTTTGCCCTATGTAGGTAATCTGCTATAAGTCGCTTCTTCTCCTCCTTATCTTTAATCAAGGGTTGAACACTATATAGGTTCTGATAGAACTCTCTGAATTCCTTGGCTATATTAGGGGTGTCATGACACAAAGTGGATGAAGAATTTTTAATTTTAGCTATGAAAGAGACAGCCTTTTTTTTTTTGCAGTGACCTAGCCAGCAGGCGGCCCAGTCTGTCTCCCCATTCGTGAAACATTGTGCCACTATGCGTGTCTTTTGCTTATGCTCTAAATGAAAAAGTGATTTCAGTTCCTCCCTCTTCGTGGTCAAGGTGTGAAAAACAGATATCGATTGGCTAGCTTTGTGTTGTTGTTCGAGCACTCTAATTTCGTTAAGTTGTTCTGTTGGAATTTACGTTCCTTTTTTTTCCTGGCTCCCAATTCTATTAGTTTGCCTCGTATGTGAGCTTTGTGGGCCTCCCAAAGTATCCCTTTAGATATGTCAGGTTGGGCATTCTCTTGGAAATAAAGGGCTAGTTCCTTACTTATAGCTTGTTTATCAATCTCCTCAGCAAGGAGTTCCTCGTTAAGTTTCCAATTAGTAGATTTAAGGGGAAGAGATGGGACTTTAATAGTGATCTTAATCGGAGCATGATCCGAGAGGGGCGAGGTTTCAATTGAAGACCCCGTTAGTAAAGGCAAATGATGATGGTCAATAAGGAGCAGGTCAATTCTAGAATAAGTCTGATGAACCTGAGAGTAGTGCGTGAAGTCTCTCTCCCTGGGATGCATAATCCTCCAGGTATCCATTAATTGTGCGTCATGTTAGTTTTTCCGAATAAACCGAAGACGCTTGTGAGAAATGCTAGAGCTCCCTCTGGAAGTGTCAATGACAGGTTCCAGGGGCGTGTTAAAGTCACCGGCAAGGAGAATGCATCCATGAGAAAAGTCCCTCAATTTCTTCAGTGTGGATGAAATGAAGCCCGCCTGATTACGGTTAGGTGAATATAGAGTTGCCAAGGTGCAAGGCATATTGCCCAGAGTACCCCTAAGAAACAAGTAACGACCTAGCGGATCACTAAGCATGGAATCTAGTGTAAACGCAAATCCTCTACGGAACCCAATGGCCACGCCTTTTGCTTTGTGAACATCTGAAAGACCATAATACCACGTGGGATAATGTTGTAAATGAAGCTTAACATTTGTGGTAAGCGTAAGGTGGGTCTCCTGCAGGAAAATCACATCCCCCTGCAGGCGACTCAGCTCTCTGTATAGGTTATGCCTTTTACCGGGAGCATGTAATCCCCGTACATTAAAAGAAATTAAATTTACCTTAGCCATGGGTGCCGAGAGAGGACATACGTGCGTACATAAATTCTAAGGAAATTGACCTGAGACAGGGGATGGAGGGATGGGGTAGGAAGGGAGGTAAGACTAGGGAACAGGAGAGGGAGGATAAAGAAAAGAATGGTAATGAGAGAAAAGAGAAAAAAATTAGGATGAACAGAACAATAATCAACATTCACCACTAGGGTGGCGAGTACCAGTGCACGCAGATTAATGCTGTGCAAAAACAGGATGCACATGAGGCCCAGCACCCCCAGACCCGCACCCCGCTTGGGGACAGGTACATGTGGGCACGGGGCCAGACGGCTCCCAGTCAAAGAAGGTCAGGGACGCCCGGGCATCCAGACACCTGTACCTAGATTAAGGAGAGCAACATCTCAATGCCCCGGCCCCGACACTTTATGTCGTCAAAAGTAACAACACCAATTTTTTAAAAACCTTTTAAAAAGGGTAACAACACTTAAAACAAGCCGCTATGTGGAACTATAACTTACATATAAACATTACATAGCCATTAACCTCATCCTGAACTGAGAGACAGTGTGTGCCAAACGTAAAAAAAATAAAAAATAATAAAATAAGGTTAGTAACTCAAAAGGCACAGGCTCCCTGCTAATAAACCATTGCGTGGTTAGACCGATGAGGATGAGTTTGCTATGTCCTACTTTCCAGAACCAACTGAAAATGTAAAACTGTGCAGTATGATTGCGAGCAAGATACTTAAGTAAGCTGTGGAGGAGATCCGGTTAAAGATGAACGATGTTTGCGGCCAGTCTTCTGCCATTTTGGTTCAGAGTGAGGTGGCAGGGGTGGAATGCTTTCTTGCCTGCCAGGGAGATCTGGAATTGATATGTTCATGTCCAGGCAGAACTTTTCCAGGTCCTCTGGGAATCGAAGGACGGCCGTTTTACCATCCCTGTTAGCATGAGGGCGGCTGGGAAGCCCCATCTGTAGTTAATGGAGGCATCCTTAAGTTTTTCGGTGAGAGGACGCAGGGCCCTGCGTCTCTCCAGGGTCTCCCGAGCCAGGTCCGGAAAGAAAGAAAGACTAGCACCGTCAAAGTCTAGTAAAGGAGACTCCCTGGCCTTTTTCATGATTAGTTCCTTATCAGGGTAGTGATGAACTCTACAAATTATGTCTCTCGGAACATCAGTGACAAGATTGCGCGGCCTGAGGGCTCGATGAGCGCAATCAATTTGCAGGGGGTGATCTGCTGGCCGTCCAAGGAGGCCATTAAAAATACCTCGGATAGAGGGGAGTAGGTTGTCATCCCTTGTCGCCTCGGGAGACCCCAGATCCTGATGTTGTTTCACCTATTGCGGTTTTCCTGGTCCTCTAATTTGTATAGGGCCATCCTGTGTGCAAAAGCGAATTGGCGATTAGAGGCCTGTAATGCTCTAATGGCGGTCGCGTGGCGATCTAAAGGTTGCTCTGTCTCCTCTACCCTCTCAAGAACCTGTGAGAGATCCGACCGTACCGCCGAGACCTCCTTCCTAATAGCTCGCTCGAGCCCCAACAGCATGGACGCCAAGTCAGTCTTAATGGGTCTTAATGGGTAAGTCACTCACCGAGGTAGCGACTCCCGAGCGTGTGTGCGTGCTCCCCTTGTCTGCCAAGCTGGCGGATGAGACAGGAGAGCGGCGTCTGGGTTCCGGCCTAGTGTGGGAGGCAGAGCCCGTGCGCGAGGTCATGCTGCGAGGCGAGTGGCCTAGGCCATCAGTGTCCTCCATATCCTCTGGTTCTGTGGACAAAAACCTCTTGTTCGAGCCCACCGAGGTGCCTTTCTTAGGTAGGGATTTACCGGATCGTTTCCTCATCCTTAGCTGCAAAACCAAGGTGTTGTTTGAGCAATATAAGGCTATTTGTGTTGTGTTGGCGCCGGAGCTCAGGAGAGACGTGTCCGCTCTACAGCATGCCAAAACCACGCCAGAGAAGGTGTATTGTGTAGATAGAGAATGTGTATTATGTAGGTAAAGAAAATGTATTGTGTAGATGGTGAAGGTGAATTGTGTAGATATAGAAGGTGTATTATGTAGTTAGAGAAGGTATATTGTGTAGATAGAGAAGTTGTATTATGCAGAAGGTGTATTGTGTAGATAGAGAAGGTGTATTATGCAGATAGAAAAGGTGTATTATGTAGGTAGCGAAAGTGTCTTCTGTAGATGGAAAAGGTGTAATATGACGATAGAGAAGGTGTATTATGTAGGTAGAGAAAGTGTCTTCTGTAGATAAAGTGTCTTCTGTAGATAGAGAAAGTGTATTATGAAGCTAGAGAAGGTGTATTGTGTAGATAGAGAATGTGTATTATGTAGTTAGAGATGGTGTATTGTGTAGATAGAGAAGGATGTATTACGTAGATAGAGAAGGTGTATTGTGTAGATGGAGAAGGTGAATTGTGTAGATATAGAAGGTGTATTATGTAGTTAGAGAAGGTGTATTGTGTAGATAGAGAAGTTGTATTATGTAGAAGGTGTATAGTGTAGATAGAGAAAGTGTATTATGAAGATAGAGAAGGTGTAATGTGTAGGTAGAGAAGGTGTATTATGTAAATAGAGAAGGTGTATTGTGTAGATAGAGAAGGTGTATTATGAAAATAGAGAGGGCGTATTGTGTAGGTAGAGAAAGTGTCTTCTTTAGTTAGAGAAGGTGTATTGTGTAGACTGAGAATGTGTATTATGTAGTTAGAGAAGGTGTATTGTGTAAATAGAGAAGGTGTATTGTGTAAATAGAGAAGGTGTATTGTGTAAATAGAGAAGGTGTATTGTGTAGATGGAGAAGGTGTATTGTGTAGCTAGAGAAGGTGTATTGTGTAGCTAGAGAAGGTGTATTATATAGACCGAGAACGTGTATTATGTAGTTAGAGAAGGTGTATTGTGTAGATAATGTGTATTGTGTAGATAGTGAAGCTGTATTATGTAGATAGAGAAGTTGTATTGTGTAGATATAGAAGGTGTATTGTGTAGGTAGAGAAAGTGTCTTCTGTAGATAGAGAAGGTGTATTATGTGGATAAGGATGGTTTAATGTTTAGATAGAGAAGGTCTATTGTGTAAATAGAGAAGGTGTATTATAATGATAGAGAAGGTGTATTGTGTAGGTAGAAAATGTGTATTATGAAGATAGAGAAGGTGTAATGTGTAGATAGAGATGGTGTATTGTGTAGTTAGAGAAGGTGTATTGTGTAAACCGAGAAGGTGCATTATGAAAATAGAGAAGGTGTATTATGTAGGTAGCGAAAGTGTCTTCTGTAGATGGAGAAGGTGTAATATGATGATAGAGAAGGTGTATTATGTAAATAGAGAAGGTGTATTGTGTAGATAGAGAAGGTGTATTATGTAGGTAGCGAAAGTGTCTTCTGTAGATGGAGAAGGTGTAATATGATGATAGAGAAGGTGTATTATGTAGGTAGAGAAAGTGCCTTCTGTAGATGGAGAAGGTGTAATATGATAATAGAGAAGGTGTATTATGTAGGTAGCGAAAGTGTCTTCTGTAGATGGAGAAGGTGTAATATGACGATAGAGAAGGTGTATTATGTAGGTAGAGAAAGTGTCTTCTGTAGATAAAGTGTCTTCTGTAGATAGAGAAAAGTGTACTATGAAGATAGAGAAGGTGTAATGTGTAGGTAGAGAAGGTGTATTGTGTAGATAGAGAATGTGTATTATGTAGTTAGAGATGGTGTATTGTGTAGATAGAGAAGGTGTATTATGTAGATAGAGAAGGTGTATTGTGTAGATGGAGAAGGTGAATTGTGTAGATATAGAAGGTGTATTATATAGTTAGAGAAGGTGTATTGTATAGACCGAGAATGTGTATTATGTAGTTAGAGAAGGTGTATTGTGTAGATAGAGAATGTGTATTGTATAGATAGTGAAGCTGTATTATGTAGATAAAGAAGTTGTATTGTATAGATAAAGAAGGTGTATTGTGTAGGTAGAGAAAGTGTCTTCTGTAGATAGAGAAGGTGTATTATGTGGATAAGGAAGGTGTAATGTGTAAATAGAGAAGGTGTAATGTGTAAATAGAGAAGGTGTATTATAATGATAGAGAAGGTGTATTATGTGGGTAAAGTGTCTTGTGTAGATAAAGTGTCTTCTGTAGATAGAGAGAGTGTATTATGAAGATAGAGAAGGTGTAATGTTTAGGTAGAAAATGTGTATTATGAAGATAGAGAAGGTGTAATGTGTAGATAGAGATGGTGTATTGCGTAGTTAGAGAAGTTGTATTGTGTAAACAGAAAAGGTGTATTGTGAAAATAGAGAAGGTGTATTATGTGGGTAAAGTGTCTTGTGTAGATAAAGTGTCTTCTGTAGATAGATAGAGTGTATTATGAAGATGGATAAGGTGTAATGTGTAGGTAGAGAAGGTGTATTATGTAGATTGAGAATGTGTATTGTGTAGATGGAGAAGGTGAATTGTGTAGATATAGAAGGTGTATTATGTAGTTAGAGAAGGTGTATTGTGTAGATAGAGAAGTTGTATTATGTAGAAGGTGTATTGTGTAGATAGAGAAGGTGTATTATGAAGATAGAGAAGGTGTATTATGTAGGCAGAGAAAGTGTCTTCTGTAGATAAAGTGTACTATGAAGATAGAGAAGGTGTAATGTTTAGGTAGAGAAGGTGTATTATGTAAATAGAGAAGGTGTATTGTCTAGATAGAGAAGGTGTATTGTGTAGATAGAGAAGGTGTATTGTGTAGCTAGAGAAGGTGAATTGTATAGATTGAGAATGTGTATTATGTAGTTAGAGAAGTTGTATTGTGTAGATAATGTGTATTGTGTAGATAGTGAAGCTGTATTATGTAGATAGAGAAGTTGTATTGTGTAGATAGAGATGGTGTATTGTATAGGTAGAGAAAGTGTCTTCTGTAGATAGAGAAGGTGTATTATGTGGATAAGGATGGTTTAATGTTTAGATAGAGAAGGTGTATTGTGTAAATAGAGAAGGTGTATTATAATGATAGAGAAGGTGTATTGTGTAGGTAGAAAATGTGTATTATGAAGATAGAGAAGGTGTAATGTGTAGATAGAGATGGTGTATTGTGTAGTTAGAGAAGGTGTATTGTGTAAACAGAGAAGGTGCATTATGAAAATAGAGAAGGTGTATTGTGTAGGTAGCGAAAGTGTCTTCTGTAGATGGAGAAGGTGTAATATGATGATAGAGAAGGTGTATTATGTAAATAGAGAAGGTGTATTGTGTAGATAGAGAAGGTGTATTATGTAGGTAGCGAAAGTGTCTTCTGTAGATGGAGAAGGTGTAATATGATGATAGAGAAGGTGTATTATGTAGGTAGAGAAAGTGCCTTCTGTAGATGGAGAAGGTGTAATATGATAATAGAGAAGGTGTATTATGTAGGTAGCGAAAGTGTCTTCTGTAGATGGAGAAGATGTAATATGACGATAGAGAAGGTGTATTATGTAGGTAGAGAAAGTGTCTTCTGTAGATAAAGTGTCTTCTGTAGATAGAGAAAAGTGTATTATGAAGATAGAGAAGGTGTAATGTGTAGGTAGAGAAGGTGTATTGTGTAGATAGAGAATGTGTATTATGTAGTTAGAGATGGTGTATTGTGTAGATAGAGAAGGTGTATTATGTAGATAGAGAAGGTGTATTGTGTAGATGGAGAAGGTGAATTGTGTAGATATAGAAGGTGTATTATATAGTTAGAGAAGGTGTATTGTATAGACCGAGAATGTGTATTATGTAGTTAGAGAAGGTGTATTGTGTAGATAGAGAATGTGTATTGTATAGATAGTGAAGCTGTATTATGTAGATAAAGAAGTTGTATTGTATAGATAAAGAAGGTGTATTGTGTAGGTAGAGAAAGTGTCTTCTGTAGATAGAGAAGGTGTATTATGTGGATAAGGAAGGTGTAATGTGTAAATAGAGAAGGTGTAATGTGTAAATAGAGAAGGTGTATTATAATGATAGAGAAGGTGTATTGTGTAGGTAGAAAATGTGTATTATGAAGATAGAGAAGGTGTAATGTGTAGATAGAGATGGTGTATTGCGTAGTTAGAGAAGTTTTATTGTGTAAACAGAAAAGGTGTATTGTGAAAATAGAGAAGGTGTATTATGTGGGTAAAGTGTCTTGTGTAGATAAAGTGTCTTCTGTAGATAGAGAGAGTGTATTATGAAGATAGAGAAGGTGTAATGTTTAGGTAGAGAAGGTGTATTATGTAAATAGAGAAGGTGTATTGTCTAGATAGAGAAGGTGTATTGTGTAGATAGAGAAGGTGTATCGTGTAGCTAGAGAAGGTGAATTGTATAGACCGAGAATGTGTATTATGTAGTTAGAGAAGTTGTATTTTGTAGATAATGTGTATTGTGTAGATAGTGAAGCTGTATTATGTAGATAGAGAAGTTGTATTGTGTAGATAGAGATGGTGTATTGTATAGGTAGAGAAAGTGTCTTCTGTAGATAGAGAAGGTGTATTATGTAAATAGAGAAGGTATAATGTGTAAATAGAGACGGTGTATTGTGCAAATAGAGAAGGTGTATTATAATGATAGAGTAGGTGTAATGTGTAGGTAGAAAATGTGTATTATGAAGATAGAGAAGGTGTAATGTGTAGATAAGGTGCATTGTGTAGATAGAGAATCTGTATTATGAAGATAGAGAAGGTGTATTCTGTAGATAGAAAAGGATGTTTTGTGTAGGTAGAGAAAGTGCCTTCTGTAAATAGAAAAGGTATTATGTAGTTAGAGAAGGTGTATTTTTTAGATAAAGAAGGTATATTGTGTAGATGAAGAAGGCGTATTGTAGAGATAGAGAAGGTGTATTATATAATTAGAGAAGGTGTATTTCATAGATAGAGTAGGTGTACTCTGTAAATATATTCCATAGACGGGGACACACTAAAGCCTCGTACAAACGACTAGTTTTTTTTTCTTCTTCATTCAACTCAACGGGTTGAACAAAAAAACACTGACAGCTCAGTTCTAAGCCGCTGTACTAATAACCCGATGTTAGTACAGTGATCTCTCCTGCTGTGCTATTGTGTTCTGACAGGGGGATGGCCCCTCCAGAAAAATCCAGTCAGCACTCTCAGCCGATGGGAGGCGGTCAGCTGACCTTTTTCGGTCATGACCCTTGATCCGAATGTCAGCTGGTTTCTATTGAACTGGCTGATGCTGCCCGACATTCGCCCCATGTGTACTAGGCTTTAATGTAGATTTCAGTTTGAATTGAACATCCTCAGGTGGGGAATAGAGGAATGCTAGTGTTTTTTTCTATTTAAAAGGACACCTGTGCTAAGAGATATATGGAGATTGCCAATGGTGACTTCTAGCTTCTGAAAAGGGTAGTTGCCTGGCTGAGATCTAATGCCTTCAAAACTTTCTGAGACCTACAGTACCTGAAACAAGTACATAAATCAAAAGTCTGCTTTTACTTAAAACACGACTACCAAGCAGCCAGAACTGTCAGCAAGTGGTCAGTAATGGCCGCCCCCTATATTCCTGAAAATGTTTCTATTAAGATCTCTTAGACCCCGTCACATTGTGAGGTTTCCATGCTTACCTTGGCTGGTTACAATGTACTCCAGTTTTCAGCTATTTGAAAGGAGTCTTTAATGTGACAGCTGGCTGTTGGATATCATGTATCACATTTATCTCAAGCATCATCATCTCTGATAATCTATTCTCATATTTATAAATTTGTGTCATTTTTAAAAGGTCAGCTTTCAGCAGGTTTACTGGTTCTTTAACCTTATCACACTGGTGCCCAGTCTAGTAAAGGATCATTTTGAAACACTTATATTTTACATAAGCAATCAGAAATGTGAACTGTTATTGTGAAAATAGATGAGTATACTGAATGTGTTTTTCCTTCCTATGGGCACAGCTCCACCTATTGACTTCTTCTTAATACTGTCAGTGAGAGAATTATAATTACGGTACATGAGATTTTAGTATACATGGATATTTGTACTTATTATGTATTTGTTTATTTGTACTGCCAGTAATAAGTTATTCCAAATATAGAAGTAGCTCTAAAGCAATCATTACAATACAGTGGTTATGGCAGCAATCAATGCTCACACAACATAAAAATGGTTTGCATTTACAAATTTGAATATGTATTTGCAAAATGTACATCTCTCAGTGTGCTAATGTTATGATTTAAAGTGGTATTCATTTTTCAGTATTTTTTAGTTCAACGCATTGAGCATAATAAACTAAACATTACCAGTAAGCTATTTGTTAACATTATTGCCTGGTTTCTCAGTGCTGCTTCCCTAAATTTCCAGTCTTCGCAGGAACGAGTTAACTGTGGACAGTGCAGTCTGGAGTCAGCCTGTTAGTTTGGATAAGGAATGGGGAGGATGAGGAGGGAGGAGCAAGGGAGTGCCTTGCCATCCTACACTACAGGCTGTGTGCTTCTATTGATGCACATAATGTAGGCATTATGGGGGTGGTTCCATAGGATGCAAAAAGAGAAATGAGCCACTCTGAAACAGGAATCTTGGGCCAGTGGTCATGGCAGCAGCTTAAACTGGAACATAAGTATGGATAAAAGATGAAGAAGCTGCATACTCCATAAGTAATTAAATCGACTGAGGGTTTGATTTCACCTTAAGGTTAGACATTATTTTAAAATCTTTGTAGCTTTTATCCAGAAGTTTTTTTGGTTGCAACTGTCGTGTTGATATGTGTTTCACAAAAATTCCATGTTGGTTCTTTTCTTAGTGACGACCTGTTCAGACCCAGGTGATGTAACTCACAGTCGCAGGATCCTCTCTAATGCAAAATTCCCTGTGGGCAGTACAGTGCGCTATGTGTGTGACAAAGGCTACATCCTGACAGGTAGCCCAACTCTAACCTGCTACAACCGCCAGGCTGGTGTACCCAAGTGGAGTGACCGCTCTCCTAAGTGTGCCCGTAAGTCAGAAAGCAGCTAATGCTATGCCTGTCCTTGTCATTACCTTTGTTTTTGCTAGTGAACAGAAATTGCATTTTATTATTGCCCAAGATTTTGTTACAAGTTCGTACTATTGTAGTATCCAGGCCTGGACAAGGGGTGGGTGGCAAGGCGAGCTGCCCTGGGTGCAATGGTTTACTATAGGCCTTCCTTCTGTTACACGGCTGACAGGAGTAGTGACAGCAGCAGTGATTTTGACAAGTGAGTGAATGCTGGGTGTCGGATCCCCTAAGCTTGCACATCATGAATGGGGGGGGGGGCAGTTTGGCATCTTTGCCCTGGGCGCTGGATGACTTTGTGCCAGCGCTGTGTAGTATATATGCATAAATAACCACTAAGAGCCCATTCACACAGGGGCAACACGACTTCCAGCGTGACTTTGGGAGGCAACTTGGACACGACTTGAGTATGAATCACAGCACGACTTGGGGCAACTTACAACACAACTTGAAGTCGCCTCCAGGACAGGGAACTTTACAAGTGGCCAATCAGAAGGAGGGGGCTGGCTGTTTAGTGGAGTAAATTACTTTCTGTTTCCTTTCTGCTTCCTGTAAAGTTGCCTTAGTATGAACCGTGATCAGACTTGGAGGCAACTTCCATTGAAATCAATGGGTACAAGTCGCCTTCTAGTCGGATTGAAGTAGTACAGGAACCTTTTCTAAAGTCGGAGTGACTGCAGTAGTGTGCATTAAGACAGATCCATTCACTTACATTGATTTTTTCATGTAGCGCGACTTGAGGCGACTTGGGGCGACTTGAAGTCGGATCTAAAGTTGCCCCTGTGTGAATGGGCTCTCAGTGTAGTCTTTCCTCATTTATTTTGTTTTTACACAAGTTCAAACCAAAACATACCTTTGGAGGAAGCATGCAGTCTGTCTGAATTGCAGGGGTCCCAATGTATTTGTACACATACAGTAGCTCCCAACTGTCCCTGATTTCGAGGGACTGTCCCTGATTTGGAGCAATGTCTCTCTGTCCCTCATTCCTCCTCATTTGTCCCTCATTTTGGTCTGATCTATATAGTTGTTTTTAAAATGCACTTTTTATCTATCAAAAAGTGTTTTCCAGCACTAAACCTTCTGATTTCTAAATTGCTGCATTTGTAAATTCCAAAAGCCAATATAAAGGAATAGTAGTGGTAAAAAAAGCACTTGTGGGTTTACCCAATCTTGTTTTTTTTTTGCACAATTCTCCTTTAAGGGGCGTGACAGGGGGTGCGTCCTATTCCTGCATGCTTTTGCTGATAGGTGTCCCTCATTCCCATCTCAAAAAGTTGGGAGGTATGTTGTACAGTCCACCAGTCAAAAGCCTGTAGTAGAAAAAGGAGATGTTATGTGAGCAGCATTGTGTCCTGTGACTTGTTTCTGTCTTGGGTCTCTCACTGGATTTATGTTGAGATTTATGTTTAAAAGATAAAAGACAAACATAGCAATAAAATGGTGCAGTTTGTGCTGCCCCTCTGACCTTGCTGTATTAGACATAAGTGCCTTATGATGCATTTAACGCTATGTAAACCTGTCTGCACTGACTTAAGCCTAGTACACACTATTCTTTTTTTTTTTTTTCATTAAACCCAGCAGGCTGAACAAAAAAAATTGAAGCGCTCAGGAGAAGCCACTGTACTAACTATCCGATGTTAGTACCGTGATCTCCCAGCTGAGCTATTGTGTTTGGACAGGGGTACGCTCCTCCACCAGAACACACTGGTCAGCGCTCTCAGCTATTGGCTGAGAGTGTTGATCAGATGCTGATCGGCAGACCTTTTTTGGTCATGCCCCTTCGACAGAAGCCGGACGTTCAGCCGGCTTACGTTGGACCACTGTCATACACATCAGCCGAATGTCGGCCGGCTTTTATTGAAGCGGCCGATGCCGCCCGATATTCAGCCTGTGTGTACTGAGCTTAACTGAGCTTAAATATGAAATATTGTAGCAGTTGGATACCTTTATATTCTGCATTGCACCTTTAGCCTAGGTTCACATGTGTTGCTGCATAATCTTGCATTTTTGTAGTGCGTTTTTGCATGAGTTTTTGATGTATTTTTTGCTTCATGTGTTTTTATGTAGGAGGAGGAGACTGGATTTTAAACCCAAAACTCTGCCAAAAGAGCACTAAAGACACATGTACATGCATTTTACATGGTTTTACATGCACGTTCTGTGCACTTCTATTGAAGTCTATGGACCCAGAACCACACCATGCTGCACCAAGGAAGCACCTGCAGCATGTTGTAGTGATGTGAAGGGGCACCATAGAGAATAATGTGATTTAACATTGTCGTGCATGGCAGCACAGTGGCAGATGCAGGAGAAATTGCACTAGTGTGAATGGGTCTTGGTTATTTTAAAGGCTTTTGTTTGGTGTTTGAACGGGTGTTTTTGTGGGCATCTTATGCCGTGTACACACGGCCAGACTTTACGATCAAACTTGTCCGACGGAACAAATCCATCGCACAATTCGACCATGTGTGGTCTTCATCGGACCTGCAGCGGACCTTTTCTGTCGAAATTGTGACGGACTTTAGATTTAGAACATGTTTAAAATCTTTCTGACGGACTCGAGTCCGGTCGAAAAATCCATTCGTCTGTATGCTAGTCCGACAGAAGAAAACTGACGCTAGGGCAGCTATTGGCTACTGGCTATGAACTTCCTTATTTTAGTCCAGTCGTACATCATCACGGTCAAATCAGGCAGACTTTGGTTTGATTGTGTGTAGACAAGTCCGATTCTACGGAAGTCCGTCAAAAAGTCCGACGTGATTCAGTCCGTCGAAAGTCCGGTCGTGTGTACACAGCATAAGGCTTGTGTTTTTTTTATTTTTTTAAATTATTTTTAGCCCATGAAATGCTACTAGGGGGGAAAATGTGCAATATGTGCATTTTAACGCATTATTTTGTGCATGTTTGTGCATTTTTAGTCATTCCTATTGAAGTCCAGACCAAAAACACTTGACGCTTGTAGCTCAAAAAAAGCTCATGTACCTTTATGAGCTACAAGCTTCACCTGACACTATGCTCATTGGGAAACTATGGCTATTGAGCGTTCGGAGGTTCAGGCTACAGGCATAAATGCGGCCTCTAGGGTATGTGGTGTCAGGACCCCTGCTGGTACAAAATTTCACTAGTAAGCCTGGGTTCACACTGATGCGAATTTACAGCAGGTTTTGTTTCATATTCCCATCGCACACGTTCCTGGTATAAGCTATAAAGGTGGGGTGCTGCAGCAACAACCAGCTGGATAAGTCACAATGTAGATATTTGCCAGCACACCAAGGATCAGCACAAGGTGGCGTACAAATGTTTTAGTTTATTGCATGATCACAACACAAAGAGGTGCAACGTTTCGGAGTCACGCAGGACCCCTTCGTCAGGCATGTGATGCAGTGGGTTTGATGCGTTTAGGAACACACAGATGCGCAGGTCATGTAAAAAGCATAGTATTCCATGGCTTTGGTTCACAACTATGCATTGCGAATTTGGTGCAAGGAAAAAAAAGGGTTCTGTGCGTGTTGACTGCGGGTGCGATGCGAATTCCTATGGTGCAGTGCGAATTTTATCTTCATAGGCTTCAACTGAACTTGCAGTAAACTTGCAGCACACAGTTCACATCTCTGCAAATTGTTCACTGTCTGCCTCCTGAAATTCGCTGTAAAATCGCGGTAAATTCGCACCTTTCCACCTCAAAACGCAAGACAAATTCACACCTCACACAGGACAAAAAAACAGATCAAATTCGCAGTACATCGCATTGCAATAGTGTGAACTAGGCTTAAGCCTAGTACACACAGGCCGAATGTCGGGCGGCATCAGCCGGTTTAATAGAAACCGGCTGACATTCAGCCTGTGTGTACTGCAGCCAGTCCGACAGAAGCTGGCTGAACGGTGGACGGGGGGTGAGAGTGCTAACCGGAGTATTCTGAGGGGGGGGGGGGGGGGGCGGGGGCAGTCTCTTCTGTCAGAACACAATAGCACAGCAGGGGAGATCGCTGTACTAACATTGCATAGTTAGTACAACCGCTCCTCGTGAGCTGTCAGTTTTTTTTGCATTCAGCCCTGTAGTGTGTACCCAGCTTAAAGCCGGGTACACACAGGCCAAATGTCAGGAGGCTTTGCCGGTTCAAAAAATTGTCTGACACTTGGCCCATGTGTATGTCAGTCTGTCCGACAGAAGTCAGCCATTTGGCCAGCTTCTGTTGGACGTGCATGCTGGAAAACAAGCAGTCGACTGACTGCCGATCAGCACTCTCAGCCAATAGCAGAGAGCACTGATCAGAGTGTTCTGGCGGGGGGGGCTGTCCCCCTGTCAGAACGCAATAGCTCAGCGAGGAACAAAAATAATAGTGCATACCAGGCTTAAAGTGGAGGTAAACCCGAATTTATTTATTTTTTCGATGTCATAATGTAGAGTATAAGATTTCATATCATTTGAGCCCAGTCTTGCCACAAAGAGTTAATCCAGCTCTGAGCAATCCTCTTTTATTGTTCAGTGAGATAAAACTTGACAAACAGAGAAAAACTTTGTCAAATCCTCCCCCTTGCTGTGAGTGACAGGTGATTTACATATCTCGTGCACTAGTCTAAGACACAGGCATTATTTTTTTATTCCCACCCCCACTCTTTTCTTCAGCAGCTCTGCAAGGATTGGCTGTTCCACACCTCAGTATGATTTGGCATGCTGAAGTCATGTGGTTACTTTCCTGTCTTTTCACTGGATGTTAGAGATCATAGCAGAAGTTCAGTGTAAGAAATACACAGGAGAAAATGCATATTGACAAAGGGATTGTAGAGGTGGGCGGGGAGTCTACTGACATCACGACTCCACCCACCGAGCTCCAGACAACAGACCCGCCCACAGAATCTGCAGTTTTTCGGGTCTAATAACAGACAGAGGGGAGACATTTGACAGGTAAAGATACATGCAGGAGGCATGTATATCCTTATAGATAACCCCTATGGCAGTAGTTTAGAAAGGATGACATTGGGTTTACATCCACTTCAAGGCTTTGACTTAAATTCAGGGATAATCACTGTTTTTGCAGGTAAGCTCCACCCACCACCAACCTATATAATGAAAGTGTGAAGTTACATATACTAGCTAAGGCACATATTCAAATGTTATCACCACACAGGGATCAGTAGATAGTTCATTATAGAATATTCCAGATTTCACTGTTTAATCCAGTATGTTTTATACTGCAGTATTTTTAAAATGTGTATTACACTGTATTTATTGTATTAGAAAAAAATATATATATTATTGATCATTTTTTTGGCTTTTCTACATTTAGCTGAAAAATATGAGCCATGTGTAAACCCAGGAGTACCAGACAATGGTCACCAGGAACCAGAGAAAAGAGTGTACCAACCAGGAGATGCTGTAAGATTTGCATGCAGAACGGGGTACATGCTGATGGGAGAGCACAGTCTAAAGTGTATTCCGGGGCACCCCTCACAGTGGAGCAACTCTCCACCAATCTGCAAAGGTAAAAGTGAATAAGAAGAAATGTACTGAATCAGTTGGGTACAGTGAAATGTCATTTTACTGTCAACATTTACGTCAACAATGTATAAGTAGGCTACCTCCCAAAGAGTGCTATTGAAAATCCAGTCACACAACTACATATTAAACACATAGAAGCACTATAGAGAAGAAGCTAAAGGCATATTTAATATAGGTAATTCAAGGCATAGCTCTGAATATAAGCACTGACTAATGCCTAAATGCTGAATGACTAATGTCTGAATACCTTGAGCCCCAGTCATTCAACCTAAAATTGGTATTATGTTCTGCAAACTTCTGAGCATGCAGTATGCTTTATAAACTTCCTAGCGCACTGCAATGTTGCAATTGCAGACAGATATATTAAAATGACAAAGCTATTTATACAGCCTTGAAAAAGTATTTATACCCCTTGAAATTTTCCACTTTTGTCATCTTATGTTACAACCAAAAACGTATATGTATTTTATTGGGATTTTATATGATAGACCAACACAAAGTGGCACATAATTGTGAAGTGGAAGGAAAATGACAAATGATTTTCAAAATGTTTTACAAATAAATATCTGAAAAGCGTGGCGTGTATTTGTATTCAGCCTCCCTTACTCTGATACCCCTAAGGCTACTTTCACACTGGGGCGTTGCGGGTGTCGGCACTAAAAATAGTGGCACTTTACCGTCGGTTTAGCAGCGCTATTCGGCCGCTAGTGGGGCACTTTTAACCCCCGCTAGCGGGTGAAAAAAGGGTTAAAACCACCCGCAAAGTGCCGCTGTAGCGGCTGTAGGGGCGCTTTGCTGGCAGTTTGGCGGCGCCGCCCATTGATTTCAATGGGCAGGGGCACTTTAGGAGCGGTGTGTACATCGTTCCTACAGCACTGCAAAGATGCTGCTTGCAGGACTTTCTTTACCATCCTGCAAGCTCACCGCTCCAGTGTGAATGTTCTTGGGCTTTCACACTGGAGTGAGAGGAGAGGTTCTTTACAGGCGCTATGCAGGTGCTATTTTTAGCGCTATAGCGCCTGTAAAGCGCCTCGGTGTAAAAGCAGCCTAACTAAAATCTAGTGGAACCAGTTGCCTTCAGAAGTCACATAATTAGTAAATAGAGTCTACCTGTGTGTAATTTAATCTCAGTATAAATACAGCTGTTCTATGAAGCCCTCAGGGGTTTGTTAGAGAACCTTAGTGAACAAACTGCATCATGGAGGCCAAAGAACGCACCAGACAGGTCAAAGTTTTGGAGAAGTTTAAAGCAGGGTTAGGGTATAAAAAAAATCCCAAGCTTTGAACATCTCACGGAGCACTGTTCAATCCATCATACGAAAATGGAAAGGATATGGCACAACTGCAAACCCACCAAGACATGGCCATCCACTTAAACTGACAGGCTAGGCAAGGAGAGCATTAATAAGAGAAGTAGCCCATGGTAATTCTGGGGGAGCTGCAGAGATCCATAGTTCAGGTGAGAGAATCTGTCCACAGGACAACTATTAGTCGTGCACTCCACAAATCTGGCCTTTATGGAAGAGTGGCAAGAAGAAAGCCATAAGAATTCCCTTTTGCAGTTTGGGAGAAGCCATGTGGGGGACACACAGCAAACATGTGAAATAAGGTGCTCTGGTCAGATGAGACCAAAATTAAACTTTTTGGCCTAAAAGCAAAATGTTATGTATGACAGAAAACTAACACTGTACATCACCCTGAACACACCATACCCACCATGAAACATGGTGGTGGCAGCATCATGTTGTGGGGATGCTTTTCTTCAGCAGGGACAGGGAAGCTGGTCAGAGTTGATGGGAAGATGGATGGAGCCAAATACAAGGCAATCTTAGCCGAAAACCGGCTGCAAAAGACTTGAGACTGGGGTGGAGGTTCACCTTCCAGCAGGAGAACAACCCTAAACATACAGCCAGAGCTACAATGGAATGGTGTAGGTCAAAGCATATTCATGGGTTAGAATGGCCCATTCAAAGTCTAGACCTAAATCCAATTGAGAATCTGTGGCAAGACTTGAAAATTGCTGTTTACAGACACTCCCCATCCAATCTGACAGATCTTGAGCTATTTTGCAAAGAATGGGCAAAAATGTCACTCTCTAGATGTGCTAAGTTTGTAAAGACATACCCAAAAAGATCTGCAGCTGTAATTGCATTGAAAGGTGGTTCTACTAAGTTGTCAGGGGTCAGGGCTGGGCTCAGCCCTTCCTTCCTCTGAGCTGCCCGCTCAGCTGTCGGCTAATTGCCAGCTCCTATCTCTCCACAGTGACTCACCTGTTGATGATATCCTGCTCATCAGTCCTGCCTACTTAAGCCGTCCAGCCCAGATAATCACAGAGACTACTACGTTCCTACGTTCCTGTTAAAGACTTGCTTGGCTGAAATTCCTTCTGGCTCCAGATCCTGTTTGCTGTTCCACTACGCTGATCTCTGGCTTCCTGACTTTCTGGCTTGTCTGACTATCCGTTCCGGTTACTGAACTTTGGCTATGTTTTGACTACGTTTGTTCTATTTACTGTTATTATTAAACAAGTATGATTTAACTGTACTTCTGTCTTAGTCTGATTCATGGTTTCTGACAAAAGTATTGACTATGACTCAGGGGGGCTGAACACAAATGCACACCACATGTTTCACATATATAACTGTAAAATTTTTGCAAACCCATTTATCATTTTCCTTCCACTTCACAATTATGTGCCACTTTGTGTTGGTCTATCACACAAAATGTGGAGAATTTCAAGGGGTATGAATACTTTTTTAAGGCACTGAATTTCTCATTCTTTAACGACATAGGATTCAGATACATTTGGGTTATATGGTTATACCGGATACTAGCAGCAAAAACAGTTATCAGTCTGGTATGATCCCTCCCACTCACAGAATGCCTCCAAACTACGGCCCAGGAGGGGCAGATGTGGCCCTTTGCTTGCCTTTATCTGGCCCTTTGGACACTATTCCACCAACTGACATCATCAATGAAGCACTATTTCTCCTAATAAAACCAATGATTGGGCACTAATGCCAGGACACTTTCTACATCCATTACTACTGGGCCACTAGCCACAGTCCGGCCCCCCTAAAGCCTGAAGGACAGTAAATTGGCCCTTTGCTTAAAAAGTCTAGGAGGATGGGCATCTTTCCTGATCTAGGAGGATGGGCATCTTTCTCCACTGAGACAAGCTTAACCATTCTATTAGCCATTTCTTCGTTTTTTTTCCAGCATTACTTTTTTGTTTCTGTCAAGACATCTACATGCTGCTTAAGCTCATGTCTTTATGCAGTTATCGAGATTGACATTTCTAGGTCTAGAACTGTGGCACAGCCTCAGGTGTAACCCAGTTTCTGAAGATTCACTTATGAGTAGGCTGTGTAGGCTAAGCATCGGGTGCTACTATATTTATTAGAACCACTGGGTGCTATTAATACATCTTTTTTTTATTGGTCTTCATGTAAAGGGTTAATATTCTTAGCAACTAAGTGCTGCTAGAGTGTTGCACATGCACACTCCGCACTCTGTTTCCACCTTTCAGTGTGAGGTAGCATCTTCCTCTCATTTGTCCTACTAGTAAGAGGCATACGGTTCCACCTCAGTTAGTCCTTTGTGCCGCTTACACCTACAGTCCTTTGAACCACTCCTGTTCTCTGCAGCTGGTTTGTGAGAACCCACAGTTTTTACCTGGTGTTATCGGTTACATTTTCTCTATCGAGCAGTAAAACTTTTCACAAACCAAGGGGAGCAGTCCCCCTGGTTTAATTCTCTGCATTTTACAATCCATTACCAGTTCTGCTCATGCACCTGACATCAACAGCTTGGACTGATGTCCTCTGCTTGAATCCATATGCTCCTTGGAGTCTTCCTTAACTCCATCACCTCCTTGGCCTTATCCAGCGGAGAGTCCTCAGAGTTATGCAAGTTTTGTAAATTTATCAGCCAGATTGTAACTTTATTGCTGAGGCTGTAAGCATAATTCAATTCTGTCCCCTTTAGGTTCTTTGTATAACATACTTGCTGCTGTAATGGCCTTTGAACCTTATGCTTTGAGATTCTAAATTCTTGACAGATGATTTTGTTGCTTAGGAGCTGCAGGCAGCTGCCATAGCTCCTAGGCTTAAAGAAACCATAATGGTTCTTATTGATACAGTGCATAATTCCTTAAAATGTTTTTAACTGTTATTAGTCTAGGATCCTTGTGAGGCCCTAAGACCAAACACCTTTCCAGTACATACTTTACTATAAGGTGTTCTAAAGCAGTGGTCATTAACCCTGTCCTCAGGGCCCACTAACAGGCCAGGTTTGCAATATAACTGAAATGCATCACAGGTGATATCATTTGCTGCTCAGTGATTGCAGTATTCTAGTCTGCATCTCCCCAAGGTAATACATAAAACCTGGCCTGTTAGTGGGCCCTGAGGACAGGGTTGATGACCACTGTTCTAAAGGGAGACTGGAAAATGCCAGATAAAGGGAGACTGGAAAATGCCAGATAAATAGACCTATATCCGCTTGAGAAAGCCTTTAAAGGGTATGTAAAAAATCAAAAGTCCCCATTTTGAAGGCTTATATGCAAGTTATTAGCCATAAAAAGGGTATGGGGGCCCAGGTACTGCTCGAGGGGACATGTATCAATGCAAAACTTTTTTTTTTTTTAAAAAAGATTGTTTTTACAAGAGCAGTGATTTTAATGATGCTTAAAGTGTAAAGTGTAAAGTGTAGTCTGCCTGTAAAGTGGCACATCTGTACCGTGGATAAAACCTACTGCAGAAAAAATGACATTTCCAAAGAAAAAAAAATGAGTCAAATCACATTTAAATTGCCAGCCATACAATACCAATTCCGACAATAGAAAAATGTTTAAAAAAACGGCGTGGGTTGTCCCCTCAATCCATACCCAGCCCTTCGGTCTGGTATGGATTTTAAGGGGAACTCCACGCCAAAATCTTTAAAAAATCTACACCAGCCCCTTATCCAAGCATGCAACCATGCAGGTCAGGAAAGGGAGCCCCCCCGCTCCTGAACCATAGCAGGCCACATGCCCTCAACATGGGGGACAAGGGCCTCATCCCTACACCCTTGGCCGGTGGTTGTGGGGGTCTTCGAGCGGAGGGCTTATTGGAATCTAGAGCCCCCCTCTAACAAGGGGGCCCTCAGATCCCAGCCTCGCCCCATGTGAATGAGTATGGGGTACACTGTGAACAGCAATTTTCAAGTCTTTGCCACAGATTCACATTTGGATTTAGGTCTGGACTTTGACTGGGCCATTCTATTACATGAATATGCTTTGATTTAAACCATTTCTGTATAGCTCTGGCTGTATGTTTAGGGTCGTTGTTCTGCTGGAAGGTGAACCTCCGCCCCAGTCTCAAGTCTTTGGAAGACTCTAACAGGTTTTCTTCTAAGGTTGTCTTGTATTTTGCTCCACCCATCTTCCCATCAACTCTGACCAGCTTCCCTGCCCCTGCTAAAGAAAAGCATCCCCACAACATGATGCTGCCACCACCATGTTTCACGGTGGAGATGGTGTGTTCAGGGTGATGTGCAGTGTTAGTTTTCTGTCACACATAGCATTTTGCTTTTAGGCCAAAAAGTTAAATTTTGGTCTCATCTGACCAGAGCACCTTCTTCCACATGTTTGCTATGTCCCCCACATGGCTTCTTGCAAACTGCAAACGGGACTTCTTATGGCTTTCTTTCAATAATGGCTTTCTTCTTCCTACTCTTCCATAAAGACCAGATTTGTGGAACGCACGGCTAATAGTTGTCCTGTGGACAGATTCTCCTACCTGAGCTGTGGATCTCTGCAGCTCCTCCAGAGTTACCATGGGCCTCTTGGCTGCTTCTTTGATTAATGCTCTCCTTGCCCGGCCTGTCAGTTTAGGTGGACGGCCATGTATTGGTAGGTTTGCAGTTGTGCCGTACTCTCTCCATTTTCAGATGATGGATTGAACAGTGCTTTGTGAGATGTTCAAAGCTTGGGATTTTTTTTATAACCTAACCCTGCTTTAAACTTCTCCACAACTTTCTCCCTGACCTGTCTGGTGTGTTCCTTGGCCTTCATGTTGCTGTTTGTTCACTAAGGTTCTCTAACAAACCTCTGAGGGCTTCACAGAACATCTGTATTTATACCGAGATTAAATTACACACAGGTGGACTCTAATTACTAATTAGTTGACTTCTGAAGGCAATTGGTTCCACTAGATTTAAGTTAGGGGTAGCAGAGTAAAGGGAGCTGAAAACAAATGCCCGCCACACTTTTCACATATTTATTTGTAAAAAAATTGAAAACCAATTATCATTTTCCTTCCACTTCACAATTATGTGCCACTTTGTGTTGGTCTACCACATAAAATTCCAATAAAATACATTTACCTTTTTGGTTGTAACATGACAAAATGTGGAAAATTTCAAGGAGTATGAATACTTTTTAAAGGCACTGTATTATACCTATTGGTCAAGTTTTTAAACAATTATTTAGATACCTGCTGCTGAAGCTTAGTTTGAGAGCAAAATAGGTTGAGAGCACACTTTAGATGTCAGTCTAAACAAAAAATTGTGATGGACCATCTTAATAATGGTAAATATTTTTAAATAATAAATGATAAATGGTCGCTAAAAAAAAAATATTGATAATGATGGTCCATATAATAGGAAGCTTCCCACATGAACTGGTGTTGCTAAATGGATCACCAAGGAGCCTTGGAGAATACAAAATCCTTAAAATCTTCAGCATACTCGGCTAAGTGGGGGAGATAAAACACACTGTACAGAAGAAAATGTAATGACCGCTGGGTGGTATCACGTGTAAATACCAATTGATTAAACACCACCCATGGCCTATGTGTGATATGAAGCATGGGTGGTTCCCAAATTGTGCAGTCTACAAAAAGCTTGATGAAATCCAGTCAGAACGTGCAAAAACCTCAAGAAGCCAGTCCACGTGTACACCAGTGAGTCCAAAGAAATGTAAAGGTAATGATCAGGATAAGTCTTCTTTATTAAACAAATTACAAATGTCACTTACATCTGAAAAGCCACCCAACTCCAAAGCGTGTCTCAAAAGAGGTTCCATCAGTGCCACCTATGGCCACCAGGTAGTCAAAGAACTGGGCAATGGGCAAATTGAGTAGAGAGGTATGGGTGAAGGATGCCACTGCATTCCAAAATACAAAGGCCGGTGGACCTCTCCAGCCATTGTGGACCTAAAGTGACATCCGAAATTACGTTCCAGTTACGAGTCCAGCACAAATGATGTTTCACCACTGGGTCCAGCACACTATGGGGATTCTTCTGGATGACACAAGCTGTCTTGGAAATGCTTCAAGGCCTTCGTTTCTTTGTCAACCCAAGGGGAGCGCAAGGCTATATACTGTATACATATGCAAATGCAAACCACATGAAAAAGGGGCAGGCTAAAATGGGCAGTGCAGATGGAACAGCACACCACTATAACTGACTAGCATTAACAATTAACTCCTTCTGCCTAGCCAATATCCTGTACAAATACAGCAACACAGCCTTGCATAGATCATATGCCCTTTAATATTAAATGATAAAACCATAATACAAAATAGTATAATCAGGACTCACCGGTGGATCACATAAGGAATAAAGCCACGTTGGACAAAATGACTTAAAAAATAAAAATAAAATTAAAAACAAAGGATTAGAAAGGACTTGAAAACAAGAAACAAATAAAAAAACAAACAAGCTAACCAAACAAGCGAATAAGCAAGACAAAAAACAAAAACAAAACAAAGGACTTGAAAAATGTTTTTATCTACAGCTTTTTAATCAGGGTTGATTTGCTTGTTTGTTTTTATTATATAATAAATCAGGTATACTCTAGTAAGATTGGAAAAGGCAAATCTATGACATCATTCTTTTTGCTGTAAATATGGATTTGGTCATCAATAATGGATTTTTAAAGCACAGTTGTAAATAAAATATTATTCTTAGACCCCAGTTTGGGCCTCTTTGGTATTCCACAAAATGAAAAGCAACTCTACCTCCAATATTTTTCCATACTACTTTATTTATGGCTTACAAATGTATGCCATAATGTTGGCTAACTGATAAACTTCCAGACATTTCCTTTTTGGTTTCGCAAGTCGGCATCATTATTTCCTTTGACTATATAACAATCTACATCAGGAAGTGTCCAAAGAAGAAAGAATAAACATTTCGTAGTGTTGGTTTGACAATGTTCAAATGCCACTCACTGCTTCCGGTGCCATTTTGAAAACTCCTGCTTCTATTGCTCTATGTCTAATGCTGATTTTGCATTCATATATGGTTGGTTACTGTGTATCTCACACCATAGTTAAAAGAGTACACATGAACATATGTAATTTGGATAAAGCATTCCGTGCACATTTCAGTCGGATTGTATATGTAGCAATAACTCTCGGTGGAGCTACTGGTTTAAGCGGGCTTGTTACCTTCACTCTCCTTCCCTCTGTTTCACCATCACCGGGTCTAGGGTTCCATTGAGTTTACCTCTGGACGATACACACACACCAACACTTGAGTACGTTTTCAATGCTTTATTAAACGATTTACTAAGGAAGTAGCAGGAAAGAGGCAGAAGGGAAACTGCAGAAGAAACTCAAATATCTTCTTGTAAGATTCTTGACAAATGTCCTGGTAGAATTTGGATATTACAATAGAATGCGCTCCCCTCGTGGGACACACTTTTTGCTTGCCTGGATAGGCCTCTCTCACTTGCCTAGCAGCCAGTACGTAGCACAAACAAAAGTCTCTGCCACAGACTTGTTTGGGATAAACCTGTACGATCCTCTGCCACAGGATGTATTGGTCTTTCTGCAATGAACGTCAGTCATAGTGCTTGAACCTTTAAGCCAACCCGGCAACACTATGCTGTATAGTTACTTTTAGGATACGTCCTCCAACTGAGTCACCAGGCCCCTCTCCAGACCAGCACGCTGCGTGATCCTTCCATGACGGGTCCTCCCCTGGGATCTCCTCAGTTGTCCAGCTTCTTCACTCTGGATAGACAGCACAGGACCATTCCTCGGCTGCTGTGGTAGGCCCCAGACAAGCTTCTGGGCCCACCCCTGCACCGCAGCGACGTGGGCCTCCGGAACGGAGGACCACGAGATTGCTCTCTAACGCATACCTGTCGGCCAGGAGGGCCAGCAGGTGGCTGTAAAAATGAACCCCACAATATGGCGTCTGTCCCATAAATACCCTCGCCCAGAATGCAACTCGGAGGACCACCTCCACCGAGTTGTCTCTGGGACAGAAGAGCATCCATACGCTTCAACACATTGCCTTTCCAACACTGACCAGTGATAACAGCGACACCCACCGGTCAGTATGGAAACACACACAACGTGGAACAGAAGCAAAACTAACCCTCTTAACGAACAAATTACTAAATTTACCCAACATATGGTAGATCGCAAATCTACCAGCGCTACATATAATTACTATGCAATCTCTTAGATTTACCCTAAACTAAACACTTAATTCAGTTTCCATCCAATTAAGCAGGTATACCAGACAGACATATTATACCTGGCTACAGAAAAGTGAAATCTCATTGGTTAGTTTAGGTTACCTCTCTAAGGACATCATCACTGCTCTTTATACAGTAGAATAAGCTTGTGTGTGTGAGTACTATTAACCAGCACAGATACAATTTGCAAAGTAACAGGATGAATATTTTTCTTTCTTCCCTCCAGCTTCGTATAAAGAATTTTACAGCAATCAGGGTATAGAAGGTAAGTAATATTTTAAAAATCAAGTTTTGTGTTTTACGCAATGTGTGTTTAATATGTGCTCATTTTTCTATCTAAACAAGTGTGTATACTAGACTAGTACAAGGAGGAGGTGAAAAAGCAACAGGTGCTTTTATGGATGTGCAAAATATTACAAAATAATAGTTTAGGGGTATATTTACAAAACAGTTAATGTGGCATTCGTCAAACATTCACTGCAGCTGTATTTTCCTGGTGCATATTTGGTGCATATACTCTGATGAATTCACCTGCAGTGAATGTTTGGTGAATGTCATATCCTTTATAAATATGCCCGTAGTTTATTATTTGTGTTTTACGACTCCTGAACTATGGTCAGATTGGAGGTTACCTGCAATCATCAATTTTGGTGGTCTGATATCTCAGTGGAGAAGTATTAGCTTCTGGAGCCAATGGTTCTGGTAAGTGTGCTCTTAAGCCATGCACGTGTAAGTACACACGGCCAGTACAGTGAAACTGCGAATGGCTCATTAAATCAGTTATGGTTCCTTAACTAATAAATGCAGATGAGCGTTGACCCCCAGAAATGCGTGCATTTATCAGACCAAAACCAACCCGGGGGCTCCGGCCCCTTCTCTGGCTGCTTAGGTGACCCTAGATAACCTTGGGCCAATGACACGTCCCTGTGACAGCAACAATACATTTGGATGTCTGCCCTATCAATTTTCGATGGTACTTTCTGCGCCTACCATGGTGACCACCGGTAATGGGGAATCAGGGTTCGATTCCGGAGAGGGAGCCTGAGAAACGAATACCACATCCAAGGAAGGCAGCAGGTGCGCAAGTTACCCACTCCCGACTCTGGGAGGTAGTGACGAAAAATAACAATACAAGACTCTTTCAAGGCCCTGTAATTGGAATGAGTACACTTTAAATCCTTTAACAAAGATCTATTGGGGGGCAAGTCTGGTGCTAGCAGCCGCGGTAATTTCAGCTCCAATAGCATATATTAAAGGAATTCAGTTAGAGCAGAAGGTTAAGTTAAGTGTTAAAATAAGTCTAAACCTAATAATTAATATCTCATCTAAGCATTAATCTATTGATATATATTCAACAGTTGTTTTCAATCTTTTTAAATCTGCAAGCGTTATTTAAAATAACACCCAGTGTTCCTGCCATTAAGGTCCTTGTTCAAGCACTTACTGTTATGGTGTCACAACTGCCTCCCTATTATAATTTTGTGTTGTCACTCTGTCACACATATCCTGTGTTTAGACACACAATTTGCAGACATAGTTCACCATTCTAAGTATTAGGCAACTGGTCTAGAGCAATAATCTGCCACCCTGCCACCGTTGCTAAAGTAAGTGCATGTAGACAGAATGTGGTCCTATGTATGCCAAGACTTCAGTGACTTGTAACTTACACAGGTTTTTCCTTTTTTCCCGACCACTCAGCAGGAAAGCAAAAGGGAGGTAAGCAGATGCACCAATTGTGAGCTGCATTACGATGAACCTGTAGCTTTGCCAAGATGACAACATGTTAAAATAGTCTACAGGTACTCTGGGGGTTATTTACTAAAACTAGAGAGTGCAAACTCGGGTGCATAGCAACCAATCAGCTTCCAGGTTTTATTGCCAAAGCCTAAAGTGGTTGTTAAGCCACTTGTATTGAAAGCTCCTTTCCCTTCTGTATTAGAACAATAAGCTCCCCTGTGTCTGTGCTATATAATAAATGTGCTTATCTATACTGAAACACAGCGTCTTCCTGCGATCAGTTGCCTCCTCTCTTCTCTCCTCTGCCCATATCACGTTTCCAGCGGGCGGGGCCAAGCACTGCCACTGACATCAGCCGGGGAGGAGAGGAGAGAGAGACAGAGCCGAGGAGTCCCATGATTGCAGGAAGACGCTGTGTTATCAGTACAGATAAGCATATTTATGATATAACACAGAGGGGATATTGTTCTAATACAGAGGAAATGAGAGCATTTAATGTTAAGTATAATAGCAGCAGGAGCGGCGGGGGTGGGGGCGCTGATACGAGCAGACAGTCAGAGTGGGGATGGGGCAGAGGATGGAGGAGAGGACACAGGAGACAGAGAGCAGGGCTGCAGCTGACGGAGGCAAGTACGCTGACAACGGTGTCAGGGCTCAGAAGCCCTGATGTATCATGGTCAGCGTACGGGGTAAAGGCATAGCCAGGCAGGATCAGCCAGGTATTACAGGTGATACAGGGGGCCAAACGACACAGCACATGTGCTGTGCTGTATAACATGCTTTAAGGGAACAGGATCTGTTTTGTTTTTGTTTTTTTTTTATTTTTTGGGTTAACAAACGCTTTAAGGCTAGGTTCACATATATGTTGTTGTGGTTGATGCGGTTTTCAGGTGCGTTTTGCATTTTTAAACATTTTTTAAACATTTTAAAACAAAATTGTTTTTTTTTTCTCTTTAAACACTGTGTATAGCTGGCTGCTGCCATAACGCCATAAGGATCCCCCCCCCAAATCCAGACCAGGCCCTTAGGGTCTGGCATAGATTTGGAGGGGAACCCCACGCAAATTTTTTTTAAAAAATGGCATGAGGTCCCCACAAAATCCATACCAGACCCTTATCGAGCATGCAGCCCAGCAGGTCAAGAAAGGGAGGGGGCAAGCGAGCGCCCCCCCCCACCCCTCCTTAACCATACCAGGCCACATGCCCTCAATATGAAAGGGGGTGCTTTGGGGTGGGGGGCAGAAGCATATTGATGGGGACAAGGGCCTCTTCCCCACAAACCTGGGCGGTGGTTGTGGGGGTCTACGGGCAGGGAGCTTATCGGAAACTGGAAGCCCCCTTTAAAAGGGGGCCCCCAGATCCCAGCCCCCCCCCATGTGAATGAGTATGGGGTACATTATAGCCCTACTCATTCACCCAAAAAAGTGTTAAAAAGAAATAAAAACAAACACACAATTTTTGACAATTCCTTTATTAAAAAAAAAAAACAATGTCCCAAATGTAGATCCATTCGCAATCACGCCACCTGCCGCATCGCTGGACCTGAAAAAAGAAAAAAAGCTCCACCCGAGACAAAGGCTAACTGCTGACTGCCTGCTCCTCCATCTGAAAGTTCTTGCATGCTTGCATGATGATAGATCTAGATCGGGGGACATTTAAATTTTTTTTTTTAATAAAGGAATTGTCAAAAACTGTGTGTGTGTTTTTATTTCTTTTTGATACTTTTATTGGTGAATGAGTAGGGGTGCATGCTGGGATAAGGATCTGGTATTGATCTGGAGGGGGGGACCCCACGTCTTTTTTTCATTTTTTTTTTTTTTTGCCGGCAATTCTTTTTTTTACATTCAGCTGTCAGCAGGGAACACTTCTGATGACTCATCGTTGTTAAGGACATGAGGGCCAGCTTTCCGGCCTGCTCCTTAGCAACCAGCTATACACAGTGTGTTAAAGAGAAAAAAAACGCATGAAAAACACTTACGTTTTTAGTGCGGCTCCATTGAAGTCTATTACACGCAAAACGCAATCTGCTGCGGGAAAAAAGACCCTTCCAAAAAAACGCAGCACCGCAAAACGCACAGAACTACATCCATAGGAAACCATGTTAAATGGACTGTAGTGCGTTTCTGCAAAATGCACCAAAAATGCATAGGTGTGAATGTAAGGTAACTGAATAAACTGAAATTAGAAGCTGATTGGCTACCATGCACAGCTGCACCAGATTCTGAGTGCTCCAGTTTTAGTAAATCTCCCTCACTGTGTTCCACTGCTAACAAGGCATTTCAAAAATTGTCATGCTCAGAACTATGTTTTCAGTTCTAATGGATTGGTGTGTCAGACTGAAGCAGTAAACACTATTGCAGATAAACATGTAGGCATTGGGGGTTATTTACTAAAGGCAAATCCACTTTGCACTACAGGTGCACTGCAAGTGCACTTGAAAGTGCAGTCACTGTAGATCTGAGGGGGACATGCAGGGAAAATAAAAAACAGCATTTTTCCTTGCACGTGATTGGATGATAGAAATCAGCAGAGCTTCCCCTCATTTCAGATCTTCCCCTCAGATCTACAGTGACTGCACTTCCAAGTGCACTTGCAGTACACTTCCAAGTTCACTTGCAGTGCACTTGTAGTGCAGTCCATTGAATATCACTGAAGTCGGATCAAAGTCGAATCGCCGTCTTGACTGATCCGACTTTGGCATGTGACTTGTGCTCTGATGATCTTGAAGGGGAACTCCACGTCAAATAAAAAAAAAAAATGGCATGGTTTCCCCCTCATTGAGCATACCAGGCCCTTCGGTCTGGTATGGAAACCCCCCATGCCAAAAGAACGGCGTGAGGGTCCCACCAAAATCCATACCAAACCCTTATCTGAGCACACAGCCTGGCAAGTCAGGAAAGGGGGCGGGGACGAGCGAGCGCCCCCCTCCTGAATCTTACCAGGCCGCATGCCCTCAACATGGGGGGCTGGGTGCTTTGGGGCAGGGGGGGCCCTGCACCCCCATCGCAAAGCACCTTTTCCCCATGTTGATGAGGACAGGGGCTCCTTCCCGACAACCGGGAAGCTTATCTTATTCTGGAAGCCACCTTTACCAAGGGGGCCCCCAGATGCCGGCCCCTCACCCTATGTGAATGAGCGTGGGGTACATTGTACTCATACCTATTCACCTGAAAAACAGTGTCAAAAATAAAACACAGTACACAGGGTGGGGGGCCGGGACCATGGGCCCCCTTGGTAAAGGGGGCTTCCAGATTCCGATAAGAACCCCGTCCGCAGACCCCGACAACCAACGGCCAGAGTTGTCAGGAAGAGGCCCTTGTCCACATCAACATGGGGACAAGGTGCTTTGGGGTGAGGAGGCACAGGGCCCCCCCTGCCCCAAAGCACCCCCCCCCATGTTGAGGGCATGCGGCCTGGTACGGTTCAGGAGGGAGGGGGACGCTCACTCATCCCCACCCCCTTTCCTGACCTGCCAGGCTGTGTGCTCGGATAAGGGTCTGATATGGATTCTGGGGGGAACCCCCTACGCTGAAAAAATGGCCTGGAGGGTTCCCCTTAAAATCCATACCAGGCTGAAGGCCTGGTATGCTCTTGGAGGGGGAACCCATGCCGTTTTTTTTTTTAACTTGTGCGTGGAGTTCCCCCTTAAAGATTCATACCAGGCACAGTGCCTGGTATTGTCGGGGATCAAAGTCGGATCCCTATTCATTGAAGTCAGACGCATGTTGGACTTCAAGCCGCAGGGCAAAGTCAGAGCCAAACTGGTACGACTGTCATGTCGTACCAGTTTGAACCCGGCCTAAAACCTGGAAGCTGATTGCTTTCTGTGTAGAGCTGCAGCAGATTTTGCACTCTCCAGTTTTAGTAAATCCTCCCGTCTACCAGTCTTTAAAGGCTCAAATTCATTCTAACTCCAATCTGTCTATCCCTGACTTGGATAGTGGTAAGCTTATTTTTTGATGTACTTACCCTATATTGGCAGGTATAAAAGATTCTGCTTGAAAATTGTAATAGCGTTTACATGATTTTTAGTTAGCTATGCAAAATGAACCTGGTTGGAGGGGGAGGCAAATAACCAGGAAAACGACTAATTGACAGCATAACTCATAGGGGTTGATTTACTAAAGGCAAATAGACTATGCACTCTGCAAGTGCAGTTGCTCCAGAGTTTGGTAAATGACCAGGGCCTCTACTGACTTCCATCATCCAATCATGTGCAAGCAAAAATGCTGTTACTTTTATTTTCCTTGCACGGGATTGGGTGTTCTTTGCAAAGTGAAGCTTTACCTCATTTACTAAGCTCTGGAGCAACTGCACTTTACAAAGTCCCCAGTCTATTTGCCTTTAGTAAATCAACCCCATAGAGCTTTAAAAACCCTCTTGTTGTGTATTAAATGTTTATTTTGTAAAACAAAGATTGTATATAGGTCTAATAGAACGGTTTAAAAAAATATAGTTAGCCAAAACCATTGTAGTTGCTCTTGAAAGAAAAAATCCACTTTTGCAAAAAATATGTATATATATATATATATATATATATATATATATACACACACAGTATATATACATATATATATCACTTCCTACTTGTGTAATTGGCTAACTGCTTTTCCCATAAGTCTACAATGAGATAACAGAAAAAGTTCAGGAAAACTCTGCAATTGTAGGTGAAATGCTCTTCAAGATGCTGCAGTTTTTTTCATCACAACATTGAGATTGCTCAAGTGATTATAATGAAGGCAGATCCTCCCATTCAGAAATCAGTTGGAGAAAGACCGTGATAAGGCAAAAAAAAACTCAAACACAGAAGTGAATAAATCTTTAAAAAGATTGCTAAATCCTTGTATAAAGCCTACCTGTTTTAAAAGTGCCTCTTAATTCAGGACTCTTTGCAGTAGGTAGATCCCCTGGTGCCCAACTTGTGGACCTTTGGTATTTATTGAGTGACCCTCTAGGTCCCTGTGGATAATATTCTGTGTTTTGGTGCTTTCTGGTGCTTTGCATTTAATAGTTAAATAGTTTGATTTATATGTTTTGCACTGTCCTACCTTTGCCGTGTCACCTGGGGCAGGAGCAATGAGGATTGCTTCTCATACACCTCCAGCTCAGAAACCCTGTAAAGCCAAAAGGTGGCGCAAGGACACGGAGTAGCATGAGTGCCTCATACCTTTGCCAGCAGCTGGTACAGGTAGACAGACATATCTGATCCAGTCAGCACACAGAAGAAGTCTGATGAACCAGATGCATGCGATAAATGCCTCAGTGAGGTGGATGGAAAATACAGTATCTCACAAAAGTGAGTACACCCCTCACATTTTTGTGAATATTTTATTATATCTTTTCATGTGACAACACTGAAGAAATGACACTTTGCTACAATGTAAAGAAGTGAGTGTACATCTTGTATAACAATGGAAATTTGTTGTCCCCTCAAAATAACTCAACACACAGCCATTAATGTCTAAACCACTGGCAACAAAAGTGAGTACACCCCAAGTGAAAATGTCAAAATTGGGCCCAATTAACCTTTTTCCCTCCCAGCGTCATGTGACTTGTTAGTGTTACAAGGCCTCAGATGTGAATGGGGAGCAGGTGTGTTAAATTTGGTGTTATTGCGCTCACTCTCTCATACTGGTCACTGGAAGTTCAACAAGGCACCTCATTATTATTATTATTATTATACAGGATTTATATAGCGCCGACAGTTTACGCAGCGCTTTACAACATTAGGGCAGACAATACAAGTACAATACAATTCAATACAGGAGGAATCAGAGGGCCCTGCTCATTTAGAGCTTACAATCTAGGATGGCAAAGAACTCTCTGAGGATCTGAAAAAAAGAATGGCTGCTCTACATAAAGATGGCCTAGGCTATAAGAAGATTGCCAAGACCCGGAAACTGAGCTGCAGCACAGTGGCCAAGACCATACAGTGGTTTAACAGAACAGGTTCAACTCAAAACAGGCCTCGCCTTGGTCGACCGAAAAAGGTGAGTGTACATGCTCAGCGTCATATCCAGAGGTTGTCATTGGGAAATAGACGTATGAGTGCTGCCAGCATTGCTGCAGAGGTTGAAGGGGTGGGGGGTCAGCCTGTCAGTGCTCAGACTATACACCTCACACTGCATCAAATTGGTCTGCATAGCTGTTGTCCCAGAAGGAAGCCTCTTCTAAAGATGATGCACAAGAAAGCCCACAAACAGTATGCTGAAGACAAGCAGACTAAGGACATGGATTACTGGAACCCAGGAGCGGACTGACCATTCGTCCACTCGGGCACTGCCCAAGGGCCCCGGGCCACTAGCGGGCCCCATTAGGGTTGCCAGCCTCAGTAAAACCAGGGACAGTATGTAAAAATCTGTGTTTTTTTTCATCTGTCTCTGAAATGTCCCTTACCGACATCCTTTTGGTCTAAAAATCCCGAGATTATAGCTGCCCCACCAATTCAGTACCTTCTCAGCCAATAGAAACATGTCTGTGTATACTGTGTGATTGTATACTGTGTGTGTGTGTTTGTGTATACTGTGTGGCCCCATAATCTCTGATTGCCTGGGGGCCCCATAATCTCCTATTGCCCGGGGGCCCCATGAGTTGTCAGTCCGCCTCTGCTGGAACCATGTCCTGTGGTCTGATGAGACCAAGATAAATGTATTTGGTTCAGATGGTGTCAAGCGTGTGTGGCAACCAGGTGAGGGGTACAAAGACAAGTGTGTCTTGCCTACAGTCAAGCATGGTGGTGAGGTGTCATGGCCTGGAGCTGCATCAGTGCTGCTGGCACTGGGGAGCTACAGTTCATTGAGGGAACCATAAATGCCAACATGTACTGTGACATACTGAAGCAGAGCATTATCCCCTCCCTTCGGAGACTGGGCCGCAGGGAAGTATTCCAACATGATAACAACCCCAAACACAAGTCCTAGACTATCACTGCCTTGCTAAAGAAGCTGAGGGTAAAGGTGATGGAATGACCAAGCATGTCTCCAGACCTAAACCCTATTGAGCATCTGTGGGGCATCCTCAAACGGAAGGTGGAGGAGAGCAAGGTCTCTAACATCCACCAGTTCTGAAGAGGACTCCAGTGGCAACCTGTGAAGCTCTGGTGAACTCCATGCCTTTAGACCCAATTTAAACATTTTCACTTAGGGGTGTACTCACTTTGTTGCCAGCGGTTTAGACATTAATGGCTGTGTGTTGAATTATTTTGAGGGGACAGCAAATTTACACTGTTATACAAGCTGTACACTCACTACTTTACATTATAGCAAAGTGTCATTTCTTCAGTGTTATCATATGAAAAGATATAATAAAATATTCACAAAAATGTAAGGGGTGTACTCACTTTTGTGAGATACTGTAGGTACACTGGAGGAAAGAAGAAACACTAGTAAAACAGATGTAGCAAAAACTATGAACATTTTCAGTATAGCCAAAATATTTCTAAGTGGGCATTCACATCGCCAGTGGGGTCTCAAGGACCTTAAGGGTCTGGGTTCCAGCTAAAAGGTGGGTGCTAAAGTAGCCCACAAGGGAGCCATAGAGAGTCTGGGAATGTTCCCACCCAACCTGCCCTAAATTAACCTGTAAAAATATCTAGATATAGGTAGGCTTAATGTAGGCAAGCAGGTGCATTGGAAAATGGGAAAACCTTTTGTAAAACCAAGACTTGCTTTATATAGGACAACAAGGAGCTTATTATGAGAAGGGTGGGGGGGGGGGGGATTTCCTGGCCAAAGTGGCACATGTCCGAAACACCAAGAATCATTTTTGTGATTCCCAGTAGTCAAAGTTAGTTCAGAAAATTCAGTGTTTCAGACAATGGTCCCTATTCCAGTGACAAGGATAAAGGCCACATATGGCCATCTGTTCTTAACTATAAAAAATAACGTGGTGATTATCCATGGGTGATGGCATGTTTGAGAGATAAAATGATGAGGTTCAGAGGGTAGAGGGGTCCAAACCCCTTAGTGTGTGTGTATCCCTGAGATAGTATTATTAGTGGTAATCTTCTCTCTGTAAGACTCTTTCACTTGTTTGATTAAAAATTGAAGATATGTAATAGTAGGTATATGTTTCTCACAATCACCCAAGTAATGTAATCATCCATGTCTGCATCTGAGTCATTGGACGATCCATTAGTGAGTACAACATGAGTAGAGGAGTAGTAGAAGAGAATAACACCCGGGGAGGCTTGTGCGACATGCTGAAGTGGATAGAGTTGCATTACACCCTTTAAAACCGATCCGTTCCGTGGGCTGTGGGTATATGAGCAGGGCTTAGGGTAGTGCTGGGTGATAGTATCCCCTGTGGGGTATTTGATGTGCTTTTAAGGCATCTCAATGTAGAGTGGGTTGAACTCCTTGTGTGACAGGCCCTGTGTGCCCTATTGGCCTGCTCTGACTCTTGGGGCCTCTGTGCCATTGATGGAGTGGTGGGGAATGCTGATGTTGGTAGAAAGCATGCGGAGGGGAAGTTACTGAAGATGGTGAATCATCTATTGATCTATCACTCTCTCAGGTTGTGTCTCCATGGCAGCACAATCAATTTGAATTGATTTGTAAAGGTGCTGCAATGCCAGTGATCTGTAGCAGTCTTGTGTAATGTGTCTCCGGTCTTTCACTGTCTACTGAAGCATGTCCCCTTTTTCTGATCATCCCCTGCAGCATACCTGCAGTCTCTATCCATCTCTTGTAGCATGCCCATAGTCCATATCCTGTTTCATGTCTGCAGTCACTAAGTGCCGGTTCACACGGGGGCGACTTGTCAGGCGACTACGCCTGACAAGTCACCTCCCGTTCTGTACAATGGAACAGTTCTAATTGGAGCGACGCAAGTCGCTCCGACTTAGAAAAACGTTCCTGTACTACTTTGGGGGCGACTTGGGGCGACATGCATAGACTTCTATACAGAAGTCGTTTTGCAAGTCACCCTGGCAGTCGTGTGCAGGTCGCCTCGGTGAGGCGACCTGCAAGTCGTGCCACCCCTAGTGTGAACCGAGCCTTACAGCTTTTTTTGTAGCATTACATTCACTGAATAATATGTGCAGCCCTTTGGTGATGTCAGAGGCTGGACTTGAGGTCCCTTATATCTAGTAAGATGACCACCCACTACTGTAGACCAATTAGACCAACAGTATTCAGAATGCCCCCAAGTTGCCATGGTGGAAGGCAGATAACTTCAGAAAAATCTGACAAAAATTAAAAGATCATTTTAATTACTTTAGACTCTACTATAATGTTATTTAGGAGCAATGCACACACAAAGGACAATCCTGATGTTCAAAGTTCTAGTTATTCCTTAACCACTTCATTACTGGGCACTTTCACCTTCCTGCCCAGGCTAATTTTCAGCTTTCACTGCTGTCACACTTTGAATGACAATTATGCGGTCATGCAACACTGTACCTATATGAATTTTTTTATCATTTTTTTTTCACACAAATAGAGCTTTCTTTTGGTGGTATTTAATAACCACTGGGTTTTCTTTTTTTTGCTAAACGAATGATAAAAGATCAAAGGTTTTGAAAAAAAAAGTTTTTCTTAGTTCCTGTTATAAAATTTTGCAAATAAGTATATTTTCTTCTTCAATGATGTGTGCTGTTGAGGCTGCAATGATGAGGCTGCACTGATGGGCACTAGTGAGGCTGCACTGATGGGCACTGATGAGCAGGCAATGACGAGGCTGCACTGATGAGACAGCACTGATGAGCACTAATAGGCAGCACTGATGGACACTGATGGGGCTGCACTGATAAGTGTAAATGTGCCCTGTCAGCCTTGCCAGTTATCAGCTCTCCTTTCCTCACACAGTGACAGCGCATGAGGAAAAGAATACAGATAACCAGCAAGTTTGTTTACATGTGATCAGCGGTAAAGGGCCGCTGTGATTGACCCTTATTGAAGGAAGAAATTGGCTGCACACCAACGTGATTGAAGTTAATTTATTAAATATTCCATGCAAACAATGACACACCATGGTTGCAGTAGCCGAAACAGAGGTGGAGTAGTTTTGCACAGCTACACTGTGCTTACTTATCAACTAGTGATGCATACTAGCTCATTATGCCTTTGTCTTACAGGGTTTGTTTGTTTTTTGGGGTTTTTTTTCGGGTTTACAACCACTTTAATGCAATACACTTAACAGTCCAACAGGTTTATGATGTGCGTAGTACAAAAAGAATAGGGCTTACCAGGCAAAAGTAAGTTCAAGACTCTCATGTGTTATGGGTTTAAAAGCTTTTCTAGGTTTAAGAGCTTACTATCTCTCACTTTTCCTCTGGACTACCAGAATTTCACTGAAATCCCCATTCTGTTCCAGCTAATTCCACAGTGACAATTAAAGGGCCTGTAAACAATCATCTAGGAGCCATCCTTGGAGTCCTGTAACATATACATTGTACATATATTGGGAAATTTATTAAACATCACACTTATTTACAGAAAAGTTCCAATAAATCTCCCTAGTGTTCAGCTTGTGCATCACATTTGATCATTCATTTTTTGGGTTTTTGTTTTTACTCCCCACGCAACATTCTGTAGTTTATTACTTGTTGATCCTGCCATTAGATCCATTATGTTTCCCCTTACTTTACCAGGGTGACAATGCTGTTTGTTCTGCAATTAAATCACTGCAGCATTGTCACCCGGTGGGCAGTGTGGTCTTACCCTACGTTCACACCTATGCATTTTTAGTGCTTTTTGCATTTTGCATGTTTGCACTACAGAACGTGTTCCATAGGAAACCATGTTAAATGGACTGTAGTACAAATCTGCAAAATGCAAAAAGCACTAAAAAGGCCTTAGGCTCGATTCACATCTATGCATGTTGCTTTTGAGCATTTTTGGAGTTTTTTTGTGGTGCTTGCCGCGTTTTTGAGCAGCGTTTTTGTGGTGTTTTGCCGCATTTTGTGTTTTTTGGGTTTTTTTTAGACTGTATACCGTCTAAAAAAGAAAAAAACTGCCAAAAACGCGTCAAAAATGCCGCAAAAATGCTGTAAAAACGCTGCAAAAACGCTGTACTTGTGTTTTTGATGCTGGTCCATTGAATTCTATTACATGCAAAACGCTGCATTTTGCATGAAAAAGTCCCTGACCCTTTCCAAAAACGCAGAGGTACAAAAATGCATTGATGTGAACATGTTCCATAGGAACCCATGTTAAAAAATTCCCATGCATTTCTGCAAATGCAAAATGCATCAAAAAACACGTTAGTGTGAATGGAGCCTTAGGCTGGATTCACACCTATGCATTTTTAGTGCTTTTTGCAGATTTGCACTACAGAACGTGTTCCATAGGAAACCATGTTAAATGGACTGTAGTGCAAATCTGCAAAATGCAAAAAGCACTAAAAATGCATAGGTGTGAATCCAGCCTTATGCCCCGTACACACGATCGGAATTTCCGTCGGAAAAACCTTGGATGGTTTTTCCGACGGAATTCCGGTCAAGACAGACAATCGGAATTTCCGATAGGAGCTTTTTCCTTCGGAAAAATAGAGAACCTGCTCTCAATCTTTTGCTGGCGGAAATTCTGCCAGCAAAAGTCAGATGGAGCATACACATGGTCGGAATTTCCGACCAAAAGCTCACATCGGACTTTTGCTGGTGGAATTTCCGATCGTGTGAAAAGGGGATTAGATGCAGTTCTGATTGGACATTAGGTAAATGAAAAGTCAACTTAAATCCTAACTTTACTTTTTAAGCAAGTTACAGCATCAGGTTTGTTTTTTTTATTTTTGGAAAAGGAAGGGTTACGTGAATGAATAAAAGGTGACCTTTCTAAGCTTCAGCCCCAGCAGTGTTGTATAGTCCCAAACCCTGTTAGGCTCGATTCACACCTATGCATGTTGCTTTTGAGCGTTTCTGCAGTGCTTTTTGCGGTGCTTGCCGCGTTTTTAAAAATGCATTTTTGCCGCATTTTTACCACGTTTTTGCCACGTTTTGCGTTTTTTTGTTTTTTTTTTTTTTTTTTTTTTACAGTTTTTTTTATACTGTATACAGTGTTAAAAAAACACAAAGAAAAAAATAAAGCAAAACACGGCAAAAACGCGGTAAAAACATGTTACTTGCGTTTTTAGATGCGGGTCCATTGAATTCTATTACATGCAAAACGCTGCATTTTGCATGAGAAAAAGTCCCGGACCTATTCCTAAAACGCAGAGGCACAAAAATGCATTGATGTGAACATGTTCCATTGGAACCCATTTTAAAAAAATTCCCATGCATTTCTGCAAAATGCATCAGAAAACGCATTAGTGTGAATGGAGCCTTAGGGTCTATTTAATACAATACATACAATATGTTTGACTAAAGTGGTACTTTAATTTGTTTCCATATTCTGGAATTCCACTGATTTTAATCAGAATATATTGCTACCTGTTTTAAATAAATGTCAGTTTGGAGTGTGCTTGAATGTATATGGAAGATATTCTGTCTGGATGAGCTGATTGACTCTTGCTGTGCTCTTTCCATCCAGCTGTGGAGAAAGCAGCAGCTTCCGGCATTCCAGTAGAAGGCACACACATACTGCTGGCAGTCTTTGTTCCTGTTATCATGGTGGCTCTGGTCATCGCGGCCATCTACCTATATTTCTCAAAGTAAGTAAACACAGACATAGAGGGGTTTATTTACTAAAGGCAAATAGACTGTACACTTTGCAAGTGCAGTTGAACTCTGCAGGGGGATTTGCTCCAGAGCTTAGTAAATCTGATCTGCTGATGCCATCATCCAATCACGTGCAAGCAGAAATGCTGTTTTTATTTCCTTGAACGTGATTGGGCATTCTTTGCAAAGTGAAGCTTCGCCTCATTTACTAAGCTCTGGAGCACATGCTTTTGCAGCGTTCCACTGCACATGCAAATTTCACAGTCTATTTGCCTTTAGTAAACCAACCCCAGAGTGTGGATGCCTGCAATTAGCCAGATACTGTGAGCTCCTTCCATGTAAAGAGCTAATCTTCCCCTTCTTTGTATACAGGCTACAAGGAAAAGCTCTGCTTGGCCTGCCACTTTCTTCCTCTCCGGCGTACGATCAAGTCACGGTGGAATCTGCATTTGACAATCCAGCATTTGAAACAGGAGTAAGTAGCTAATTTCATGCAATGATCATTTACCCCCAGTGAGCCATACACAGAGGCATTTCACAGGAAGTGTTCATATTAATAAAGAGTTCTGTTCAACTCTTGTCAATTCACAATGTCATGTTTGTGCCTTATAGCAACATTTTTTATTAAAACTATAAAATTATAATTAACTGAAATATAATATGATTACTACTTAAGCCAGCCATACATGAATTGAAATTCAGCCAAATTTCAATGCATGTATGGGAAGGCTGATGTACCCAAGTCGATCCATCGATCGAATTGGGTACAACCAGCATGTCAGACTTTTCTACATATGGTTACTGCCAGCTGCTATAGCTGCTAGCAGTAACCATTGCAGGGGTGCATTAAGGGCGCACAGGTGTGACCCCCTTTATCCTCGCTACCCCCCTATATGGTTAATGGATAGATTCATGCATTGCATTGCCCCATTTTGGACGCCGGGCGCCTGAATTACAGTGACAGCGGTGGGTTTTTTTTTAAGCACCTGATTAGAGCCATAGGCTTTAAAATAGGGTGGACTCAGAGCGCAGAGCATTGTGCTCAGAGCCCACCCAGACGTGTTAGAAAAGCAAATTAATATTTTCTTTTCTAACACTGAATCACCTCTCCACCAATCAGGAAGCGCGGGTCAGTTACCCGCTTCCTGATTGGCTGAAAGGTTAGGCAATCCTATTGGACGCCTAGGAGGAGGGGAGGAGACGCGCGGCAGAAGCCACCGTGATCCCGGAAGGGAAGAGGACACGGAAGGTGCTGCAAGATGCCTGTCATAGCCTGTCCACCTGCACAATGATCCCCGATGTAACCGCCGTTCGGGTAAGTGCCCATGGACTGGCAAACAGCTGGGGGGGGGGGGGTTGGTTGTTTGACCCCCCCCCCCAAACAAAAAACACCAGCCGCCACTGAACCATTGTATTCTGATGGCAAGGAATGCTCCCTGCACCCCCTGCTGGCAGAATACAATAGCACAGCAATTACCCAAAACAGCACTGACTGTGTTGATGGGGGAATCATGCGATTTTATTTCCTTCCACCACATCTATGGCCAGCTAAACATTTAAAAAAATTAAATTTCTATAGTTTATCTTTGATCAGAAGCTGTGTCATCACATGACTTAAAAAATTGTACAGCACAAGCAATATTTTTAATCAGATCTCTTAAAGGGGTTTTGTGTTAGGGGGAACAAAAGTGCAAAACATTCTCTGTGAAATGCTAATCTTGGTTTCACTTCATCTAGCCTAAAATCCTCGAAGATCAGCTATTTTACTGCTCCATACACACTAGCATTTTTATAAGCTCAAAAAAAGCTAGGAAAAAAATGTTGGATGAAAAATGCTTATAATAGTTTTTGTGCTGGCTTTTAGTAGCTTTTAGGAGTGTTTAGGAGCATTAGCATTTTATTAGCATTTCTACAGCACATGAAGAAAAAAAAATGCTCAAAAAAAGCTGTTATAGTAGCGTTTAGAACTGCTTAGCGTTTTTTTTTTGCTGGAAAAACACTACAAAAACTCTACAAAAACTATTTTTTTCTGCTCCTAGACGCTAAAGCTCAAAAAAACTAATAGCCTAAAGTAGCAGCTTCTAGGAGTAGTAAAAATGCTAATAAAATCTTCAAGGAACTTAAAAAAACGCTAGTGTGCATGGAACCTGAAATATGAAAAGGTACTGGAGGATTATTTTGATAAGGTATAGTTCTTGTTTTGGAAGCTCATCTGCAGGTGGAGGCTTCTTCTACGGTTGTCACTTATGTTTTTCAACATGGAATAGTGCATCAAATTATAAACACACTGTTGTCTATGAGGCAGTTCTCTTTGCAAGTATCAGACAGACATAAGCAATAACTGTAGAGTGCAATGAAGGTGGCACCAGTGAGAAGCAGCAGGTCTTAAGCAGAATAGAGAACAGGAGAGAAGTCAGTTTGAAGCCAAGGTCAGGTACCAGGTGTAGATCAGAGCAATAGACAACAAATGTCCAAAAACCTTCTAGTGATAAACCCAGGGATATTCTTCCATCACACTTCTTGCCAAAATGCCTACCAAGGGTGCAGCTCTCATCCGACCGGGAAATCCTTAGAACCAACTGCAAAAAAACACAGGATGGCACAACCACCTCACGCACAACGTGTGCATGAGGACGCACATGGGCGCATAGCTATGCACGCTCCCAGCCCAGTTTGGCGCCTAAGACCTTTATAATGAGTCCAGTCACATACTACAATTGCTAGTTGATCTTCGGCTCCCCAGTGCGTTTGTTCCTGTGTACCCCTTGCATCTGTGAATACCTGTTACCGACTCGGCTTGCCTCTGGTCTTCTGCCTGCTTCCTGACCTGACTCTGGATTGTCTAATGAATCATCCCTCTCTGCTCTCCTGTGTATGACCCTGGCTATCGTACTGACTATGCTCGCTCTGATCTACCTGCAAAAAACACACAGGAGGGTGCTTGATGTTTTTACTTGCATGTGAGTATCCATTTGTCTATGTGGATTAAATAAAAATTATCTTTGGTAATGCACGAGGTGGTTGCACCCTCCTGTGTGTTTTTTGCAGGTAGACAAGCATAGTCAGTATGATAGCCAGGGTCATACACAGGAGAGCAGAGAGGGATGATTCCTTAGACAATCCAGAGTCAGGTAAGGAAGCAGGCAGAAGACAGGTCCAGAGGCAAGCTGAGTCGGTAACAGGTATTCACAGATACAAGCGGTACACAGGAACAAATGCACTGGGGAGCACTGTAGTATGTGACTGGCCTTCTTATAAAGGGCTGGGCTGGGAGCGTGCATAGCTGTGTGCCCATGTGCATCCTCGTGCACACATTGTGAGCCAATGCTCAGTCTGTGCCCATGCAAAGTACTGGCAGGAATGCCAGGTCTTTGAGCATCTCTGCTGTTTACAGTACCCTGACACAAGCTTGGGTAGGAGATCATTAGCTTTTTATGTTTTGTATAATAAAGGCAGCAGAGGAGGCACAGAATTTTACAATAGAGCTGCAGAACGAATAGGGGGAGGTTTCTTTAGAGCTTGCTAGCACTTGTATATGTGCTGTATAGTCTAATGTAAAGCACTACAGAATATCACGATGATGATTATTATGTATCAATATATTTTGTTTTCACTTTGTTTTTTTGTATATATTCATGTTGCAGGACACAAGAGAATACGAAGTGTCTATATAGATGAAATAGCATCTTCTGTATCAGTGGAAAAGATCTGGAAGGACACACCATACAGTATTGTTATCGTCACTTATAAGAAGATTCTTGACTTGTCACTTCTATAGTGGCGGAACTGAGTAACTGACCCCATTGTGGGCACAGGCATTTTTTGAGAATTGGCACAGCATTGGCCTGTATTGCAACTCTCAACAAACTTGACATTTCCAGCTCTTCTATCCTCCTGTCCGGTTCCTACCACTGTTCTTATTGCTCTTCGCCATTGGTTCTTCTCTCAGCTTCAGATCTAGGTCCTTCTCTTGTCCTCAAAGAAGAAATTTGAATGGATACCTATGTATTCTAACCCAACTTTTAGCTGCATCTTGAAAAAAGATTAAAAGTTATTACCTTAAAACAAATTAGATGTCAGGGGTTTAGGAGAAGTAGAGGAGTTAAAACAAAAATTGCATGAAAAATACTCATAGACACACAACAGAAAAAAGTAATACAGGAAACTCCATAGAAACATACACACAGAGATACATTAAGAACAGATAATAGAGGGCAGGCTTGACAGGTTCTGAGGGACTTGTACATTGAAGTGTGCTGGTGTCTGTACAGAACTGAGTATGACTGGGCTACTTCAGTGGCCACCATGACACTTGTACACTTTTATGCGTGACATCCCTTAGCTTGTGTGTTTAGTTACATATGTATATATGAATTTATATATTTGTTTATATGAGGCTCAGTGGGGACTTTCATAGGGACAGTTCGTTTTCACAATGTCTGAGTGACCTCATTAAATCTTCCATTGAATTGCACAGACTGTGGGGTCACCAGGGCAGGTGGGTTGTCTGCTGTTTGTTTGCTGAAGCTCATGTTGCCCATTTACCTTATGCACTAGACATATCTAAGGTCAGATAGGATTTTGTGTTACCTATATTGATATCTGCTACTCAAAAGGCCTCAATGAAACAGGGATATCTCTAAGCTGATTACTAAAGAAAAGTTACAATTTGCAAATAGGTTGCCTCTGTTCATTCCCCGATTTTACAGAAATTACATTTGTATTGTGTAAAAAGTGAGTTAAAAAGTATACCTCAGCAAAACCACTGTTATATGAATGATGCAGGTTTAGATTGGGCCTTATTGGCATATTGCCAATTATATCACAAACTTAAGTGATGAAATGAGGTTTACTTATATTATGGTAGTCTTTCCAACAAAACTAATGGTATCAGTTACAGAAATAGCAGTTCATTAGTCGGGAGCCCTATAGTCACAGGCACTGCATACAATGCTGACCCCCTGAATTGGAGGTCAGATGGCATCTTTCATGGATGCATCATCAAGGCTAACTGGTAGTGTAGCAGTGGTGGCTTTTTTTTTTATAGTAGCTAAGCAAAGGGCCATGACTCTGATACCATTTCAATTATATAATTTGCCAAAAGAGCAGGATTTTTCCACCTCTTATGCGCTGTCACAGATGATTTAATATGCATTCATATTCAGAATATTCATATCATATTTGGAAACATTCCAGAATCTGAACATCACTGTGTTGCTTGATGAATGGGTTTCTGTGTTCAGTTTAAATACCAGATTACCACAAAACAGTCAGTATGTGAATTGATTTTCATTTAACTGTTAAAAAGGTAAAAAAAAATGTAACCCCTGCAACCCTTATGTTACATATATTTCTCACTCTGACTACACAAATATAATTCTTTACTGGGGTATTTTAAAAAAGAAACCAGGCTTTCTGTGGGTAGACTTTTCATATTCAAAATATCTAATGCCATGTACTTCCCGACAAAAAAAGTCCGATGGGAGCTTTCAGTCGGACATTCCGACCGTGTATATGCCCCATCGGACTTTTTCTGTCGGCATTTCCGACGGACTCAGATATAGAACATGTTCTAAATCTTTCCGTCGGAAATGCTGACAGAGTTTAGCCGTTGGCAAGTCCGGCGTGTGTACGCGGCATAAGTGATAAGATATTGAATCAGTGCACTGCCATGTAAATAGGCAAAGGCCATTCAAAACTAAAATAGCAGTTTTGTGTTTGCACCAGTGGGTTAATCAGCCATCAGCATCTTATATCTCTGAGACACCAGTGGTGAGCTTTTCTTGTAGTATGTTTATTTGCTGTCTTCCACAAGTCTGTAATGAAGGTGTCACTCTGGATGCTGGATTCTCCAGTTTGCTCATTCCACATTAAAGATATTCTTTCAGGAGAGTGTGACACCCTTATCTAGCTTTGTTTAAATCAATGCTAGTTGGATATAACTAAATATAAAAGTGAACATGCCTCACAACTGAAGTTCCTGAGAAATATAAGATGCCACAAGGTGATTTAACTTTCCAAAATCAAAACCATTTTTGGTGGAATTAACCTTTAGAAGACTATTTCCTTCCATATAAGTGGTTAGTTTGCACTTTTCCGGAAGAAATTTAACTTTTTAAAAACTTAAGTATTCCTTGTTTAAAGTAACAGCAATCTAAACCTTGTTGTACGGGGAACATTACATTTTGCAGTAGAATCATACAGTAGTTGGCTATGTATCATTTTAGCTAGATAATCAAATTACCTTCAACTTTCATTTTGTAGGCAGAACCAATAATGGTACATATGAAAAAATCACCGAAGCAATCTTTAGAGGTACCCGATGAAGGCAAGTGTAGATAAAATACATAGAAGTGTCCCAAAACTCTAAAACCTGTGAATCTTAAATATCAATTTCCTAATGTACATCAGGCTGGTTATATTGCAGTGATATGAGCAAGGCATAGTTCCATTCTGTGCAATAACTTTACACATTGGCAGATCAATGATACCCTACAATAAAGCTAATAGAATTCAGATTGCAGTCTGAGTGAAAAATAATACTGTGATGTTGGTATACAAATTATATTTATGCAGAGCTGGATTTACAGAAATGGAACCTCTAAAGCTGCCCATTCAGCCCCAAAAAAACTGATGCTTCCATCCACACAAATGAGGTGGATGGAGGAATCCAACCTGCCAGACACTGTATTCTGACAGCTGCACTCGCTGATGGAGAAAAGTTTTCCAACATGTTCCTTCGACAGAAGTCAATCAAAGGATCGATTTCTGTTGAGCGGGGATGGCCACATAATTATCGAGTTTCGTCTGGATTTGTCATGTCCCTACTGAACATGACAAATTTCAATCAGTGTATGGCCAGCTTAAGCTACAAAGAGTCCAATAAACAGCATGTTGGTTAAAGCCCAAAGGAAAGCATTTTAACCTCATGCATAAATTGGCATGGGCCTACTATATCCAGCTAGTTTGTGTATATTATTACTGTCCACATCTCTTTATTTAAATTTAGGCTTAGAAGGTTTAGCTACAGTCATGAGCCCAAGGACATAATGGTCAATAACTTGAAGTGCCAGTGTACCTAAAGCACATGTTGATGTACATAAAAAGCCAATAAAAGGTACACTAAAGTAAAAGTCCCTATACTCTAATAGATAGTGAGATTTAAAGCTCCTTTAACAGTCGTGTAGCTGTGTGCAACCTGTTGTCTTACATTAGCAGCCATTTCAGTCTCAGCTTGCAGTAAGCTTGACTACAGACGTGTCCTCTATTGGGACTAATGGATAGTTCATTTTGTGCAGTGAAATATTGTCCTAATAATAATATTGTATCTTTGATTATATTCTTATAACTTATTGTCTTTTTAAAGGGAAAGTAGATCAAAACCAAGTCACCAATTTCACATAATCTTATGTTAATGTAATTTGAAAAGTTGTTTTCATTACTTTTAAATCTGCATATTTTTGTATAAGAATATTTGTTGATCCTACCATGAAGGTTCTTGTTCAGGGACTTTCTGTCAGGGAGCAACAACTGTTTCCTAATTGTATGTATTACCTAAAACTTTTGCATTGTCTCCCTGGATCTACAAATGGACATCCTGCCACACATTGTACAGGCATGATGTACTGCTGTCACTGTCTGTCAATGATGAGCAGCTGATAATGGAGTAAGTGCATACTGGTATGGATAGGAAGTGGCTGAAAGATGATAGAGGGGATTAGTAGCACTGAGCCATGAAATGTATGACACTAGTTTAGCAAATATTAAGGGTTTAGATAACAGCTGTTGAGATAAAATATTAGCTACACATGGCATGCATTAATTTCACTGAAACATAGCTCTGCACTGTGAGAAGGAGCAGAAAAGCACTACAACTGTGCATCACTGCAAAGCAGGACGTGAAGCCTGCATATGTAATACAGCTCCCCTCATTATGCATAGAAACAAGGTTTTAAACATCAAGCTTAAAGTTCCCAGATAGCAAGGATAACTTTCCACAAATTTGTGGCAGTGTTGAATTGTAAGTCTGTTAACTTGCTGCACATTTTCATTGTCAAGGTGTACACTTGCAGAGCATTCGAAGCAAAAGTTCTAGCTGACACTTTTCCAATTTGTAGCAAATGTGCGTGGCAAGTCTCTAGCAAGAGCAAAGTTGCAATGGTGAGTCTACAGCAAGAGCTCTGCAAGTCTACAGCATGAAAATTCAGTCACAGTGCCCCCTGTGGTGGGATGACTATTGCACAACATAACTGAACCAGAACTTGCAGCAGACTTGTAGAATGTTTGCAAAGAAAGTTGATCTGGAGTCATGCAATGCGGACTTACTGCAATTGTGCAACAAACTTGTAAAGCCTGGCAAGACTAGCAAGAGCTTACCAAGTTATTTTCAAACATTTATCTAAAAAATTGATGACTATACTTTCCCTTTAATATCATTTTCGGCAGTCTTTCATATTACCTTAGTGACCATATTCATCAGTTCACCCAATATACTGAATGACATCAGCAGAACAAACCTTGGCCTTCCATCCAAGAACCATTGAACTATTCATTAGCACTTTTAGCACTAAGAACTCTTATCAAATGTTTTCATTTTAGATTTCATGCTTTCCCTCTACATAATAAAAGCTGTGGTAACTTTAAGTCCAGCAGTGAATTTGGGGCCAGAAAGTATGATATGAAGACAATCTTACTACATGTATAAATCTCATGTATATAAATCTACATGTTTTTAGTTTTTTTGTTATATTAGAACTGTGGATACATTTACCCCAGAAGTGTTTGTCCTGCCATATTTATGGGCTGATTTATCCTTGTAGTAAGTGTGCCCTGTGTACTGTTACAGCCATTTTGAAATCTGACGAAAGAACATAACTAAATCAATAAACCTCTATGCATCTTAGACAGGGCCTGTGAGTTGTATGTATGTTTCTTTTAGATAAAGAGCAGTGTGTCAGATTTCTTGTCTCGCATTACCCATGGACAACAATGTAAAAAGAAGAAAATAAGCTATTTCAAGATCCTGATTAGTATGGTGGTGTAAGGATGCTGTTGTTGCCTTGCAGTGCTGGGTAGTATTTTCACCAGCAGCACTATTAAATAGTGTTAGCACTGGTTTCCTTCCACAATCCAAAAATATTATACCAGGAATTTGTCTTTTTTTTCATGGTGTTGTGTGGCTATAAGAATTGGCATTACACTGTAATGCTAGTCATACAAATGAATTGTGTGTCAGTCTCACCATATACTAGGAACAATAAGACTTTTTTCACATAAGCTTTGCTTGTATAAGAGCAGTGTGTACAAAAAGCATTTACAAAGCCTTTGTAAGGCCTATGGCAAGGTTTGAGTAGCTTTGACAAAGCCTTCAAAGACCACTTCAATTCCAGCATGTTAAACACAGATCTTAATTGGAATGCAGAATATCACTTTAAACAAGCTGCTAGCAGGCTTATAATAAGCTTTATGCCTAGTACACATGATGAGAAAATCGGACGAAAATTACCGCTTTCGAAGCAATCGTACAACAATCTGATTGTTAGTACACAGTTTTCGAGAGCCCATCACGACAGTTCATGTGAAATTATCCGAAGGGACAAACATGAAAAATTTTCTCATACAATATCAGAACAATTTCCGTTTTAATCAGAATAGTATTTGTCCCAAAAAACGAAGACCAAGACCACGCATGCTCAGAAATGAAACAATACATTACAATACAATACAACACATTACATCACTTCCAAAGCTGTATTCTGTCGTATGAGAATTTTCATAACTTTAGTAACCTATTGGTATTCGGTACAATACAATAGAACATATTACTTCATTCCAAGGCTGTATTCTGTCGTATGAGAATTTTCATAACTTTAGTAACCTATTGGTATTCAGTACAATACAATACAACATTTTACTTCATTCCAAAGCTGTATTCTGTCGTATGAGAATTTTCATAACTTTAGTAACCTATTGGTATTTGGTACAATACAATACAACATATTACTTCATTCCAAAGCTGTATTCTATCGTATGAGAATTTTCGTAAATTTAGTAACCTATTAGTATTCGGTACAATACAATACAACACATTACTTCACTTCCAAAGCTGTATTCTGTCGTATGTGAACTCTAGTAACCTATTGGTTTTCGGTATGCAGACTAGCATGCAAAAAAAAAAAAAAAACGGACAATCATTCACCAGATATTCTCATCGTATGTACGAGGCCTGTTAGTACTCATACACACAGTATAGTGACACTCGGCTCCAGTCTCAGTCAGGGGCGCGTATGCAAGGGTGGCTCCATAGCAGTCTGCAAAGCAAACTAGCCACCCTGAACTTGGAAAGAGAGACCAGTAATCTGGGGACCAGCTGAATCTGCAGAAAACCAAAACTTTAAAACATCAAGAAGTAGCTTAAATTGTATTTTTTTTTACATTAGCAGTTCAAATTGCTTAAAAACAATTAGGCTTTAATATTACTTTAAGCAGTACCATAACATTTACCCTTTTCTTAATTTCCTTTAGAAAAATAGTACAATTTCTGTACTTTGAGCCTACCTGCCTCTGACTGCCAGTGTCAGGAAATTTAGAGTGAGGTTTGGCGTCACTATAGTGCTGCTCACTGTTCACCATGCTGGAGAGAAAAATGAGGACCTTCAAACAAATATGTCCCTTCTTCAGGTATTATATGGATCTGTGCTTCCTGAACCTCTCCTGCTGCTTCTTAAATATTCCTCTACTAGTCATTAAATTACCAGTCATCGGGGGGGGGGGGGGAGCTTTGACATAGGTAAGCAAAGCCCTGCTCCTCCACCACACAAAGACTTTGACTGGAACAAAGCATAGTAACTCAGTACTGGGGAAAAGATCAGCTGCAGGGAGACCACAGGCAATATCGATCACTAGTTTTTTGTTCACTGCTTGCCTTTTTGAGGCATAGCTTCCACAGTTCTGGTTCTCTTTAAAATGTGTGTTTAACTTTCCTATACTGGAGATAAACTATGCTTTAAAGTGGGGGTTTTTTTATTTAAAAAACACAGCTGGAATTAAAAGTTTTTGGCAGACTAGACAAGCAAAGTCTCTTCTGCCAAAATCTTCTTTCACATGCTCCTTGCTGTGCCTGCCTGCAGCACATGACCACTCATTTATGGCATCTGTAAAATGCTGGAAATGGACCTAGGTGCTGGGATGCACAGGATTTATATTATTTGTGGCTGCCCAATTGCACACCTGGAAGATGTCGGATCAGGAAAAGTATCAGCAGAATATGCTCGTGGTTGTGAATGGAGAAATGAGGGGAGCGTGGACATCACATCGCTGGAGAAGGGCACACAAGAAGGTAAGTGTGCCATGATGGGCAAGTGTGCTGTGCATACACAAGAGGACCCTGTAAATTACTGTTGTTAAGGCTTCGACAAAGTAACTTGAAGCCTACTAAACGTTTTGGAAAACCTTGCCATACACGCTGATGTTATATAAGCTGAAGCCAATGTTAACAAGCTCTTACAGTGGAAGTTAACAGTTAAAGTGTGGGTGAGCTGGAAAATTTTGCCTGAATTTCTCTTCATCTCTGCTGGTAAGCTGGCACTGCAAGGTAATGCCTCATATGCAATAATGGGCGAGTGAGACACAAACTCAGAACTGGATATACGTGTAAGTAAAAAAAAAAAACATTCCGGAGTCTGAACACATAGTTAAAATGTAAAGCAATGTGAAATGTCAAGTCTATGAGAACAAAATAAATGTGAATACATACAAGAAAGGACGATAGGAATAAAATAACATTACACAAAAAAAACATACTTTTCCCTGCCCTGTCTTACAATATTGAATTTAACAAAAAGTTGGAACTGAACTTGAATGAAAAAAAAGATTATAAAAATTCTGAAACAACCAAAAAACATAAGTATAGTTATATGTAACCATAAGACAGCTTCCAGTATACAATTATACACTGACTGAAGCACATTCAATAGGAGAATTCATGTTTCCTTAAAAGCATAAGACATTAAACAGAAACATGACAAACCCTGCTGTATAAATGGATTTTGTGATGGTTTGCCATTGAATAAATTATTTTTGTTGATTACCAATTGTCATTGTGATTTTGTTATAAATTCTAATGTTTCCATCTCTCTCTGGTGCTCAGGCATTGGACTAGTGGCAGCAAAAGATGTAGATGAGATATGTGATGGTGGTATTGTTTGGAGCTAGTGCATCAGCCCAAATCACTGGCTAACACAAGGCCTGCTGCTAGTTGCAACTCTATCACTATAGCTGGCTATACAGTATAATAATAGATTTCTTTAATTTAAACCGGCTATAGACAGGTTAAAGGAAAGAAAAGTGCTCGATTCTTCTATCAATACAGTCAATGTTGATGACGGAATCCCTCCCATGGAGCCATTGTGTTTGCTTCTCCACCCCACACTGGGAGAGCACAGTGGTTACTGCTAGCAATTATCGCATGTGAAATCTGACATCCTGGTTGTACCCAAGTTAATCAACTGATCAACTTGGGTACAATCAGCCTGCCCTGCCCATACATGGTTTGAATCTCGGTCGGTTCAGAATTGGATTTGAACCATCTATGGCTGGCTTTAACCTGCAAGCTGAACAAAAGAAATGTAACCAATTTCTCCATCCACACTAAACAGCACTGATAGAGGAACCCCCCTGCCAGGTTATTGTATTCTGGTAGCCGCCAGCTGTCAAAATACCTGTACAAAAACTGTAGTTGTTTGGGAGCAGTCAGTGATCAGCTGACAACTTTCCGACAGGTTCTTTCGACAAAAGTTGATTGAACAATTGACTTTTGTCAATCAGAGTGGTGTCTGCAGAACCATACACTGCTCGAATTTCAGCTGAGTAAGCAGGAATCGGCCAACATTCAAGCAGTGTACAGCCAGCCAGGGTTGCCATCATTTCTTGCAGTGCAGTGTTGTTTTCTTGCAGGACTTGGCTTAAATTTCCACTAGATGCACTCTTTGCATAGAGTTCATGTTTGCGTGAAATTCCTTCCACAATCCAAAAATATCCTAGGCTTCTGCCTTGATACAAGGAACTAAGTGATTTTACCTGCTTCTAGTGAATTATGAACCATCTAAGACCTCATAGACTCTGTGAGTTTAGCCCCTATGCCTGAGCATCTGATGTTTTCGTGCGAGCGGAAGGCACAGGTGCACCGCCCAGCCTTGCAAGAAGTCTGCACCCTAAACATTATTATCACTCGGTACACCGTCTAGCAGCTACATTTTCCAGCTTTTAATAGACTTATAGGCTGCTGGCAGCGGGACTGTTGCACCTGTGTGTTCTGCCCACACGAAAACTTCAGAATCTCAGGCACAGGGGCTAAGCGTTTAGGAGGGCCTCCTCTCCACATCCCTGGCCTGTCTGTAAATGTAGGGCAGGGCACTGCAGGGGATGGGGGAGACTAATTGGAAGCTGGAAGAAAAAAAAACAGATAACCACCCCATACACAGTATATAGTAACCCTGTTTTCTCATTCACAAAACGAAAGATACAAAGTAAATAAACACACAATGGCATACCAAAGTTCCTTAATGAAAAAAAGCCCTGCAATGTAAGTTCATCATCAATCACTTTGTCCATTTTGAGAATGGGTGACCAAGGCAATGCACCCCTTACTTATTCATGTGGAGGAGGCAGATATCCAGGCAGGGCTGCCGTTACAAATCATGGGGCCCCATACAGACTGTCTGACAGAACTCCCCAGTGTCTCCCCATATACTCCCCACACACCCCCAATATTGTGCACTCTGAATCCCCCATTACCCATTACACATAATCAAAACCTAAATAGTTGTAGCTGCAGTTACCCCCATTACTACTCACTCTGCATTCCCCGCTACTCCACATTCTGCACCTTCTGCATCCCCCATTACACCTCATTCTGACCCACTAAATCCCCCATTGCCCCATATTCTGCAGTCACTAAACACCCCACTACTCCACAATTTGCAACCCCTGCATTCCCCATTATACCTCATTCTGCACCCCCTGCATTAATATCCCACATTAGCCCACACTCTGTACCCTCTGCATCACCCATTACCTGCACTCTGTAAGCCTACACTACTCCTCAGTTTGCATCCCCATTACAAGTTTTTTTACACACAACGCCCCCTGCTAGTAAAATCTAGGCTGGTCTAAATTCCAGAATTTGGGTTGAAGCCTCACCTACAGGTGGTGTGCCCTATGGCCCTCATCTGTAGCAGCTGTCATGATGGCGCCCTGTGCTGCTGTGTACAGCTCACAGCTCTGAACTTCTTGAGTTGCGAGCTCCGTCTGGAAATGCTCCCCCACCTCCCCGTCTGGCTCAGGGGATTCTGGCCATTGTAGTTAGAGAGGGATGAATAGCAGAGAAGGGGCGAACAAGGGATGAGAGGAGGATGGGCCCCCTTATTTTAAATGGGTAATTCCAGATTCCATTTTTGCGGGGTCCCCCCCTTACAATCCATACCAGTCCCTCAACTTAATAAGAGTCTGGTATAGAGTAGAATCCATGGCCATAAAAAGAATTAAGCGTCTGGGAAATGTGATTTAACAATTTAAATGGCATTTTCTCCCTTTGTAAATGTCGAATTTGCCTTAATATTCTCAAAGAGAGGTCAGTGAAGAACAGAGAGAACCAGATTCAGATCACAAGGCAGCAACAGGGAGCACACAGAAGGCGCCACGCGCCACATGCCAGATTTCTTGAATAAAAGTACAGATCAAAGAGTGCATGGCTAGGGGACATTGAAAGAAAATTGCCAGAGCAGAAACCTGGCCAGGGCTGCTTTCAGAAATCACCCCCCCCCCCCCCCAAAAAAAATTTCTAAAACAATTTTTTTACAAAAAAATACACAAAAATCATTATTAGCAGACACAAATATAACTTACAAAATTCCTGCTAAATCGAAAAGATAAAAATGTAATAGTTAATAAATAAAGTTCTGTTTGTGAATGAGGTCTTGGCGCTCATTCACATAGGTGCTGTGGCCTGTACAGTGCGAATCAGTGCTTTTTTTTAAAATGTGGCTATTGCTATGTGCAGGCAGGCTATGTTACGTTATGGGGACGCAGCAGCTGTACGAATACAGGCACAGGTCCTAATTAGACAGGCGTGTGGGTGCAGGCGTACGGCTCCAAATACAGACAGTGTGCATTCAGGGTCACTCACCCACATCTGCATCCTTATCAAATTAGGACCTGCAGCTGTGTTTATACAGCCGCTGTATCCTCATAGAGTAACGGACGGCTCCATACGCACAAAAAATCTGCTAATTTACACTGTATAAGACAGAGAACCCATGTGAGTGAGCCCTTATTTTTTTTCCAATTTTTAAAATTATCTTTTCCAATTTGTAAAAATTATTGTTTTACATTTTTTAAAAATTATTTTTTACAGTTTATTTTTAACATTTTAAAATTGATTTTTTTTTTTTACAACACTGTTGAGGGGGGAGGGCTTGGTTGAAATATCAGGGGTCTAAACAGACCACTGACATCTCACCTTTGAGACAGAGAAAGGAACTGAGGAACAGTTATTGAGGACAGAAGCTCCTGTTCATTCATAAACTGAAGCATAGTAAACACAGTATATTGGTTTCCACCCCAAAGGCCCTGGCTGGGTTTAAGCCATCCGTCTATTATAATTGATGTTCTGGTAAGGGCAACCTACTCTTATAATCCTTGGACTGTGATCTATACATGTTGTAGGACTCTTGTGATCTGGAGATTGATCCCATCTCAGGAGATATTTTGGACTTTTCTTTTTATCAGTTTTTTTGAATTTTTGTTTTTTTTGTTTTTTAATTTTCAATTAGCATTTTTTTTGTGTGGCATTCATATTTCCACCATATCAACCTTCTAGTTTATTTTATTACTTAGCGCGGTTTAATAATATTCTTTATTTCTATTTAGTGTTGTCGCACTGTTTACTGCTGCTTATGTTATATAGTTTCTTCTAGCGCAGAATTTTTTTACCATATACAGTATACTATGCTTCAGTTATGAATGGACACAGAAGTGATCTGTACCAATCGTTCCCTGTGTCCATTTCAGAAAAGGAAGGGGCGATAATATAACATATTATTTATCACTCTCCATCCCCCTGTGAACGCACCATCAGATGAGAGAGGGAAGCCAGCAGCGCTGTGAAGGGACAGGGGGGGGGGCTGGGTACACTGGGGGGGCACACAGTCAAAATCAGATGTGGGCAGCACAGGGAGGAGGATCTGTGATGCAGGGCAGGGGGACAATTACAGAACAAGGCCCTGTGTCTGTGCTTCTCCTTCCAGCAGCTGAAAGCCGGCAGGAGGGCGAGGAGGCAAAACTGTTTTTCAGCTGCTGCAGAGAGCCACACAGGGCAAAGTTCTGCAATCTCCATGTCCCATTGCAGAAAAACCAATATCCTAGCCTCCAAGAAGGTACGCAGATGAACACCCGCAGCCTCACACCACAAAATATAGGTCATCCAGGTGTGATGGTATATCTTCCTGAAAGTAGACATGTGCTTTCAGGATGGAAAGGATCACAGACTCCAAAAGTCCCCTGTCCCTTAGAACCTGGCTTTCAATAGCCAAGCCAGCATCTGAAAAGCAGGGTGGAAGATTGGCCCTTGAGACAGAAAATGTGCCCTTAGTGGGAGATGCCGGGGGGTCTGCGGCCAACCACATACCAGGGGAGGCAGGGCCGATCTGGAGCCACCAGAATGACCGGAATGCCTTTCGGACTCTATCCTATGCAGAAGGCGGAGTTGAAGAATTTTGAAAGGAGGGAACTCATATATACGTATGAGATGATACTAACTCCATGATGCCCCTCAGGGGTCTGTTTTGTCCGCCAAAGAATCCCTTATCCTGGCCACGAATCTCTGCACCTTTCTACCATGTGGAGCATACTCTGCGGTCAGAATAATTGGGAACAGCCGTGCAGATGAACAGAAGAGACTGGAGGTAGCTGTGTGGGCCCCACGCAGCTACTGAAAATGGCCACCAAATCCCTACCCACCAGAGCCCATAAACAACATAAGGCCAGACACCAAGAAAATAGCCACTGCTGGCCTCACAGAGTAGCTACTTGAGCAGGAAACCAGTGTCAGGCCCCAAAAGCATGGCCACTGAAGCCCTGCCCCCGAAATCCAGGCACAGAAAGCTTCTAGAAATACATAGGGATGCTGCCGGGCTACAAGAAAATGGCTGACGCTCAAAAGCCCACCAAGCATGCCAAAGTGGCCTCCAGGCATCAGCAACCAAGGCACCAACCTCTACCCAAACAAAAACAATCCCAGCCACCAGCGCAGGTGGGGGACAACTAGACCCACAGCCCATCAGGAACTGCACAACAGAAGATCAAAAGCAGCCCAGAGAGCATAGAGGAGGGGGGTCAGATAGAGGGCACAGCCAGCAGAAATTAGGGTCAGGCAGGGAGGAGGGGAACCCCACAGGGCTAACCATCCCTAAAGGAGCACCAGCGCCCTGCACCATGTCTGGAGGGGAGGAGGAGGTCTACTTACCAATCCAGAGAAGCTGCGGGTATGCTCTATAAACAGAACCACCTCTCCACCAAAGTGCAGGGCTGGGTGATGCGGATGTCTGGAGCCCAGTCATATGCTCCCCCATCGCATGCCGTGGCCTACTCAGCGCTTGGCTAGGGTCTACGCTTGCTCGCTGGCCAGGCTAGGGGTGACCACTGGATCTATATTACCCAGCCTGTCGCCCAGCCCAGGTGCTGATTGAAGATCTCTGCAGGAAAAAACTTAGGAAAATGAAAAAAAAATGCTATGGAACCAAAGGTCACAGCAGGGAGCTAGGTCACTTCTCATGACACTAGGCAAAAAGAACTGGATTGCCTATACAGAGAGGGGGTTTATATCAACCAGGACTGATCATAGGCGGTGCCGAGTTTCCTTTTTCTGCCTAGTATCCTACTCTTGTAGGTGGCAATATAACCCTATGGTCAAGAATAGAAGATGCTGTGTCCATTAATAAACGAAAGAGAAAATGCTCCGTTGGATCTATTAATTTCAAACAACAGCTTATTACAAATGTGCATGTTAGAGACAAATTGGATAATAGTGATCTCTGTGTATACATATTTGTTATAAGTTACTTGAAAGAGAAGCGTGTTTGTGGGATAAGAACTCTAAATTTCAACAAAGCAAACTTTAATAGGCTGTGATCCTTAAACCGGGTACACATGAGCCGAATGTCGGGAGACATTTGCCAGTTCAAAAAACCTGCTGATATTTGAGCCGTGTGTATGTCAGTCTATCCGACAGAAGCTGGACGTTTGGCCAGCTTCTGTTGGAGGAGCATGCTGGAAAACTCAATGGGGGAGATCGCCGATCAGAGTGTTCTGGTGGGGGGGACCGTCCCCCTGTCAGAACACAACAGCTTAGCGGGGGAGATCACTGTACTTACTTCGCATAGTGAGTACTGCGGCTCCAACCAAAGCTGACAGTTGAACAGAAAGAACCTATAGTGTGTACAGGCTTAAATGTACAATACTCAATGAGTGTTTATGCTTGCTACACAATGGAATACAATTAGTTATTGTATTCCATTGGGTAGCAAGCATAAATAAACAAAATGAAACAGAATTTATGTGGCTACATTCTAGTGTAAAAAAATAAACAAATAAATTATAAAAAATCAGGCCTTTAGAAGTGCAACATAGAAGGAACACAGCATTCCACATTTACAAGGAATTTAACATATATAAATAGTAAAAAGGTTATGAAAGATCAGATAGGTCCCATAACAAATGAACATAGGAAACTGGTCATAAATGACAGTGAAAAGGAAGATATTTTGTTTAATATTTTTTTCTCTTCAGTTTTTACAGATGAAAAAGGTATGTTTGATCGTCTTAATATTAATGGTGTTTCACCAAAAGTACTGCTGTGGCTGACAGAAATCCAGGTAAAAATGAGAGTAGTGAAACATAATGTGAACAAATCTCCAGGTCCAGATGGCTTACACCCACAAGTCCTTAGGAAACTTAGCTCAAATATAAAGACACCTTACTAACTGGAATAGTATCAACTAATTGGCGTAGAACAAATGTGGTACCAGTTTACAAAAGGATTAAAATGTATACCTGGAAACTACATGCCAGCTAGCCTAATAGGATATCAATAGTATGTAAGGAATTTGAGGGAATGTTAAGGGACTCTTTACAGAAATTTGTCTGCAATAACGAGATCATACAGTACGTGACAAGCAGCATGTATTTAAGAAAGATCATTCTTGTCAGACCAACCTGTTATTGTTCAATTTGGAAGTAAGTGGGAAACTGGGGCAAGTGGACATAGTTTTCTAGATTTTGCTAACACACTTGATACTGTACCTCACTGATATTTAATCTATAAACTGTCTGTTGGAATTGATGAAATTGTATGTACATGATTAGGAAACTGGCAGCATGAACCGGTCCAGAGAGTAATGATAAATGACTCATTCTCTGAATGGTTTGAAGTTGTGAGTGGTGTGCCCCAGGGTTCTGTCTTGGGACCAATGCTGTTCAATTGCCTTATTAATGATATAGAGGCTCAAATGAGAAGCACAATTTCAGTGTTTGCTGATAATACGAAATTATGCCAGGGAATAACTACAGCCACAGGATAAAACATCATTACAAGAAGACCTTGACAAAATAGAGGGTTGGGCAGCTGCTGGGAGATGAGGTTCAATGATGAGAAATGTAAAGTTATGCAAGTAATAAGTGCCAAAAATACACTTCTAAATTAAACATTAGGAGGGGCTCCTCTGGGAGAATCAATGATGGAAAAGGTTCAACCTCATTGTCACGACTAACACTCACCGAGGCCAAGATGCCGAGAACGGCTCGCCTTTACGACCACGCGCACCCAGACCCCTGGAATTGATACAGGGAGCAGGGGGCACGCGGAGGCACGGGCTTCCGGTATATGAGAGATCCGAAGGTGGCAGACTTTGGTTGCTGGCCGGAGGTGAACCGGCAAGTGTTGTGCAGAACCGGGGAACTGAGGAACTGGAAGTTCGTTTAAACAAGCAAAGGTCAGAACCGGGTGATCAGGCAGAACAAAGTCCGTTACACAAGCAGGGGTCAAAACCGGGTGGTCAGGCAGAGCAAAGTCCGTTAAGGTAGCAGGGGGTCAGAACCGGTTTGTCAGGCAGAGCAAAGTCCGTTAAACTAGCAGAGGTCAGAACCGGGTTATCAGGCAGAGCAGGATCCGTTAGGCAGGCAGAGGTCAGAACCGGGTTGTCAGGCAGAGCAAGATCCGTTGAGCAGGCAGAGGTCAGAACCGGGTAGACAGACAGAGCAAGATCCGTTTAACTAGCAGAGGTCAGAAGGGTATCAGGCAGGCAGCGGTATCTGTATTAACAAGCCAGGGGTTCAGCACAGGTATCAGCAGGCAGACAAGGATTGCAGAAGTACAGGAGACAGGGGAAGCTGACGACAAACCAGCAACCCAACTGGGCGCTGGAGTCGTCAGAAGTAGCCCCTCCGGCGCGCGCGTCAGCGTGACGAGCTACCGGGCACCCGCACGGGCGACGGCGCGCACACGGGGACCGCCGTGCACCCACACGCATCGCACCATCGGGCTGTGAACGGGTGTGCGTCGAAGTGCCAGTCCACTGCGCATGCACCCCAGAGCCCGGCGAACGGAGGCGACTGGAGTCTCCTGACACTCATCTTGAATATGAAGTTCAGTTTTGATCACCAATTCTAAGGAAAGACATTGTTGAAGGAGGTCCGCAAAGGGCAACATTATAAAGAAGGTTGATGGTGTGAGGTAGCGATGCCGCTCCAAGCATGTTGGTGTCTCTAATAGCCTCCCTCCCCACTCACAACTTCAGGTGCAGGCTCTGCAATCATGTAGAAAATTTAAGAAAACAGCTGAACGGCCCGCACTCCAAATAACACCTTTTATTCGTGGCAGTAGAAAAGACAGTATAAAAGATCCAAAATCTCTTACAGCATGGTGATGAAAGGTACAGACGAACTAACGCGTTTCACGTCAATATAGATGCTTAATCGTAGCTGGTGACCATAATCAGACTGAAAATATTTATAGTGAAATAAAACCAATTAGGGGATAGACAACTCCCAGAAACTCCTCCCATATCTAATCAGCCTAAAGTGGAAACCAAATGTGCACAGGAAAATGGGCAACACGAAAAAACAGAGAGCCAAAAGGATTAAGACCTCTAAAAGAACGACACAGCATTAATACAGTGGGGCAAACAAGTATTTAGTCAGCCACCGATTGTGCAAGTTCTCCCACGTAAAAAGATGAGAGAGGCCTGTAATTGTCATCATAGTTATCTCAGCTATGAGAGACAAAATGTGGAAACAAATCCAGAGAATCACATTGTCTGATTTTTGAAAGAATTTATTTGCAAATTATGGTGGAAAATAAGTATTTGGTCAATCAAGCAAGATTTCTGGCTCTCACAGACCTGTATCTTCTTCTTTAAGAGGCTCCTCTGTCCTCCACTTATTACCTGTATTAATGGCACCTGTTTGAACATGTTATCAGTTTAAAAGACACCTGTCCACAACCTCAAACAGTCACACTCCAAACTCCACTATGGTGAAGACCAAAGAGCTGTCGAAGGACACCAGAAACGAAACTGTAGACCTGCACCAGGCTGGAAAGACTGAATCTGCAATAGGCAAGCAGCTTGGTGTGAAGAAATCAACTGCGGGAGCAATTATTAGAAAATGGAAGACATACAAGACCACTGACAATCTCCCTCGATCTGGGGCTCCACGCAATATCTCACCCCATGGGGTCAAAATGATCAGAAGAATGGTGAGCAAAAATCCCAGAACCACACGGGGGGGACCTAGTGAATGACCTCCAGAGAGCTGGGACCAATGTAACAAAGGCTACCATCAGTAACACACTACGCCGCCAGGGACTCAGATCCTGCAGTGCCAGACATGTCCCCCTGCTTAAGCCAGTACATGTCCGGGCCGTCTGAGGTTTGCTAGAGAGCATTTGGATGATCCAGAAGAGGACTGGGAGAATGTCATATGGTCAGATAAAACCAAAGTAGAACTGTTTGGTAGAAACACAACTCGTCGTGTTTGGAGGAGAGAGAATGCTGAGTTGCAACCAAAGAACACCATACCTACTGTGAAGCATGGGGGTGGCAACATCATGCTTTGGGGCTGTTTCTCTGCAAAGGGAACAGGACGACTGATCTGTGTACATGAAAGAATGAATGGGGCCATGTATCATGAGATTTTGAGTGCAAACCTCCTCCCATCAGCAAGGGCATTGAAGATGAAACATGGCTGGGTCTTTCAGCATGACAATGATCCCAAACACACCGCCCGAGCAATGAAGGAGTGGCTTCGTAAGAAGCATTTCAAGGTCCTGCAGTGGCCTAGCCAATCTCCAGATCTCAACCCCATAGAAAAACTTTGGAGGGAGTTGAAAGTCCATGTTGCCCAGCGACAGCCCCAAAACATCTGCTCTAGAGGAGATCTGCATGGAGGAATGGACCAATATACCAGCAACAGTGTGTGACAACCTTGTGAAGACTTACAGAGAACGTTTGACCTCTGTCATTGTCAACAAAGGATATATAACAAAGTATTGAGATAAACTTTTGATATTGACAAAATACTTATTTTCCACCATAATTTGTAAATAAATTCTTTCAAAAATCAGACAATGTGATTGTCTGGATTTGTTTCCACATTTTGTCTCTCATAGTTGAGGTATACCTATGATGACAATTACAGGCCCCTCTCATCTTTTTAAGTGGAAGAACTTGCACAATTGATGGCTGGCTAAATACTTTTTTGCCCCATTGCATATACTTAGTAAACTCAGAATAGAACTGGTTCACTGTGTTAGCGTGCTGTCCCCTAGCAGATAATATTGCTAACAGAACTCTAATATAGATACAATATACAGTATAAAAACATGACAAGGCACTAAACAATGTATTAAATATATCTGCACGGCTGAGCGCAATCAAACATACCACGAACAATAGTAGAGAGAGACGATCACTGCCAGAGAACCGAAGTTGACTAATGTAAGGCACGGTAATAAAACATTAAGTGATAATGTATAACATTAAGTATAATTAAGTATAATTAATCAATGTTCTATCCGAGGCATATTACTGCGTCGGACATAACTGAAAAAAAATATATAAATTAAATATAAGCAAAAAGCCATATGATATATGATAAGACCAAGCGATCGTACTCACATCTACCATGTATGTGGTAAAGAAAAAGGAAAAGACACCTTATAAAAAGAAACAGTTTATGAAATAGAAGAAAAAGAGCTGATGACAAACAAAGGCAAAGACAGAAGGCAGAAACATAGAAACGTAGAAGAGATGATTTCAGGCAAAGGTTGATGGGTGACCTTTGGTACGAGGATCGATTTCAAAGATTATTACTCTAGAGAAGAGGTGCTTAAGACAGAATATAATTACAATGTACAAATATAGTAAAGATGACTTCGGTAACTGTAATAAATTGTTTACTTAAAGATTCCTGAAGAGAACATGCTGCCACAATTTGAGGTTAGAAGAAAGAAGGTGTCAAAAGGGCTCTTTTCTGTTAGAGCAGTACAAAAAATGTGGAACTCTCTCCCCCAGGAAATGGTACACGCTGAGAGTATCGACAAGTGCAAAAAAACTTTTGGATATCTTACTCAAGAAGCAGAAGTTACAGGGCTATAGGAATGGACCTGTGTCCTTTTTTCAACCTTATATACTAAGAAACTATGTACCTATATAACTTGAATGAAGACATCAGGAGCCTTCTGATCCAAGATATGGGAAATGCCCCCTTTGACAATGGGAGTGGTAAACAGGTTTGAGTAGAAACCTTCAACTTCTGGTATGGCCATGGCTCCCTGACTTAGGAGGTCTGCCAGGGCAGCATGGAGGTCTATTGACCTGTGTGGAGACACAGGCAGGTTAGAAGACATGAAGTGGTGTGGAGGTAGAGATCGAAACTAGCTTGTAGCCCCTGGACACCATATCTTTTACCCATGCATTTGAAATATTTTCAGGTGTCCGCAAAGGCCAAATAGACGTCAATTTCGAGAAGTGGGTGATGGGGGGGGGGGTCTCTTCATTGTGAAGAAAACTTATCTGCAGGCTTGGAATTTTTGACTGTGTAGGACCTGCAACTGAACTGGGTCCCGAACCTAGGTCTGGACTTTGAGGCCCAAGATAAAGGAAAGGAACTCTACTTGGCTTGAGAAATGGAGACATGTTTTCCAGTTTAAGCCTAGGTCTCTTTTGCTGGGCAAAAAGAGTACTTTTCCTGCCAATAAAATTTTAAATACGATTCTTCAGGGAATTCAAGGCAAGTAATCAGTCGATGTTCTGACGGGGGGAGCTCAGGGAGGGCACCATAAAGGTGTTTCCCATCAAAAAGTATACACTGCATTTTTTGCATTGTTGTTTTGCAGACAAACATTTATTTCTGGAGATGAGAAACAATATCCACTAACCTCTCAACACAATAGTGTAATGTCATGGGTATAACCTGGAAACATTCAATAACAATTATTCAGTAAGGATAGTTTCATGTTCGTTGGACATATGTTTAATCCATACTCCTAAAGCCTGACAAATCGACATGGCAGCTATAGCAGGTTGTGCAGCACGGGAGACAGGGAGAACAAGGAATTGGAAATGGCTTCAAGTCCCTTGTCCACCTGCTCTTTAAACACTGGGATATCATCAATGTTAACAGCCAGTGTTTTATTAGGACAAGAAATTGCCAGGTCCAAAATGGCCTATTTCTTAAAAAATGAAACCTCTAACAGATATTGCTCAGCAAATGTTTAGGAGGAGAAAACACATTGTCAGGAGTTTTCCAGACTCTTTACAGAATAGGTTAAAGTAGTGTACTGGAAATGTTTTGATAATCTTAGGACTTTTAAGGGACCCTAGACTAGCAACAGGAATAATTTCAGACAGGTTTCCACAGTTTTAAGCATTTTAATACTGTGTCAATAAGAAACTATATGGTTAGGCTTGGAAACAGTATCAGCAGACTGAGGCTCCTTAGGCACAAATTCATCCAGAATGGATGTATGGGACTCCTAATAAAAAAAAAACATCAACTAAGTGCTCAGAGGCTGCTCCAACTGCAGGAATATCTGATACAGACTCAGAAGGTGAATGCATAGAGGTACGCTTAGGGCCTCTGCATTCTGAATCAGCCGTTATGGCAGTAATTTTGTTCATAAAAACTAGCATGGCTGTAAAACATTCCTACCTGGATAATGCAGGGGAGGGAGCCACACTCAAGGGAGCTAGGGAAAACTCCGAGGAGTATATGGACTCAAGCAGGGGACAATGATCCAAGCAATTGGCATCAGGTCCTTGATAAGGGACACTGCAGGCCACCTTGGAGCTGTTAGAGGATTGTGAGTTGGAAAAGCCTCCAGGACTGCTCTCTTTGTGCTTGAGATCATCATCTGACATGCTGCACTGTAATTGTGGCAATGTAAATAAACACACCAAAGCAGAGCTTGGGTACTCACAAACCAGCTTTTAGCAGGAGAGGTTATATGGTCAGAGGTAAAAAAGATAATGTGAAATGAGCATACAACACTGCAATCAGTGACACAGCACTTATTTCCTCCCTGTGTTAACTCTTTCAGGAAAAAACAATGGCAGGATACAAGTAATAGTTCCCCCTATGCTCACATAGGTTCCAATCTATGATACTTACCATAACCATAGGACTGGAAAGCGGTGAGCAAGTACAGTGCTAGAGTCCCAGAAAATGCAATATGCAAAACCCAGTAATCAGTTCCAAATTTAGGGAAATTTTCCCTGTCCTAGTCATCAGGGACATAGTCATCAGGGAAAGGATCACATCAAAGGCTGTGCCCCAGTCCTGGACCAGTAAAGTGTTCTTCGGCTAACAAAAATGTAAACTTGGTGCCTGGTGAGTGCCATAAGCAGAGCCCTGTGCACGAAGATCACATTATAGGCAAGCCCCATAATGTTTACTCAGGTAGGGTCTGGGTACGGTCTCCGAGGTGATGCTGAAGTTAAGCTGATTGGGATAGCTGCATAAGAGCTCAGCAATAAATCAATAAAGGCTTGATTGCAGCAAAAATGCCTTGTTAAAAAATATATACTGTATAGAAAAATGTCTACAAAAAATGGCAAAACTTTTCTCCAATGAGAAAAAGGTGTCCATCCTCCTAGAACACAAGCAAAAAACGTAAGCATAATGAAAGTGGGAGGCCTAAAACCTCGCTGGCCAACAGCTTGTTTGCCAGTGTCCAATTTCTCCTGAAGGCAGCAGTTAAATCCAATTGTTTCCCTGCAATACCATCAACACAAATAGGATACTGAAGACGCATGAAAATAAATTATATTTTATTTCCTCCTCCCCTCTATATGAAGCTGAAAGTTGAACTTCAGGTAGGTAAAAACACCAATTTATGCAGGTCTGTGTTTACTAGGCAAATCAATATGCGTATTTTTAAAAGATAAGTATAACCTAAATTTGACTTGGTATCAGCCTCCTGCAATCCCCTATACAGCAGCATTCAGAGGGGAAAAGAGCAAAAATGGCCAGTCAGGTGTGTTGCAATGCTCATGTGCTAACAAGGTATATGCAGACTGATGGAGAAATTACCTTGTGAAATGACCAGTGTTCTCTGAATGGCACCCATGCCGAGTGAGAAACCCCCTGTGTTTGCTATGCGGCAGGACAGCTGCTCAGCACAGTACTAGCAAGATAGCTTAACATTATCTTTAACAATATAAAAAAAAATTGGGCAAACTTTACTGTTGTCTTATTTTTTAATTCAAAAAAGTGTATTTTTTTAAAAAAAAGTGCGCTTGTAAGACCGCTGGGCAAATACGGTGTGCCAGAAAGTATTGCAACGACTGCCATTTTATTCTCAAGGGTGTTAGGAAAAAAAATGTATAATGTTTGGGGGTTCTAAGTCATTTTCTAGCAAAAAAAAACAGTTTTTAACTTGTAAACAGCAAATCTGAAAAAGAGGCTTGGTCCTTAAGTGGTTAAAGAGAAACTGCAGTCTGCTCACATAATTTGTAATAAAAACATATTTGCCATTCTAAAGGTTCCCTCCAACCACTTTGCATATTATTTTATTTATACTGTGATTCTGTACTTGCAAATATGCTGCAGAAATCTCCCTTCACTGAGTCTGGCTGCATCCATTTTAACTGTGGGCAGCTGAAGCTCTCATTGGCCCTTGTATGACTCATCCTCCCTTCCTTCCTGGCAAACTTTCATGAGAGTGAGACAGAGAGCTGTACATGAGGTCATAAGCCTAGGCTTTTTTCCAGACAAGAAACAGGAAGTGGGCTGTATAAGGTATTTACTGGCAGAAAAAATGTTTTACTTTTCAAAGTTAAAACAACAAGGGCAGAAGATTTAACAGATGGAAAGTTGAAAAAATGACTGAAGGACCGCTTTAAGTATGTTTGGTTGTGTACTCAACCCCAATAACAGCCTCTGCCCCCTCTGGCACAACTGGCAATAGTGTAAGTGCAAGGACCAATGAGAAATACACACGTTATGATAAAACACAGAAATTGTCTTTACTGTGAGGTTTCTGTGGAAAAGTAACGAACAGTAACAATGCACATGTCAAGTGAATCAGTTGAACAATAATAACTAAGACCTAGAGCAATATAGAAAAACAAAATGGAAGAAGCGCACACCTAGTGCATTACCAATGATAATTTAATGAATAAAAAAAAATCATAAAAAGTGGGTACTCTCAATAAGCCATAAAAACACGCAGTGTATGGACATGTGCAGGACCTTATCACTAGGGACTTAAGCTATACCCCCTCCTGCACATGTCCATACACTGCGTGTTTTTAGGGCTTATTGAGAGTTGCACTTTGTGAGTACCCACTTTTTATGATTTTTTTATTCATTAAACTATCACTGGTAATGCACTAGGTGTGCGCGCCTTCCATTTTGTTTTTCTTGTAGTTTCCATCGGATTACCCCATCTGAAAAAGGCAGCATCCACCCAGTCTTAGGACACCATTTTACCATTTCCCTGTTGCCCTCTACTTTAGAAGACCCCTTAGCGTTGGAAGTGACTGTTTTTTTCCAGAGCAATATAGATCAATACTGTATTCAGGCTGCTATCAGGGGATTCCCAGCCTGAGAATAACTCCAAGAGCAGAGACAATCCTATAGCAGATTGGTTACCGCCAGGGCCAGATTAAGAGCAACATGGGCCTGGTGCTAAGGATTTCGGTGGGCCTTTTTATGAAAATAAATAAAATGAAAACGCAAACAATTTTTTGTTGAATTAAATTAAAGAGAGAGAGGGGTGTGAGAGAGAGAGAGAGAGAGAGAGAGGGGGGGGGGTGATAGTGAGATAGGGGGCTGAAAGAGAGGGGATGAGAGGGAGGGGAGAAGAGAGAGAAAGGCATTGAATGAGAGAGATGGGGACGAGAGAGAGGGGGTGAGAAAAAGGGGAATAGAGAGAGGGTGAAAGAGAGAGAAGGTGGTAGGAAAGAGGGGGTTGAAGGGGGCGAGAGAGAGAGAATGGTGGATGAAGGGGGTGAGAGAGAGAACAGGGTGAAAGAGAGGGGATGAGAGAGAGAGAGGGGGTGAAAGAGAGAGAGAGGGGGGTGAGAGTGAGGGGGTGAGTCTGTGGGGGGCACAGCATAGTACATTACACGGTGGGGGGGGGGGGAATAGCACAGTACATTACATGGTTGGCACTACACATTACATGGTGGATACATGGATACAGCACATTTAATGGTGGGTCGAAGCACAGCACATTACATGGCGGGCACAGCACATTACACTGTTGGCACTGCCCAATACAGCACATTACAAGGTAGGCACAGTACATTATATGGTGGGCACAGCACATGACATGGTTGGTACTGCACAACACAGCACATTGCATGGTGGGCACAACACAGCACATGCACACGGTGGGCACAGGACATTATATGGTGGGCACAGCACATGACAAGGCGGGCACAGCTGAGCACATTACATGGTGGGCACTGCACATTACAAGTGGGCACTGCACAGCACATTATATGGTGGGCACAGCATATTATATGGTGGGTACTGCACATGGCATGGTGGGCACTGCACAGCACATGACAAGGTGGGCACTGCATGACACCACATGATATGGTGGGCACTGCATGACACAGCACATTACATTGTGAGCACAGCACATTAATTGGTGGACACCGCACATGACATGGTGAGCCCTGCATAGCGCATTCCATTGTGGGTACTGCACGGCACATGCCATGGTGGACACTGTACAGCACATTATATGCTGGGTACAGCACATTACATGGTAAGCACTGCATGGAGCAGCACATGACACGGTGGGCACAACACAGCACGACAGGGTGGGCACTGCACAGTAATTTACATGGTGGGCACTGCACATGACACGGTTGGCACTGCATGGCACAGCACATTACATGGTGGGTACAGCGCATTACATGGTGGGCACTGCATGGCACAGCACATGACGTGGTGGGCACAGCACATGACACGGTGGGCACAACACAGCACGACAGGGTGGGCACTGCACAGTAATTTACATGGTGGGCACTGCACATGACACGGTTGGCACTGCATGGCACAGCACATTACATGGTGGGTACAGCGCATTACATGGTGGGCACTGCATGGCACAGCACATGACGTGGTGGGCACAGCGCATTACATGGTGGGCACTGAATGGCACAACACATTACATGGTGGGCACTGCATGGCATAGCACATTTCATGGTGGGCAATGCAACTGCACATTACATGTTAGGAACTGCACATGACATGGTGGGCATTGCTGAACAGCCCAGCACATTGCACAGTGGGCACAACACACTACATGCTGGGCACAACACATGGCAGGGTGGGCACAGCACATGACATGGTGGGAACTGCACATGACATGGTGGGCACTGCATGGCACATCACATTACATGGTGGGCACTGTACATTACTTGGTGGGATCACTGCATGGCACAGCACATTACATGGTGGGCACTGCACATGACATGGTGGGCACTGCAATGTACAGCACATGACATGGTGGGCACTGCAATGTACAGCACATGACATGGTGGGCACTGCACATTACATAGTGAGCACTGCAATGCACAGCAAATTACATACTGGACACAGCACATTACATTGGGGCAATGCACAGCACATGACATAGTGGGCACAGCACATTACATGGGGGGCACTGCAATGCACAGCATGTGACATAGTGGGCACAGCATATTACATGGGGCCACTGCAATGCACATGACATGACATGGTGGGCACAGCACATTACATGGGGCCACTGCAATGCACGACATGACATAGTGGGCACAGCACATTACATGGGGGCAGTGCAATGCACGACATGACATAGTGGGCACAGCACATTGCATGGGGGCACTGCAATGCACATGACATGACATGGTGGGCACAGCACATTACATGGGGGCACTGCAATGCACGACATGACATAGTGGGCACAGCACATTACATGGGGGCACTGCAATGCACGACATGACATAGTGGGCACAGCACATTGCATGGGGGCACTGCAATGCACATGACATGACATGGTGGGCACAGCACATTACATGGGGGCACTGCAATGCACATGACATGACATGGTGGGCACAGCACATTACATGGGGCCACTGCAATGCACGACATGACATAGTGGGCACAGCACATTACATGGGGGCACTGCAATGCACGACATGACATAGTGGGCACAGCACATTGCATGGGGGCACTGCAATGCACATGACATGATATGGTGGGCACAGCACATTACATGGGGGCACTGCAATGCACATGACATGACATGGTGGGCACAGCACATTACATGGGGGCACTGCAATGCACATGACATGACATGGTGGGCACAGCACATTACATGGGGCCACTGCAATGCACGACATGACATAGTGGGCACAGCACATTACATGGGGGCACTGCAATGCACGACATGACATAGTGGGCACAGCACATTACATGGGGGCACTGCAATGCACAACATGACATAGTGGGCACAGCACATTGCATGGGGGCACTGCAATGCACATGACATGATATGGTGGGCACAGCACATTACATGGGGGCACTGCAATGCACATGACATGACATGGTGGGCACAGCACATTACATGGGGGCACTGCAATGCACATGACATGACATGGTGGGCACAGCACATTACATATGGGCACTCCAATGCACATGACATGGTGGGCACAGCACATTACATGGGGGGCACTCCAATGCACATGACATGGTGGGTACTGGGCACAAGAGAGCACATTACATGGGGGGAAGCAGCAGTCTTTCTCCTAGCACAATAAAACACCTCCCTAACAAATGTACTGACCTTATTTCAACAACAGCATGAGAGATGTCCTTCCTCCCGGGCTCCTGCTTGTTAGAACATCAGCGCCCCTCCCCCAGACAGCTCCCAGACACTGAGGAGGATCTGTGTGAGTGGAACAGATCCTGTGATGAGTCAGGCATCGACAGAGACAGGACTCGGCTGCACTAACACTTGTCTCCTCCATGTGTGCACAGAGGGCTCCTCTTCCTTCAGGAAGGCACACAGATATTCATAAGCCACTGCCATGGGCCTATATTGAGGGAGGGGCCTGGAGCTGCAGCTCCACCAGCCCCTATGTTAATCCGGCCCTGGTTACCGCTATATAAATTGGCTCTATGAGTCCAGGCAGGTGAAGAGCAGAAGAATGACCTTTTCTTATGTCAGACCTCTCCCTTCTGACTCCTGACACCACAGGCCCAACAACAAACACTGTACTAAAATCAATATTTAATGGCTTAACTTCCTAGATAAACTATCCCGCACACCCATTACATACAGTGCCTTAAAAAGTATTCACACTCCTTGAAGTTTTCCACATTTTTTCATGTTACAACCAAAAACGTAAATGTATTTTATTGTGATTTTATGTGATAGACCAACACAAAGTGGCACATAATTGTGAAGTGGAAGGAAAATGATAAATGGTTTTCAAGATTTTTTACAAATAAATATGTGAAAAGTGTGGCATGCATTTGTATTCAGCCGCACTGAGTCCATACTTTGTAGAACCACCTTTCACTGCAAGTCTGGCTGTATGTTTTGGGTCATTGTCCTGCTGGAATGTAAACCTCCACCCCAGACTCTAATGCCGCGTACACACGGTCGGACTTTTCGTCTACAAAAGTCCGACAGCCTGTCCGACAGACTTCCGGCGGACTTTCGGCGGACTTGCAGCAGACTTTCTAACGAACGGACTTGCCTACACACGACCAAACAAAAGTCCGACGGATTCGTACGTGATGACGTACACCAGACTAAAATAAGGAAGTTCATAGCCAGTAGCCAATAGCTGCCCTAGCATGGGTTTTTGTCCGTCGGACTAGCACACAGACGAGCGGATTTTGGGTCCGTCGTAGTTACGACGTAAAGATTTGAAGCATGTTTCAAATCTAAAGTCCGTCGGATTTGAGGCTGAAAAAGTCTGCTGAAAGTCCGGAGAAGCCCACACACGAACGGATTACCAGCCAGCTTTAGTCCGTCGGCGTCCGTTGGACTTTTGTAGACGAAAAGTCCGACCGTGTGTACGCGGCATAACAGGTTTTCTTCTAAGATTGCCCTGTATTTGGCTCCATCCATCTTCCCATCAACTCTGACCAGCTTCCCTGTCTCTGCTTAAGAAAAGCATCCCCACAACTAAATGCTATATTAAGTTAAGAGCATAGCCTCATGTAGAATTTTTTGATTCAAGGGTTAACAAAGTACCATCATTCAAGTTGATATATAGGAATAAGGGGGTGAGAAAGGGAAGATAGAGCAGTTGCTGAAGTTGACCATAAATCTAATCCCAGACTCAAAAATTGTGATGGACTGTCTCGGTACTAATAACAAACAATATAAATAATATAAAAAACTATTTATTACATATAAAAAAATGACATACAGGGTACATTAAAACAACAATCAGGAAAAAAATTGTATTTCAAAGAGCAAATACTCAGGGTACTCTCGGAAAGTATCTGCTGTTGAAGCAACTCTAGAAATTGATTTGCTTCTGTACTTGTTTCACGGGTAACCGCTTCTTCAGGAGAACTAATCTATAAAATAGATAATGAAATAAGACAAAAATCGAATACATAATATTCAAAATTGCAAACAATACAGTTCAGCAGGTTATAAACATTAAATTATTTATTATTATTATTATTATTATTATAATACAGTATTTATATAGCACCAACAGTTTACGTAGCGCTTTACAACTTGAGGGTAAACAGTACAAATACAATACAATTTGATACAGTAGGAATCAGAGGGCCCTGCTCCTTAGAGCTTACAATCTAAGAGGGAAGGTCAAGAGATACAAAAGGTAATAACTATGGGTGATGTGCTGATTGAGAAGATAAATGTACAGTTGTTAGGTGGGGGCCAGATAGGCTTCTCTGAAGAGATGAGTTTTCAGGGATCGTCTGAAAGTGGATAAAGTAGGAGAAAATCGGACGGATTGGGGTAGAGCATTCCAGAGGATGGGGGAGGCTCTGGAGAAGTCCTGAAGGCGAGCATGGGATGAGGTGACAAGGGAGTTTGAGAGCAGGAGGTCTTGGGAGGAGCGAAGAGAATGATTAGGTTGGTATTTTGTGACTAGGTTAGAGATGTAGCTGGGGGCCAGGTTGTGGATGGCTTTGTAAGTTATAGTTAGTATCTTGAATTTAATTCGGTGACTGAGTGGCAGCCAATGGAGAGATTGGCAGAGGGGTGTGGCAGACGCTGAGCGGTTTGTGTGGTGGATGAGCCTGGCAGCAGCGTTCATGATGGACTGAAGTGGGGATAGCCTATTTAGAGGTAAACCAATGAGGAGGGAGTTGCAGTAGTCGAGGCGGGAGATGACCAGGGAGTGGATTAGAAGCTTTGTGGTGCTTCTAATCATCAAATTGCTCACCAGGCTGCAGATATGACCATATGTGAAACCACTGGCCTGAACTAGAGGCTCCCCCCGCGGCGGACAAAGGGGGGTGTATGCGGGTATGAGTCTAGATAAAAGGATGATATATGATAATAATACACAAAAAAGATATAGAGAGTCACAATTCACTCAATGCTAAAGAGACAGTAGGGTTTAGTGAAGGAGAAGGGTAGAAGAGAAGGGGAGAAACGTCGGGGAAAGGGGATGTTGGGGGAAGGGAGGGAAAATTGGGGAAAATGAAAATTGAGGGGGAAGGAAGGAAAGGAGTGGAAAAGGGGGGGTGAAGGAGGTGTGGGGAAAAAAGGGGGCGGAAGGGGAGGGGGAGAGGGAGAAAGAAAGAGACAAAGGGGGGGCAGGGGAGGGGAAAAAAGGAAAGGAAGGAAGGGAAGGAAAAGAGGCGGCGGGGTGGTGGGAGGAGGGGAAAGGGGGGGGAGAAAAGGGAGGGGGAAGAAAGAGGAAAAGGAGGGAAGGAAAGGGAGGGGGGGCGAGGGGAAGGGGAGGAAAGGAGGAAAAAAAAGGGGGAAGTGAGGAGAGAAGGAAAACAGAGTGGGATAGGGGGGTGAGAGTGGGGGATGAATAGATATGTGACAAAAATTAGCAAGGGAGCAAAAAATAGAACCTGGAAGTAAATATAACCATATATAATGATTTTGTTGTCAAAACTCCAGGAGACATGAAAGACCCATTCAGGTATGGGCAAACACAATTGAGCAGACAGCAGAGCTAGGTAGACTGGCTCGAGGACAAACAAGCTCAATAGATGCTAAAGACTTGTGGATATAGGTTGATGTTCAATGGAATCGCGATATCTGTACCCCTGAACATTGCTCTGGATTTAAGCCAGCATTAGAAAGGGAGTGGTCTGTAAAATGGAGGAGTGTATCAAGATAAATAAATAGCCAAAAAACGCTGGTATAAGGCTACTACTCTAATGGTCAGAGCGATAAATAAGAGGGGATAAAAGATATGAAGTCTGCATGCGAGGTTGCCGAATTGCTTACCTGGATGGGATCGTTCGAACATGTGTCCCCTGGAGAGGGATCCGCCATGCTCATGCACGGGTCGAAGCCGAAGAGCGGCGTCTGACGTCACCGGGTCAGACTTCCCACACTGCGCATGTGTGGCAAAAGACGCCACTGCGCAAGTGTGCGCCGTCTGGGCCAGTAGGTGGGGAGCCCAGAGCTCGGACGGAACAAGGGAGGTGTGGACTCAGAAGAGTATACCCAAGCCAAGGGAAGTCACATGTCCGCCAGTGGGAAGAAAACAACATCCGGGTCATGTGGAGACATAAAGGCCCTTAAGCCGGAGGAGCAATTCTGTACAAAACAAGATATTAATTATAAATACAGAACATTAGGCAAATTAAAAAAATGATCATAGGAATTGGAGTAAAGTATATAAACAATACAAATGTCTTTATTCAATTGTGTGATGAGTCTGGCCTAACAGACAAATGCACGCCACACTTTTCAGACATTTATTTGTAAAAAATCTGGAAAACCATTTATCTTTTTCCTTCTACTTCACAATTATGTACCACTTTGTTTTGCTCTATCACATAAAATCCCAATAAAATACATTTATGTTTTTGGTTGTAACATGACAACATGTGGACAATGTCAAGGGGTATGAATACTTTTTCAAGGCACTGTATACAGAGTCCTGGACATGTATGCGCGTGCCCGTATTGCACCAGTAACTTCAGTCCCTTTGAAGAATGATGAGGCTTTGTATCTTCAGCTAGCCACTCTCGTTGGTGCACTTAAACTCTTGAGTAGCAGGGCCAAACATCACAACTGGCCCAGTTAATCAAGTAAAGAATGCAGGATCTTCCTCAGCAAGTTGAAAGGACAATGGTGTCTGTATACTGTGTCTCTGTATCTGAACTGTTTTGTGTCTTGTGGCACTACAGGTGTCAGCAAGGTGACTAAGAGCTATGGTGTCTGTATACAGTGTTCATAAAGCCGGATGGGCGAAGTAAAGCAACTCTGTCTGTGTGCAGTGTGCTTGTTTCCTGCAAATGGGCAAAAGCCCTCTCATCGATCCTGCAGTCAAGGCCCAAACGAACGTCCTGGACAAGGCAGGCTCTTCTAGGCACCCGACTGGTGACCTCACACTGGAACGCTTCACACCATCAATACAGGTGCGTCTGGATATGCACCTGGGATCCCCTCTCTCAGGCTGGATGTCTGGAACAAAGTGGCAGACTGACCCGGGAGGCAGCCCCTCTCCCCTAAGTCCAGTCCCTTCCCCTGCCTCATGGTAACTCGATTCCCTCAGGCAAACAAGATGGAGTCTTTGGTTCCTTTTTTCCAGAGCATGCTGGCTCTTGTAGTTCCATACAGTTCAATCTGAATGTGAAACTTCAGTCCTGGCACTACAATTCCCTGTATGCTTTGCTCCCTGGTGGTAATCACTCTGCTGACAGGATGTGATGACACAGAGTCTTAGCTGGCACTAGAGGGAAACAGTCTCACTGCAATGATGTTGCAGAATGTCTTCTGATACTGCAGATAAGATAGCCAGCTCCCTGCTACACTATAATAAGGCTTACAGTGGGGATGGAAAGTTATCAGACCCCCTTAAATTTTTCACTCTTTGTTATATTGCAGCCATTTGCTAAAATCATTTGAGTTCATTTTTTCCTCATTAATGTACACACACAGCACCCCTGTACTTGGCCACATTCATCTTTCCCTCGATTGCAACCAGTTGTCCTGTCCCTGCAGCTGAAAAACACCCCTACAGCAAGATGCTGCCACCACCATGCTTAACATGCTTAACTGTTCAGACTGTATTGGACAGGTGATGAGCAGTGCTTGGTTTTCTCCACACATACCGCTTAGAATTAAGGCCAAAAAGTTTTATCTTGGTCTCATCAGACCAAAGAATCTTATTTCTCACCATCTTGGAGTCCTTCAGGTGTTTTTTTAGCAAACTCCATGCGGGCTTTCATGTGTCTTGCACTGAGGAGAGGCTTCCGCCGGGCCACTCTGCCATAACGCCCCGACTGGTGGAGGGCTGCAGTGATGGTTGACTTTCTACAACTTTCTCCCGACCGCATCTCTGGAGCTCAGCCACGTTGATCTTTGGGTTCTTCTTTATCTCTCTCACTAAGGCTCTTCTCCCCCGATAGCTCAGTTTGGCCGGACGGCCACCTCTAGGAAGGGTTCTGGTCGTCCCAAACGTCTTCCATTTAAGGATTATGGAGGCCACTGTGCTCTTAGAAACCTTAAGTGCAGCAGAATTTTTTTTTTGTAACCTTGGCCAGATCTGCACCTTGCCACAATTCTGTCTCTGAGCTCTTCAGGCAGTTCCTTTGACCTCATGATTCTCATTTGCTCTGACATGCACTGTGAGCTGTAAAGTCTTATATAGACAGGTGTGTGGCTTTCCTAATCAAGTCCAATCAGTATAATCAAACACAGCTGGACTCAAATGAAGGTGTAGAACCATCTCAAGGATGATCAGAAGAAATGGACAGCACCTGAGTTAAATATATGAGTGTCACAGTAAAGGGTCTGAATACTTAGGACCATGTGATATTTCAGTTTTTCTTTTTTAATAAATCTGCAAAAATGTCAACAGCTCTGTGTTTTTCTGTCAATATGGGGTGCTGTGTGTACATTAATGAGGAAAAAAATGAACTTTGATTTTAGCAAATGGCTGCAATATAACAAAGAGTGAAAAATTTAAGGGGGTCTGAATACTTTCCATTCCCACTGTACCTATAGGTAATGTAAATATCTCCTAAACGTGCACCGTTTAGGAAATATTTACTGTAGATGCAGCCAATGACGTCACCAGCGCATGTGCTCTGAAAAAATGGCATACCTGTGCCATTCCTTCAGAGTCCTGTGCCCTAAACGGCGCCTCTCGTGCTCATGCGTGGGTGTGAAGTCATCGCACCTCTGGCCACTCACACAGTCGGAGTCCGCAAACCCGAAAGAAAGACAGAGTGAAGATGGAAGCACCTTCCACGGTGGCAGCGCACCGCTCGAGGGCTTTGTTCTAAGGTAAGTTTCACATACTGTGCTTTAATCGACATCTGCATGCAGAGAATGTTAAAAAGCAGACACTACAATGTCAAAGGATTGCCACTCATATCGATAAACAGATTGTCATCATTGTAAACATATCAAATATAGATGCAAACTCTCACAATATGTAATGTTTGATTTAAAATTACCGCCACTATAAATGTAACAAATATGAAAGACAAATAATTACTCCTTCTATAAAAGGTTTCATTATGCATTATCCACTGTTAGCCATTAGATGTCACTTTAATACTATAGCATTGAATCGATGTGGCTTCATTCACTACAAGCTCATTAATATTAAAGTCATGTAAATGATTTTTGCACTACGGAAGTAATTTAATCTCTTAGACATTACATTTGTTCTGTAGTTCCTAACATATTCAAAACCTTGTTTTCTGGGAAAAATGGATATTATGTTATACTCATGAAAGGTTACTTTTTAACTGCGGGGATCAAGCTGCGGAAATCTCCTAGGAATTAGCGGGTTTTTCCCTGCACACTGATAAATATTACACAGCTGCAGCTGTGCAGAATAGAAATGTTCAGGGCACTATTCATAATGAAATAAAGTGCACAGAAGGACAGGCGAGGTCAGCAGGGTTCCCTTTGTATCATGTGACTGCTCTGAATTCTGCTGGGTGATGAGGCATGTCGCAAAGGAATTCCAGCCACCAAAGAAAAATACTTTTTGTCTGTTAATACTGTCATTTGCCTACCCATAAATGCTTTCTGAATCCTTTGAAGTCAAGCTGCTCATAGATTTTTTAGAAAACTGTGAATCGTCTAGACACAATTGGACAAGCTCTTTTCAGAGCATTACATAGCAGTCTTTTTTCCTGTATTTCCTCCACCAAGCTCACATCACTTTAATCTATTTTTCATCTGTATTCAGAGAATATATACAAGGTACAACCCATACACAAATGGCATAGAGGTTCACAATATAAGTACAGTTGTACATACCCTGGCAGAATTTATGATTTCTTGGCCATTTTTCAGAGAATATGAATGATAACACAAAAACTTTTCTTTCACTCATGGTTCAGTGTTTGGCTGAAGCCATTTATTATCAATCAACTGTGTTTACTCTTTTTAAATCATAATGACAACAGAAACTACCCAAATGACCCTGATCAAAAGTTTACATACCTCAGTTCTTAATACCGTGTATTGCCCCCTTTAACATCACTGACACCTTGAAGACTTTTTTGGTATTTGTGGATGAGGCTCTTTATCTTCTCAGATGGTAAAGCTGCCCATTCCTCTTGGCAAATAGCCTCCAGTTCCTGTAAATTCTTGGGCTGTCTTGCATGAACTGCATGTTTGAGATCTCCCCAGAGTGGCTCAATAATATTGAGGTCAGGAGACTGAGATGGCCACTCCAGAACCTTTACTTTATTCTGCTGTAGCAATGACAGGTCGACTTGGCCTTGTGTTTTGGATAATTGTCATGTTGGAATGTCCAAGTACGTCCCATGCACAGCTTCCTGGCTGATGAATGCAAATGTTCCCGCAGTATTTTTTGATAACATACTGCATTCATCTTGCCATCAATTTTGACCAAATTTCCTGTGCCTTTGTAGCTCACACATCCCCAAAACATCAGCGATCCACCTCCATGTTTCACAGTAGGAATGGTGTACCTTTCATTATAGGCCTTGTTGACTCCTCGCCAAATGTAGCGTTTATGGCTGTGACCAAAATACTCAATTTTGGTCTCATCACACCAAATGACTTTGTGCCAGAAGGTTTGAGGCTTGTCTCTGTGCTGTTTGGCGTATTGTAAGCGGGATACTTTGTGGCATTTGTGTAGTAATGGCTTTCTTCTGGCGACTCGACCATGCAGCCCATTTTTCTTCAAGTATCTCCTTATTGTGCATCTTGAAGTTGGTCTACCTGACCGTGGTTTGATTTCAACAGAACCCCTCATTTTCCACCTCTTGATTCAAGTTTGAACACTGCTGATTGGCATGCTCAATCCCTTGGATATCTTTTTATATCCCTTTCCTGTTTTATAATGTTCAACGACCTTTTCCCGCAGAACCTTTGACAATTATTTTGCTTTCCCCATGACTCAGAATCCAGAAATGTCAGTGCAGCACTGGATGAACGATGCAAGGGCCTGTCAGAAGTCCAGAGACTCATTGACCTTTTATACACACACACTAATTACAAGCAAACAGATCACAGGTGAGGATGGTTACCTTTAACAGCCATTCAAACCCCTTTGTGTCAACTTGTGTGCATGTTATCAGGCCAAAATCACCAGGGTATGTAAACTTTTGATCAGGGTCATTTGGGTAGTTTTTATTTAAAAAGAGTAAACACAGTTGATTGATAATAAATGGCTTCAGCCAAACACTAACCATGAGTGAAAGAAAAGTTTTTGTGTTATCATTCATATTCTCTGAAAAATGGCCAAGAAATCATAAATTCTGCTAGGGTATGTAAACGTATGAGCACAACTGTATGCCCATTCGTATTCAGTAATAAGTGTACAAAGTCAATTAGACCAGGGGCACTGTATTGCTTTTTTTTCTTCTTTTTTTTTTTTCACCCATTCACTCCAGCAGCCAGGAGTCAGTAAAATCAGGGATGTGAGCCGCAGTTTTACCACCGTCCTGAACAAGGGCATACAGCCACTCAGGGCTGTACACATGCCACAGCCACGTTGCCTTGCTTTGCAGCCACAGTGAAAATTAAACAGTAATTAGATTTTGACTGGGGCTGTGCCACAACTGTCGGGAAGCTGTACAGTATTTTGTCAAACAGTTCCTGAAAAAGAAATCCATAATGGATTGCTTTTCAGAGGAACAGATATGTAGACCGCACATGTGCCCTAACCGAGAATATAGGTCTGGTTGAATGCATGCTGTAGGTCCATAAATTTAGTGGGCATGCATATAACCTCAGACTTATTGAAGTACAGCTAAACAAATGTATGAAAAAAACTCAGTAGAAATATTTAGTGCTGCTACCCAATCAGTCCAGCATCAGTAGAGCTCACGGGTACCCGATCTGCAGTCTCACAGCTGTAGAATGTATCCATAAAAGTGCTCTTAAAGTGGTAGTAAACTCTGTTACACCACTTGTATCTACAGGTCAGTCTATAATAAGGCTTACCTGTAGGTACTGTGAATATTTCCTCAACTTGCACCATTTAGGAGATATTAAGAGTGCATGCAGCTGATGACATCACTGGCACATGCGCTTTAAAGATCTGGCTTACAGTTCCGGATCTTCGGAGCCCGTGCCGTAAATGGCGGCTCCCACGCGCATGTGCGGGAGTGAAACTATCATGCCCCTGGCCATTCATATAGCAGGAGCCCACAAAACTGGAAGGAAGACCAGGGGGAAGATGTCAGCACTTAGCAGTGTCATTGCGGTGCTGGAGGGCTTTGTTCTATGATGCATACTAGTACATTATGACATTGCCTTGCAGGGAATTTTTTTTTTTTTTAACCACATGCTTTTTTCTACCACTTTAAAATCTTGTTTATTGTAGAAACCACAGTGTGCAAGTCAGAGATACAGTGAGTTGATGCGTTTCATCTATGACAAAAGGCTGAAAGGCATCAACTCACTGTATCTCTGACTTGTACACTGTTTCTACAAAAAACAAAATTTTAAGAGCAGCAACAGTGGTGTGGATCCCTTTTTGGATATATACAAAAAAACAACTGGATTAATACATTGAAGGCAGAACAAGGATATACTGTGGGTATTCTATCTAAAACCTACATGTCTGTAATTATATAGGAGTTGTTGTATGACTATCTTTGAAATCACATAGGCTTCTTTCAGAATCTGTGGTATACAGTATATAGGTTTGGGAAGTCTTTTGGCTTGCAATGTGTTACCTACAATTTAGTAACTGTTCACTATGACATTTGCTTGCTGAACTGTTTATTTGATCTTGCTAGCACTCTCAGTGAACATTACCTTGAACAGTTTATGTTGCATCATAGTGCGAGAAGTGAGTTTGCAGTGTTTACTTTTAGGTAGGAAACTGGGTCAGACGTCTTTAACAAAACCGAAGTGAGAAATAGAATCTGTGACAAGTATATATATATATTTATTGAAAACTTTTGCTGGGAAAACAGAATACAATGTGAGTATTCAATAAAGTTGTAGCGAGACACTTGCAAAATGTTCGTCTTTATGAATTCCAAGGAATATGTAGTAGATTTGTGAGTCATTCACGGTCATAAGAACTGTTTTTACTGTTTTCATAGTATAAATATAGTTTTCTCTGTACAGCGTAACTCCAACAAAACAACCCCTCTGTGTGATCAATGTACATTACAAGCATTTAGTGAACTTTGTAGCAGATTCCTACTGTTTGCTGTTGTGGAGAAAAAGCTCTGTGCTTTACCATGTCTTTTGCAGACTGCTTGTGAATGGGACTGGTTCATTATATTCACTTGGTGCACTCTCAGTGTGCTGATGAGAAAAGCTGCAGTGTCTGCATTCCTTTAGAAGTATTTAACCCTTGAGGAATATGTCACTCAAACTGAAAGTCCTATTGCAGAGGGTGCCTAAAATTTTACTTATCTTAGTGTAGATTTCTTAGAAAATCAGTGAGCTAATCATACATACACGAAATTACATTTCTGTACAGAACACCTTCAGGTTGCCATATCGCATTAAATTTTATAGAAAATTATAGTAGCTGAAGATTGAAAGGAAAGGATAATTTTTAATAACATTCAATTACAACTTGACTTGGGTAGTAATTGTATATGTTATTGATCTTTTTTTTTTTGCTATATTTATTCCATGAAATTGGAGTTACCCTTTAAGATATTAGATTTAATTACCAGTCAGATCAGCATGTACAATAGTTGTGTCTGTTGAATATTTACTGCTTTGTTAATAGGTTTTCTCCCTAACAGAAATGAGCCTGCTCTGGGTAAACTGTGCATAGAATATTTCTCCTTGTGTGTTCTCAACAGCTGCCAGGATTCAAGGATCAAGTAGATTTAATTTAGGTTGAGTTTCAAACTGCTTGCTAAGGTTGCTGCTTAGGGTCTGGCAAACATCCCCATTTAATAAGCTCCAACATTCCCCTAAACTTTGAAACAGTAACAGAATAACAAACAACCAGAATTTTGGGCACAGGACCAGTGAAAAAACAGGACAAAAAATCCACATGCTTGTTGTGCAGAAACAAACCAATTAAAGTAAGATGACATTTGCTGCATATACCAGAGCTGCAGTTTAGGGCTCAGAAGATTACTTTGCAATAAAATTCTCTGAGCTAAATTAAAACAGTTTTATTGAAAAAAAAAAAAAACAGTCGCAGGTCAGCTATATACATTGTGTGATCTAGGAAATGAAAAAATACATCAATCTTTTTAATTACATGCTTGGAAGAAAACTTTAAAATGTAATGCAGTGTTACAGTATAATTTTCAAGGATAGTACCAGCGACACTTTACCCTGACATCACATTATTGTGGACATGTTATTCATTTTTAATTGTTTGAATTGGCTTAAATACAGCAACAGCACATCATTCTGATTCTTTTCTACTTGCTAAAAGGCTTTTTAGGTAGTTTTGAGAGACAATGCCCACAAATATTGAACAGTGGCTGGAGAGTACAGCTCCAGGTGGCAATGCGCATTAGCTGCCCTGTGGAACTACAAAAAAACCTGCATTATAACCACCCCAATTTGTAAAAGCTCTTTGTGCTGCATCCCCTCCCCTATATAATTTAGTGGAAATTTTGTGGCTGTGTTTTTCTTCTGTTTTTATATATATATATATATATATATATATATATATATATATATATTTTTTGTATGTGTTTATTGTATATGGGAGTGGGTTTACCTGCTAAAGGATTTGTATTTCTATCCATCCAGTCCTGGAATTTTCATAGCTCTGTCACACAGCACAGTCCTGTCTGACGGGAGAAGTCCTGATTTTTATATTTTGCAGTAAAGTAATGTTTACAAGTCTTGTCCCTTCTCCATCCTGGGACTGGACAGTAAAAGGAGAAGCAGCGGACTGATGAGCTCAGCTCTTTGTCAATTTTCTATCTCTTCCTATCTGCATACCCCTTGTTAGCACATATCTACTGCAGCACAAATAATTGGCCTCTTGTGCCGCAGGAGACAGAAAATGAAAAAAAAAACAGTAGTAAATGTACCTAACTTACCTTGACACCTTGCGTCAAGTTCCTGGAATCCCTGAGGATCCCAAATCTCAGAAGACTTTTCTGCGCTGTTCTGTATAAATTGTGGATAATTATCATTCCAAGGACCTTGCTGGAAGGATAGTGGCATCGCCCTCTGCTATGCAGAAGCCGAGGTTAAAATTATTATTACAAAGGATTTATATAGCGCCAACAGTTTGCGCAGCATTTTACAACATGAAGCCAGACAGTACAGTTACAATACCATTCAATACAGGAGGAATCAGAGGGCCCTGCTTGTTAGAGCTTACAATCTAGGAGGGACGGTAAGTATATTTAGTAATTTTTTTCCCCAGGGAATATTTTTTTTACTTTATGAACAGTGGCTTAGTGGTTAGCACTCTTGATTTGCAGCACAGCGGTCCTTAGTTTAAATCCAAAGCAAGACCTGCATGGAGTTTGTACGTTCTCCCTGTGCTTGAGTGGGTTTCCTCTGTGTACTCCAGTTTTTTTCTCAGACTCCAAAGACACACTGGCAGGTTAATTGTCTATTGTCTAAGGCCTGATTCACACCTATGCATTTTTAGTGCTTTTTGCATTTTGCAGATTTGCACTACAGTCCATTTAATATGGCTACCTATGGTACAAATCTGCAAAATACAAAAAGCACTAAAAATGCATAGGTGTGAATCAGGCCTAAAATGGCCCTAGTACAGTATGTGTATGCATGCATGTTTTCTCAGTAGGCATTGTAAGCAGGGCAGGGACTGAGGGCGGGGACTGATACTAATGCACAACATGTAAAGTGCTATGTAAAATGTCACCGCAATATAAATATCTGAAATAAAAAAAATGCAGTGGTTTATTGTGAGGTTGTGTGCAGCGATGCAATATGGGGATCTTGCTTTTTAGTTCAATGGCGCTTTAAGTATGAATTTACATCTAAGTATGGTGGTAATGCATTGCGGTAACACGTTGTAGAACACCTTTGATATGCATTACCACAATGTAGGTAACGCACTGGTATATGTGAGTTACATTACGCTACCATTCCCAACAAATATTGTTTTTAAGCTCACCACAATGTAAAGATGTGAGCAATCTGGGTTTTTTGGTGTTTGGCATTGAAAGAACAGTGTAAGTGCATTACAACTTGTGTTGTGATGCTTTTAAAATGAACGAATGGGCTTCCTTAAAGCAACCACACATTAGTGTGTATAAAAATATGTGCTAGTGTGTGTATGTCAGTTTATGTTATTTTTTATCTCTTTATCACCCAGAAAATTATTTGTGACTAATTTTTTCTTGGAAATGTTGCTTTCAGCCCTCATACTGCAATGTTCTGCTCTAGCAGAGCTGAGTGACAGCCACAGTTTTTTTTTTAAAGATTCCCCCAGGCTGGCCATAGACGATACAATTTTCTTTCCTTCCACCACAGTTGGAAGGAAAGAAAAATAGAAAATTGAATTCAAATATTTACCTTAATTTTCCTTTCCTGACAAGCTCCATGGCAGCACAGCTGGGTATAGGCTCCGACCCCCCATGCCTCCAGGACTTAACTCATATAAATTTGAACCCACCTACAGCCTCTGCGTTCTGTAACTAGTCCTACCAAGCTGGGTGGGATCTGTGCTGCCATGGAGCTCGCCAGGAAAGGAAAATTACGGTAAGTATTTGAATTCAATTTTCCGTTTTCCTGACGGCTCCATGTCAGCACAGCTGGGGATTAACTAGCCAAAACAGGGGAGGGATAATGCTACACACTTCTCAATTCTGACTAAAAAAACAGAAGCCAGGATGCCACTGCCAAACTCAAGTGTCATTAAGCCATGAATATGAATATTTTGGTGCCCACATAGCTGCCTTGCAGATAGTTTCAGACACTAGGCCTGCTGCCACTCTCAAGGTCGAGGCCCTTCTAGCGAAGAGTTCAGTGATTCTCCTGGCACAGCCAACCCTTTCAACTTGTAGGCCAAGGAGTTGAGCTTTACCAATCAAGAGGCAATAATCTTGATGGAAGCCGTGAAATCATTATGTGTTCCATCTGGAATGACAAACAGATGCTCCAACCTCCTGATGGCAGAAGTTGCCTTGATTAGACATCTTAAAGCTTGACCCACATCCGATGGGCTAATTTCTTCAGTACTCCCCAAAAGGAACGTAGGAGGACAACCTCTTGTGTGATATGGACTCTTAAGGTCAGTTCAGGCACAAAATTCGAGCATTGGCATGAGTACCACCCTATCTGGAAAGTACACGAGTATGGGTTCTTTAAACCCCAAGGCCACCAATGTTGACTCTATTCTGGCTGATGTTATTGCCACCAGTAAAGCAGTTTTCAGTGAGAGGAACCACAGTGTGATTGAAGGCATCTGATGCAATAACGTCCAAACGCAATGGGAGATCCCATTTTGGAAACAATTTGAGGTTTCAACCAAATTGCACCTTGAAAAACAGTATAATTAAGTGTTGGATGCCCACTGTATGCCGGTGAAGGCAGCCGAAATGTGTGCCTATAGCACACTTACGCATAGACCTAAATCAAGCCACACCTGCAGACATTTCAGAACAGACTTCTGCAGTCTGGCGTAAAATCTTGATCAGCAATCATGCTGGGAATTTATGCGGTTTTCTACTATAGGCACGGTTAGCGCTGTCCTTTCTTGTTCATAAGAGTATTCACCATCTTAGCAGAGCATTCAAAATCCATTAGTCTCTGCCTCTCCAGATCCAGGCCATCAACCTGAGCCTGTCGGATGCTGGATGAATGGAACTTTGGAGAAGATTTGATCTTACAGGCAGAGGGAGTCAATCCTTGACACTCATAAGGATGAGCAGAGGGTACCAAGGCCCCTTTGGCCAATCTGGAATTATCACGAGAACTGTCACATTCCTTCTCCATAGCCTCAGTTGGAAGCTGAGAATCAGAGGGAGCAGCAGAAAGGCATAAGCTGTCTTAGAGACCTCCACCCTGATTGCTTGCGGATTCTGGGCCCTGGAATAGAGCTTCAACAATTTGGTGTTGACTGGGGATGTGAGTGGGTCTACCTCTGGAAGAAAAATACCAAGCTCTGTTAGTTCTCGAAAGACTCGCAGTAGTCTGGACCATTTATTGTTGTCCAGACTTGTCCTGGACAAATAGTTTGCCTGAAGATTCTTCTGACCAGGCACATAGGCCGCAGATAGCTGCAGAAGATTAACTTGGGCAGATTCTAGAATTAGAAAAACCTCCTTCAGTAGGGAGAGACTGAACCTTGTTTTCAGATGTAGGCCACAGTCGTTGTGTTGTCCAACTTTACCAGGACAGGCTTAACCCAGATGAGGTGACTGAAGGCTAAGAGCCTGAAATGCTGCTCTCAACTCCAGGACGTTGGACTCCATCTTGGACCGTTGAAAAAGACCATTGGCCCTGAGCCCATTGCTCTTGAAGTAGGGGTCCCCTACTACTTTGCTGTTGTCTGACTGCACTACCAGCCACTGGGTCGGCAGACGATTTAATTTCTTCAACCACAAGTTTAGACCACTGGTCCAGAAACCAAGAATAGGAGCGAGAGTTACACTGAGCCTGAGCTGCTGGAACAAGGCGATTTCTATGGCTCAATCTGAGACATGAAGCATGAAAGATCTCCAAATATGGCCTAAAGTGCTTGCCTTAAGGGACCACGTGTCAATTACCAAAGCCGTACCTATGTCTACAGAGGAGCCACAAAGTGCCCATAAGGCATGTATGGGTGGCACAATCCCAAAATACCAGAAAGCATCCTGACATGGAACTCTTTACTGACTTCTTGGCTTATGCGTTGGCTTCCCAGATTTCCCTGGACTCCCAGCCAGAAATGCAGAAGCTAACCTCTCTGGAGTAAGAGTGAGTGTGGAAACTGACTGTTGAGCTTTTCGGTCTCCTTTAACTCAGCAGACATTCATCTTGAGGCAGGAAGCCAAACTGATCACTATTAACATGTAACAATCTGTTAGATGTCTTATCCATGGTTGTTTGAACAAAGCAGTATTTATGCAGTCATGTCCATCTGGAAATTCGGAAACTGGGCTGTTTCACCTGGTATGGCTAGGAAGCTTCTAATTGCCAGAGTAGATAACCCTTTCACTTCAATTGTTTTTTATTAAAGAATACGTTCAACAAGTTACAAGTTGCAGTTCAACAAATAATATTATCCATGTATATGTAACCTAAGGACGGCAACCCATCATATCACAATATTTCACCAGATATATACATAAAAATATGTGCATATACAGTATCTCACAAAAGTGAGTACACCCCTCACATTTTTGTAAATATTTTATTATATCTTTTCATGTGACAACACTGAAGAAATGACACTTTGCTACAATGTAAAGTAGTGAGTGTACAGCTTGTATAACAGTGTAAATTTGCTGTCCCCTCAAAATAACTCAACACATAGCCATTAATGTCTAAACTGCTGGCAACAAAAGTGAGTACACCCCTAAGTGAAATTGTCCAAATTGGGCCCAAAGCATCAATATTTTTTGCGTGACCACCATTATTTTTCAGCACTGCCTTAACCCTTTTGGGCATGGCGTTCACCAGAGCTTCACAAGTTGCCACTGGAGTCCTCTTCCACTCCTCCATTACGATATCACAGAGCTGGTGGATGTTAGAGAACTTGCGCTCCTCCACCTTCCATTTGAGGATGCCCCACAGATTCTCAATAGGGTTTAGGTCTGGAGACACGCTTGGCCAGTCATCACCTTTACCCTCTGCTTCTTTAGCAAGGCAGTGGTCGTCTTGGAGGTATGTCTGGGGTCGTTATCATGTTGTAATACTGCCCCACGCGCAGTCTCTGAAGGGAGGGGATCATGCTGTGCTTCAGTATGTCACAGTACATGTTGGCATTCATGGATCCCTCAATGAACTGTAGCTCCCCAGTGTCAGCAGCACTCATGCAGCCCAAGACCATGACACTCCCACCACCATGCTTGATTGTAGGCAAGACACACTTGTCTTTGTACTCCTCACCTGGTTGCCACCACACATGCTTGACACCATCTGAACCAAAAAAGTTTATCTTGGTCTCATCAGACCACAGGACATGGTTCCAGTAATCCATGTCCTTAGTCTGCTTGTCTTCAGCAAACTGTGGGCTTTCTTGTGCATCATCTTCAGAAGAGGCTTCCTTCTGGGACGACAGCCATGCAGACCAATTTGATACAGTGTGTGGCGTATGGTCTGAGCACTGACAGGCTGACCCCCCCCCACCCCTTCAACCTCTGCAGCAATGCTGGCAGCACTCATACGTTTATTTCCCAAAGACAACCTCTGAATATGACGCTGAGCACGTGCACTCAACCTCTTTGGTTGACGATGGCGAGGCCTGTTCTGAGTGGAACCTGTCCTCCTGAACCGCTGTATGGTCTTGAGCACCGTGCTACAGCTCAGTTTCAGGGTCTTGGCAATCTTCTTATAGCCTAAGCCATCTTTATGTAGAACAACAATTCTTTTTTTCAGATCCTCAGAGAGTTCTTTGCCGTGAGGTGCCATGTTGAACTTCCAATGACCAGTTTGAGAGAGTGAGAGCGATAACCACAAATTTAACACACCTGCTCCTCATTCACAACTGAGACCTTGTAACACTAATGAGTCACATGACACGGGGGGGAGGAAAAATGGCTAATTGGGCCCAATCTGGACATTTTCACTTAGGGGTGTATTCACTTTTGTTGCAAGCGGTTTAGACATTAATGGCTGTGTGTTGAGTTATTTTGAGGGGACAGCAAATTTACACTGTTATACAAGTTGTACACTCACTACTTTACATTGTAGCAAAATGTCATTTCTTCAGTGTTGTCACATGAAAAGATATAATAAAATATTTACAAAAATGTGAGGGGTGTACTCACTTTTGTGAGATACTGTAGTTGTGCTCCTATAGGTGGAGACACAGGATATGTTGTTGAACCTAGTGTTTAAAAGAGTTGGTTAAAGACTTATACGTCTGGGTATTGTCCTGTTAACCACTTGACAACTGAATTTTTTGTCCTTTTTTTCATACAAATAGAGCTTTCTTTTGGTGGTATTTGCTCACCTCTGGGTTTTTTATTTTTTGCGCAATAAATGAAAAAAGACCGAAAAGTTTGAAAAAAAAACTAATTTTTCTTAGTTTCTGTGACAACATTTTGCAAATTATTAATTTTTCTTCAAAAATTTTGGCCACAATTTATACTGCTACATATCTTTGGTAAAAATAATCCAAATTAGTGGATATTATTTGGTCTTTGTGAAAGTTATAGAGTCCACAAGCTATGGTGCAAATCATAAAAAATTGATCACAACTGATGTACTGGTGGCCTCTCATTTCTTACGACCCGAACAAACCAGGAAAGTGCAAATATCCCCTAAATGACCCCTTTTTTGAAAGTAGACATTCCAAGGTATTTAGTAAGATGCATGGTGAGGTTTTTGATGTTGCCATTTTTTCCCACAATTCTTTGCAAAATAAAGTTTTTTTGTTTTTTTTTCCACAAATGACACCCCAAAATACATTCTGTTACTTCTCCTGAGTATTATGATACCACATGTGTGGGACTTTTTCACAGCCTAGCCACTGAGAGGCCCAACATCACATGTTCTCTACCTATTACACTTTTGAAGGCCCTGTAGCACCAGGGAGTGCCTCCCGTTGCACTATTGTATTTTGCCAGCAGGTGGCAAGGGGAGCATTCCCAGATGGCAGAATATAATGGTCACTGCTAGCAGCTATAGTAACTTATGCATATGCATATTTTTCATATCTAGAAAAATTTAACATGCTGGTTAAACCCAAGTTGATTGATCGATCAACTTGGGTACAATCAGCTTGCCTACACATAGATCGAAATTTGTCCACTCCCTGCTGAACCAGCCACATTTTGATCCATGCAGCTTTACACAGACTTGTATTGAGGGGAGGGGTTGGTTTAATATACATTACTAAATGCACTGGGTCTAACTCTGGTGCCTGTTTTACTACAAAGTCATATTTAGACACCATGTACTGCTGTAACGTGAAAGTGGAGTAAAAATAGAACAATAGGTGATGTTAATACAAAATGCAAATCTATTTCTATGAATTAATTGTTCTTTTGGATAGATTTAGGAAGAGCCAGACATTCTAACAGGTTTTTATTCTTGTCTGGGACCCAATGGGAACATTTACCCTAATATCCTATACCAGACATGACAGAAAGCAGGCTGATTGTACCCAAGTTGATCGATCAATCAACTTGGGTTTAACCAGCATGTTAAACCCAAGCTATACAGTCATCAGAACCATACACAACACTGTTAAAGAGGATCTTCAGCCTTTTGTACAAAAGTTAAATGTCAACAACTACAAATAGTGTAGCTGCTGACATTTATTATACACACACTTACCAGTCCGGCTCACTCATCATCCAGGCCGGTTCTTTCCCTCACTTCCACCTTGCTTGTGAGAAGCCGGCTGTGACTTCCTGTGGCTTCACAGCTGGCTCCCCACAACACATGCCCGAGTCACGTTGTGCTTTCTGAATAGACCTGCAGTCTCCTGGGCAGCCAGTGACGTGTCCGAGGAGGTTGCGGGTGTGGGTCAAACTTCCTAGGTGAGACGAGTGGAAGAGAGAACGGGTACCTGCCAGAAATAAGTACCCCATAGTTGTCAAGTGTCCCGGATTTTCTGGGACTTAGACGCCATTCCCATAGTTGCCAACTGTCCCGGATTTCCCGGGACATTCCCAGGACTTAGACGCCATTCCCGAATTTGTGGTGTCCCGGTAAATGTCCCGAGAAATCCAGTTCTTCACGATTTTCGCCGCTGCTAGAGGTCTGCGGCCAGTGGAGACATTGTCTCCGCCGGCCCCATTTTAATGAAGTTCAGGAAGACGACTGGGGGGGGGGCTAGACGGAGCTCCTGCATCGCCGCCCACCCTCTGCCCCGCCTACCCCCCTGCCCCACTCCGCCTCGCCTACCCCCCCGCTGCCAGTCTGATATGGAAAGGGGCGGGGGTTCTAGCCTTGCAGACACTACTAGGACACCTCTGAGGTGGGGGGGCGCACCGCTGTGGGACTCCTGATGTGAGGGGGGCTCCACTGGGGACACCTGATGCAAGGGGGGCTCCACTGGGGACACCTGATGTGAGGGGGGGTCTGCCGGGACACCTGATGTGAGGGGGGCTCCACTGGGGACACCTAATGTGAGGGGGGCTCCCCTGGGGACACCTGATGTGAGGGGGGCTCCCCTGGGGACACCTGATGTGAGGGGGAGCTCCACTGGGGACACCTAATGTGAGGGGGAGCTCCACTGGGGACACCTAATGTGAGGGGGGGCTCCACTGGGGACACCTGATGTGAGGGGGGCTCCACTGGGGACACCTGATGTGAAGGGGAGCTCCGCCGGGGACACCTGATGTGAGGGGGGCTCCACCAGGGACACCTGATGTGAGGGGGGCTCCACTGGGGACACCTGATGTGAGGGGGCTCCACCGGGGATACCTGATGTGAGGGGGGCTCCACCAGGGACACCTGATGTGAGGGGGGGCTCCACTGGGGACACCTGATGTGAGGGGGCTCCACCGGGGATACCTGATGTGAGGGGGGCTCCACCGGGGACACCTGATGTGAGGGGGGCTCCGCTGGGGGCACCTGATGCAAGGACGGACTCTGCTGGGACATCTGACGCAAGGACGGACGGCTGGTGGCAGGCGACGTGGCTAGTGACACGCTGAGGGATCCCACTGATTCTGCATTATGGTGAGTTGAACGATTTCATTTTATATTACAATGTAATAATAGAAATAATGCACTTCAATCATCCTGACACCATAACAACCATGGTGCCGGGATGATTGAAGTGCTAACACGAGGTGTTTGGAGTATCTTTATCTGCTGGTTGTTAAACTTTATAGAATACACATATTTTTATTGTGTAGGATCTGGGGCTGCTGTCCCGTCATTTCCCTCTCCCCCTTTCCCCCTCTCCCCCTCTCCGTCCCTCATTCATCTCAGACTCTAACCACACCCTTGTGAGCCATGCCCATTTAAGCCACGCCCACTGTTGTGTAAACCACGCCCATTTTTCGACTCACATGTGTATTTTCCCTAAGCCATGTCTACAAACGAATGCCCCGCCCCCTAATTATTGTACGGCTCCGCCTACAGCCACAAAAGTGTCCCAGGGAGCAGGGGGTTAGTAGGAAAAGAATTCCAGCACTTTAATAAGATTTCAGGTGATAATTAATCTGTTTTGGGGAGTGTGTCTCCACCAGGTTAGCCATGTGGCAAGTGTCGTAGGACATTTCATTCATGTATCAGTCAATGCAACAGCATGGAGTAGCGAAAATCCAGTTGGACATCCCGGCACTCAAACTTTAAGCAACACAACAGGCACCATTAAATGTAATGGAAATCCTAGTTGATGAATAGGTGAGTATTCCTGCCTTTAGAACCTGCAATCCTATGAAGAAAAAACAGGACTTCAGGTAATGTAGTTCAGGTGCCTTGCATACACTCCCCTGACATCTACTTGCTCAAGTGCTCCTCTTGTTCTTGCTTCCTCTATGCTGAGTCATAACTACAGCCCTTCCTACAGAGCTGCACCATTTTATAAGGCAGGTGACATTGATGTGAAATCTCATCAGAAACATCTGGCAACCTGACACTGTGCTAGCCTGCCAACTTCCTCTCTTCTCACATACCAGCTTTCATATGAACGGTGATGTTTGTACAACCCTGTACCTACTGTAGTACCAACAGTAATAGCTCCAGGATGCAAACTTTGTTCAGAATCCTTGTACTTTCCAACAACAGTTCTGGGGAGCAAATAGGTAAATATGCTTGGAGCATGGACGGGACTGTGCCGCTAGAGACAAATCTCAAATAGCAGGATCGCTTAAAGAGGAACTTATCATTTAAAAAAAAAAGAAAATTCTGCAGCTACAAATACAGTAGTTGCTTACTTTTAAGAAACACACTTACCAGCTCAGGAGTCCAATGCTGTCTTCACCGGGGCCGGTCCTTCGCTAGTCTTTGGATTATCGGCGCTACATACATGCCAACAGTTCCGATTTTCCCGGGACATTCCCGGTAATCAGACCCTTGTCTCGGTCTTAATCATGGGAAATTGGCTGTCCCGACTCCCAGTGTATGGACAGCGCCGCTGCTAGATAGAGGTCCGGGGGGCTGGTGTTCCGTCGAGAAATGCCTCCCTTTGAAAAATGCCCCCGATGGGTCTGGGCACGCGCAGTACCAAATACCACTCCAGCTGATATGTCGTTCAGCTGGCATGACGTAAAAAACACATGCACAGATCATCGGAGGCATTATCCAATGCTATGCAAACAGCGGAGGAACGTAGTTGTCAGATTGAGCCTCGCTGTTGCAGGGCGGGTTGAGGGTGTGTTGAAGGGCGGGTTTGTGTGTGTTGCAACCCACCCTTACACATAGGCAACACCCGCCATTCAACACACCAAACTTGTTCTGCAACACAGACAAAACCTGCCCTTCAGCACACGGAAAACCCGCCCTGCAACAGCAAGGCACAATCTGACAAGTACGGTCTCCCTCCGCTGTTTCCATAGCTTTGAATAGTGCCCACCAAATACTGTTTCCTGTTGAAAATTGCCTCTGACAATCTGTGCATGCGCTGTTTATGTCACGCCAGCTGATCAACACATCAGCTGGAGTGACATTTGGTACTACTTATGTGCATACCCAACGAGGGGCATTTTTCTATGGGAGGCATTTCTTGATAGAACACCGGCACTGGGGATTTGACTCCGCCGCCATATTACAGAGAACCAGCTCTCGTGGAGGCTGAGGAGAAGAAAAAAGAGGCAGAGCCCAGGTGGCTGCCAATAGAAATGAAGCTGCCACCAACCCCCTGCCCGCGGCCTGCTGCCAGTCCGCGACCTGTTGTGGGAAAGGCCATGGGGTGGGGGGTGGGCGGCAGCTCTATTTCTATTGGCGGCCACCTGGGCTACGCCTCGTTTCTTCATCTCGGCCTCCACAAGAGCAGCCTTCTCTGTAAAATGGCAGCACAGATAAAATCGCCAGTGCCGGCCCCTGGTGACAAGCTGCATTCTGGTGACAAGCTGCCCATTCTGGTGACAAATTGCATTCTGGTGACAAGCTGCCTATTCTGGTGACAAGCTGCATTCTGGTGGCAAGCTGAATTCTGGTGGCAAGCTGCATTCTGGTGACAAGCTGCATTCTGGTGACAAATTGCATTCTGGTGACAAGCTGCCCATTCTGGTGACAAGCTGCATTCTGGTGACAAGCTTCCCATTCTGGTGACAAGCTGCATTCTGGTGACAAGCTGCATTCTGGTGGCAAGCTGCATTCTGTTGACAAGCTGCCCATTCTGGTGACAAGCTGCCTATTCTGGTGACAAGCTGCATTCTGGTGGCAAGCTGCATTTTGGTGACAAGCTGCCTTCTGGTAACAAGCTGCATTCTGGTGACAGGCTGCGCATTCTGGTGACCAGCTGCCCATTCTGGTGGCAAGCTGCATTCTGGTGACAAGCTGCATCTGATGGCAGGCGATGTGGCAAGTGACAGTCTGCATCTAGTGCCAGGCGACGTGGCAAGTAACAAGTTGCATCTGGTGGCAGGCAACATAGCAAGTGACAGGCTGAATCTGGTGCCAGGCAACAAGCTGCATCTGGTGGTAGGCGACGGTGGCAAGTGACACGCTCAGGGCTCCCACTGATTCTGCATTATGGTGAGTTGCGCATGCACGAGATCGTGCTCCACACTCAGATTGGTCCCACAGTCTCATGGGATGTGTGCCATGTCCCAGGATGAGCAGATGAGCAGTACTTTTAAGTAAAAGTCAGCTATAAGGAACCTGTCTGTCAGTCCCTCTGGAATTGCTCCTTCTGTTGCCAGATGCAGCAAGATGTTGCTCTTTCATTGGCCTGAGCCCTGCTGAATCTCAATCGCTAGAGATCTGAGCAAAATCTCGCTGCCTCAGCTACAGTTAGAGCAATTTAAAACAGGCAGTCTCTATCCTGCTGCTGGGGATTTTGATGAATTGCCTGCGGCAGGATTGCTAGCGGCAGAGTCACACTATTGACATCAGCCTAAATGGCTTAAAATTGTTTCTCTGTTCATCGCTGTGGATATATGCAAACAAAATTGGATTTAAAGTCTGAAAGTTTGCATCTGATTAGTAGCAAAATGCAATCACTTATAGCTACTAACACATTCATACACTATCATGAAGCAATATAATACTGCAGAAGCATAAAAAAAATTAAGCTGTGTGAACTAAAGTCCAATTCATATGTAGAATTTGTCCAGGTTTGCTCTCCCACTCTGTCATCCAATTTGTATTTACAGCCTAGCATTACACAGTAGGGTAATAGCTACTAATTATAACATGTAATACCACTATTAGCCATTGGGTGTCTCTTTTTCATAATAAAGTATATCCTCCGGGCAGCAATCTTTTTTTTTTTTTTTCTTCAAAATCAAAGCGCTCATAAATAAATAAGAGTGTATTTTATTAATCCCAAGACAACTGTGCATTGAGACCACATGTACTGAATTTTAGAGATAGCTTGCAAGGTTTTTTTTTTAATAAACTGTAAAATAATAAAGTTGCAATGCATGGTATTGAAACTACTACAAAATTGTGAAAAAACGTGATAAAGCATATTTATACCCAAATATCAAAACGTCTTTTTGGGTTTTTTTTGCTGTATGTATCCTATTAGGGAGATTTGCTGTTACTTTCTGTCCTTAAAGTAACAAAAAGAGAGAAATCCCCAAATTAGTTGTCACCAGTACAAGAGTTTGCATTGGAATATAGCCCCTCACTTCTTATTCTGGTGAAAACTGTAACATTTTGGGCAAAAAAGTTCACCACAACATATAGAGAGTGTGATTCTCCCAGTGGGTACACAGACAGCAACAAAAACATAACAGAGGTTCTAATCCCAATGCAAATAGATTAAAGGATCCAGCAACTAGTAAATCTGTTTTAAAGTCTTTAGCTACAGAATAGTGACAGTAAAAGCAGCTTACGCGTTTCGGCAACTAGCCTTAGTCATAGCTTAATACAAACTGGACTCTCTTACAAATTTATACACACCCTCCACCCCCATACAAACAGGTGCAGGCAATTAAAAACAAATTTAGAAGGAGCATGTGGGTCTATGCAACAGCGGTGAAAATAGCAAGAGTAATACAGATCATCAGCTTAAACACAATTTAGATAAAATATAAACCACAAGAGTTCTGCATAAAAGATAAATTGTAAGATCCACACAGAGAACATACATCTCAGAAAGCAAAGCATATATTATGTAATGGAATCCCAGAAATCTGAATACCACATACACTAGCAGCTCCTGAACTTGAGTTTAGGAGCTTTTGGCTTTTTTTGCCACAGCTTCTAAACTCAACTCCATAAAAGCCTGTCTATATACACATAATAGGCTTTTAGGATCGTTTAGGAGCTGCTGAGGTTAGAGGAGCGTCAACCTCCCCTAACCTCCCTCTTCTTAATGCTGAAGGATAGGAATGTTTGGACTGCCGGATAAAAAAACGCGGCAAACCGTTGTAAAATCGCGCTACAATTTTGCCGCATTTTGCGTTTTCCTGTGGCCATCGGTCAAAGTAGTTCAAGTGTATATGAAGCCTTTAATTTTGCGTGCTTTTCACTGGGATCGGTCTTTCAGCTTTATTCAATTATCATTTTTTCTGTTTTCTATGTTGTATTTTTTTATTTTAAGGCCCCTTTCACACGGGACGGAGTCCGTCCAAGCAGATCCGCCTACTCAGCGGGGGGATCTCTCCGCTGATCCCTGCCGAGCAGGCAGATGACAGGTCCGTGTCCGCTCCGCTATGCACAGCCTGCTGCTCTCTATGGGGTGGTCGGGTGAATATTGACTGCATGTCGGTTTCCATCTGATTGTCATCCGATCCAATGGCCTGGACAGATGGCAAACGTATCCCCATCTATCTGTTTTTAGTGGATCAGATCAGATACCGGCGGGTGACAGCAGACACATGTCCGCTGACATCCGCCGCCCTATAGAGAACAATGGGTGGTTTGATTGGGTCAATCTAAAAAATGGACAGGCGGACTCAATCGTTCTGGTGTAAAAGGGCTTTATTCATATACATATTTTTTTTCTTATTTAGATAAGGTTTTGCTGCTTGCTGATCTCAGTGACAGGACTATTGAACTTCCGAGTATCTCTGTCCTATTGTTATTATCTCATATGCATTGTGCCAGATATCTAGTTCTGTGCTAGTGTACAGTGCATCCGGAAAGTATTCACAGCACTTCAATTTTTCGACATTTTGTTATGTTACAGCCGTATTCCAAAATGGATTAAATTAATTATTTTGGTTATACTGTAACATACACAAAATGTGGAAAAAGTGAAGTGCTGTGAATACTTTCCGAATGCACTGTATGTATTTAGTGGTCACCTTCCAGTAAATTAGTAGCTGAACCTGTTTATTGCAATAGAATTTTTATGCATTTCCTGTTATTTTAGTTAAGCCTGCCCCTTCTGGTCTGGATTTAATAGCTAGTTTTAGCTTAGGGCATGAAAAACAGCATAGGCTAGAGCCAGGTTAGGCATCCGATTACCACCTCTGGTAGAGAGGTCCAGTTGCATGTCAGATTAGAAATTACTAGGTGCAGAGTGGATAGGTCGACTCCGAGTTCCAATGCCCCACCAGTTTCTGCATGTGAGAAGCTGTATTCCAGGCTTGTCGGACAACAGTTGAAGGATCTCCCCATCATTGCTAATCTTGTCTTCAGGTCTCAAACACAAAAATGGACTATGCATCATGAAAATTCTCAGGCACCCCTGCAACTGGACTGTGCTGCAACATTCAACTGGGGGTATCTCTATAAATAATTATATATACCCGGGTATATGTGCACTAGGACTCTAATCTGGCCCTTTGCTAATAATACCTGTTTGTACATTGGATGTATGTACAGTGAGGGAAAAAAGTATTTGCTCCCCTGATGATTTTGCATGTTTGACCGCTAACAAAGAAAAGATCAGTCTATAATTTTAATGTTAGATTTATTTTAACAGTGAGAAACAGAACAATAAAAAAATCCAGAAAAACGCATTTCAAAAAAGTTATAAATGGATTTGCATTTTAATGAGTGAAATAAGTATTTGACCCCCTTGCAAAACATGACATAGTACTTGGTGGCAAAACCCTTGTTGGCAATCACTGAGGTCAGACGTTTCTTGTAGTTGGCCACCAGGTTTGCACACATCTCAGGAGGGATTTTGTCCCACTCCTCTTTGCAGATCCTCTCCAAGTCATTAAAGTTTTGAGGCTGACGTTTGGTAACTCTAAGCTTCCGGTCTGGAGACTGACTAGGCCACTCCAGGACCTTAATGAGCCATTTCTTTGTTGCCTTGGCCTAGTATTTTGGGTTATTGTCATGCTGGAATACCCATCCATGACCCATTTTCAATGCCCTGGCTGAGGGAAGGAAGTTCTCACCCAAGATTTGACAGTACATGGCCCTGTCCATCGTCCCTTTGATGCAATGAAGTTGTCCTGTACCATTAGCAGAAAAACACCCCGAAAGCATAATATTTCCACCTCCATGTTTGAGGATGGGGATGGTGTTCTTGGGGTCTTAGGCAGCAGTTTTCCTACTCCAAACACGGTGAGTTGAGTTGATGCCAAAGAGCTTGATTTTGATCTCATCTGACCACAACACTTTCAACCAGTTCTCCTCTGTATCATTCAGATGTTCATTAGCAAACTTCAGACAGGCCTGTACATGGCTTTCTTCAGGAGGGGGACCTTGCAGTAGCTGCAGGATTTCGGTCCTTAGCGGCGTAGTGTGTAACCAATTGTTTTCTTGGTGACCATGGTCCCAGCTGCCTTGAGATCATTGACAAGATTCTCCCGTGTAGTTCTGGGCTGATTCCCCACCGTTCTCCTGATCACTGAAACTCCACAAGGTGAGATCTTCCATGGAGCCCCAGACCGAGGGAGATGGGCAGTTATTTTGTGTTTCTTCCCTTTGCAAATAATCACACCAACCCTCTCACCAAGCCGCTTGGCGGGGATCTTGTAGCCCATTCCAGCCTTGTGTAGGTCTACAATCTTGTCCCTGACATCCTTGCACAGCTCTTTGGTCTTGGCCATGGTGGAGAGATTGGAATCTGATTGATTGCTGCTGTGGACAGGTGTCTTTTATACAGGTAAAATGCTGAGATTAGAAGCACTCCCATCAAGAGATTGCTCCTAATCTCAGCTCATTACCTATATAGAAGACACCTAGGAGTCAGAAATCTTGATGATTGATAGGGGATCAAATATTCATTTTACTAATTAAATATAGGGGATCAAATATTCATTTTACTAATTAAATCAAAAATTAAGTTTTTTGAAATGCGTTTTTTCTACATGTTTGTTGTTATTCTGCCTCTCACTGTTAAAATAAACCTACCATTAAAATTATAGACTGATCATTTCTTTGCCAGTGGGCAAACATACAAAATCAGCAGGGGATCAAATACTTTTTTCCTTCACTGCACCATTATTTTTCTTGTTCTTATATAATGCTTGTATTATTTCCACACTGGTGTGCATCTACAGTGCACACATTTCCACACTGGTGTGCATCTACAGCGCTAAAAGCCTGGCTGTTAAAGTTTGGCTGTTATCCCGGAGGAGATGTCCCACCTTCCATCGCCTTACGCCACTCTTCCCGGACCTCCTGTCCCACCGGGAGACCCGATGCGCCACTTCCGCCGGCTAGAGTGAGACTGGAAATGGCTTCCTTCCAGTCTTTGTGTAAACACAGAAGCGACGTCACAACATCACTTCCGGCTTACTTGGCTGCCAATGGCGCCGTTTTAAAAAAAAATGACAGTATTCAGGATCGCCGTTTTTGGTGATCTGAATAGTTTGAAATGCAAAGGAGGGATTTGGGATCTTTAACACCCCCGATCCCCCCAAAAAGAGTACCAGTCACCACCTATTACTGTCACAAGGGATGTTTACATTCCTTGTGACAGCAATAAAAGCGATCAAATTTTCTTTTTTTCAAAAGGGACAATGTAAAAAAAAAAATAAGAAAAAAAAGAAATAAAAAATGTTTAAAGCTCCCCCGTCCCCGCGCAGCAAAGAAAACGTACGCGTAAGTCGCGTTCACATATGTAAACGGTGTTCAAATCACACATGTGAGGTATCGCCGCGATCGTCAGTGCAAGAGCAATAATTCTAACACTAGATCTCCTCTGTAACTCTAACCTGGTAACCGCTATTTTTTTTTTTTAAAGGGCCGCCTATAGAGATTTTTAGGTACAGTAGTTTGTCGCCATTCCATGAGTGTGCGCAATTTCAAAGCATGACGTGTTAGGTATCTATCTACTCGGCGTAACATCATCTTTCACATTATGCAAAAAAATTTGGCTAACTTTACTGTTTTTTTTTCATTCATGAAGGTGTCTTTTTTCCTAAAAAATTGTGTTTGAAAGACTGCTGCGCAAATACAGTGTAACATAAAATATTGCAACGATCGCCTTTTTATTCTCTGCTAAAAAATGTATATATAATGTTTGGGGGTTCTAAGTAATTTTCTAGCACAAAATAAGGATTTTAACTTGTAACCAACAAATGTCAGAAATAGTCTTGGGCATTAACCTCTTGGCATCCGGAGGCCGTCATATGACGGCCTCGACTTTCGGGGCTTATATCTGAATGATGCCTGAGGCTACAGACATCATTCAGATACCGGCATTTTCAGCCGGCGATTCCGTACACCATAAGAATGATCATAGCGGCTGTTCTGCCGCTTGATCGTTCTTACGGGCGGCGAGAGGGGACGTCTCCCCCCTCCCGCCGGAGCTTCTACCGACTCACCTCAGCGATCGGTGAGTCGGATAGCGGATCCGCCGGCGCCGGATGTTCACCATAGAGATTTCCGGCGGACTAGATGGTCGCCGGAGTCTCTATGATCGTTCGGAGGCCGGGCGCGATGTTATGACGTCAGCCCGGCCTCTGCATTCAAAAAAACGGCACCGCTTCGGCTGTGAAGCGGCGATCGTTTTATTTTTTTTTTTATTTTAGGCTTCCCAGCCTAGAGGTGAGATGTGGGGTCTTATTGACCCCATATCTCACTGTAAAGAGGACTGATCGTGTCATATTCCTATTACAAGGGATGTTTACATTCCTTGTAATAGGAATAAAAGTGATCAAAAAAAAAATTTTTAAAAAGTGTCAAAATAAAATTTTTTTAAGTAAAATTAACAATAAAAAAAAAAAAAAAAAAATTTTAAAGCACCCCTGTCCCCGTGAGCTCGCACGCAGAAGCGAACGCATACGCAAGTCCCGCCCACATATGAAAACGGTGTTCAAACCACACGTGAGGTATCGCCGCGAACGTTAGAGCGAGAGAAATCATTTGGTCCTAGACCTCCTCTGTAACTCAAAACATGTAACCAGTAAAAAATTTTAAAGCGTCGCCTATGGGGATTTTTAAGTACCAAAGTTTGCCGCCATTCCACGAGCGTGTGCAATTTTGAAGCGTGACATGTTAGGTATCTATTTACTCAGCGTAACTTCATCTTTCACACAATGCAAAAAATTTGGCTAACTTTGCTGTTTTGTTTTTTTTTTAAAAAAAAAAACGCGTTTGAAAAATTGCTTGAAAAATACCGTGCAAGATAAAAAGTTGCAATGACCGCCATTGTATTCTCTAGGGTCTCTGCTAAAAAACATATATAATGTTTAGGGGTTCTATGTAATTTTATAGCAAAGAAATTATGATTTTTGACATGTAGGAGCGAAGTGTCAGAAATGGCCTGGATGCGAAGGGATTATTCCATTTTGGAATAAGGCTGTAACATAACAAAATGTAGAAAAAGTGAAGCTCTGTGGATACTTTCCGGATGCACTGTATATGCTTATGGTTAATGTTATATGCTGGTTGCAGTAGTTCCTCTGCTTCCAATTACTTTGATTACTGGATAGTTTCCCAGGAAGGGAATCCTCACATATCTGTGATGAGCAGTAAGTGTTCCCGTCAGGGTTACTTCCACTTATGTGATGATGGAGTCTTTGATTTGAGACTAATAACACTATAAAGTGATACGAATGTGTGGCATTGCTGCTCTCTATGAAGAAGTAGAACTTTCCTCCTGTGATCGGAGCCTCTCACAATACAAAGGTGGGCAGACATTCCTCATCACGTGGGCGTGGCCGCAGTAAAGATGGCGGGCAGAGCTGTCGGCACAGAAACCTTCACAGACCTTTCTTCGTCTCATTTCAAAACTTCCCTAAGATTCTAGAAGGGAACGTTACGAAGCGGCAAACCTCTGAGGACACGGCAAATAACTGTGATATGACTCTTGCGGGCAGCCCCGCAGCCTCACGAACACGGCATGCGTCACATCTGACTGGCACAGCACAAAAGGAGCTACCATAACAAGCTGGTAAATGCCACCTCCAAGATGGCCGCTCCTCTCATCGAGCATGCGCAAGGCCACAAAAGCCAAACACAAACAAAACATGGCTCCTCCCAGCCAGGCCGGTGAAATGTTGCGCACACATAGTGACGCGGCTCCTCTCTCCACTCCCCTATTGTCTATACCGGTGCTCTGCGCGCCTCCCTCGCACTGCGCATGTTCTCCATATGTCACGTACCTAGACACACCCCCTTTCTGTGTTTAGCGCTCTTCGTCTAATGGGCATGCGTAAACTCTACGTCACGAGGCTACAATGTCTGCCCAGGATCCTTAGCGATTGTCCTGTGCGGGTTCACTCCGGAGCTTAGAGCGCCTGCGCAATGAGTTTTACGTCAGCACCTCTGCCTTGTTTCCAGGGCTCTGTCGCGAAATCAGGAGCAACTAGACAGACTGCGCAGGCTTGAACCCCGTGACGTCGCCCGTCTAGCACTTGTCTCCTCCCCTCCTGTGTAGCGGCTGTGCGTCTTCTCCTGCTACTTTGAATTACGCATGCGCACAAGGTTGTCTCCCGCGCAGTCACTTTGCGCCAAGTGCGCGGCCGCTGCTGGGGGAGGGGAGACGCACGTAAGCAGCCGCGGAAGGAGGGAAAGCCCGGGACGTTCCGGTGGCCTGTCACCGCCTCCTGGAGCCCGTGACCCCCTTTCCCCTGGAATAAGTAGGCCCGACATGGCCGGAGCTCCTGTGTTTCCTGCAGAGCGGAGGAAGAACCGGCGGCTCGTCGGCTAGGCCTTCCATAGGCCTCGCCACATCCCCGGAGTGGAGATCTTCTCCCCCCTCACCTCTCTACACCGCTTCCAACCGACGTGTTCCTGTCAGCTGTGGAGAGCCTGAGGCCGCAGGCCTGCCTGTTTCCCGTTACTTGTCCGCCCGATATCTGCGGGGAGCCCGCTGTCTTCTCTTCACCCCGACATTCCTGGCCTTCCATATACACCAAGCCGCCATGGAGACCAAGACCATCGTCTACGACCTGGACACGTCTGGGGGCCTCATGGAGGTGAGCGGCCGGATCTGTCAGATATCACTCACCGTGCACGAGCGTCACAGCCGGGCCTGCGGGGCGAGGGAGGGCCCGATCACTGTGCACACTCCATATACAGACTACCTCCTACACTGTGCACACTCTGTATACAGACTACCTCCTACACTGTGCACACTCTATAGACAGACTACCTCCTACACTGTGCACACTTCATATACAGACTACCTCCTACACTGTGCACACTCTATAGACAGACTACCTCCTACACTGTGCACACTTCATATACAGACTACCTCCTACACTGTGCACACTTCATATACAGACTACCTCCTACACTGTGCACACTCTGTATACAGACTACCTCCTACACTGTGCACACTCTATAGACAGACTACCTCCTACACTGTGCACACTCCATATACAGACTACCTCCTACACTGTGCACACTCCATATACAGACTACCTCCTACACTGTGCACACTCTATATACAGACTACCCCCTACACTGTGCACACTCTATAGACAGACTACCTCCTACACTGTGCACACTCCATATACAGACTACCTCCTACACTGTGCACACTCCATATACAGACTACCTCCTACACTGTGCACACTCCATATACAGACTACCTCCTACACTGTGCACACTCTATATACAGACTACCCCCTACACTGTGCACACTCTATAGACAGACTACCCCCTACACTGTGCACACTGTATAGACAGACTACCTCCTACACTGTGCACACTTCATATACAGACTACCTCCTACACTGTGCACACTCTATATACAGACTACCTCCTACACTGTGCACACTTCATATACAGACTACCTCCTACACTGTGCACACTCTATATACAGACTACCTCCTACACTGTGCACACTCTATATACAGACTACCTCCTACACTGTGCACACTCTATAGACAGACTACCTCCTACACTGTGTGCACACTCTATATACAGACTACCCCCTACACTGTGCACACTCCATATACAGACTACCTCCTACACTGTGCACACTCTATAGACAGACTACCTCCTACACTGTGCACACTCTATAGACAGACTACCTCCTACACTGTGCACACTCTATAGACAGACTACCTCCTACACTGTGCACACTCTATAGACAGACTACCCCCTACACTGTGCACACTCTATATACAGACTACCCCCTACACTGTGCACACTCTGTATACAGACTACCTCCTACACTGTGCACACTCTGTATACAGACTACCTCCTACACTGTGCACACTCTGTATACAGACTACCTCCTACACTGTGCACACTCTGTATACAGACTACCTCCTACACTGTGCACACTCTGTATACAGACTACCTCCTACACTGTGCACACTCCATAGACAGACTACCTCCTACACTGTGCACACTCCATATACAGACTACCTCCTACACTGTGCACACTCTGTATACAGACTACCTCCTACACTGTGCACACTCTCTAGACAGACTACCTCCTACACTGTGCACACTTCATATACAGGCTACCTCCTACACTGTGCACACTCTATAGACAGACTACCCCCTACACTGTGCACACTCTATAGACAGACTACCTCCTACACTGTGCACACTTCATATACAGACTACCTCCTACACTGTGCACACTTCATATACAGACTACCTCCTACACTGTGCACACTTCATATACAGACTACCTCCTACACTGTGCACACTCCATATACAGACTACCTCCTACACTGTGCACACTCCATATACAGACTACCTCCTACACTGTGCACACTTCATATACAGACTACCCCCTACACTGTGCACACTTCGTATACAGACTACCCCCTACACTGTGCACACTTCGTATACAGACTACCCCCTACACTGTGCACACTCCGTATACAGACTATCCCCCCTGCACCGTGCACACTCCGTATACAGACTATCCCCCCTGCACCGTGCACACTCCGTATACAGACTATCCCCCCTGCACCGTGCACACTCCGTATACAGACTATCCCCCCTGCACCGTGCACACTCCGTATACAGACTATCCCCCCTGCACCGTGCACACTCCGTATACAGACTATCCCCCCTGCACCGTGCACACTCCGTATACAGACTATCCCCCCCCCCCCCCCCCCCAAAAAAAAAAAATCACTGCACACCATATACAGCCTACCCCAATCTCTGTGCTCACATAGCCTGACCGCCACCCCCAGTGTACAGCCCATCTGGAGGGGGAAGTGTACTGGACTATCACACCATACAGAAGGGGACGGTGTATACTAGACTACTCCATGTGTACTGTCTTCAGGAGGGGGATATGTACCAAACAATCCCCCAATACACAGCCTTCAGAAAGGGGGGCACGCTGCATCCTCACCCCATTCACAGCCTTCAGTAGGAGGTACAGTTTTCAGAAGGGGGTGGATACTGGACTATTATACTATGTAAAGCCTTTGGAAAGGGGATGTGCATCAAACAATTCCCCTTTACAAAGCCTTCAGGAAAAGTGGTGTATACCACACCATGACCCAATTTACAGCTTTTAGGAAGGATGGTATATACCACGCCATCACCCCATTTACAGCCTTCAGGAGGAGGAGTTGTATACCACATTACCCTATGTACAACCTTCAAGAGGGGGTAAGGTATATACCACACCAACACCTCATTTGCAGCTTTCAGCAGGGAGGTATATACCACACCATCACCCTATGTACAGGCTTCAGGGTGGAGGGAGATAACACAGCATCACCCCACATACAGCCTTCAGGTGGGAGGTATATATCATACCATCACTTCATGTGCAGCCTTCACGAAGAGTATATACTGGACCCCACATTGACAAATCTATATCACACGGTTTACAGGCACATTTCCGTCATCTGCGAGTTTTAGAAAGTCTGTCCATAATCCCTTGCTTACTTATAAGGATTAATATGGCATACCTAAGATTTTTTTTTTACACAATGTTTGCAGTAAAAATCTTATAACATCAATATTGAAAAAGAAATGCAGTGTAAAAGGCGCCCTTGCATTGGTGGGAAGGAGATCAATCACTGTTACTCATTACATGAGGAACGCCAAGCAATCTCAGGAGGAGCCCTAGCTCAGAAAAGCTGTCCTAGACACAGGAGTTGAATATCTGCTCTGGCCTATGCAGCTGAAGTAAGCGACGACCTTCAGATGTGGCGCACATCCCTGGGAAAATATGCAAAAGGAAATTCGTTGTTGGATTTTACTTTTATTTTGTCCAGTGCTGTTTTGCCCAAAGTTAATTTACACTAGAAATTTCTTTCTTCCTCCCAACTCATTCATAGCCGTAAACTCCCATAAACCACACTTGGGGAATGCTCGTGGAGAAACCTGTTGACATGTTAAAGTCCAAATTGCTGTCTGCTTTTTGTCTGTTGCCAGCTATATTAAATTATTATTATTATTAATCAAATTGATGGCTGACTTCTTATTGCCAGCTGTATTCGTTTATAGGATTTAAAAAAAAATCAACAGTTTGCATTGTAAAGGGAGTTACAGTACAATTAGAGGGTTAGGACACTGCTCTTGAGAGATTATAATCTATAAAAGGGGAGGTTCAGGTGACACAAAAGGTTATAGCTGTGGGATGAGCTGATGGAGAAAGTGCAGTTGTTTTAGGTGGAGGCTGGGATAGGCTTCCCTGAAGATATGAGTTTTCAAGGATTGCCTAGAGGCGGATAGAGTTGGAGTATGGAGTTCCAGAGCATGGGGGGAGGTGACAAGGAAACTGGAGAGCAGGAGGCCTTGGAAGTAAAGGAGAGGGCAGTGATTGAGATGAGGTATCTACAACTTCACATGCCGCCTTGTTAAAGTACATGTAAACCCTAGTTGGCTAAAGCATTGTGCATTATAAACCCTTTTAAAAATATTTTTCACTTTGTCTTTGTTGCATATCAACATTGCTGATCTCCTGCAACCACTTCCTGTATACATGCATGTTATCCAGCAACTGCTGCACATCATTTCTCAGATCGGTTTTTCCTGGCGGTGACAACAATAGAACACGTCTGCACAATGAATATTGGCACAGCTGCTTTTAATCTCCACCGGGAGCTTATGTAGCAGGGTAACAACATATGAGAGCAGTTGGGAGTCGGGGACAGAACTTTCACTACATAGCAGGAAGTTCCTGCACAAAGATCTTTATGGCAGGATCACCTTGTATTTTAATGAAAGCTTCAGATTAAAACAATTTGGCTTCTGAGTTTTTAGTGGTTGGGTTTATATACTTAAATCTTAGGCCTTATTGTTTCATTGGGAGCAGAGTGCTGAAGGTTCCTCACCATTTACATGGTAGTGTTTAACCCCTTCCCTCTTAGCTAGGTTAATAGAGGGAGCCACCCTGCTTCGCTGACTCATATGTATCTTCCTTGTCTCCTTTAAGTATGTTCACTCTACAGAGTTGTAGATGAGAAGTATATGTGCCTGAGATCTCAAAGAGCTGACAAAATAGTGCTTTTGCTTCTGTATGTATGTATATCCGCTTTTACTGTGTCTCCAGGGCATCAAGAGCCAGCTTGCTTTTGTATGGTTGGTTGTTTTGCTTTTCATGACTTTAAGCCGACAGCATTGTGTACACTCCTATTTCTGTGTGTACTGATCCAGTAGGGACAGGCCCCTCTGCTCAGCCCTGACACATGCTTACACACTGCAACAAATCCTTTACATGTCAACTGTGTTTGCACTGATGCTAGATGGAATTAGAATGTTAATGCAAATCCTAGTGGCAAGATTGCTAATGTGTACGAAACATTTTTGAGCCATTTTTGTTAAGTGATACTTGTTTTCCTGTCTGTTAGCAGTGCCAAGTGTTGCCAGATTACACTGGTTCCTGCATTGTGCATACATTTATCTACCTGTTGTAGTAGGGTGGCAGTTATCATCATTGGTGACTAAGCACATTTTTACTGGCCAGGATTGTAAAATTATAGTTGCTGGAAACCCTCAAATATTTAATTTCTAAATTTTATGCAGTCTTATGCTCCCTGGTTCCTTTAAAACCATGTGTGTTCATTGTGTACTTAGCAGGGGTTTCTAAATTCATTTACTCCTCCCTGTTGTAAGAGTATCCCTGACATTCTTGGCCTTTAACTTGTTCTCTTTTTTTTTTTTTTTTTTTTTTTTTTTAAACTAGCAAATTCAAGCTCTTTTGGCACCCCCAAAAAGTGAAGATGGAGAAAAGAAAAGCAGGAGGCCAGAAAAAGAACCCAGGAGAAGCGGAAGAGCCACAAACCACGACAGCTGTGATAGTTGCAAGGAAGGAGGTGACCTCCTTTGCTGTGATCACTGCCCTGCAGCCTTCCACCTCCAGTGCTGGTAAGAGAGAGGCATAGGATGGCTTATTCCCTTGATTGCTTTTGTTTTCTTTGTCATGTTTATATCTGTTTAGCCTATGCTGCGTGATTGGATTGCTTGGATTTTTTTTTTTAACAGTATGTTTAGTGGCTGTTGATCCTTTTTAGTAACTAATCCTTTGGATGCATTCGATCAAGTTACTGATTGCTTGGGTGGTTGAACATTCCTGTCTGATCAATGCCAGTGTTGTCTGTGAAATGATCTGATGTTGAAAGATGGCCTGGGAATGTAGAGCCATTGTGCCTTTTTAGAAGCAGTTCCACTTCTGGTATTTGCAGCTTAGTTTGTTTTTGGGAAATTGGTGGCTTCTTAGTTTTGTCTGTACAAACGTTGAAAAATGTGTGCTGCTGTTGAAAATGAAGTTGAAAACCTCATTTCCCCTTCATTTTAACTTGGGCAGCTTGAAATTGCCATGAAAGAATAATAATAATCTTCTTTGTAATGTATTCTTTAAAATATGGCATTTCTTTTGTCTGCTGTCTGAGGGCTTTTCTTCTCCCATTTGACTTTCTTTGTTTTCTATACCATATATTTGCAGTCAGCAGATTTGACATCCACTGCCACTAGGTGTCCCCTATGCTTCTATGTCTCGCTCAGAAATGCTTTTCTCCTATATAAACTTTGAGGTCTGTGCTCGCAAAAATGCAGACCTTGTTTTATTCTTTAGAGCCAGTCACGTTCGGTTTAGAGTAGAATTGTAGCATTTCACACGTATGCTTATCGGCAACAACAGAAGGGTCTGCTCAGAAACTGCTCAAACTACAGATCTAGTTACCCTGGGAGAAAATATAATTAGACTTGAATAATTCTCATTGTAAAATGAGTTCAGGAGCACTGGGAAGGTTGCCAACTTTGTTATTCAAGGACAACCTATATATTTGGATGAATACTCTTGCATTTAGGAAATCTTCAGGCCCATTCTGTAAAATAAAGAATTGTAAGGCCCCTTTGACAATCTTTAACTAAAATAAATGTGTATTTGTAAGCGTGTGTTTATACGCGTAATGCATTTTATATAGGTAAAGTCCCTTTCACATGTGCGGATCCATATTCAGACAGCCGCTTGCTCAGCAAGGATCACTCCGTTGATCCCCGATGAGCCGGCGGATGACAAGTCCGTCTCTACACACTGTGCAGAAATGGACCTGTCAGATCTACTCTATGGGGGGATCGGATGAAAACGGACTGCCTCTCCGCTTTCATCCGATCCGCCGGACGAATGGAAAATAGGGTTTCCATCTGTATGGATTTAGCGGATCGGATGTCAGCGGACATGCCACCATAGAGATGTTTAGAGCGACTGTTCAGGTCCGCCTGAAAAAACTGACAGGTGGATCTGAAAGGGCCCTTAAGATGTGGGTTTTTTGCACACACTTGTGTATGCTCTTTTCCAAGGGCAGAGCAGCTCCAGCTTTTTGTGTACAGCTGCTTGCCATAATGTAGTAGGGTTCATTTTCTAAAGGAGTAGAAACTATTCACCTCAATTTTAATGTTTACTGAGGTTAGAAAACAAAGTAAATCTGTGCTTACACATGTAAAATGGTAGTAAAGTGAATTTGTTTTTACCTACAGGTAAGCCTACAATAAGGCTTACCTGTAGATACTGTAAATATCTCCTAAATGTACATTCTTTAATAGATATTTACTTGTGTAGCTGCCGGTGATATGCGTTTTGAAGGAACGGCATACCCATGCCATTCCTTTAGAGCCCTCTGCCATAAACGGTGATGTCATCACAGCTGGGCCATTCAAGCAGCCACAGCCTACAAACCCGGAAGGAGGACCAGGTGAAGGATTGGTTGTAAGGCAAGTTTCACAATTATAATGTACTAGTATGCGATGCATTGGAGCTCCGCTTTACTTTTCGAGTTTACTAGCACTTCAAACATTTACATGAACAATTTTTTTTTTTTTTTAATGTGAACACGGCTTCTCCTTATTTACCAAGCTACGGGAACTTTCACTTTGCTAATTGAACACCCTCTATTTTTTTAACTCCTATTTTATACATTTTGTACTTGTTTTATCACCTAATCCATTGTTCATAGTTTTTAAGTGTACCTGTCCTTAAGCCTAGTACACACTAGAAGGCTGAATGGGGAAAAAAACTGACAGCTCCGGAAGGACCACTGTACTAACTATGCGATGTTGGTACAGCGATCTCCTGTACTGTTCTATTGTGTTCTGACAGAGGCCGATTGGCAGACCTTTTTCCGTCATGCCCCATCGACAGTAGCCAGCCGCATAGCTGGCTTCTGTGTGACTGGCTTCAGTTCGCATGGGCCGAATGTCGGCCGGTTTCTGTGGAACCGGCCGATGCTGTGTACTAGGCTCTGTAGTGTCTAAACTACTGATGTAGTGAAAGGTGCCAGTGTATGCCTACAGGCACTATCTTGCCTTTGTAATAGCCCCCCCTCCCTAAACCACATTGCCATTGCTCCTTTCACTTCTCTCACCTGCTACAGCCGACAATAAATTCCCAAGTGCAGCCTGGTGTTGGAAGCTAAAGGAAATTGGCACGTCAGTGCCTCCTTTTTATGTAACCGTGCTTGAGCCTAGGGATAGGCGGTTAGACCCAGGCATTATCACAGGGGTTGGGGATTATGTGCTTTTCCATACCTGGAAATGCTGGGTCTTGTCACTGGTTGCAGCAGTGAGGAAGCTCTAGCAAAGTGAGTTGTAATTGAATCAGGGGGGCATTTTGCAACAACATTGTCACTTTGCACTGAATGGGTAAATGTATCTAAACCCAAAGACAAAAATGTAATATATTGCAGCTTCTGGAGCTCACACTTGGGGCTCTTTCACACTATGTACTGTGGCTAGTGTTTTCCACAGCAGATAAACGCCAATAAGGCCCCTTTCACACTGAGGCGGTTTGCAGGCGGTATTGCGCTAAAAATACCGCCTGCAAACCGCCCCTAAACAGCCTCCGCTGTTTGTTCAGTGTGAAAGCCCGAGGGCTTTCACACTGAAGCGGTGCGTTGGCAGGACGGTGAAAAAAGTCCTGCAAACTGCTTCTTTGGAGCGGTGAAGGAGCGGTGTATTCACCGCTCCTAAACCGCTCCTGCCCATTGAAATCAATTGGACAGCGCGGCAATACCGCGGCTATAGCCGCGCTGTACGAGTGATTTTAACCCTTTTTTGGCCACCAGCTACAAGAACGACGGTACAGCAGCGCTAAAAATAGCGCTGTTGTACCGCCGACGCCCCCACCGCCCCAGTGTGAAAGGGGCCTAACTGCAAGGTCACATAGAAAGCTATTTTCTTTGTGCTCTGTTCACACTACAATGCTAATGTGATGTGTGTTGCAAAAAAATGCAGACATATACAGTGGTACCTCATGCCATCCTGTTGCTTTTGTGAAGACTTGAATAAAGTGATGCAGTGTGTGATTCAGCTCCCTACTGGACCTCACACAGACACCTGCCTGCACGGTATAATGCTGCATTTTACCTTGCAAGCTGGTGTTGAGCCCTTCAAAATGGTGTACCTCTTTTAACCGAAAAATAAAATCTGTTCTACTGCTCCCAGCCTAGGTCAGATGGTTTCTGAAAATGATCAATTCCGCAGTAACATTTGGTAGCCAGTGCACACTAGTGTGTTGTTTTTTTTTTTTTTTTTTTTTTTCTTTCTCCTGCGTCTTCTGTCACGATGCAATTCTCTGTGGCTCTCATTCAAATCAATGCAACATGTGTGTTTTTTTTTTTTTGTTTTTTTTTTTTAAAGGTGCAGAATGGTGCATTTTTAGCCCCATAGACTTTAAAGCGCTAGTAAGCTTTTATTATACACTTGTACCTAAGCTTATAATAAGGCTTACCTGTAGGCACCGTGACTATCTTCTAAACTTGCAGCGTTTAGAAGATATTCACATCAGCTGCAGCCAATGACATCAATGGCACATACATAGTAGCTCTATATTCAGGCATACTGGGTGTGGCGTGAATGCACAGAGCGCTGTGCTGCAATCCTGACTCGTGGGAGTGAGGCCATTGCAGCCTAGCCATTCAAACTGCCGTAGAGTGTGAGCCCAAAAGGACCGGGGAAGCCGTTGGAACCAGCATGAAACATCTGACGTCACTCAAAAAAGAAGAATGTGATTGGTCGGGTAAGTATGTTTCTTCTTACCAGAGGTGTCGGGGACAGCCCACCAGCACAAGCGTGACTGCAGCTGCAGCACTGACTAAATGTGAGCTGCTAATATTAGGGCTGGAGAAAAGATCGATTTGAATCTTGAATTGAGTTGAGAGGTCAAATCGATTCAAAATTTAAGCAAATCGATATTTTTTAGATTTTTTTTTTTTTTTTCCCACCAGGACCGGCGCTGACACCGTGCCGGCAGGAGTTTCTGAGGCGAGGCCTAGTCCGCGAGGCATCCGGCCTCGCCTAAACTCCTGCCCGCAGCTCCTCAGGACTGGCGCGGTGTCCAAAAGAAAAAAAAAAATTGGAATCGAGGGTTTTGGTTTTTTTTTTTTTTTTTTTGTTTTTTTTTTTTTGTTTAAAAATCGCAGAGATATATATATATATATATATATATATATATATATATATATATATATATATATATATATATATATATATATATATATATATATATATATATATATATATATATATATATATATATATATATATATATATTTTTTTTTTATTATTTATTTATTTATTTATTTTTTTTAGAAAATCGCCCCGCTCTAGTAGCTGCTATACTATGTTTTTTTGTTTTTTAGAATCAGCAAATGCTTTGTAATCTTTCAATCAAGTGAGAGATTAATTGAGAGTCTGAATCAATCTCTCTCCTTTATTCTAAGCAAAAAAATTGTGATTCTCATTTTGGCCAGAATTGTGCAGCTCTAGAACACATGGAAAAACACATGTACATGCCTTTTTGGTAGTGTTTTGTGCAACAAAAAGTACATGAAGCGTGGAAAATGTGCTACAAAAATGCTCTTGATTATGTAAACAAAAGGAGAGAGGATAAAACCAGGTCCTACTGTATACATAACCAGGTGATAGGGAAAAAATTATAATATACCCTTAGAGTATTTACCAAAATCTGGTAATGTTGCTATAGCCAAAAAAAAAGATCCAGGCATACAATAGAAAAAAGTCGACCTCTGTATTGCTACAGGGATCAAAAAAAGTGGCTACTTTAGGCAACAATGAGTCAACACCAGAGTATGTATATAAAAATATGAATGTATTTATTGATTAAAATGCTGCTTCAACACATATTAAATGCATCCACATGCAAGGCGTAAGCTCATGCACGTAATGTGCACCACCAGGTGCTACAATAGAGCACTACCTTGGTGGTCACTGTGGTTAGTGAATACTTATCAAACAGAAAGGCAAGGTCACATGAATCTAAACAAACAAAAAGACAAGGGACACACACATAACACAACCACAGATACAGACAGTCCGGACGCCGGCTATCCACTCCAGTGAAACTGAATACACTCACCACGAGGTGGACTCCATTACCATCCAAAGGATAGGCAATAGGTATGGGGGTCAATCCCCATAAGTGTACCCAAGCAGGGGTGTACTCAGTCACTGTGAGTGCTCCCTCTTGGATGGCATATAACCCTGGATGGCAATGATTAATTGGGGCCAAGTGAACATGTATAGCAAAATAGTTGATGCTGTCGCCTGTGTGTGGCTGGGTTTAAAGCATTATCCCCAGCCTGGAAGTTCAAAAGGCTGTCATCAGAATCCCACTAAACGTACAGCACATAGCAACTAATAAATGCAGTGGCCTCTTGATCCGCCAAACCATTTGTACAGTCATATAGGGCAGTCCAATCCCACAACAAGGGTGTCTGTTAAAACATCAATTGCTTTATAGCCATATGATACACATGTTTCAGGGGCATGAGAAGCCCTTAATGCTGGCCTGAGTAGTAACAGCAGGTGTTAGTGGTTAGGTATCTGCAGGTAGAAGTAACAGGTGAAGGATGAAGAGGGTATAGAAGCAAATTTAACGTTACCACCTAGCCGGTCAGCGTGGATGGATCTCCATATTCAAGCCTTGTTGCACACCACCGCACATTTAGTGTTGTCCTATGCACTTGCGTGTGCTGGTGCTCTCTCCGCTCGTCACCGTATGGTCCTTGGGGGCACGCGGAACTTGTTAGGTTATTGTTCGCCGTGGCCTTTGTGGAGCAGTAGGGCTATAGGACCGGTAGGGGTGCTTGTCTTTCTCCGCTTTTCCCTGGCTTCCGTCTCCTTCACCGTGACAGTAAACGATGGGGGAGTGGGCGTGTCGTCCGGCCGGCGTCACATGACCGCTGTGACGTCAACGCGTTTCGCTTAACCAATCAGCGTAGCTTCATCTGGACTCTTGATTATGTAGCCGAACTAGTGTGAACCTAGGCTAAACAATGAGATAAGAAAAAAAAAAATATTGCTCCTTGTACATGAATGATTCCAAACTATATACATACAAGTGTGTTTTTAATATGAACACACATTGATAAGGTTTATACTACTTTGAATTCTGTACATGTGTATCCGAAAACCCAAAGCTAAAATTTACTAGTTCCCTGATTTTGTTACTACCAAGTCACTGCTTCAGACCACAAATCCAGTTTGGAGTTTTGACTTTCCTTTGTCAATTAGAAACGTTGCAATATGCAGACAAAGTGCAGCCTCCACATCTCTCCTAGTATAGGTTGTCTTGAGCTTCATTGAAGTGTGTTTTCAGTAATGACTGCCCTTTTTCAGATGAACTTGGATTTTGTATATGCAGTGCTGCAGGTTTTAGGAGTAAAGGGAGGTGACACAGACAGGAAACCATTTGTACAGTTTACATAACATGCCATTGGTATGGTAGAAAGTACAATTTGCAGGCTGTAATTTAGGAAACTGCTGCATCTTCTGTTTTCCTGTTCTGCAGACAGATGCAATTGATATTGTTCATGTTATGCATTGCATAAAACAGTATTTTTTTTTTTTTTTTTTTTTTTTTTTCAGGGGTTTTTGGTATGTTTTGAGATGATCAGAGAATGTTTAATATGCTAAAGAATAAGTTCACCTTTTAAAAAAATAAAATTAATGCACATATTTTTTTTTTAATTACATTGCACCAGCGATCAGCAGATCACTGGTGCCATGCAGGTCCCTGCACATCTGTCAGAGTATCTGTGTACCCATAGGGCAGTCAGACAGGAAGAATCAATTACCTACCACGGCACTTATTGAGAACTACAAGCTGACAGCTGAAAAGGATGTCTGGGCTTATAGTTAATTGTACACAAAGCTGTGTGAATGGGTGCAGCGGCCGTGTGGGTGGAGCCCCGCACGGCCGCCCTGATTTCAAAATGACAGCTAGTACAGGGAACTTCTGAACCCCATACTATTTTCACAGGGAGTGCTTGGATTGGGCACCGGCTGCAGCTTTGGGAACATGTTACACCCTAATAACGGATGAAACCTGTAACGTTCCCAAAGGTGAACTTATCCTTTAATGTTTGTTCTTGCGTCCTGCTTTCAAAATCATGTTAGAAGTCTGGAATGGCTTGTGTGCGGTTGTGGGAAGAATTTGGATGGCGCACCAGGACAAAATTGGCATGGCGACCCGAGGCCTGGGGTTTGTCGAGTCCTGCTTTAAAGTGTGTCTGTAGGCATAGCTATGATTTTGTTTTGGATAGTGTGGGGAAGGATTAGAGCCCCTGTCAGGTTTTACTGCTGTTCTGTGGACAATGTTTTACCAGACAGATCGGGAGTAAGCATCTGCAACAGGGAAGCAGGCGTTGAAAGCGGACAGGGGTTCTAGCCAAGGATTCCACATTTTCTGGGTCTAGGTCTAGCTTTCCCACACCTTTTTAAAAGGTTTTACTTCTGTCTGTTTTGCTGTGGTAGATTTTTCTTCGTTCGTTGCCTGGTGAAAAAGTTGTTCCCGGGACAGTGAGTGAGGGAAGCCCCAGACAGCAGTAAAAATTGACAATGAATTCTAATCCTTCCCCTTTACGGTTTTGGTTATGGATGTATTTAAATTTTATACAATTATTGGGCTAGCCATGGTCAGCTTGGATAATCTGTTTTAAGGCTAGAACAGAAAAATACCCTGTGCTGCAAGGGTCAGATGCTTGTTGTTTCTCCCCCCTCTCACTAAACTGCATCGAATGATGCGTGTGGCCAAATTGCATTAACAATTGGGATGATCTTAAAGGGACCAGGAGGGCATTATGCACAGAGTTCAAGGGTGGGCTGTGTACAGAGTGCAGTGTTGAGTGCACTGAATAGATTTCAGGGTTTTAGGGGTTTGCTATGCACAGCGTGCAAGAATCGGCTTTTACAGGCCATTCACATCTGCCTTCCACCCCTCCCCCTGGGTGCAAGGGCCACATGAAATGGCCCTGGCCTTTTGTTGGAAACATGTAGTGGAAGAGGCTCTATTACCACCCTATTCCTAGGAAAGTGTGACTTATTGGAGAGAGCTGCATATTGGTGCAATTAACGAAGCTGAATTCTTTCAATATTACAGCAGGGAAACCGTTTTGTGGCCATGTCTGCATACAGTCTTAAAGGTCTTCAAGCTCTCTTCTCAAACTGAACAGCACATTGTTGCTTAAGAAACGGCACTAGACATTCAGGGGAATTCAAGACAGCCCTAATGGCACTTTTTCCCGTAAGAACTCCCTCGGCCTAATTCAGGCAAGCATTTGCACCAGCGCCTCTAACAATACCAACACATGCATCAAATTCAGGTAGTACTTTTTACGAGCACTTTAAGAATCTCGCTTTTGGCAGCAAAAAAAGTAAAGAATTACAGCCAACTCTCAGATTGAAAACTGGGATTTGTCGAGCCCTGACATAACCGCCTGGGCCCCCGCCATCCCACGCTGCATTGCTCTCTTCCATTTCCCGGCCCCTCTCTTCTGCCCCATAGAGCGGAGCTCAGTCCAGTGTCCTGGAACCTCCTCCATCCCTCTCCATGTAGAGTCCAGGTGGAGCCCTCCAGTGCACACTTCTGCCAGGCAAAGAACTTCCTTGAACCCTGCACAGCCCTATGAATGCCAGCTCCCTGGAGGACACCGCAGGCTCGTCTCCCATCACACAGCAATTTCTCACCCACCCCACCCAGAGAGCCCATGGAGTGGAGGATGCCTCCTGCACTTATCGCCTTGTGTATACTACTCCTACTAGAGGGTGGCTGGGCAGGCATGCACGAGTGTTCGGAGGGCGGCTGGCAGCAGCGCTGTGTGAGTTCATCAATGCCGCCTTTAAAATGACTGGTGGCCACCAATACATGCGGCTCCCTGCTGAAGGAGTACTGTGCAGACCTGAGTCACCAAGTCCTGCCACCTGTGTGACAGATAGCCCCACCTCCAGCACTGCTCCAACTTCCCTACCAAATAAAGCAACCAGGTGGACTGGACACGACGTGGTGGCAGAGCCAGACCATGCTGGCCATCAACTTCACCCTGCACGTCTGAGAGTGACAAATCCCCACCTACCTGTACACAGGGGCCCCTATCTCCACCATACCCCAACCCCATACGACACCACATCCCACCTCCTGTCCTACTGCCTCCCGCGTGGCTCCTAACTTTTAGCTACCTCCCTATCTAACGTTCTGGATTTAAGTAAATTCCAGCAGTTTTCAACACTGTAAAGGCTCTTCAGTACACAAGCCATGGCAGCATTTTAGCCCAAAACATTCACCCAGGTGCTGATCTGATTTGGTCATAACCCAAAAACCTTTAACTCCATGGATAATCGCTGTCTGGTACAGACATCCCACGCATTTCACACTATTGGTATCTTGTAAAAAAAAAAATCGTCCCTTGACTAGGATCTGCCCATTTATGTTGAATACTTTTGAAATCCAGGATATTTAATCTGTGCGTTTACTGCTCAGCTTGTCGTTTATATATGCGTGCCTTCTTTGTACAATACTAGGAGAGGTGCCCAGACCCCAGAAATCTTAAACCTTGAATTTATTTTGGGTTTAAGAATTATTTTTCTTTCCAGCGTTGGTCAGCACCCAAATATCATGCTATCTAAACATTTAACTTGCTGTATCTTTTTTTTGTTTTTGTTTTTGTTTTTTTTTTTTTTTTTTTTTTTTTGTTTCTGATGTCAATGAATCCTGCTGGGCGCCTCATTTTATGTTATTTGATCCAGTTGGAAATGAAGGCAAGGAAAATGTAAAGCTTTGCTTAAATGTCGACCTTTAGCAGCTATTCGCCAGCTGCTGCCTGGCTGGGTATGTTTAATGTGTTCCCTTGGTTACTAGGGAAACCATTTACCCTTATCTCTAATCTGCACCAGGCCTAGCACTGTCAGACAAAATTACCCAGCAGTATCATGGGTGAATTAGTATTCATAAAATCAAGGTGAGGGGGGGGGTTTATTTTATTTATTTATTTTTTTTTTTGCAACCCGGAAAAGCCTGACTGTTCAGTATTGCCTTTTCTTATAGTTCCATTTATTAGATGTATATGTGCTAATCTGTTATTTCAGCTGTGGTAAGAGCTGTGGTGAACCCTGTCACAATATACCCAAGGGAGGTCACTTTACTTCACTAGAACCTGTTTGTATTCTCCTACCTGCTGGTGGCTAATGTTTACAAGCAGCAAAGGGTATTGGTAAAAAATTAGTATCTTGGGTTCTATGCTCTCTGGGGGAGCGCCTCATCAGTGCACCAAGGATAACAGCGACTCTGGACTGGATCCAATTTTGGTCTGCTGAGCACATCTGGGCAGCCATGGAGGCAGTCTGTAATATTTTGACTGTTAAAAAAAACACACTTCTTTTATTTACCATTATACTTACCTAGGTAGATGCAGCATCAGACCGATGCGGTATCTGTCCCCGGCACCTCTGCACTGAGAACTGAGCCATCGAACTCGGTTCTCTCAGTTCCCTGAGCAGAGCTGCTGCCTGTCAGTCAGCAGCTCTCCCCTCTGCTTCTCCACGCTCATTGGACCGCTGAGCTGTGGAGTGGCCGTCTCAGTCTCTCAGCAGCTTGCTGAGATGGACATTAGTCCAGGAACCTGGCGGATCCAGGCTTTATTGTCGTGAAGACGCGGTGGCTGAACTGATTCCAGTAACTTCAATAAAGAACGCACTTCAGACCACTTTATGCTGAAAACTGGTCACAGGAGTGCAAAGTGGTTTGCACTCCTGTGACCCATAGGAGAAGCCCAGGCAAACAAACCCAGGCTGGACTTCTCCTTTTTTAAGGCAAAACTTTCCATACACTAAAATCTGAGTAACACAAGCTGGAATGGTGCATGTGGGCCGGGGAAAGTTAGGCTTTTTTCACATATATGCAAATCGGTTGCTTGTAAACCACATCCGATTCGCATATGTGAACTGGCAGTCATTTCAAAGCAGCCGGTTCACACGTGCAGAGCAGCCACAGTGCGGTTTTAGAGTCCTGTGTGATTTCAGGTCAAAATTTGCACCTGAACTGGTGAAAGAACTGCACCGGACTCCAGCGCTGAAACCGTGCCTGCATATATTTGAACCCAGCCTTAAACTGCTAACATCCAACCAGGGTTAAGCTCTGGTTGTCGCTTGTGTGTCCATAGACTTTAAATTGTATTCCAACAAACCCAGCCTTTAACCAGACACTCACAAACATATGTGTTTGTAACCTACAAATACTTGTGGTTCTGCTGGTATCCCAGGAGAAAAGTAGGCTATTGCCTGAAGGAGATCAGGAGTCCGGGCTAGGGGCCGAAGCCGCGACCTCGCCTAAAAACTCCTGCCTGCAGCTCCTCAGGACTAGCGCGGTGAAAAAAAAAAAATCTAAAAAAATCGATTTGCTTAAAGTTTGAATCGATTTGACCTCTCAACTTGATTCAAGATTTAAATAGATTTTTTTTCCCCAGCCCTAGGGACAAGGTGCTTTGGGGTGCCCCAAAGCACCCATCCCCGTCCCCCATGTTGAAGGCATGCGGCATGTCTGGTACGGTGCAGGAGGGGGACACTTGCTCGTCCCCACCCCCTTTCCTGACCTGCCGGGCTGCGTGCTCTAAGGCTCTGGTATGGATTTTGGGGGGGACCCCACGCTGTTATTTCAGCATGGGGGGGTTCCCCTTAAAATCCATGCCAGACCGAAGGGCCTGGTATGGTCTTGGAGGGGAAACCCATGACGTGTGTGTGTGTGTGTGTGTGGTGTTTTTATATATTTGGCGTGGACTTCCCCCTAAAGATTCATACCAGACAAAGTGCCTGGCATTGTTGGATCCCATCTGACTTCAATGAACGGGATGTCGGTCTTCAAGTGGCAGGGCAAAGTCGGATCCACAGTCATGCGACTGTCGTGTGGTACCAGTGAGAACACGCAGCCTAAGATGTTCTTTATATAACCAGTCAAGTTACTGGCCGGTTGCCTATTATTCTAGTTGCAAAATGTTCTTCCAGCCTTGTTTATCGCTTACTTTGTCAGCATTTTGTTGCCCTGTCCCAGCTTTGAGACGTTTTTGCTGCCATCAATTTCCAAATTGCCTTATTTTTTTTCTTAAAATGGTACATTTTTCTCAGTTTAAAGCGGAGTTCTGCCTAAAAAAAAAAAAAAAGTCAGCAGCTACAAATACTGCAGCTGATAACTTTTAAAATAAGGACACTTACCTGTCCAGGGGCACCCGTGATGTCCTCGTCCGAAGCCGACCTATCTCCTCGGCTCTGGGTGGAGGTGCCAGCATTGCAAGTAAGGGAATCGGGAAGTGAAGCCTTGCGGCTTCACAGCCTGGTTCCCTACTGCACTACGCATTCTTAGTGGTCCCCTGCAGCGATCTTTCGCCAGAAGTGGGAGCAAATGCCTGGATTAGACTAAAACGATGTAACCACAGTCCAAGGGGTAGGCGGGTGTAAACGGACTCAAGTCCTCTTACATCTTCCACCTATCCATAGGGCTATGTGCTTTCTTCTGTTCAGGTCTGCCTTAAAAACTGACAAACAGACCTGATCAGAGTGCCTGTGTAAAAGGGTCCTTTGAATACCTGATTTATAAAATAAGTGAACGGAGATCTGCTTTCAACATAATTGGATCATTGAATATCCACACAAACCACTCCAGGCTTTTATAGCTGAATCACACTTTTGTGTTGCAGTAAGCCATGCATTAGTGTAGCACATTGTGGTGCCATTCATTTTGAATTGAATGTATGATGCAGTGCCCCACAATTTTAATGCACTGTGTGTTGTTGTGTTCTGAGTGAAAAAAAAAAATTAAAAAGAATGCATGTACACTTGTACATTGCCATCCAAATTCAAAATTGCCCTAATGCAAGGGACATTCCTGTAGAGCACAAATTTTGCAGTTTGATTGGGCCCTTGTGCCAATTGTAAGGACCTTCGATCAGAGGCATCAGGTTACTCAAAGTATTATCAGAGCAGAATATTTGCTGTATTTTTCTATAGTTGGTGTCAGTAAACCCACAACAGTAAAATCAGTCTGTATATGCAGTAAAGCATGCTTGTTATACACACTGTGGAACCTAAGAGGTCAATCTTCTGCATTGTGTAAGGGCTGTTTGATCCTGTATGCACAGATCCTCCTTTTTTCCACTGACTCAGAACAGGTTTGGATAAGACAGTTACTGGAGTTGGGCTGCACATGCTCAGTTTTGTGTGTATTGCTACAGAGTGAGGGGTGTTTTTTTTTTTTTCTCTTTTGGGAGAATGACCCTGTGCTGATCACATGCAATCGGCACTGCTCAGTGCAGTATGATGACTACTTCTACAAGCTTTAACCAGAAGACTGAGTCACAAGAGTGCTGTATACTGCTGATGAGAAAATGTATTTAGCAGTTTATATTTACTAAAATTATTGCATTTCCATGTTCTGTGTACTGTGGGAGACTAGATGTAGTGAATGTGGTCCTGGGTTTAGTAACACTTTAATGTAAAAGTCCCACTAGTAAAAAAAAAAAAACAAAAAAAAAAAACAGCGGTTTCCCTTAAATTTTTTAAAATTTTATTTTGTCTGGGAAAACATGAAATATTTCTTCCTGCCAGCAGATGGCGAGTGTGTCTGGTCCTGTATTGTTTCAGATAGTTAGTGGTAAGTAAAGTGGATGTAAACCCGATTTCATGAAATTTGAGCTGGGCACATATATCTGCAGTTTTTTTACTTATCTCTCTTCAAAACACTATAGTCCCCTACGTGCCGATTCACACGGGGCGACTTGTCAGGCGACCTAGCCGCGTGACAAGTCGCCTCCCGTTCTGTACTACGGAACCGTTCTAATAGGAGCGACGTAAGTCGCTCCGACTTAGAAAAAAGCTCCTGTAGCATTTCTGGGGCGACTTCAGGCGACTTGCATTGACTTCTATACAGAAGTCGTTTTGCAAGTTGCCGCTGAAGTCGTGTGCAGGTCGCCTCGGTGAGGCAACCTGCAAGTCGTGCCGCCCCTGTGTTAACCGAGACTACCTGCTTAGTTCTGTTATCAGCCTGATAACTTCTGACAAGTTTTCAGTCAACTGAGATAAAAGCAGCCTGAATTTTGTGTTTGGGAGGATGCTATAAATAATTAGCAGAGAGCTAAACTATTCAAGGAACTGTTCTGAAAGCCTCTCCCTATGAGGAGAGGGGGTGTGTGCCTTTCCTCCAATCGGCTGTCTTGGCTGAATGCCCAGGCTTCACTGTTCTGAACAGGAAGAGAAAATCTAACAGCATCTGAACTTTCTAAAGAATATATAAAGCTGAAGACAGCAGATACACATGTAAAACTTATATAGGAACATTTGTTTTATACCTGTGCATCATCTGAGGCTCTTCACTTCACTGGGTATATGCGAGGGTTTACATCCACCTTAAGCCCCGGACCATTTGGCTGGCAAAAGACCAGAGCACTTTTTGCGATTCGGCACTGCGTTGCGTTGCTTTAACTGACAATTGCGCGGTCGTGCGACATGGCTCCCAAACAAGATTGACGTCCTTTTTTCCCCTACAAATAGAGCTTTCTTTTGGTGGTATTTGATCACCTCTGCAGTTTTTATTTTTTGCGCTAGAAACAAAAAAAAACGACAATTTTGAAAAAAAATAGTTTTTTACTTTTTGCTATAATATCCCCCAAAAAATATATGTAAAAAAAAACATTTTTTTTCCTCAGTTTAGGCCGATATGTATTCTTCTACGTATTTTTGGTAAAAAAAAAAAAAAATCACAAAATAGGGGTAGTTTTATGGCATTTTATTTATTTATTTTTTTTTTACTAGTAATGGCGACTATCCGCTTTTTTTTTTTTTTTTTTTTTCCATGACTGCGACATTATGACAGACGGATTGGACACTTTTGGCGCCATTTTGGGACCATTCACATTTATACAGCGATCAGTGCGATTAAAAATGCATTGATTACTGTGTAAATGTGACTGGCAGTGAAGGTGTTAACCACTAGGTGGCGCTGTAGGGGTTAAGTGTGTCTTAGGGAGTGATTCTAACTGGGGGGGGGGGGGGGGGGGCACGGGGCTGTGTGTGACATGACACTGATCACCGCTCCCGATTACAGGGAGCGGTGATCAGTGTCACTAGCCAGAATGGGGAAATGCTTGTTTACATCAGCATTTCCCTGTTCTTCCTCTCCGTTAGACGATCGTGGGTATCCCCACGGACATAGAGTCTGCGGGACCCTCGTTCACACTCGCGGAGCTCGCGGCAGTCGGTCGGCAAGCGGTTAGGAGCCCTTTCATACTGGAGCTTTGGGGGTGTCGGCGGTAAAGCTTTTTTTTGCGGCACTTTACCGTCGCTTTAGCTGCGCTTTTCGGCCGCTAGCAGGGTGCTTTTAACCCCTGCTAGCGGCCAAAAAAGGGTTAAAACCACCACTGCACATTGATTTCAATGGGCAGGGGCGCATTAGGAGTGGTGTATACACCACTTCTAAGGCACCTCAAAGATGCTGCTTGCAGGACTTTTTTGGACGTCCTGCCAGTGCACCGCTCCAGTGTGAAAGCCCTCGGGCTTTCACATTGGAGTGACAGGAGAGGCGCTATAGTGCCAGTAAAGCGCCTCAGTGTGAAAGGGGTCTAAGTTGTTAATGCAGACCAAATTACATGATGAATGAATGGTCCATTTAATGACTCCAAGGTGAAAAGTACCCCCCTTTTCCACACTGGACATTTTTGCAGCTGCTGTTTTTGGCTTTGGCTTTTTTTTTTGCAGTCAGTAAACTCCCCAGCATGTTATCCTATGTCGGGGATATGCAATTAGCGGACCTCCAGCTGTTGCAGAACTACAAGTCCCATAAGGCATAGCAAGACTCTGACAGCCACAAGCATGACACCCAGAGGCAGAGGCATGATGGGACTTGTAGTTTTGCAACAGCTGGAGGTCCGCTAATTACATATCCCCGTCCTATGTGTCCAAGCACACATAGGCTGTAATCAGTGTTTTTTGGCAGTAGCGTTTTCTGGCTGGAAAACCAATCCCCCCAGAACTATTGGGTTTTAAAAGTAGTTTTTCAACTGTAAAGATGCTCTAACTCTGATAAAAGCTGATAAACGCAGCTATTCGGCATTTATCACCGTTTTTGAGCCATAAGTATAGTTTTGCTAATAAAAAATAAATAAATGCTGCAGCTGAAAAACTCATTCTACATGTGCATGAGGCCTAAAATTTGGAAATCTATAAAGGCAAAATGTTTAGGGGTATAAACCTAAAAGGATCTAAAATTGATCCAAAGTACTTAAAAAAAATTTTAGTAGTAAATGCTTTTTTTGAGCTGACAGTGTAACTAGAGGAAAGGTGAGGTTGGATACAGGAAGAGGCATAGCATGTAATCGCCTACATTTTCCTAAAAAAAGAGCCTTTAACTATCACTTTAGGGCAGCCTTTTCCAACTGTTTTACCCTAGAGGAACCCATAAAGAAAACCTTTCAGCTGAAAAATGATTTTACCTACTGCTCAAGGTACATTGATCAGGTAGATGAAGAAAGTTTTTTATATAAGAGTAAGGCCTCTTTCACACTACCGTGACTTCGCCCTGATTTTACTGCAATTTCAGGGGATGCCTGTGTAAACTTGTGTCAACTCGCATCAAAGTCAGACCAAAGTAGTGCAGGGACTACTTTGAAGTTGGTGCGACTTAAAGTCGCACAGATATAAATGGTACTCATTGGAAATCATGGGGTACGACTTGTCATGTGACTTTGCAGTCCCAAGTCGCACAAGTGTGAAAGGGGCCTAAAGGACATGGTATATAACGAAAGTATCGAACATCCAAGGCTGATTGTTGTTGTGGGGGTTTTTTTTTTTTTTTGTTTTTTTTTTTACACCTTCTGTATATAGCTAAATAATTTTTGGGTAATTATCATAAACCTGAATAATAACCTAAAAGAAACCGTGAAAATGTTGATGTCCCTTGTTAGTAGTGGTTAGTGTAGATGTAAACCTCTTACACGGGTGGTCAGTGGGAGATCAGTTCACCACTGCTCATGGAATCTGTTGTGAACTCTGGAGGAGCCCTGATTGATAAAGCCCCATTCTGGAATAAAATCCTAGCAGGTTCCTTGGCAACATGTCCTATTCAACTGTTTTCAGTGCATATTAAACATTTTTTGTAAACGAGGAGGCATAATAGACCTCTGAAAAGTGTAAAAAAAAAAAAAAAAAAAAAAAAAAAAAACACTTGTGCAATGTTTGGATAATAGCGTCCCTTGAAGAAACCTCCTGCAAACAGAAATCACATACAGTAAAAATAGTAATTCAGAGTTGAGTTGCTTCATTTGCGTCTCAATATGCCTCAAGGCCGGTTAACACCAGACCGCAGTGTGGGAAAGGCGCATTCCGTGCATCTTTACCGCACTGCCCTTGCAATCTGCATTTGGGTGCCATTTGTTATTGGCACCACAAACTCGTATTGCAACACCATTATGGTACAGTACCATGTAGTTTGGTGCGGTACATTTTTAAAAGTAGTAGTGTGCATGTGAACTGGCCCTCGGCCTCTCAAGCACGCACACAATCGTAACCACCTTGCTCGGAAAACTACCAACAAAGAGGAAGAGGAGGTGCCTGGAGTATGATATGCCTTAAGAATAGCTTATTGAGAAATAATGCTGATGCACCTAAACTCCTTTAGACCACAGCTATCTGCAGGAAATCTTTCACCTTTTTAAGTGCAGATTTCTGGTGTTTAGCTGCTCTGATACGATCGTCCCTGTGAGTGTAGCCTAAGGGAGGGTTATAACCACTGTCGGTTTGTTTGTTTTTTTTTCCACCATCTTTGTTCCATTGGGTGGATTTTCTTTCACTTCCTGGAAGTGAAAAACTCTCAATGGGAGGGATTCTCTGGTGGTCCCTGGTGTAACTAGAACTAGTGTCCCCATTGTCTCTTTCTATTAGTGTTCTGGGGACTGTCTAAAATGTTCGGGGTTTTTCTTTTTACGGGGGGGTGTGGTTTTTTTTTTTTTTTTTTTTTTTTTTTTTCTCCATGTCACTACTGGCATTAAGGGTCACCATGACAAATGTAGAGGGTGAGTCTCCCGAAACAGGAGGACAGCGAAAAAAAAAAAAACTGGTGTTCTAATCCCTCCCCACTCTGTCCAGAACTTGGCAAAACAACGTTTGCCTCCTTACTTATACTTTTAACTAGCCTGTAAGATTTCATATAAGGCCAGTATACAAACAGCACTGTTTAGAGTACAGAAATTCATTAGAATATAGCAGGATGGGGATACATTACCTCCTAAGAAACACACATTATGTGTATAATAAACTGATCTATTACCCAAGAGATTTAGATTCATTGTATATATTGTTACTCAGAAGAGGGGGGTGGGGGGCTGGGGGAAATAAAAAAAAAAAAAAAAAAATTAAAAAAGGGGGGACCTGTGAGGGTAGATGTGAAGGAAACCATAAAGTAGGATTGATAAGTGGAGTTTGTGGTCAACACAGGTTCAACATGATCTTCTTAATCCTTCTGTGCATCTATCCAGGCTGACCAAATTTTATCAAAATTCAGACAATTTTCTTCCCTCATGGGTCAATTTGTAGAGGGAAAGGACCCTGCTAATAGTTGCTGCCAAGCGGAGAGAGTAAGGGAGGAGGTAGCAAGCTTCCAGTGAGTCAGGATTTTCCACCGTGCATAAAATGCTGCCTGAAAAATCAATATTTTAACATATCCTCCATCTCTAGACCATCAACATTCCCTAATAGCAACACCAGAGGTTCAAGTCCAATCTTAAGGTCACACTTCATTTAGAATCTCAACCAATGACTCCCAGTAGAGACGAAGGGAGGACAGGTCCACACCATTTGAAGAACAGTACCTTTAGAGCCGGTTCACACGGGGGCGACTTGTCAGGCGACCTAGCCGCCTGACAAGTCGCCTCCCGTTCTGTACAATGGAACCGTTGCGTCGCTCCGACTTAGAAGAAAGGTTCCTGTACTACTTTGGGGGCGACTTGCATAGACTTCAATACAGAAGTCGTCTTGCAAGTCGCCGTGGCAGTCGTGTGCAGGTTGCCTCTGTGAGGCGACCTGCAAGTCGTGCCGCTTCTAGTGTGAACCGGCTCTTAGAGGCACTGCTCAGAGTACACAATGGGCTAAAAGCCAGGTAGATACTGGCCAGTCTTTTTGGGTGTAATAAACCAGATGGAGGAATTTAATCTGGATAAATCGGTCCTTGGCTGATATGTATGCCTAATGCCCCGTACACACGATCAGAAAATCGTACGGAAAATACCGCTTTCGAAGCGATCGTACGATAATCGGATCGTTGGTACAGAGCTTTCGAGAGCTGATCAGGCAGTTCATCCGATAGTATTCTATCGGACATGCAGGAAATTTTTTTTCGTACGATGCCAGATCATTCGATTTTCGTTTAATCAGTACAGCTATCGTTTAGAAAATGCAATACCAATGCATTACAACACATGACATCACTTCCGAATTTTATTTGCCGTGCGGGAATTTTCGTGACCTTTAGTAAACTCATCAGATTCGATCTGAGATCAGCATGCAATAAAAAACGGACGATCATTCGTTCGATAATCTCATCGTCTGTATGGGGCATTAGTCCCACTGCATAGGTGAAGGATAGATGTAGGTAAAAGGAAGATAATGGTTTTCCCTATGGAACTTGATACTTCCTGTCCTTGGAGGCACCCTTATTAATCACAAGTACAAAAGTCCTTTATAGCTGTTAACATGTAAAATGTGTAGTATTTGTGGTGGTGTAAAATTAATGTATTCATAATATCTTAGCAAGCTGCTGTTAATACTTACACATACATATGCATTTTTTCCTAATGTCTTAGTGGATTTGATTTAAATCGCTAGTAAAAAGGCTTGATTTAAATCATAACTTTTAAAGAGCAACTGTCATCTCTGTCCCGCAGCAGCTCCTCTTCTGACCCGCTGTTGACTCACCGACAGTCTCATTCACTTTAATTAGAGGGCTGGTGATGTGACAGTGACACAACAAGGTGAGGGATGTGGCGGCAGCAGGTGAGTGGATGCCCGCTAACGGTCGCTGCCATGATGGATCTGAAATGACAGGTGCTCTTTAAATGTAAGGACTTGTTCTTGCTGGTAGTTAGAATCTTTAATATTTGCAAACAAAATGAAAGTTTAGAATAAGCTGTCAGGTTAGTAAAACAGCGATATTGGAACCATTTTTATGTTAATAGTTTATTCGCACATAGTTGAACTACTCAAATTCTTTCTACTCAAATTTCTTCTTAAATAGAAAACTATCTTTAGATTTTTACTTCAAAAGCATATTTAAAATAAAATATTTTATCCTTTTTTTTTTTTTTTTTTTTTTGTAATTTAGTCCTCTATCACAGAACAGCATTAGAACTCTTTTGCTTAACTACTGTTGAAATAAGTAAAGTAATATGTATGTTGGGAAATCCCTATGTAAACTGTTGGTATAGATTGCAAATGTTTTTGGGCCATTATCCTAGGTCGGCCAAATAAGCAAGTCTGAGTTCTCCATCAACCTGATGCAAGCGAGTATATCTTTTTGGAAGTAAATTGTCAGTCTATGGTCTTTGTGGGTCTTTTTCCTTAGGTTTCATGCACAGGAACATATAACGGAATCCTGTGTGTTGCGGTGTAAAATCCCAACAATTTCAGGTGCCACATTCCACCACCAGTACAAGTCAATGGCCGTGAGTGGCTGTGCTTGGGTAAACGCTGATGGCTTCTGCATCGCTGCTTGACTACAGATGCACGTATAACGCTTCTCCCCAGATGCAAAAGTGTTGCGTTCCAGAAGAAGTGTTCCACATGCATGCGTGGATAAATGCTGATGCAGGATCCAATGTATTGCTAGCTGTACATGGCACATGCAGCTTCCTAGGAGCCAGTAAGTACCAGGGATTTTACACCTCCACACACTAGAGCTGCTAAGCATCCCTGTGTGTGAGGCCTTAAAGCAGAACTACAATATTTCAAACCCCCCCCCCCCCCCCATCATCTGTGTCCCTAGTGTATGAGCCCCTTAAGCGGGAACTCCCTGCTTTCTGGATTGACGACACACGCGAAGGGTTGGGCTCAGGGAAGGTTAAAATGGTTGTAACCCTAAAAAAAAAAAAAAAAAAAAACTCCTGTTCCTTTATACTGAAACAGCACTATGCTACTGATCATGCTTTAATTTATTATTTTTCTCTTTCTCTAAAATACCTGGTTGATCCTGCCTGTTCCTGCATTCCCTTGTGTGTGTGTGTGCTGACCACTATAACCATGGCTGCTGATCCATGATTACCGTGGTCAGGTTACATGCCTCCGTCATCCTGCAGTGTTCTGAGTGTTTCTCCCTCTCCCCCCTCCCTCCTTGCCTGTCAGCTCCAGTCTGTCTGCAGAGCCTCCTCCCCACCCCTCTCCTCTATTCCGAAGTATTGTATAACACAATGACTTGTATCTTCTCTGTTTTAGCAAAATATTTAGCAATAGATTCTGCGGCGATCTATCGCCGGAAGTGGGAGCAAATACCGGTAATGGACAGTAATCTGCACCACCCTGAGAGGTGCCAAATGTGACACCGGAGGGGGGAGGCACCGTATAAGCAGACGTTCCATTTTAGGGTGGAACTCCACTTTAAATCAAAAACCTTCTTCTTTTTTTTTTTTTTTTTCCCCACCTTGCAGGCCACACAGTAACTGAATTTGATTCTTGTTTAGATTGTTATACAAGAGCCTTTAGGCCCCTTTCACACGGGACGGATCCGTGTTGATCCAACCCGTGAACATCCGCTGCTCAGTGGGAATCTCTCCGTTTTTTTTTTTTCCCAGCCGAGCCGGCGGATGACAGGGCGGGACCTGCACACTGTGCAGGACTGCCCTGTCAGATCTCCGCTCTCCCCTATGGGGCATCGGATGAACACGGACCGTTTATCCGTGTTCATCATATCCGCTCTGCAGACGGATAGAGAAATAGGATTTTCTTCCGTCTGCATAATCGGACAATAGCGGGGCCGGATGATATCGGGTGTTAGTGCATGTTCATCCGCTGACACCCGCTATCCCATAGGGATGCATGTATGTCCGTATTTCATCCGAAAACGGATGGCTGAAATAAGGACATACTGTCCGAACGTGTGAAAGGGGCCTTAGTTGTACTTAAAGTGGAGTTCCAGGCTTTTTTTGTTTATTAAAAGTCAGGAGCTACAAAAAGTGTAGTTCCTGACTTTTAATAAACACACTCGCCTTGAGTTCCATGGTCCAGCGATGCGCACGGAGTTTTGCTCCTCTCCCCCTTTGTGGTGGCTCCATTGAAACTGGGGACCCGGCCCCGGCAGCTTGTGGCTTCATGGCCAGGTGCGCACTGAGCATGAGTCGCGCTGCGCTCTGAGTGGACAGGCAATCTTCTGGGTTCTGTGAAGTGTCCCAGAAGATTGCAGAGAGGGAGGGGCCGCCTAGGGGGAGAGGAGGAGTCTCCTAGGCGGCCCATAGTCGGAAGTGGGACAGGAAGTCCCACTCAAACCCCCCCCCCCCCCCCCAAAAAAAAGACATGCCGAATGTGGCAAGTAAGGGGGCGAGGAGTGCTTAAAGCGGAAGTTCCACTTTTTTTGGTGGACAGCCACCAGAATTTTTTTTTTTTTTTTTCTCCAGACATCCCCTCACACTGCATTAACACCACACATAAACTGTGTATATGCTAGTGGATAGCATGAGCCTTTTCTGGCCATTGCCATGATTAAAGTGGGCATATGAAGCCCATTCGCATCCTCTTTCTGGATAACTGATCGAGAGGTGCATGCTGGGTAACCAGCATGCACCTGCACCTCTCGATCTCGCTCCGGCGGCCGAAGCGCTGATTGTTTAGCAAGTTGCCATAACAACGAGCGACGATGGAGGAAGGTCCTGCCACATTGTTATGGCAACATAGATCCGCCTTAAACTGCGTCATTTTCGGGAAATAACACAATTTATTTTAACTTTTTTTTTTTTTTTTTTTTTTTTTTTTTTTTGGCTGTAGAAGTTTTTTTCTACAGTCATGAAACCCTCCATCATGTTATCCTATGTGTCCATGCACACATAAGCTGTTATCAGCAGTTTTGGGCAGTGGCGTTTTTGAGCAGTGAAAAAACAAAACTAGTGGGTTCTGAGAGACGCTTTTCAGCTGTAAAAACGCTCTAATGCTGATAAATGTCGATTAAACGCTCAAACTACGCTCATCAGTGTTTTTAACTCTCTTGATGAGAGAGAGAGAGAGAAAAAAAAAAACTGGCATTATTATAATGTCCAGCGTGCATGAGGCCTAAAGCTGCAATCTAGGCAAATATAAAATATCATCAAAATTCAGCACTGCAATTTTTGTGTGTGGGGTGGGTTGTGTGTTTTTGGTTTTGTTTTTTCTCCCTTCCTTCCTTGCCGTTTTTCTAGTAATGTTGCAAACCACACTGAACCAAAGCTTAGTTAAGTTCCAAATATACTGTAAAGTATTTGGATTAATAGATCTGCTAACCAAGAAGGAAAATCCTTCTTTGCCATCTCCAGTTGGCATGGAGTTCATGCCTGTCTGAAAGCTCACGTTTCATCACTTGCAAGCTGAGGATTTGTCTGATGTGAGAACTGTCTGTTGTCCATACCAACCAAAACAAACGCCACTTTTTGTTCAGTCAGTACAGCTTGAAAAGTGAAAACCTATTTTGCTTTGGGCCACAAACCTTTACAGACCAGTTTCATTTACTGTAATGAGCCGCAATTTGTGCTACCAGTGATGTCTGCAGCTATTTGAAATTGGGACAGCCTAAGACCCCTTTGGCTACTCTCACACTGGGGCGGGCGCCGCTTTACTGTCGTTTTAGTGGCGCTATTCGTCCACTAGCGGGGCTGTTTTAACCCCCCGCTAGCAGCCGAAAAAGGGTTAAAATCGCCCGCAAAGTGATGTTTGTTTTCAATGGGTAGGGGTGCTTTAGGAGCGGTGAATACACCGCTCCTACAGCGCTGCAAAGATGCGGCTTGCAGGACTTTTTTGACCGTCCTGCAAGCGCACCGAGGGCCTTCACACTGGAGACACAGGAGAGGCGCTACACAGGCACTATTTTTAGTGCTGTAGCGACTGTAAAGCGCCCCAGTGTGAAAGTAGCCTTTCACATAGAGGTGCTTTTCAGGTGCTTCTGCGTTTAAAAATAGCGCCTGAAAACTGCTTCTATTTCATTTCAATTGATGCTTTCACACTGGAGCGGTGCACTGGCATGGCGGTGCATAAATTCCTGCAAGCAGCATCTTTGGAGCGCTTTAAAAGCGCCTGTAAAACACCCCTGTCCATTGAAATTAATAGGGAGTGCATCCAAATCGCTTCAAAAGTGCTGCAAAATGTGTTTGTTTTTTGTTTTTGTTTTTGTTTTTGTTTTTTTTTTTTTTTTTTCATGTGACCTTAAAAAAAAAAAAAAAAAAAAAAAAAGAAGCGCACAGCTAAGGCCGCAAAAACGGTGCTAAAGCACCGCAAAAACGCCAGATGTTTTATGAGCATTTTTTGATCCCCCTCAGTGTGAAAGGGGTCTAAAATGTAAATCTTCATTCCATATTTGCAAGATCACCAGGTTTGTGTGTGTGCTCCTACCTATTGCTTTCTGGAAATGTTAATGGCCGAGCTAGTCGGTTCAGGATTATAAATTTAACAAAGGGCACTTGATGGTTTATTGGAATCAGGAAACACTTGAAGACAAAAAAAAAAAAAAAAAAACTAAGAAAAGAATAAAACGAAAACCGTAGCAAACATCCATGTAGGTAGGTGGGGGTCAACCCAACATAGAATAACATATGGCCAGCGGGCCAAATCATGAACATGGTCACCTTCATCCTGCCATCTCCTTAGGGTACTCATCCCCTATAAACAGAGGGTATGGGTTAAGATCGTAGTTAAATAGTTTGATAACAAGAACATTAGGACCTGTCCCATTTCCAACTCTGGGAATCAGTATTATCCTCTTTTTCAAACGTGCATACTCTTTTTACACTTGTAGCAATTGGTGCAAGACCAGCTGCGGAGGCACCAACCCCAGGGTTTCCAGCCAGGCTTGCCAATTAGAATGCAAATTACGATTTGCATTTCTATACTGATATGTTAACTGCTCCCTAACTAGGATCCCTAACTAGGCTAATCGATTATGTTAATCCTGTATGACAAAGCAACAGGTTGACTTTAATGGCGAGCCTCGGCCTGTATACTCCTTTCCACTTCACTGTAAATGAAGTGACATTCCTGCTACTTTAAAGTGGTGTTCCGGCCGAAATTATACTTTTTAAATAAAAATACCCCTATGTAGCGATGGGAGATTTACAATCTACCGCAGGTTAGGTAAATTTAGTAAATTGTGTGTTAGGAAGGTTAAAAGTTTGCCTCTGTTCCAGCTTGGCTGACGTTGTGTGTGCTTCCGTGCTGACCGGTGGGTGTCGCTGTTACCACTGGTCAGTGTTGGGAAGGGAACGTGTCGAAGTGTATAGATGCTCCTCTGTCTCGGAGACCAGCTCAGTGGAGGTTGTCCTCCGAGTTGCATTCTGGGAAGAGGGTATTTATGGGACAGATGCCATGTTCTAGGGTTTTTTTACAGCCACCTGCTGGCCCTCCTGGCCGACAGGTATGCGTTAAGGAGCTACCTCGTGGTCCTTCGATCGGGAAGCCTACGATACAATGGCGCAGGGGTGGGTCCAGAGGCTTGTCTGGGGCCTACCATCGCGGCCGAGGAATGGTCCTGAGCTGTTGGTCTTGTGTGACGAAGCTGAACGGCCGAGGAGATCCCAGGGGAGGACCCGTCTTGGAGAGATCACGCAGCATGCTGGTCTATAGAGGGGCCTGGCGACTCAGTCGAAGGACGTATCCAAAAGAAGTAACTATACAGCATGGTGTTGCCGGTTCGGCTTAAAGGTTCAGGCACTGTGACTGACTTTCATGGCAGAGAAAATCTGATACATCCTGTGGCAGAGGATTGCACGGATTTACCCCCCAAACAAGTCTGTGGCAGAGACTTTTGATTCGTGCTGCGTACTAGACTGGTGGGAGTGGCCTATCCAGACGAGCAAGGAGTGTCCCACAAGGGGAGCGCATTCCACCTAATTTATTTGAATTCTACCAGGACATTTGTCGCCAAGATTCTATAAGCAGATATTTGAGTTTCTCCTGAAAGTTTCCTTTTCCGCGTCTTTCCTGCTACTTCCTAAAGTTTGTTCAATAAAGCATTGAAAACGTACTCCAGTGTTGGTGCGTGTGTCGTCCAGAAGTCAACTCAATGGAACCCCTAGACCGGTGCCGGTGAAACCAAGGGAAGCAAGGTGAGGGTAACAGACCCGCTTAAACTAGCAGCTCCACCGTGAGTTAGTGCTACACCTATAATACACAAGCTTAATGTATTCTAGTAAAGTTAGTCTGTAAACTAAGGTCTGTTTTGTTAGTTTATAGCAGTAGTTCGTTATTTTATAAACTTGCAGCAGGCTGTGGCCATCTTTAAAGTGGTGTTCCGGCCCAAATTATACTTTTTAAATAAAAATTCCCCTATAATACACAAGCTTAATGTAAACTAAGGTCTGTTTTGTTAGTTTATAGCAGTAGTTTGTTATTTTATAAACTTACAGCAGGCCTTGGCCATCTTAAGTGTGGGCATCTGAAGCCAGACTGTATTTCTTCCTGGATCTCATCCTTGCAGATCTCGCACATGCTCAGTGCAGCACAAGCAGTGTAATAGGTTTCAGATCAGGTTTCCATAGCAACGGCAGTTTCAGAGGAAGTTGCCGCCACTTCCCAGAAGGCATTGCAAACAGGAAATGATGCGATGGGCCGCTGCCAGGGAGGAGGAAGTGAAAAATGAATACAACAGATATACAGTAGGTGCTGAGAAAAAAAATAAAAATATATCCAATTTGTTTACAGTGCACAGTTTAGTGAGGGATGCTGAAGAGTTGTAAAAGTGGGTGGAACTCCACTTTAAATATTGGGGATCAATATGACCAACCTCCTGCCATATAGCAGTGCTGGTTTTTATTAATTGGCTCATTGCTGTCACATGGGGTGAGGAGAGAGTCCTTAGGCTCCATGCACACTGAGACAAAAACAGAATGGTGCACGAGAGGGTACCGAAACACACAGATAACACAACAAAGTCTATAAAGACCATGACATATACGTATGCAGCATTAGTGGCAGCTCCCTTGAGAGCGAAGCAGTCTCTGGAAGAACAATGGGAGAAAAACAAGGTGCAGCAGGAGATGCAACGAATGTTATATTTAATTAAAATCCGCCAAATGGTTACTCACAATATACTGTAAAGATCAATAGGCATATAACAGTATAATACTGTAGTCACTCAGCGGGTCCCTGGTGGATGGTGGTATGTACATGTTAACAGGAGAGGAACAACTGGCTGGGCATCTGTCTTGTCCCGGAACCAGCGTGGAACACACTCAGCGTCGCGTCAGAACATGGAGATAGCGTTTCAAAGCATTAAATGCCCCCCCAAGCCTAGTGTGCATAGAGCCCAAGATCTGATTGGAGTTTACACAGGACTTCTTGCTAAAGAAAGGAAAGTGATGCAAGGAGACTGACTGTAAAGTGAAGCTGTTGCTTTACTCTGCATGTGCAAAGCATCGGTTCATTTTAGTACTTTGCAAATCACTGATCTGGAGCAAACCTTTGGGTCAGAAGTTCTGTCTTCTCTATACTTGTTTCAGATCAGTAATTTAAAATGCTGTAATTTACAAAATACATTCTTAAAGTGAATATGTAATTTTGCTCTCACTATAAGTTGCCTGCCATTTCCTTCAGTGCACTTTTCTACTGCCCCTTTCTGCCAAACGAGCCCTCTGAGATCAGGCTGAATGTTCTGAGAATGGAGACTAGACTAACAATAGTTATTTGGCTTACAGTCATTCCAAAAGAGAAACCGTTCTACTTGGTTTATCACGTCTTCTCTGTTATTTCTTCTATGAAATGTTCGGGTCTATTTTATATAACAATTGTGAGAACAGTAGCAAAAAAAAAAACGCTCTGGACTGAGACTACAGCGTTTCATGGGTTTGTTTTGGAAAGTTTTTTTTGTTTTTTTTGTTTTTTTGTTTTTTGTATTACCTCCCTGGAAGATGTGGTATGTTAAACAGGCCGAAACCTGTTAGAAACTCTGTAGATAATAGCTACTTAGTTCCTGCTGCTGTAAGATTGCTGACTTGGAACTTGCTGTGGTATGCAGGCCTTGTTCTCTCACTCTTAAGCAGACATATCTTGGGTAGCCTTATATGCTTTCTTATCCTGTTTGCAGTACTTAATCATTTTGTACATTTTTCCAGGTTTGGTTACAGCTTTTCCTTGTTTAATCATATGCAGGCAAACTTTTTTACCGCAAGGTGATTATACAGAGTTCTGTGGGAGACAGGAAGACATTTGCACCTGGGTCTTTTTCCTGTGCAAGAAAGTCTTGGCAGGACTTTACACCCTTGGGGTCCATGCACAATGGCTTGAAAATCGCTGCTTCTATGGGAGTTTTGTGTTTTGCATTAATGTTATCCTATGTCCATGGACATTTGAGCCCATGGTTTAGAAGTGGGAAAAGAAACCCCTCTGGGTTGCATTTTTTTTATTGGCGCTTTCTGTTGAACACAACTCTGTACAAAAATGCTCTTATATGAGCGTCTTTTTCCGCCAAGGGAACTGGAATTTCTTTAAGCCCAGTGTGCATGGAGCCTTAGTAGTTGACAGAAGCTTTTAAAAGGATGTATGGTTTCTGAATATTCCAAGTAGGGGCAACAAATTGACGCATCCGTTTTATAAGGTGCTTTGGGGGGGGGAGGCGTTGCTCAATATTTGGTGTAACAAAGAGTACGCAGTATGAGGTTGTCAGACCTTTTGTGGATTTGGACAGGTAATGATTAGATCCTATGTGGTGTTTACTCAAGATTTATATAACACTGATTTAAAGGACATAATGAGTATCTTTAGATCCTGACCTTTTGAGTTATAGGGACACCTGCATCATTTGATCCTTCAATGCAAAACTAAAAGCGCAGTCCAGTGGGGGCCCTTGTGGGGTGGCTCCCCTCCTTCCCATCTCAGCTTTGCCTAGCATCAAGGAGCCAGGACTAAAGTTCCTTGCTGGGCACATTGGTTCTCCCCTGGTTCTTTCCTTGTGCTTGCCCCGGTTCTTGCCTTGTTTGCGATTCCATGAAGTCTTCATAGTGGGTTACTTGGCTTACAATTTTGTGTCCCGTTGTAACAGCATATAAGTGTGTTGCGTAAAGTTCATCTTTCACCCTAATTTGTATCTTATTGACCTATAGGGATTGCTTGTCCACACTACTCAACATCTGTTTATCTCCAGCCATTCTGCCTTCCACAACCACTAACTGAGTTGACTTCTGTCCATGAGGGCACACCAAGTACAGGGGCATATGGTTTTTTTGAGGGGTGCTATCACATTAGTGTTTTGGCATAGGCCAAAACTTTTCCTGGCTGGGTTACAGGCCTATCATCCCTCTGCAACCTTGGCACAAGCTTCCTTGAGGTTTTCATAAGGCAGCTTTCAAGAGTGGCCCCCATGTCAACATGAAGAGGGATCATGGTGGCTTAAGTGTTGGTTGGTGGAACTTCTCTACAGGAATCGCCATGAGAGACTGCTCTTTTGAGGGCAGATGCTTATTCGGACCATCCTTGGATACCTACACCGAGATGGTAACTGGGGGAAGAGTACTCTTTACCTCTTAAGACCAGTTACAGATTGGAAGCCAGTAACGCCTTCAGAGTCTAAGAAGAGTTTTTTTGTAAGCAACCAGCCTTGAAAAGCCCACTTTCCGGTTTCATAAGAACTGGGAACCCGAGGTTCTTCGGTACTCCTCTGATGAAGGGATGTTCAGACTTGCTTAGGTGGAGGGGATGCCTAAGGGCCTTTGTAGCCACTTTGATTCAGGATTTCTCAGAGGAATGGCTCTGTGTGATGTCCAATGTATACAAGCTGGAATTGTTGTGCTTTTACCCCTTAACTCTTTATGTGCACAGGAGTACATTCAGATTCCGGTGTCTTTTTTTTTTTGTGTTTTGCGGCCCTGGAAAGACTACTGTCCCAGGGGTCATTGAACTTGTGTCAATAGAGGAGAGGTTTGTTTCATGGATTCCAAGCCAAACGGATGTCCAGCCTTTCCTAGACTTCAAAGGTATCAACAATTTCCTGAAATTTCAAATTTGGTTACTGGTAGGAGGCACCCCTGGCTGAACTCCCTTCTGCTTCTCCTTTTTTTTTTTTTTTTGTTGCGTCTAGCATCCTACTCTTGCAGGTGGCACTGCAATCCTGCTGCCAGGATCTAAAGCTTTTTACTTGGTCCAATAAATGCAAAGAAGGATTTATGGCAAGTAAAAAAAAAAAAAAAATACTGTGGGACACAGAGGTTAATATTCATTACCTACTGGGTTATACGCCATCTCTAGGTGAATGGACACTGGTAGACAAAGCCTTAGACAGGAAGTGATTCCCTATATAACCCCTCCCATACAGGATATACATCAGTGGGTGTTTTTTTTTTTTTTTTTTTTTTTTTTACCAGTGTCTGCAAGGTGGATGGGCATGTTTTTGTTTGAGCTCTCTGAGCTCCAGGTCTCTAGTCCCACAAACGGTTCTTAAATGAATCAAGGGATTGACTGATCGGATCCATTTGACACAGGCTCTATATGCTTAGATAAATGGTACCCGAGCCTCGCATAAAAGACACAAGATTCTGCAAGGTTTTGCCTGTAAAGTGGTATCCAAGACATTCCTGCAGGGTGCTGTACAGATCCTAAGAGGGGACCCTAAACATGAAAAGGGTACACAGTCCTTGAAGGTCTTCAAATGACAGGAATGCGCCGTGATGGGTGAAGATTCAGTCAAGAAGCTAGCTAGAGCCTGGACACCTGTGGGCGGTGACCATACAGGAGAGTTTTTGGGCTAGCTGTGGGTGTTTGCAAGATGTACAATTTTTTTTTTTTTTCCCCTTGTCTGGCTGTTTCTTACCTGTATGATGGTGCACCATTTTCGCCTCTTGGTTCACCATGGCGCATGTGCATTCGCAAGAGCACGGCTGTTCTCAGCAGTTTGGCAGCCATGGCGCACGCGCCGTAGCCTTTACCTGGCGCATGAAGATTCACGTCATTTACAAATACAGCCACGCCCGTCCGGGATTTCACATGCGCACAACGTTCTGGCGCACAGCCAACTTATTTACGCTGTGTATGCCAAGCATGCGGTGCTCCCAGAGGGCAGCTGTGGGATACAGAGCAGGCTCCGAACCAGGCATTTGCAGTGGTTCATTTCTCCTTACCCAGGTTACGTGAGTCACCAGGTGTTGCTTGGCAGAGTAAAGGTGCTTAGCAGGATTGTTGCATAGGGGCTTGGTGAGCCCTATTAACCACTTGACGACCGCCTCACGCCGATTTACGTCGGCAAGGTGGCACGGACAGGCAAAATCACGTACATATACGTGATTTGCCTTCCGCGGGTGGGGGGTCCAATCGGACCCCCCCCCCCCCCCCCCGGTGCCCGAGGCGGTTGTCTTTTGTCCCACGGCGATCGGAGATGAGGGGGAGGCCATCCGTTCGTGGCCCCCCCCTCGCGATCGCCGCCGGCCAATCACATCATTCCTTTGCTGCTGTATGCTAAACAGCAGCAAAGGAAATGATGTCATCTCTCCTCGGCTCGGTAATTCCCGTTCCGGCCCGAGGAGAGAAGACAGGTATGTGAGTGCACAACACTACACACACACAGTAGAACATGCCAGGCACACAAAACACCCCGATTTCCCCCCCCCCCCCCCCCCCCCCCACTGTCACAAACTGACACCCAGCAGTTTTTTTTTTTTTTTTTCTCATTACTGCATTGGTGTCAGTTTGTGACAGTTAGTGTTGGGACAGTTAGTATTACCCCCCTGTAGGTCTAGGATACCCCCTAACCCCCCCTAATAAAGTTTTAACCCCTTGATCACCCCCTGTCACCAGTGTCGCTAAGCGATCATTTTTCTGATCGCTGTATTAGTGTCGCTGGTGACGCTAGTTAGGGACCTAAAATATTTAGGTTCGCCGTCAGCGTTTTATAGCGACAGGGACCCCCATATACTACCGAATAAATGTTTTAACCCCTTGATGGCCCCCTAGTTAACCCTTTCACCACTGATCACCGTATAACTGTTACGGGTGACGCTGGTTAGTTTGTTTATTTTTTATAGTGTCAGGGCACCCGCCGTTTATTACCGAATAAAGGTTTAGCCCCCTGATCGCCCGGCGGTGATATGTGTCGCCCCAGGCAGCGTCAGATTAGCGCCAGTACCGCTAACACCCACGCACGCAGCATACGCCTCCCTTAGTGGTATAGTATCTGATCGGATCAATATCTATACTAGCGTCCCCAGCAGTTTAGGGTTCCCAAAAACAGTGTTAGCGGGATCAGCCCAGATACCTGCTAGCACCTGCGTTTTGCCCCTCCGCCCGGCCCAGCCCAAGTGCAGTATCGATCGATCACTGTCACTTACAAAACACTAAACGCATAACTGCAGCGTTCGCAGAGTCAGGCCTGATCCCTGCGATCGCTAACAGTTTTTTTGGTAGCATTTTGGTGAACTGGCAAGTACCAGCCCCAGGCAGCGTCAGGTTAGCGCCAGTAGCGCTAACACCCACGCACGCACCGTACAGCTCCCTTAGTGGTATAGTATCTGATTGGATCAATATCTGATCCGATCAGATCTATACTAGCGTCCCCAGCAGTTTAGGGTTCCCAAAAACGCAGTGATAGCGGGATCAGCCCAGATACCTGCTAGCACCTGCGTTTTACCCCTCCGCCCGGCCCAGCCCAGCCCACCCAAGTGCAGTATCGATCGATCACTGACACTTACAAAACACTAAATGCATAACTGCAGCGTTCGCAGAGTCAGGCCTGATCCCTGCGATCGCTAACAGTTTTTTTGGTAGTATTTTGGTGAACTGGCAAGCACCAGCCCCAAGCAGCATCAGATTAGCGCCAGTACCGCTAACACCCACGCACGCACCGTACACCTCCCTTAGTGGTATAGTATCTGAACGGATCAATATCTGATCCGATCAGATCTATACTGGCGTCCCCAGCAGTTTAGGGTTCCCAAAAACGCAGTGTTAGCGGGATCAGCCCAGATACCTGCTAGCACCTGCATTTTGCCCCTCCGCCCGGCCCAGCCCACCCAAGTGCAGTATCGATCGATCACTGTCACTTACAAAACACTTAACGCATAACTGCAGCATTCGCAGAGTCAGGCCTGATCCCTGCGATCGCTAACAGGTTTTTTTGGTAGCTTTTTATTGAACTGGCAAGCGCCAGCGGCCTAGTACACCCCGGTCGTAGTCAAACCAGCACTGCAGTAACACTTGGTGACGTGGCGAGTCCCATAAGTGCAGTTCAAGCTGGTGAGGTGGCAAGCACAAGTAGTGTCCCGCTGCCACCAAGAAGACAAACACAGGCCCGTCGTGCCCATAGTGCCCTTCCTGCTGCATTCGCCAATCCTAATTGGGAACCCACCGCTTCTGCAGCGCCCGTACTTCCCCCATTCACATCCCCAACCAAATGCAGTCGGCTGCATGAGAGGCATTTTCTTTATGTCCTCCCGAGTACCCCTACCCAACGAACCCCCAAAAAAGATGTCATGTCTGCAGTAAGCTCGAATATAGGCGTGACACCATCTATTATTGTCCCTCCTGTCCTGACAATCCTGGTCTTTGCATTGGTGAATGTTTTGAACGCTACCATTCATTGAGTATTAGCGTAGGGTACAGCATTGCACAGACTAGGCACACTTTCACAGGGTCTCCCAAGATGCCATCGCATTTTGAGCGACCCGAACCTGGAACCGGTTACCGTTATAAAAGTTAGTTACAAAAAAAGTGTAGTAAAAAAAAATATATATATATATATATATATATATATATATATATATATATATTTAAAAAAAATAGTTGTCGTTTTATTGTTCTCTCGCTCTCTATTCTCTCTCTCTTGTTCTGCTCTTTTTTACTGTATTCTATTCTGCAATGTTTTATTGTTATTATGTTTTATCATGTTTGCTTTTCAGGTATGCAATTTTTTTATACTTTACCGTTTACTGTGCTTTATTGTTAACCATTTTTTTGTCTTCAGGTACGCTATTCACGACTTTGAATGGTTATACCAGAATGATGCCTGCAGATTTAGGTATCATTTTGGTATCATTCTTTTCAGCCAGCGGTCGTCTTTCATGTAAAAGCAATCCTAGTGGCTAATTAGCCTCTAGACTGCTTTTACAAGCCGTGGGAGGGAATGATGCCCCCCCCCCCCACCGTCTTCCGTGTTTTTCTCTGGCTCTCCTGTCTCAACAGGGAACCTGAGAATGCAGCCGGTGATTCAGCCAGCTGACCATAGAGCTGATCAGAGACCAGAGTGGCTCCAAACATCTCTATGGCCTAAGAAACCGGAAGCTACGAGCATTTTATGACTTAGATTTCGCCGGATGTAAATAGCGCCATTGGGAAATTGGGGAAGCATTTTATCACACCGATCTTGGTGTCATCAGATGCTTTGAGGGCAGACCCCAATTTTTTCAAAAAAAGAGTACCTGTCACTACCTATTGCTATCATAGGGGATATTTACATTCCCCGAGATAACAATAAAAATGATTAAAAAAAAAAAAAAATGAAAGGAACAGTTTAAAAATAAGATAAAAAAGCAAAAAAATAATAAAGAAAAAAAAAAAGCACCCCAGTCGCCCCCTGCTCTCGCGCTAAGGCGAACGCAAGCGGCGGTCTGTCGTCAAACGTAAACAGCAATTGCACCATGCATGTGAGGTATCGCCGCGAAGGTCAGATCGAGGGCAGTAATTTTTGCAGTAGACCTCCTCTGTAAATCTAAAGTGGTAACCTGTAAAGGCCTTTAAAGGCTTTTAAAAATGTATTTATTTTGTTGCCACTGCACGTTTGTGCGCAATTTTAAAGCATGTCATGTTTGGTATCCATGTACTCGGCCTAAGATCATCTTTTTTATTTCATCAAACATTTGGGCAATATAGTGTGTTTTAGTGCATTAAAATTTTAAAAAGTGTTTTTTCCCCAAAAAATGCGTTTGAAAAATCGCTGCGCAAATACTGTGTGATCAAAAAAAATGAAACACCCACCATTTTAATCTGTAGGGCATTTGCTTTAAAAAAATATATAATGTTTGGGGGTTCAAAGTAATTTTTTTGCAAAAAAAAAAAAACTTTTTTATGTAAACAATGAGTGTCAGAAAGGGCTTTGTCTTCAAGTGGTTAGAAGAGTGGGTGATGTGTGACATAAGCTTCTAAATGTTGTGCATAAAATGCCAGGACAGTTCAAAACCCCCCCAAATGACCCCATTTTGGAAAGTAGACACCCCAAGCTATTTGCTGAGAGGCATGTCGAGTCCATGGAATATTTTATATTGCGACACAAGTTGCGGGAAAGAGACAATTTTTTTTTTTTTTTTTTTTTTAGCACAAAGTTGTCACTAAATGATATATTGCTCAAACATGCCATGGGAATATGTGAAATTACACCCCAAAATACATTCTGCTGCTTCTCCTGAGTACGGGGATACCACATGTGAGACTTTTTGGGAGCCTAGCCGCGTACGGGACCCCGAAAACCAAGCACCGCCTTCAGGCTTTCTAAGGGCGTGAATTTTTGATTTCACTCTTCACTGCCTATCACAGTTTCGGAGGCCATGGAAAGCCCAGGTGGCACAAACCCCCCCCAAATGACCCCATTTTGGAAAGTAGACACCCAAAGCTATTTGCTGAGAGGTATAGTGAGTATTTTGCAGACCTCACTTTTTGTCACAAAGTTTTGAAAATTGAAAAAAGAAAAAAAAAAAAAGTTTTTTCTTGTCTTTCTTCATTTTCAAAAACAAATGAGAGCTGCAAAATACTCACCATGCCTCTCAGCAAATAGCTTGGGGTGTCTACTTTCCAAAATGGGGTCATTTGGGGGGGGGTTTGTGCCACCTGGGCATTCCATGGCCTCCGAAACTGTGATAGGCAGTGAAGAGTGAAATCAAAAATTTACACCCTTAGAAATCCTGAAGGCGGTGCTGGGTTTTCGGGGCCCCGTACGCGGCTAAGCTCCCAAAAAGTCCCACACATGTGGTATCCCCATACTCAGGAGAAGCAGCTGAATGTATTTTGGGGTGCAATTCCACATAGGCCCATGGCCTGTGTGAGCAATATATAATTTAATGACAACTTTTTGTAAATATTTTTTTTTTTTTTTTTTTGTCATTCAATCACTTGGGACAAAAAAAATAAATATTCAATGGGTTCAACATGCCTCTCAGCAATTTCCTTGGGGTGTCTACTTTCCAAAATGGGGTCATTTGGGGGGGTTTTGTACTGCCCTGCCATTTTAGCACCTCAAGAAATGACATAGGCAGTCATAAACTAAAAGCTGTGTAAATTACAGAAAATGTACCCTAGTTTGTAGACACTATAACTTTTGCGCAAACCAATAAATATATGCTTATTGACATTTTTTTTACCAAAGACATGTGGCCGAATACATTTTGGCCTAAATGTATGACTAAAATTTAGTTTATTGGATTTTTTTTTTATAACAAAAAGTAGAAATTATCATTTTTTTTCAAAATTTTCGGTCTTTTTCCGTTTATAGCACAAAAAATAAAAACTGCAGAGGTGATCAAATACCATCAAAAGAAAGCTCTATTTGTGGGAAGAAAAGGACGCAAATTTCGTTTGGGTACAGCATTGCATGACCGCGCAATTAGCAGTTAAAGCGACGCAGTGCCAAATTGGAAAAAGACCTCTGGTCCTTAGGCAGCATAATGGTCCGGGGCTCAAGTGGTTAAAGGGTCTCCCTTCTGAGGTGTTAATACTACACCCAGGTACTCCTTCCCTTTTTTTTTTTTTTTTTTTGTGGCTTGTAAATGTCTTAAAGAGGGGAGGTACTAACGCTATAGGGAAGGGCACGCCTATGTTAGTAGTTCCTGATGAACCTAGTCGTATACCTGGTGTTGTATCCCCTGAAAGGTCAGATGCTTCTGGGCAATCTGAGCCGCTGCTCCTATCTGGTATTGTGCCTACAGTCAACGCTGCTGCTTCCCCCTTTATCACCAAGGATAAACTGTCCTCAGCCGTAGCCAGGTTAGAGCACAGGATTGGTGGCATGATTGTCTCCATCCCGCAGGGTGGCAAGAAGTGTGACAGATCCTCCTCCCCGGAGCCTCTTAGTTTGGAGCAGGAATGGGTTGAGGATGGGGAAGAGCTAAAAGCTCAGGATTCTGTGGAGGGCCTGGAGGATGAGTCTGCTTCTGAGCAATCTGGACAAGAAGATATCCAGTTGATGTCTGCCTCTCGCAGAGGCTTTTGATCCAGACTCTTACCGAGATGGTTCGTTTTGCCTTTAAGTTGCCTCTTGCAGAGGTTACTGAGCCCCCCTGGTCCTCTTTGGGGTCCATAAGGTCTCTTCAGACCGAATAGGCTTTCCCCTTACACCCACTGTTGGAACATGTGGTGTATGCTGATTGAGAACATCCTGACAGGATTTTTGTTCCTCCTAAAGGTTTTCCCTTTTTATATCCCACGGAAGAAATGTTCGTTAAAGTGGAGTTCCACCCTAAAAAAAAATAATCAAATAGTAATGTGCTTAAAAAAAAAAATAAAAAAAAATATTTCTCCAAATTATTTATTTATTTTTTTTTTTACTCCCCTCTAAATGTCGGTTGCTCGGGGGTCCCTCGTAGTCTGCCCCCTTCGGTGCCTGGGCTCCTGAGGTCACTTCCCTTGGCACAGGAAGGGAGACCGCCTCTCCACCCTCCCTCTTTTCAATCATCTGGGACACGTGACCAGTCCCAGATAATTGCGGGGCCAGTGACGGCGCACGGTGCGGCTCACGCATGCACAGTGGGTTTTTTTTATATTATTTTTTTGCGATTAAAAACGGAAAAAGACCGAAAATTTTTAAAAAAAGATATATTCTACCTTTTTGAATATATGTATATGTGTGTGTGTGTATGTGTGTGTGTATGTATATATATGTGTGTATATATATATATATGTGTGTATATATGTATATATATATATATATATATATATATATATATATATATATATATATATATATATTACTAGAAAAGCTACCATTTCTGGGGAAATTGTGTGAAGTGTTCTTGCCTCCACCAGTAGTCTACAGCTGGAGTGGGCGGAGTAACTGTTGTGTGGCTGGAGTAACTGTGGAAAGGGTGGAGTGTTTGGAGTGAGTAAAGATGGTAAACATTACACTATCCAATTGATCAAATTTAAAAAGTCCACATGACAAGTTTGAGAGTGTGAGAAATGCATTTCAACTTTTATTCATTTTATATAGCACATTTAATTGCAACGTTGTTGCCCAAAGTGCTTCACAGTTACATTAAAACATACATTTATAAAAACATTAGCAGCATTATCAAGCCTAGCAGATGAAGGTATGACCACATTCATTTGGGGGGGGTCTCAGCATCTTGACGTAGAATGGAGGTGAAGGTGTGCTATCTGATTGATCAGTGTTTACAACCACTGTTTCCTGGCAACGCTCATGCCCTGTTATGCTTCACAACCACTACTCAATACACAGGATCATGATAGCTGTAATAACTGTGCAGTACTTCGTATTTTAAAAACTATAAATCCTACAGCGAAGAGCTTTATATTGTGAGAATCGCAAGAGCCAGACCTAGATTTTGTTGCATAGTATGTCTCTGAAATATTAAAAATGAAGGCACAGTCGCAGTTTGGATATTGCCTTTCAAATTTGAAGTGGCTAGAGTGGATTTTCAATTAATGTTGTCAATGGACGGCGTGAGTTGCAAACAAATGGTCAAACTGTGAAAACTATCAGGACTATGGCTTAGCCGTGGACATGTTTAGTGGCAGCAGGGATAGCTGAACGTTTTGATGTAAGTGTGTAGGTGGGCTTGAAAATGAGGGAGTGGTGGCAGTTTAGAAATCACGTCCTGATTTTTCAGCTTTTGTCACCTCCCACCCTAGTTTTGAACATTTCGCCATTCATTCCTATGGGACCAATTTCGCCGCAAAACGACAATATTTCGTGAACCATTCGGCGAAACGTTCCACAAAGTAAAAGCACTCCATTTTTTTTTTTTTTTTTTTTACAAAAAGTTGTCACTAAATGATGTGTTGCTCACACATGCCATGGTTATGTGTGGTATTGCACCCCAAAATACATTTAGCTGCTTCTCCTGAGTACGGGCATACCACATGTGTGGGACTATTTGGGAGCCTAGCCGCGTACAGGGCCTCAAACCAAGCACCCATCGCCTTCAGGATTTCTAAGGGCGTACATTTTTGATTTCACTCCTCACTACCTATCAGTTTTTTGAAGGCCATAAAATGCCAAGATGGCACAAACTCCCCCCCAGATGACCCCATTTTGGAAAGTAGAAACCCCAAGCTATTTGCTGATAGGCATGGTGAGTATTTTGCAGCTCTCATATTTTTTTTTTTTTTTTTTGAAAATGAAGAAAGGATAAGAAAAATGTGTTTTTTGAAAAATGAAAGAAAAAAAAAAAAAAAAAACTTTGACAAAAAGTGAGGTCTGAAAAATACTCACCATACCTCTCAGCAAATAGCTTGGGGTGTCCACTTTCCAAAATGGGGTCATTTGGGGGGGTTTTGAACTGTCCTGGCATTTTATGCACAACATTTAGAAGCTTATGTCACACATCACCCACTCTTCTAACCACTTGAAGACAAAGCCTTTTCTGACACTTTTTGTTTACATGCTAGCTGAAAAGAATAATACCAAGATGATACCTAAACCCACAGGAATCATTCTGGTGTAACCATTCAAAGTCCAGCAACATACCAGTACGTTGCTGGTACTTGTTGGGCATATATTGTAATCATCATTTTTTTTTTTCCCCCCCCTTTTTATATGCATCCTGTGGGCTGAACGAAAAAAAGATTGATCGGTGGGTATGCCCACCATTAGAATACCTCCCTTCATCCACCTACTTCTAATGATGGGCATACATGCACCATTTTGTTTTTAACTGTGGTGGTGAAATCACCTCCTACTACAGCACTGGAGTCACGGCTTTATGTATTATTGGAGCAAACGCTGTTGCTGTCAAGATAAGTAAACCTGTGCTGCAGCTGAATGGCGTACCTGAAACCAAAAATGGTAAACAGTGTAAAGTATAAAAAAATTACATACCTGAAAGGCAAATATGTTTAAACATAATAAAACATTGCAGAATAGAATACAGTAAAAAAGAGCAGAATAGAGAGAGAGCAATAAAACGACAACATCTTGGAAGACCTTGTGAAAGTGTGTCCTAGTCTGTGCAGTGCTGTACCCTACGCTAAAACTCCACTAGTGTATGGTAGCGTTCAAAACATTCACCAATGCAAAGTCCAGGATTGTCAGGACAGGAGGGACAAAAATTGGGGGTGTCACGCCTATATTCGCGCTTGCTACAGACACGACATCATCTTTGGGGGGCTCGTTGGGTAGGGTTATTCAGGAGGGCATACGGAAAATGCTTCTCATGCAGCTGGCTTACTGCATTTGGATTAGGGAAGGTGAGGTGGAGCACCGTCTGGAAACAGAAAGGCTCTGACGATCTCTTCCTGGAATTTAAGGAAGGATCCGGTCCGTCCTGAAGCTCTGTATAGCACATGAGCGTTCAGCAAAGCCAATTGAAATAAGTATACAGACACTTTTGTTTATACCAGCGTCTGGCCTTACGGGCAACTAGGTATTGCGCCAACAACTGTTAATTGAGGTCCACCCCTTATATTCGTGGACACAGAGGGGTTTCTCCACAACACCAGTTGCCGTAGGAATTTGGACCGTCGTGTCTGCATGAAGGGAGGACAGAACAAAAACATTCTTATTATCCCTTCACTTCACAGAGAGCAAGTTATTACACTTCAAGCAGGCTCTTTCCCCCAACCTAAGACTGGAATCTACAAGCCTCTGGGGTAAGCCCCGGCGGTTAGATCGCACGGTGCCACATGCGCCAATCTGATGATCAAACAAGTGACTAAAAAGTGGCACGGTTGTGTAATTGTCCACATACAAATGGTACCCCTTTATGTATAAGGGTGACACCAAGTCCCACACAATCTTGCCACACTCCCTATGTAATCTGGGCAATTCGGCAGCTCTACGTGACTATCTCTTCCCTCGTAAACATAAAACTATATGTATAGCCTGTGGCCATCTTGACCCCGTATCTGGCACACTTGCTGGGAAGATACTGTTTGAAAGACAAGCAGCAAGAAAACTTGATCAGGGACACATCAACGCAGACAACTTGATGGGGGAGTAAACAAGGCTGCAAAACTTTGGTTGAAGTGGTTTACCAGGGGCCGAATTTTGTAGAGCCGATCATATCCAGGGTCTCCACAAGGACGACAGAGTTCATTGTTGAAATGCATGAACCGCAAGATCTGCTCGTATCGTGCCCTGGCCTTGGAGGCTGAGAACACGGGCATATGGTAAATTGGGTCAGTGGACCAATATGACCGCAATATACTCATTTTTAACTATGCCCATATCGAGGGATAGGCCCAGAAAGGTCTTAAATTCGGAAACCGTAATTGGGTTCCAATCTCTGGCAAGGGAGCACTTGGGGATTAGCAGCGATGAATTGACCAGCATACAAATACCTTTGGTCCACAATAGATCTATAGAGATCTTCTGTGAAAAACAGTGCATAAAAATCAAGTGACGTAAAATCAACTGTTTCCACCTGAATTCTGGGTTGGCCAGTGAATGGGGGAAGTACGGGTGCTGCAGAAGTGGTGGGCTCCCAATTAGGATTGGCAAATTCTGCAGGAAGGACACTATGGGCAGGACGGACCTGTCTATCTTTTTGGTGGCAGCGGGACACTACTTGTGCTTGCCAGCTTGAACTGCACTTATGGGTCTCGCCATGTCACCACGTGATGCTGCAGTGCTGGATGTACGACGAGGGTGTACTACGCCGCTGGTGCTTGCCAGCTCACCAGAAGGATGAGCGGCACTAGTACTTCTCTGCTCCATACGAGAGCCCTGCGGTTCTTGCACCTCAACAGCAGAAGATCAGGGTCTGGTATGCCTGACCTTGGCAGGGACCACAACTCCGTCATCAGAGCCATCTGTCATGGAGCCGCTGTGGTCTGCAGGATCGTATTCTGAGCCTGAATCTGACAGATGGGTGACTTCCTCTTCACTATCTGTCATGCTCAAACGTGTATGCCTCTTCACTAGTGTACCTTTTGATTTGACATTTTGGTCTCTAAATTTACTGGTACACTAGTGAGACTCACAGGTAAAGCTCCTAGGCTGTCAGCAACTGTATCAAACGCTACCAAAAAAACTGTTAGCGATCGCAGGGATCAGGCCTGACTCTGCGAACGCTGCAGTTATGTGTTTAGTAAGTGACAGTTATCGATTGATACTGCACTTGGGTGGGCTGGGCGGAGGGGCAAAGCGCAGGTGCTAGCAGGTATCTGGGCTGATCCCACTAACACTGCATTTTTGGGAACCCTAAACTGCTGGGGACGCTAGTATAGATCCGATCAGATATTGATCCGTTCAGACACTATACCACTAAGGGAGGTGTATGCTGCGTGCATCGGTGTTAGTGGTACTGACACTAATCTGATGCTGCCTGGGGCGACGCAGACCCTGACTGACACTAAAACCTAACTAATATCACCCGCCGGGCGATCGGGAGGTGTAAACCTTTATTGGGTAATAAACGGCGGGTCTAAAAAACAAACTAACCAGCATCACCCGTAACGCTTATACGGTGAAAGGGTTAACTAGGGGGCAATCGGGGTTAAAACCTTTATTGGGTAGTATATGGGGGTACCCGACGCTATAAAAAGCTGACGGTGAACCTAAATAACTAACAGATTAACTAGCGTCACCCATGACACTTATACGGCGATCAGAAAAATGATTGATTAGTGACACTAGCGACAGGGGATGTAAGGGTTAGGGGGGGTGTGATCAAGGGTGTTATTAGGGGGGTTACCCTAGACCTAAAGGGCCCTACCACTAATTGCCCTAACACTTAGAACAGTCACAAAATTACACCAATGCAGTGATCAGTAAAAAAAATCAAAACTGCTATTGGTGTCATTGTGACAGGGGGTTGCAGGGGGGTGATTTATGTGCCTATGTGCACTGGTGTTAGTGTGCTGTTGGTGCAAACTCACATTTGATCTCTTCTTTGCTCGGGAGCCGGAACGAAAAGACTCCATGAGGAGAGATGACATCACTTCCTCTGCTTCTATTTACATTTCAGAAGCAGAGGAAGCTACCCATTTGTCAGGAGCGATCGTGAGGGAGAGGCCATGAATCAGTGGCCTCCCCTCAGGACAGATCGCTCCTGCAACGATGCCGACCACCCTGGCACAATCGCACCCCCCCCCCCCCCCCCGTCTGCGGGAGGGGAGTGACGTGCTCATACTTTACTCTGCCTGCCCGTGCCATTCTGCCGCATTATGTCTGCATGAGGCGGTCGGCAAGTGGTTAAAGGCTTCCTTTTCTTTGGCCAGTTCAGCTATTCAGCCAGCTGTTGCTGCAATTGGTATCTGCCAGTCCGTAAAGGATCAGATGGCCCGACGGGCCTAACCAGGAGGATGATCTGCCTGAAAATAAGGCAGATATTCCTCGAGCGCTGTGTTTTTGCTGTTGACACCTTTTTAAAGGATTTAGTACAGCAGGTTTCTCGTTTGTCTCTCTTGTCTGTACATATGCATAGTCTTTTGTGGCTTAAGAACTGGTCAGCCGAGTTAAGTTATTGGGGAATGTTTTTTTGGTGATCATTTGGACAAATATATCCAAAAGATTTCTGGAGAGAAGAGTTCTCTACTGCTTGCGAAGAAAAGCACCAGGCTCCTCTCGTTTAAAACCTCACGGACTGCTTCCTCACATGTCTCGGCGCCAAGGCAGTTCCGCCGCCAACAGGGCGCTAGAGCCAGGGGCAAGCTCCAGGGCCAGAAAAAGCCCTGAGTCCAAAACTCTTCTAAACCCAGCACCAAGCCCTCCTTTTGAGGGGACGCCCCCACTCTATCGGGTGGGGGGAAGGCTGCTGCACTTTGCAGACATTTGGAGAACAATGGTTCAGCATGAGTGTGTCACCCCAACTATATCCTGTGGTTACAAGCTGGAGTTGCGGGGGGTTCCCCCTCAGAGGTTTCTGAGATCCAGCGTTCCCTCGGATCCACCAAAAATAAACTTGTTTTCAGGCACTACATCATTTAGTGCATCAAGGAGTGATTGGACAGGTTCCTGTATCCGAAAGGGGCGCTGGGTTTTACTCAAACCTGTTTACGGTTCAAAAACCAAATGGGGACACAAGGCTCATTTTGGATCTAAGATCCCTGAACCAGTATCTACTAATCCAGTCCTTTCGGATAGAGTCTGTCTGCTCAGTAGTAGCCTCACTCCAGACGGAAGACTTTCTAGCCTCCATCAATATAAAGGACGCATATTTACACATCTTTCAGCCTCATCAGAGGTTCCTGCGATTTGCAGTAGAGGAGCATCATTTTCAGTTTGTGGCTCTACTCTTCGGGCTTGCCACAGCTCCCCGGGTGTTCACAAAGGTCCTAGCACCAGTACTGGGGATGGCCAAAGGTTGACCTATTGGCATCCAGGTTCAACAACAAGCTACAGCAGTTTGTGTCTCAAACAAAGGATGCTCTGGCAATCGGAGCAGGTGCTCTGGTAGTTCATGGAGCCAGTACTCCCTAGTTTATGCTTTTTCCCCCCGATCCCTCTCCTTCCACATCACGTTCTGGTGGCACCAGCCTGGCCCAGAAGGCCCTGGTTCCTGGAGATTGTGAGATTGGCAATAGATGGGCCATGGACGCTTCCACGCTGCCCCGATCTACTGTCTCAAGGTCCTATATTCCACCCCCATTTACAAGTCTCTAAATTTGACGGCATGGCTATTGAAGCCAGGGTACTGAAGGACCGTGGCATATCGGGACCAGTGGTGTCTACCCTAGTGAATGCTAGAAAAGCTGTCACTAGGAAGATCTATCATAGTCTGGAAGACTTGTATTGCTTGGTGTGAAGCCAGAAAATAGCATCCTCAAATATGTGATTAGGAGAATGCTCTCTTTTCTACAGTCAGCTGTGGAAATCAGATTGGCTTGGAGTACAATCAGAAGTCAGATTTCGGCCCTGTCAGTATTCTTCCAAAGGCTTTTAGCCTCCCATTCGCTGGTCCGAACCTTTATGCAGGGGGCAACTCGTTTTCTTCCCACCATTAGGTCGCCTATGTGTCCTTGGGACTTGAACTTGGTGCTGTCTGTGTTACAGAGAAACATTTGAGCCTATCAAGGAAATTCCATGAGACTTGCTGTCATGCAAGCTAGCCTTCCTGATGGCCATCACCTCGGCTAGAAGGGTGTCGGAGTTGGCGGCCCTTTCATGCAGGGAACCATACTTGAGCCTTCACCCCGACAGGGTCGTGTTACGACCTGTTCCAACCTTTTTGCCAAAGGTGGAGTCGGCCTTTCATTTGAATTGGGACATTAGCTTTCTTTTTTTTTTTTTTTTTTTTTTCCCCCTCTTGGCCTCGTTCGGCGGAAGAGAGACAACTGCATTCCTTGGATGTTGTTTGGGCAGTCAAGGTTTTTTTGTCTAGATCTGCAGGGATCCGAGGATCAGACTTTGTTTTATCAAAAGGACCTAAGAAGGGGCAGGCAGTTTCCAAGGCTTCCATTGCCAATTGGGTCCGTCAATTGGTCATTCAGGCCTGTGGTCTGAAACGCAAAGCTCCTCCCTTTTAGGGTGAGAGCTCATTCTACCAGGGGTGTAGGAACCTCCTGGGCTTTTCGCCATCAGGTATCCGTGGCTCAGATTTGTAAGGCTGCCACCTGGTCTTCAATGCATATATATGTTCACAAAATTTTATCAAGTGGATGTTCGAGCAGCTAAGGATTCGGCTTTCGGCCGCAGTGTACTGTGGGCTGCCGTATAAGGTTTGATGGCTATAGTTTGGCAGGGTCTCTCATTCTCCTCAGGGATATTTCTCTGGGACATCCCAGTAGGTAATGAATATTAGCCAAACTCTGTGTCCCATGATGTATGAAAAAGAAAATAGGATTATTATTTTTTTTTTTCATCATAATTACCTGTAAAATCCTTTTCTTTGAGTACATCATGGGACTCAGATTCCTCCCCCCTTTTTTGAGGATTCTTCACTTGCTACAAAACTGATGTACTTGCTGTATGGCAGGGGTTATATAGGAGATCACTTCCTGTCTAAGATTGTCTACCAGTGCCCATTCACCTAGAGACTTATATCCCAGCAGGTAATTAATATTATGTGACTCTGTATCCCATGATGTACTCAAAGAAAAGGATTTTACAGGTAAGTATGACAAACTTTTTTTTTTTTTTTTTTTCTTTTAGAGACAAGGGTTGGAACAGAAAGGGGAAGTGAGAGAAATGTCTCCATTAGGGATCAGACAACTAAAAGTACTAACCTGCTGTGCTACATAAAAATCTATATTAAATTAAGGAGTTCCACCTTTAATTTTTTTTTTTTTTTAATTAAAAGCCAGCAGCTACAAATACTGTAGCTGCTGACTTTTAATAAATGGACACTTACCTGTCCCAGGGTCCAGCGAAGTCGGCAGCCGAAGCTGATCAATCCCTCGGCTCTCGGCTGCCCCCGCCGCCATCCTCGGTCAGGGAATCGGGAAGTGAAGCGTTGCGGCTTCACTGCCTGGTTCCCTACTGCGCATGCGCGAGTCGCGCTGCGCCTCTGCACTGGTCCCCGTTGTGTTCTGGGAACTGTGTGTTTCCCAGAACACAATGGGGGAGGGGCGGGCATCTGCGGATGTTCTACGGCTATCTAAGCCCAGAAGTCGCTGCAGATACCTGTATTAGACAGGTATCTGCACCCCCTCCCCCCTTAAAGGTGCCAATTGTGGCACCGGAGGGGGGGTGGAATCCGATGAGTGGAAGTTCCACTTTAGGGTGGAACTCTGCTTTAAAGAAGAACTAAAAAAAGAGCTGCTGTTTGTTTTTTGGGTTTTTTTTTCTGAAGATTTTTGCCTTACTTCCTGTCCTGGTGAAAATGTTCCCCATCCCTGAGCTGCAAGGACTGACAGCAGATTCCAACTCTTCCCGCCTATTCAATCCAGAACTGAAGGTTTGGTTGTAAATCCACTTGAGATATTCACAGGGCTGTATAGTATCTGGTACAAATCGAGAACAAGGGTTTTTATTTTATTTTTGTGTTTTGTGTCTTGCACATTTTTCAATGCTCCCTCCTTTCAGTGCATCTGTGCTGCACGTGTGGGATGTGTTCGTTTCTCAATCAAGCAAATGATTCTAGTATGAGATTTTTGATTGCCAGTGGTCTAATTTTAAAAAGACAGGTGGAAAATCACCAGTTTGATTTCATTGTGGGCAAATTGGGCGGTTTTAATCACCACACCACTAATGGGATTTTATCTTTATGTTCCATGTGCAAAGAGCAGCCATTAGAATGTGCTCTTTTGCACTTGATGTGCCACCCCCAAGGGAGTTGTGGTTTGAAGTGTAAGGTTTGCAGGTGGATTCCATTTCCGTTACAGCAAATTTTGTTCTCAAAGTGACCAAAATCTTTGTTCAGAATCCTAGGTATACGGTGACAGATTGTTCATGGAATAAGAATTTATTTTACATGAATCCTTGCTTTTTAAGAATGTTTATCTCTGTACAATCCATATAAAAAAATTTAAAGTGTTTTTTTTTTTTTTTTTTTGAGGTAGATATAAAATATTCCACGTAAATACTTAAAGTGGATGTAAACCCAATGTCATCCTTTCTAAACTACTGCCATAGGGGTTATCTATAAGGATATACATGCCACCTGCATGTATCTTTACCTGTCAAATGTCTCCCCTCTGTCTGTTATGAGATCCGAAAAACTGCAGATTCTGTGGGTGGGTCTGTTGTCTGGAGCTCGGTGGGTGGAGTCGTGATGTCAGTAGACTCCCCGCCCACCTCTACACTCCCCTTGTCAATATGCATTTTCTCCTGTGTATTTCTTACACTAAACTTCTGCTATGATCTCTAACATCCAGTGAAAAGACAGGAAAGTAATCACATGACTTCAGCATGCCAAATCATGTTGAGGTATGGAACAGCCAATCCTTGCAGAGAAAGGAGTGGGGGAGGGAATTAAAAAATACTGCATGTCTCTTAGGCTAGTGCACGAGATATGTAAATTACCTGTCACTCACAGCAAGGGGGAGGATTTGACAGTTTTTCTCAGTTTGTCAAGAATTGTCTCACTGAACAATAAAAGAGGATTGCTCAGAGCTGGATTAACTCTTTGTGGCATGACTGGGCTCATATGATAGCAAATCTTATACTCTACAGTATGATATATTAAAAAAAAAAAAAAAAAAATTTCGGATTTACATCCACTTTAAATCTTGACACTGTAGCCTGCAGGTTGTAAATTTCAAGTGGAAGAGCTTCTACCTACAGTGTCTCACAATGGCTACTTTGAAATACTGTTAAATACAAGAAATGAGGAATACTGTTGTCACCAGGACAGGAAGGTACAAACCACAATAAAAACCTTGCCAGAAATTTTGAATGTTCCCCATTCTGTTTTGTGTCTTTAGGCTCAGTTCACACTAGGACGACTTGGGATCCGACTTGTAAGCCCTCAAGTCGCCCCAGAAAGAGATTCACATTACAGTGAATGGGAGCGTCTTAATAGACACTACTGAAGTCACTCCGACTTCAGAGCGTACTCCCTGTACTACTTGGATCCGACTTGGTAGGCGACCTATAACATAGAAATCAATGGAAGTCGCCTCCAAGTCGGATCTCTCTCTACAGTCAAGCGACTTTGCAGGGAAAAAATTTAGTTTGCCCAGGCAAACCCCTCTCTCCCAGAGAGCTGATTATCCTGTGATTGGCCACAGCCAAAGTCGCCTGTCCTGGAGGCGACTTGAAGTCGCATTGTAATTTGCTTAAAGTCGCGTTGAAGTCGCTGTACAAAGTCGCGCTGAAATCGTGTTGCCCCTGTGTGAACCGAGCCTAAGAGTTTTCCAGTGATGACACAAACCGCAATTAAGAGCCAGACATGGGTTTTAAAAGTCGTGGGGTTTTTTTTCCCTGGATTTAGCCCTATTTATTTATTTTTTTTAATTTTTTTTTTTAAGTGGCAGTAAACCCACTTTTTCAACTTGTAGCTAATAGGTAAGCTTATGATAAGGCTTACCTGTAGGTACAATGAATATTTCCTAAACTTGCACAGTTTAGGAGATGTTTACACTGCATGCAGCTGGTACTGGTAACGTGAGCTGCGCATGAGCTCTGATGGTCCAGCTTACCGTGCCGTACCTTCAAAGACTCCCGCATGCATATGAGGGAGTGACGCCATCGTGGCCCCGGCCACTCGGGTATAATTTTTTTTTTTTTTTTTTTGCGTTCTTTGCATTAGGGTAAAAAACCTTCAGGATCTACCCAAGCCCCCACTTATACTTACCTGAGCCTGCTCTTGATCCAGTGCTGTGTATGGGAGCATCAGCTTTCTCCTCTCTCATATCACAAAGCAAATTGATAGCAGCATAGCTCCTGCTGCTGTCAAACAAGAAAGCCCGGGTGAGGAGGGCAGGCAGAGGGCCTCAGGAGCAAGCCTGCACGAGTACCCCAACCCCGCTTGCTAGGGTGGGTACTCTGAAGCCAGGAGGAGCCAGGAACACTGGCAGGGGACCCCAGAAGAGGAGGAGGCTGCTCTGTGAAAAACCATTGTATGTAGCAGGTAAGTATAACTAGTTTAATAACAAAACATAAGTTTTGGAATCCCTCTAGTTCAGTGGTCATCAACTCTGTCCTCAGGGCCCACTAACAGGCCAGGTTTTATGTATTACCTTGGGAAGATGCAGACTAGAATACTACAATCACTGAGCAGTAAATGATATCACCTGTGACGTATTTCAGTTATTTTGCAAACCTGACCTGTTAGTGGGCCCTGAGGACAGGGTTGATGACCACTGCTATAGTTCTTTAAAATCTTATGTTTTAAATCGGTTATTTATTTTAAAATGATTATAGGGAATTATTTCCAGCCCTGTGAGTCAGTCATGCTCTGGTGAGTTGTACATGCATGTAAACCCTTACAAACTTACCATTGAAAACGTTTAGCCATGTCTCTTCGATAAGTGCAAAAAAAATATTGGTTGTGCTATATCGTGTCAGCTGTTAATCGAGGTGAGCTTGGGCATGTTTTTAGGATTTGATGTGAGCCCGGCAGGAAGGTGCCACCTGTAAGGGCCAATCATCTGCAGCTAGGGCTTTACCCCATGGCTACAACATATACATGCAGCTGCAGGGCTTGGAATGTACTAGCCACAGTCGATTGGTCTGTACAGGTGAGGGCTTCCTGGTGTGGTCTTTAGCACACACGTGGGCTTAGATCCTAGTCCAAACGCACCTGAGCTCATTGCTGACTGAAAACTTCCTGAGTTCTTTGCGTCTGCTGCAATATCAGCTATACTGTCTCAGGACTGCAGAACACCTCCCCTCTTTTATGTCCAAAAGGGAATCTGATTGAACATCCTGTTCTAAGGTGACAATGCCTAAAAAAAAAAAAAAAAAATATATATATATATATATATATATATATATATATATATATATATATATATATATATATATATATATATATATATATATATATATGTATATATATGTGTGTGTGTGTGTGTGTATATATATGTATATATATATATATATATATATATATATATATATATATATATATATATATACACACACGACTCACCAGGTGAAATTTTGTGGTTGTAAAGGTAAACATATTTACATTTAAAATAAGCATGTTCTACAATTGTTTTGCACAGAGTGGCCAGGAACCCCCTCTGGGGTCCATCCCGTTGAACCTGGCTCCTCTTCTGGTTTGGTGTGGAGGCAGTCCTGAGGGATCCTTCCCAAGTTGGGCTTGGCCCCACCCCCCTGATCCCTCCTCAGAGGATTTGACTGACAGTAGTAATGGCTGCTGCCTTTGTGTCCTGTGAGGAGAGAAGCGCAAACTAGACCAATGTAACTATACTATAAAAAGCATTCTTAGGAAACCTCTTTCAATGATATATTGAAATCCTGAAGTTTAAGTACCAAAAAAAAAAACTGTTGATCATGTAAGAATATCCACTGTCCTGTTTCTCGTGTACATTTCCTGCATTTAAATATCTTTCCTAGTTCTCCTCAGACAGAATGAGTTGCCTCTGTTGTCGATAATAGGATAGGGGGTGGGTTTGAGTAGTTTAGCAAAAGAAAACTGGAGAGAGCGCTGATACTATTCAGTCCACAAAATTCTTGTGTGTTGTAAGTCCACAACAGGATTTAGTAGTGGAGTGCATTCTGGCAGATCAACGGTTTATTGTCTGTGCATGCAAGGTCTTTAAAGGGATAAAACATGGGAAATGTATTGCAGGGATGTACAATCATATATTTTACTGACTTTTTTGTTTTCCCCCCCAATATGCATTCACGCATGCTTTTCACACATGACCTCCGGACTGTTGGTGGTAGTTGCCTTTTTGTGGTTCTGTATAGATTTCTTTTCTGGTGCATGGGGCTGTCCCTGGAATTGCTGAAGTCTACATCTTTATAATGCAGCCTTTTGTTTCTTGATCCAGATAAACAAATATTTCTCTTCTACTTTTCAGCAATCCACCTCTTAGTGAAGAAATGCTGCCCCCTGGAGAGTGGATGTGTCACCGCTGCAGCATACGCAGGAAGGTAACTTGTTTTGCCTTTAATGTATTTACCATCCTCCCAGACTTCTCGGTGATTGAGAGTAGTGTTGTAATGTGTTGGATATTTACATAGCTGGGTGTAGTTGCTATATGCCATACTTTTCAAAGATGGGGACTGTTTACATTTGATCACAATCCCTAGTTCGCGTGCAGTTCTGCAGCTTCCACAGCTACACAAAAACTCTTGCTGTTGAAGTAGGTTTATGACACAAGAGGGTGTGCACAGATGTTTTGTGCTTTTTTTTTTTTTAACTATATAGTATATTGTATTTTTCTATAAAGTTTTTTTATTACTTTTTAATAGTGGTGTTTATACTTTAGTCAAAAGTGAAAAGCAAGTCTTGCAGTTCATATAAAGGTAACCATCTACTTGCCCAATCTCTCGCATACTAGTGAGTTTATAAATGTAACTCAAGTGTCAGCTATCCCCATTTTGTTCAAAGAAAATTGGGAAAACCACTCCCTAGTATCAATGTGTGGTGAAAAGTTCCCAGCCTTGCCCACATGCTGCAGGATCCTAAGGCATAAACACTTGGCTGTCTTTTTTTTTTGTCTACTCCTAAAATCCTCTCCTGTGCCCCTGGTTGTACTCTTCCTGGCACCCTGCCCTGTCAGAAGAAAGGGACATGCCTCCTGAAACGGCAAGCCTGTCCTGAGGTTTTTTGAAAAGCTTTATATTCATCAATGCATTTCCCCTGCAAGTCTAGAAGAGTGGCACAGAACATTTTTGTTACGTATGACTTAATGTAGTTCATATGTAATTGTTTAAAATTTCCAAATAGAACCATTTATTTTTGCCATTCAAACCTCTGGTTTAAATTTCTCCACAAAATGTATTTCAATACTATAATAGCATATCGTCTCACAGTATGATCTTGACAATGTGCATGCCCTCTAAATAGGTTAATTTAGCCTGAACTATGCATTTTTAATTTTGGGCACGTGCCAGTAGTTTAACCACTTCAGCTTCAGAAAGATTTTACCCCCCTTCATGACCAGGTGATTTGTTGCTATTCGGCACTTGGATACTTTAACTAGCGATTGCGTGGTAATACAATGCTGTATGGAAACAAAATATATATTATTTTTTCCTACAAATAGAGCTTTCTTTTGGTGGTATTTGATCTCCACTCTGTGTTTTATTTTTTGCACTATAAACAAAAAAAAATTATGAATTTAGAAAAAAACATGTGTTACTTTCTATTAGAAAACATCCTGTGGATTTTTTTTTTTTTTTTAAGTCAAACTTCATTTATTTTGCTACATGTCTTGGGTAAAAATAATCCCAATAAGCGTGTATTGATTAGTTTGCGTCAAAGTTATAGCACCTACAAGCTATGAGATATACAGCTGTTAAAATAAGTATTGAATGTGTCACCATTTTTCTAGGTAAATATATTTTTAAAGGTGCTACTGACATGAAGTTATCGCAACATGTCAGTAACAACCCATGCAGTCCATACATACAAAGAAAGCAACACACAAGTTCAGAAATTAAGTTAGGGTAATTAAATTGAATGCCACAAATAGAATTGAACACGCTAACTGAAATCTATTTATTACTTCGTAACAAGCCTTTGTTGGTAATGACAGCTTCAAGATGCCTCCTGTATGAAGAAACTAGTCACATGCATGGCTCAGTTGTGATTTTGGCCCATTCTTCCACACAGTCTTCAAATCTTGAAGATTCCATGGGGATCTTTGAACTCTGATCTTTAGTTCTTTCCATAGATTTTCTGTTGGATTCAAGTCAGGTGATTGGCTGAGCCATTCTCGCAGCTCTATTTTCTTTCTTTGAAACCAATTGAGTTTCTTTGGCTTTGTGTTTGGGATCATTGTAGGGCTAAAACAATTAATCAGCATAATCCATTATGAAAATAGTTGACAACTATTTTCATAATCATTTAGTTAGTCAGCCGAATAGTTGGCCTGCATACAGAATGCATTATTTGTTTACAAAGTTAAAATACCCTGTATTCTCTACTTCTGGATATATGTTTGTATGTTTTTCGGAGTATAAATTGACCCCTTTTATAGTAGTGCTTAACTGGTTTTGTACTCTAAAGGGCTAATTTTTATTTATTTATTTATTTTTTTACCCCATCATGGCAGGTGATCCAAAAATCATGCTGCTGCTACTAAATGTTTTATGCTGGCCATCCACATGTTGATTTTTGGATGAGCATATTTGTACGGACTTTCATACAAAAATTCTTTGTACATTAGATGAATGGACGAATGTCGTTAATTTTCACTTGCTTTTAACATTCAATTTTAAAATGTAATTTCTGAATGAAAAACAGTCCAAGCTTGTATCAAGCTACCTGCCTATGACAAGGGAACCTGTCATTCATAATATTATATCACATCGCTGTCTGAAAATTTTTTTATGTACCAGATTCAACCTGTGTGTGTTTTTTGTTTTTTTTGTATTTATATCTCTTATATTAGTGGATTCGATTTTTTTAATTTTTTTTTTCTCCCCCTAACCATCTAGCTGGTTATTTATATTTACCACTACATATAGATATCAAAAATAAATGATTATATATTTTTTTTTTTTTTTTTTTTTTAAATGTCCTACTTGCCTCCACTGTGCAGCTCGTTTTGCACAGAGTGGCCCTGAACCTGCTCTTCTGGGGTTCCTCGGGGCAGCTCTCTTGGCTCCTCCCCGCATTAGATAACCCCCGGGAGAGCGCTTCTCCCGGGGGTTATCTAATGTGGGGAGGAGGGGTTACCTTGCGGTCACGCTCTCGAGTCCAGCATTCGGCGTCCATAGACGCCGAATGCAGGACTTGCCCCCGACGGCCGCATCTTTGGATTTGATTGACAGCAGCGGGAACCAATGGCTGCGCTGCTATCAATCTATCCAATCAACAGCCGAGAACCCCCTAGCCGAGAGATGGCGCGTCATGGGTTCAGGTAAGTAAAATGTGGGGGGGGGGGGGGGGGGGCAGTTACTGCCAGGTGTTTTTTTGCATAGGATGCATTAAGATGAAAGAAAAAAATTTACCTGTACGACCCCCTTTAAGCCACTATCTCATCTTTTATATCATCCCCTCTGTCAGATAAAAAGCTGTATCCTAGTGCCTGTGCTTTATAAAAAAAAAAAACAAAAAAACTGCTTTTCTACCTCTTAACAGCATCTCCCAGTGAAAAGATGACTCCAGGCTCTCAGTTCTCCCAGTGTGATATCTCCAGTGGGAGGAGGCCGAGATTCCCCTGTTGACGGCCAGGGAGGAGGAGAGGATCTGAGAGCCTGGAGTCATGTGATCGCTGGAAGATACTGTTTTTTTTAACTTTTTTTTTTTTTTTTTTTTTTTTTTTTATAAAGCATAAGCACCTAAGACACAGCTTTTTATCTGACAGAGGGGATTGTATTGTATAATCAGTTTTGAAGCAGTGGAGAGAGGATCATATCAGCGATGGTGAGAGATGATAGGTAGGGAGAAGGAGTAGAGCGGAGGGAGACGCAGGAGAGCTGCAGATAGCAGCGTCTGACGGAGGCACGTACACTGACAATGGTGTCAGGGTTCAGCAGCCCTGATCTATCAGAGTCAGTGTACAGAGGGGAGAGTAGAAACTGGCAGGATCGGCCAGGTATTTCAGGTGATAGAGGGGGCCAAAATACGCAGCACAAGCACTGTGCTGTATAACATGCTTTTAAGGAACAGGATCTTTGTTTTTTTGGGGGTTTTTTTGGAGGGGGGGGGGGTTTAACAAATGCTTTAAGTTGTGTGCCAAACTTTTTTAGAAGTGTTTTTAGACTATTAGTTGATCAAAACCATAAAACCATTATCAGCCAACTACTCGATTTGGAAAATAATCGTTTCAGCCCTAGATCATTGTCTAGCTGTAATGTCCACCCTCGTTTCATTCTGGTAGATGGCAGCAAATTCTTATCAAGGATGTACATTTTTTCATTTCATCCTTCCTTCAACAACTTTGTTTGCCAGTACCGTATGCTGTAAATCAGCCCCACATCATGATGTTCCAAACTTCACTGTTGGTATGAGGGTGTTTTTGGGGTGATGTGCAGTGCCATTTGACCTCCAAACATGGTGTGTATTATGGCATCCAAAGAGTTCAATTGTGGTCTCCTCTGACCAGACTATATTCTCCCAGTAGTTCACAGGCTTGTCTAAATGTTGTGCAGCAAATTTTAAACGAGCTTCAACATGCTTTTTCTTCAGCAATGGAGTCTTGCGCTGTGAACGTGCATAGCGGTTGAATGCAGTACTTTTATTATTTTCTTTTAAACAATTGTACCTGCTAATGCCAGGTCTTTCTGAAGCTCCCCACAAGTGGTCTTTTTGGCTCTTGGACAACTCTTTTGATAATTCTTTTCACTCCTTGTGATGAGCACCTGGTTGTGGCCGGTTTATGGTGAAATGATCTTTCCACTTCCGGATTATGGCCCAAATAGTGCTCACTGGAACATTCAGAAGTTTAAAAATCCTTCTGTAACCAATTCCATCAGTGTGTTTTGCAACAATAAGGTTTCGAAGGTCTTGAGCTATTTGCTTTTACCCTTCATGAGATGTTTCTTGTGTGACACCCCCTTGGTAATGAGACACCTTTTTATAGGCCATCAGTTGAGACTGAACCAGCTGATATTATTTGCATTGAAAAGGTGCAGGATTGCTTTCTATGTGCTGACAGATTTTAGCTGGTGTCTTGGCTTTCCATGCCTTTTTAAAGAGAAAGGAGGTTTCCACCATGTCAGAATGAGCAATGTAGTGGCCACTAGGGCTGCAACTAATGATTATTTTCATAATCTATTAGTTGGCCAATTTATTGTTTTGATTAATAACCTTAAAAAAAAAAGTGTGGTGTATAATTTAGTTAAGTGTTCTTGCATAGCAAGACCACTTACTGTTATCTCACATATATATTATTCTTATTATTATAGCCAAATTTACCACCCTAACTCCTCCCACAGTTTTTACACTACATAGACAAGTAATATACCGAAACGTGCGGATTGTTCCCGAATGGTGTGCTATTACTTTGTGGAACGTTTCGCCGACTGGTTCACGAAATATCGTCGTTTTTGCGGCGAAATTGGTCCCATAGGAATGAATGGGGAAACTAGAGTGGGAGATGACAAAAGCTGGAAAATCAGAACATGATTTCTAAACTGCTGCCACTCCCTCATTTTCAAGCCCACACAAATCTTATATCAAAACGTTCAGCTATCCCTGCTGCCACTAAACATGTCCACGGCTAAGCCATAGTCCTGATAGTTTTCACAATATGACCATTTGTTTGCAACTCACGCAGTCCATTGACATTCATTGAAACTACACTCTAGCCCCTACAAATTTGAAGGGCAATTTCTAAACTGCGACTGTGCCTTCATTTTTAATATTTCAGAGATATACTATACATCAAAATCTAGGTCTGGGTCTTGTGATTCTCACAATATAAAGATCTTCGCTGTAGGATGTATAGTTTTTAAAATACGGCCATTTGTTTAGAGGTAATTTCAGGAAATTTTAGCCATTAATCAGAGTGTACTGTTAGTGTTTGTTTTGTTGCCATGGTTACCAAAGCTTCTGTTATACACAGGGGGGAAGGTGGCTGGAGCATCTCAGCTGATTACAGAGCCCGGGGGAGGGGACAGACACACCATGTACTGATTTATAATAGAGGAATATGATGGGGCAGTTTTGATGGGGTAATTCTGATGGGGCAGTTTTGATGAAGCAGTATTTGGGAAGCATAAACAGGGCATGAGCGTTGCTAGGAAACAGTGGTTGTAAACACAAGATGCTGAGACACTCCAAATGCATGTGACTTCATCTGCTAGACTTGATAATGCTTGTAGACTCCTCCCACAGTTTTCACACTACAGAGACAAATAATATACCGAAACGAGCGGATTGTTCCCGATTGGTGTGTTATTACTTTGTGGAATGTTTTGCCGAATGGTCCACGAAATGACGTTTTTGCGGCGAAATTGGTCCCATAGGAATGAATGGCGAAATGTTCAAAACTAGAGTGGGAGGTGACAAAAGCTGACAACCCCGTGATCAGCCAAAACATTATGACCACCCCATGATCAGCCAAAACATTATGACCGCCCCATGTAAAAAAAAAAAATATTTTTGAAAAAAAAAAAAAATTTTTGAAAAAAGTAAAAAAATAATTTTTGAAAAAAAAAATATTTTTGAAAAAAAAAATATTTTTGAAAAAAAAATATATATTTGAAAAAAAAATATATATTTGAAAAAAAAAATATTTTTGAAAAAAAAAAATTATTTTTGAAAAAAAAAATTACTTTAAAAAAAATAATTTCGAAAAAAAAATTATTTTTGAAATAAAAAAAATTCATTTTTGAAAAAAAAAATTACCTTTGAAAAAAAAAATTACTTTTGAAAAAAAAAATCATTTTTGAAGAAAAAAAAATCATTTTTGATTAAAAAAAATTCATTTTTGAAAAAAAAAATTACTTTTGAAAAAAATGTTCAGCTCTTTCAGCGAATGATGGAACTTTTTTACTACTATTTATACTTTTTAAAATATTAAGCTTTTTAACACTTTTCACAGTTACTCAAGCCACTCCACCCCACCCAGTTACTCCGCCCACTCCAGTTGTAGAGGCAAGAACACTTTCACAATTTCCCCAGAAATTGTACCTTTTCTAGTTAATATGTAAAGTTTTTAAAAAAAGGCAATTTATTCTTAAATATCTCTATGCAGTGGTAATAAAAATAGCCAACTATATGCTTAGGGAGCAAAATATCTAATCCGCTCTGAGAATGACAGAAGAGATGTACTGTATATACTATTAGAAGAGAGATAAGAACGTTTGTTCGATTTTCTAATTGTTAGTGGGGTCAAATCGACGTTCATTTTCAACCACAGTAATGGCAAAATTTGGAAATAATTCCTTTCACCAAGAAGTTTTTTATTATCAGACAGTGTATGTGGTTTTCGTTCAGAAATGACAATTATTTTAAAAACAATGTTAAAAACAAGTGAAAATTTCAAACATTCTTTCATTCATCGAATGTACAAAGATTTTTCGTCTGAATATTCTCATCTGAAAATTGATCGGTGTGGCCAGCATAAGGCTCGGTGCACACCTATGCAGTTTGCTTTTGATCTGTTTCTGCAGTGCTCTTTGCTGTGCATTTTGATTTTTGCGCACGTGATTTTGCGGCGATTTGCGTTTTTTTGCATGTTTTTTGCCCAATTTGTTGTTGGGCAGATTAAAAAACACTGTAGAACTGTGAAAGAAATAGTTACAGTAGCGATTTGCTCTTTTTGTACTATAAAGGGCTCATTTTAGTTTTTTTTTTTTTTTTTTTTTTTTTTTTTTTTAACCACGTTACTGGCCGATTAATCTATTATGAAAATAGTAATCGATTAATTTCATAATTGCTTAGTTGTCGATTAATCGATTAGTTGTTTCAGCCCTAGTGGCCACATCTCTGGAATATGTAGAACAAAAGGAATATTCCTCCTTAGATGAGACTTTAAAGGCCACAAACACTGAAGTGCATAGAAAATGAATTTGATACATATAAAGATTATTCCAGATCAAACAAATGATCTAACATTAGTGTCTATCGCTGTATACATGTGACAAACGTAACAAGATACAACAATACGTATAAAATGACACTAGTTCTCTCCAGTGGATGGTAATCCGTGGTACCCGACGCGGACGCATTTCCAGTTGAACAACTTCGTCAGGGGTAGAGATAAGTGCTGTCATAAATAGAGGCAACTGTCAGGATGGAGGTGCAGATAAATGCCAGCCCAGGGTCAATATGGGCTTGGGATAGTGAGTTCCCAGATCTGTTTAATAACAGATGAGCAGCAGCAACTGAGTCCCAGCAGTTGAGTGTGGACGGTATATGCTCTGCAGAAGGTCCAGACGGGAGCTAGCCGGAGCCTTCAATTATGCTCCAAAATCAGTAACACCAGACAGTCCCTGTCTTCATGCATGCTCCATTTATTAGTGATCGTGTCAGTGTATGTGGCGTCTCCCCTCTCTCTGCAATGCTTTCCATGTCTCTTTGCACCTCCCGTTCATGTGTTTAATGCTTTTTCAGTGTCATTTGTATTAAACGTGACTTCATTTCTGAACTTATTTGTTTTGGTTTCTTTGTATGTATGGATTGCATGGTTTGTTAGTGACGTGTGGTGACATTTTTGAATGTCAGTAGTACCTTTTTAGACATATATTTAGTTATTTACCTAGAAAAATGGTGACGTGTTCAATACTTATTTTACCTGCTGTATACTGGACTTTTAATACTAGTAATGGCGGTGATCAGCGACTTCTAGCGGGGGACGGCAGGCAATCTGACGCTTTGTAGAAACTAACTGCCACTGACCTCTGCAGTGACACTAATACAGAAATCAGTTCTAATCTACACTGACACTGTGCTAATGACACTGGCTGGGAAGGGGTTAAACCTCTAGGGTGATCAAAGGGTTAAATGTGTGTCTAACAATGTTCATTTACTAAGTGATGTGCCTTATTCCCTGCTTACCAGGGAAACAAACTGGCATATCGCTGCTGTCTGAGAGCTTTGTGTTTTACATACACACAACTCTCCTGTCACACGCTCTGCTGATGGGCTGGTCCTGGCCATAAATCATTGGAACCGGTGATCGGCATGTGCTGGAGCATGTCACCTCACAGCCGCGCACATGCTCCCTCCTACCCAGAAATGCAGAATCGCGCATTATAGATCTCTGAATCTGCGCAGCCTACCTGCACTGTAGCAGTAAAACTACAGCTCACGGTCAGCAAGTGTTAAAAGCCATAAGTTTGCTATTTAGTTGTAGTGAAATTCACACCAAAGTTCCCAGCTCTGACCACCTGTTGCACCTGTGATAAGAGGACTCCTTGCCACTGGAGGCCAAAATATATAAGATATCAGTGGTGAGTGATTATAAACCCCCTATCCTCTGGCTCTTCAAAGCGGTTGTATACCCCCTTTTTTTTTTTTTTTCACTTTGACCTACAGGTAAGCCTATAATAAGGCTTACCTGTAGGTAAAAAGAAGATCTCCGAAACCTGTACGGTTTAGGAGATATTCCCCTTGCATGCAGCCGCTGACTTCAGCGGTGCATGCGCTCTGAGTTTCCCGGCTGAAAGGTCCGGCAGATGCCGAACCTTGACAGAAAGAAGTCTCCTGCGCGGGAGTGACGACATCGCGGCTCTGGCCACTTAGTGCCGGGGCCGTGATACCCGGAAGACACGCCGAGGGAAAATGTCCACTTCCTCGGCGTGGACCAAGATCACCTGCCGAGGCCTCATTCTAAGGCAGTGTTTCTCAACTCCTGTCCTCGGGACCCACCAACAGGCCAGGTTTGCAAGATAACTGAAATACATCACAGGTGATATAATTTGCTGCTCAGTGATTGCAGTATTCTAGTCTGCATTTCCCTAAGGTAATACTTAAATTCTGGCCTGTTAGTGGGTCCTGAGGACCGGAGTTGAGAACCACTGTTCTAAGGTAAGTATTTCATAATGAGCTAGTATGCGTAGGTTTAAAAAAAAATAAAAAATCTGCAGGTTCACTACTGCTTTAACTCATGACATTTGTATTGTGTCCAGGGACATGCAATAGATCACATAGATTTCCTACTAGAAATAAAGTAGGTTGGTTGACCTTTCTTAAACTTTTTTTTTTTTTTTTGGTCTGTATACCCACAAGGGACTCTTCTTGGTGATCATTGTCACTGGGACTAAATATGAATAAAAATCCAGAGGTTTGAGTTGTCCCCAGAACAGCAAAAGATTTGAAATCTTAGTGGTTGAAAACTATCTGATGTCATTTCCTCCTACTTCTGTGTCCTGCTGGGAAGATTTCCTGCCTCCTAGAAAGCAGAAGGGGGGGGGGGGATAAGCTGACAGTGGTTTTTTTCCCGTTCATTAATTCTTAGAAATTGGCTTTTGTTATACTTCAGTATGGTTTCTTTGCTGAGACAACAGTGCATGGCCATTAACCTACCCTGACAATGCTTATATTTTAGGTCTGCCATGCGTTTTTGTATAGTGCATTTTACCCACCTTTTTGCTTTTTCATTTTAAATACATATTACAATTTTTTTTTTTACCCTCCAATACTGTGGAGCACATCCTCCATTATAGTATATCTATACTATACCAATACTATGCTGTGTGTATGAAACCTTGTTTAACTTATTGCTAATTTAGCACATTTGCTATTGGGTTATCTTCCCTACAGAAACGTGAGCGTAAGAAGGAGCTGGGACAGGTCAATGGCTTGGTTGACAGGTATGGAAGGAGGACTGTGTCTCCTACCAATGACTTGGATTTTTCGGAGCGAGCTGCTGGCAGCCTTCGAGCCCTTGCCCAAGCCAGGATGTTAGAAAGGAGGGTAAGCCGCCCAGGCACACCTACATCTAGTGCCAGTACAGACACTCCCAATTCTGAGCAAAATGATGTGGATGAGGACATGATTGATGTGGATGATGATCCTTCTGGAGAGTCTGAGAGCGGACACTCGCAACTCAAAAGACCATTTCAACTGCTTATTGCAGCAGCCATGGAACGGAATCCCACCCAGTTTCAGCTGCCCAATGAACTCACCTGCACCACAGCACTTCCAGGTACGTGATCAGTAACTGTTTCCAGTTATCCCAAATCTATTTTACAATTTGTATTGCTCACGTAAAATTGTCCAAGGGACACACAAGTACATATATACAAATGAACAAGTCTCAGCATAAGGTGCAAATAATGAAATTTAAAGCGAAGCTCTAGGCAAATACTGTAGCTACTGACTTTTAATATGAGGACACTTTCCTGTCCAGGTATCCAGCGATGTACTCCCCCCTGTGTCGATTCTTCAATCGGCTTTGGGTGCAGACGCCAGCATCTCAAGTAAGGGAAACCGGAAGTGAAGCCTTGCAACTTCACAGCCGGTTTCCTACTGCTCACGCGTGAGGGGGAGGATGCAAACAAGTGGAACTTCTCTTTTTTTTGGGTGAAGCTCCACTTTAAGGCCACTAACTACTTTGCATAATAGTTTGTGGCATAGCAAGATATTCTTTGGTGCTTCATGGTAGGAAAATTAAACCTAGCTTATTAAAGAGGAGTTCCACCCAGGGGGTCCATAAAAAAAAAAAAAAAAAAATTAAAAGTCAGCAGCTACAAATACTGCAGCTGCTGACTTTTAATTGGACACTTACCTGTCCCAGGGTCCAGCGATGCAGGGGATCGAAGCCCCGCTCGTCGGCGCCGGCATTTCAACTGTGGGTGCCGGGCTGTGGCTTCACAGCCTGGCACCCACTGCGCATGCGCGAGCGGCGCCGCGATTGGCCGCTCAATCACCTGGGACCTGTAATGGGTCCCAGATGATTGACAGGAGGGAGGGAGTAGAGCCGAGCCCTTCCTGTGCCAAGGGGGAAGTGATATCACCAGCCCAGGCAAAGGAAGAGGCAGACTACGAGGGACCACCTAGCAACAGGCATTTAGAGGTAAGTAAAAAAAAAAAATCCAAATGTTTTTTTTGTTTTTTTTTTTTTTTAGAATTTTTCAGGTATTTTTGTTTTTTTGGGTGGAACCCCACTTTAAGTTTTAGTGTCTGCCTGTAAGTTATGAATGTAGCTTAAACTTTGACTTGACTGAGCATGGGGGGGAGTCCTTGGGATCTGGCTGATTACTTAAGGGAATAAAGTAGATGGGGAATAAGAAGGAAGCGGGGGAAGAGAGCAAAGAGAAGGATGGAATGTGGAAGAAAAGGGTGGAAAAGGGTGCTATAGAACAGACTGGGAAGGAATTGGGGGGGGGGGGGAATAACTATCAGAATTCAATAAAATCTGCTTTGTTTGTCATTTAAAAGGCCAAGTTCACCCTCCTGTAAAAAAAAAAAAAAAAAAAAGCAAATGTTTTTGCAAGTAAAAGTGCATTTCATTTTTCTCATGAGCCTGCAGAGCATTGCACCTGTGTCAGGCTCCTGCAGATATTTCAAACCACTCTGACTGTACCTCCTCTGTACGGGCAGACAGTTGCTGAGCTTCATGAAATGTCAATAGACTGAGGGCGCTTATCAGCGTGTTCATAGTCCATTGAGACCTACAAGTCCATCTGCCACAGTGGCAGTAGTTTAGTCATTCACAGATCGCTGTGAATGAATGACAAAGCAGAGCCTCGCACTGTTGCGCTGATTTTAAAAGCGACAGTGGCTGTAGGGGAGACTAGGCTCCGGGGGTGAGGGGTTCTGGCGATTCAGCTACCTGTTACACCCATTTAACATGTTTCTAAAGGTGAACTTGGCCTTAAAAGCCATCTTTCCGCAAACTTTTTTTTTTGTATGTATTTTCATGCATATGCGCTCGTGCGAATTTGCACAATTTTGCACGCATTTTCGTGCAAACTTATTCTCTCGTTCTTGCTCTGCAGTATGTAAATGGTCATTTGCGCACATGAGGCCTAAATTAGTGACCAAAAATGCAAATTTCACAGAGCCTCAGTAATCACTGATGGGTTATATAGGTATCACTAGGTGATTGGACACTGGCACACCCTAGACAGGAAGTTCAACGCCCTCTATAACCCCTCCCCTTACTGGGAGTACCTCAGTTTTTTTCGCCAGTGTCTTAGGTGTTGGTCACGAGTAAAGATGTGCTGTGCTCCACCGGAATATCCTTACTGGGGCAAGCCATGCAACCGGATCAATTCAAAGTGTCTTTTCCAGGCTGAATTGGATGGTACCCGGGCCTCGTGTCCGAAGAAACAAGGTTTTGCCTGTAACGCTTCTCTTTTAGAGACCTGGACCCCGCGATCCAGTATTTGTTTTTTTAGCCATATTCCTGGCGGGGTGCTTTACAGGCCCAGAGCTGCGGATCCCCCAAATAATAAAGGGGGCCCTAGTCCCTGAAGGTTTTTTCTAAACTGAGCCCACCGTGAGGGGGGAAGATTGGGTCTGTTACTCAGAATCCTGCAGCTGGATAAGGTAAGCGAGACTCCTTAAGAATTCTTCTATGCTATGCCTAAAGTTGCCACCGGGGGGCTGTCAAGAGCACATACTTTTTTCATGCCTCATCTATCTTGTCCATGCTGTACCCTCCTCCAAGCCATGCTCCAGGTAGGATGTGGGAAGGGGTTTTTTTTCCTTCAGGGATTCTCCCCCCACAGCTTCCGATAGGATTAAGGCACAGGGAAGTCAAGTATACCGCACCGCCCGCCGCCATTACGGCGGCTTATCCACCAGCCTTCCTCTCTCCTCCGCCCCAGCCTCCCCTCCATGCTTGATCCGATCGATCGGAGCCCTTGGCTCGCGCGGGACAGCGGTCCTTTTTTAAAAAAAAAAAAAAAGACTGGGGTGGAAGGAGTGGTCAGGGGAGGGCGGAGCGTTAGCGGGAAGTCGGCGTGGTTTGATGCCCACAGCACGGGCTATACAAGCTATAAGGTGCACTCTTTTTCAGGCGCACACGGCTTATGGAGGGACACAGAGCAGACGGGCGCATGTAAGTGTGGGGGACACAGGCATTCCTGGGCATCATTTACTTAAGTACCAGACTGAGCCTTGGTAGCAGCTATATTGCTCAGCAGTGAGTGCATTCTGGTAGTACCTCTGCCTTTGTTGCTTGGCACTATGGGCAGAAGAGGTACAAATATCCTGAAAAATAGGGGCTCTAAGGGATCTCCCTCAGGCTCTGAGGAATCCCATCCCCCCCCCCCCCCCCCAGGACCTGGGGAGGCTGGCCAGGGTGAGCCATCGGGGTCAGGGGCTGCAACTGCTTCTGGCACATCAGCTGCAACTGCTTCTGGCACATCAGCCCCTGTATACATTACTCAGGAGGTTTTTTCCTCAACCCTAAATGGATTAGAGGAAAGACTAGTGGCCTTAACACCATCTTCACTCAGTGGTAGAAAACGCACTAGGTCCCCGTCTACCACCCAGGACCCTCAAACAGAGGAACTCTGGGAAAAGGGAGAGGAATCCCCCCCCCCCCCCCCAGAGGATCGGGATGAGACTGATGACTCCTCTTCTGGGGGGATCAAGTGGGGAAGGACCCTCTTTAGCTTCTCAGGATGAGAAGTTGCTGGTGCAAATTCTTGCTGGATTGGTCAGCTCCACATTTAAGTTAGCCGTAACAGAGTCAGTGGAAGAACCCTTGTCTTGTTTGGGTTCACTGAAGCCTCCTAAAACTTCATATGTCTTTACTGTTCATGGTTTGCTGGAAAAGCTTATTTATTCTGAGTGGGATCACCCAGATAAACTTTTTTTTTCCCTCCTAAAAAGTTTTCTACACTTTATCCTATGGAGGAAAAATTTGCAAAGATGTGGGGTATACCAGCGATTGACGCCGCTATATCCTCCGTAAATAAAAGTCTGGCTTGTCCTGTTGACAACACTCAGATGCTTAGGGATTCAACTGATAAGAAATTGAAATTCCTGTTAAACGTTTTCTCCTTGGCAGGTTCAGTAGCTCAACCTGCAGTGGCGGCAATCTGAGTATGTCAATACTTGAGAGACTGTGGAAAACAGGTGCTCAAGGTTTTACCTGAACAGCAGGCCCAGGGGTTAGCCAACCTACCAGCGGCTTTGTGTTTTGCAGTTGACGCAATCAGAGATTCTATCCTTCTCCAGACCTCTCGCCTTACGCTTGGGTTGGTGCATATGCGTAGAATCTTATGGTTGAAAAATTGGTCAGCCAAATCACCATGTAAAAAGCTCCTGGCTGGGTTTCCCTTTCATGGTGCAAGGCTGTTCGGGGAGGATTTGGACAATTATATCCAAAAGATCTCTAGTGGGAAAAGTACCCTTTTGCCGGTTAAAAAAAAGGAGTAAACGTCCCTCTTTTAAGCGGGCTCTTTCCCCAGTGCCAGGAGCATCAGCCTCCAGGCAGTCGCGATGGCCTCCTCCGTCAGGCTCAAGAAATAAATCTGAGTCAACCCCAGGGACAAAAGAAGTCCTGGGGGAGGAAGTCTGTAGGACTCTTTTTATGAAGAGGGATCACGCTTGTTTGAGTGGGGGGAAGACTGCTACAGTTCTGGCAGGAGGATTTTCAGGACAGATGGGTGGTCTTCGCAGTAACTGTAGGTTACAAACTAGAGTTCCGAGAATTCCCCTCTCCTCGTTTCCTCAGATCAAATGTTCTCAAAGACCCAGAGAAAAAGAAGTCTCTCTTTTTTTTTTTTTTTGTCGCAAAAGGTTATCGTGGTAGTTTGGGGTTTTATTCAAACCTTTTCACAGTACCAAAGCCAAATGGAGATGTCAGACCCATTCTAGATCTCAAAGATCTAAACCGGTTCCTAAAGGTAAAGTCTTTTCGTATGGAATCAATCCGATCGGTAGTCTCCATCCTACAAGGAGGCTAACTTCTGGCGTCGATAGACATTAAGGATGCGTACCTGCATGTACCTATTTTCCCTGCTCATCAAAGATATCTGCTTTTTGAAGTAGAAAAACGCCACTTTCAGTTTGTAGCTCTGCCTTTTGGACTAGCTACTGCACCTTGAGTGTTTACAAAGATCCTGGCTCCTCCTCTGGCCAGATTAAGATCCCAGGGTATAACGCTTATAGCGTAACTAGAAAGCTCTTGCTAGACCGGTCGGTAATCCGCTTGGACCAAAACTTGGTCACCACAGTCAACTATCTGGAATACCTAGGTTGGGTCCTCAACTTGGAGAAGTCTTCTTTAAAACCAGTATGAAGACTAGAGTATTTGGGTCTGGTCATAGATACAGCCCAGAAGAGGGTATTTTCACCCCAGGCAAAAACCAGTGCCATAAAAGAACTGATTCAGGTAGTCAGGGCAAAGAAATGTCCTTCTATTCACCTATGTATGAGGTTGCTGGGGAAGATGGTGGCTTCATTTGAAGCAGTTCCCTATGCTCAGTTTCATTCGAGACTGCTGCAAACAGTATCTTGTCTTCCTGGAACAAGAAGGTCCAGGCGCTAGATTTGCTGATGCGCATGTCACCTAGAGTGCATCAGAGCCTCAGTTGGTGGTTGATACCTGAAAATCTGCGTAAAGGGAAATTTTTTTTACCAGTTACCTGGAGAGTGGTAACAATGTATGCCAGCCTTTTGGGTTGGGGAGCAGTTCTGGAACAGGATGTTGACTGTTCAAGGGAGATGGTCCAAGATCGAGAGGACCTTACCCATCAACATTTTAGAGATCCGTGCGGCGTATCTAACCCTAAAGGCCTGGACGCTCAGGTTACAGGGTTGCCCTGTCAGGATCCAATCTGACAATGCCACAGCAGTGGCTTATATCAATCACCAAGGAGGCACCAGGAGTCGTGCAGCTCAGGGAGAGGTAAACCAGATCTTAATCTGGGCAGAAAAGCATGTGCCGTGCATATCGGCAATCTTCATTCCAGGGGTAGAGAACTGGCAGGCGGACTAAAGTCACCAACAGGTATTTCCAGGGGCATGGTCTCTTCACCCAGACATCTTCTTGGCCATATGCCAAAGATGGGGGGGGGGGGGTCCTGGATGTAGATCTATTTGTGTCCAGGTTCAATAACAAGATCAACAACTTTGTGTCAAGAACAAGGGATCCTCTTGCATGCGGGACAGATGCTATGGTGACTCAGTGGCATCAGTTCTCTCTGATTTATGCATTCCCTCCTATTCTGCTACTGCCACGACTTCTTCGCAGGATCAAGAAGGAAAAGAAGTCGGTACTTCTGGTGGCCCCAGCGTGGCCCAGAAGAGCTTGGTATGCAGAAATAGTAAAGATGGCAGTAGGTTCCCCATAGACCCTACCACCACATCCAGACCTGTTATCCCAGGTACCAGTGTTACATCCTACCTTACAAATGCTAAATTTAACGGTTTGGCTATTGAAACCCACATTCTGAAAAGTTGTGGGCTTTCAGGCCCAGTGATTTCTACCTTGATTAATGCAAGGAAGCCAGCGTCCAGAGTCATTTATCATAGAGTCTGGAAAGCATATGTCTCCTGATGTGAATGCATGGGTTGGCACCCCAGAAAATGTCATAGGTAGAATCCTTGACTTTCTGCTAATGGGGTTAGAGATGAAGCTGGCCTTGAGTACCATCAAGGGCCAGGTCTCGGCCTTGTCAGTATTGTTTCAACAGCCGCTTGCTTCGCATTCTTTGGTCAGAAGCTTTATACAGGGGGTAACGTGCCTTAATCCTCCGGTTAAAGCGCCCCTGAACCCCTGGGACTTGAATTTGGTTCTGTTAGCTTTACAGAAACAGCCTTTTGAGCCAATACATCAAATTCCCTTGTTCCTTTTGATAATGAAGCTAATTTTTCTGGTAGCCATTTCTTCTGCTAGAAGAGTATTAGAATTAACAGCTCTTTCCTGTAAAGAGCCATATTTAATCATGCACAAGGATAGAGTGGTATTGCGTCCTCATCCTAGCTTTCTACCGAAGGTGGTTTCAGGTTTTCATCTAAACCAAGATATTATTCTGCCTTCCTTTTTTCCAGATCCCTGTTCTACGGAAGAAAGGTCACTACATTCTTTGGATGTAGTGAAGAGCGGTCAAAGCCTATTTGGAAGCAAATGCGAATCGTTATTCTCAAAACGGATGTTTTCTTGGTGTTGCCAGAAGGTCCTATTAGAGGACAGGCAGCGTCGAAATCTACCATTGCTAAATGGTCTAGACAGGTTATTGTTCAAGCTTATGGTTTGAAGAAGAAAAATCCACCATATCAAAGCGCACTCCACAAGGGCTATTAGTGCTTCGTGGGCAGTGCATCACCAGGCCTCCATGGCTCAAATCTGCAAGGCCGCAACTTGGTCTTTAGTCCATACATTCACCAGATTTTATCAGGTGGATGTGAGAAGGCATGAGGATATCACCTTTTGGGCGCAGTGTGCTGCAGGCAGCGGTACAAGGTCCTCAGGTCTGATTACACCCTACTCTGTTGTCTCCCTCCCCTCAGATAGTATTGCTCTGGGACATCCCATCAGTGATTACTGAGGCTCTGTGTCCCGTGACGTACGAAAAAGAAAGTAGGATTTTTATAACAGCTTACCTGCAAAATCCTTTTCTTTTGAGGTACATCACGCGACACAGAGGTCCCTTCCCTCTTCTAATACACTTATATTGCATTGCTACAAAACTGAGGTATTCCCAGTAAGGGGAGGGGTTATAGAAATAATTAACACCGCTCCGGACAAGCCAGGCTGAAATCTCTTTTCCTCCACAGCAAAGAACAGGGGAGGGGTTATAGGGGGTTGAACTTCCTGTCCAGGGTGTGCCAGTGTCCAATCACCTAGTGATAACTATATAACCCATCAGTGATTACCCTGGCTCTGTGTCCCGTGATGTACCTCAAAAGAAAAGGATTTTACAGGTAAGCTGTTATAAAAAATCCTTTTTTGAAATTTTTTTTCCTGAATGCACGCCACTTGTTTATGCGCCTGTGTGCATAGGCACATTACAATTAATGGGCTGTATTAGCTCGGTAAAAAAAAAAACCCTGTACTGAGCTTTTTTTTAAGCTGCAGTGTGCAAGAGGCCAAAGGTGTCCCTCTCTTCCTGCTGGAATAATTAATTTATGCTAATTTGTAGCAATCATTTGGATGGGATTGGATAGTTCAGGAGAATTTTAGGGCCAACTTGTCAGCAACCATAGAGCACAACTGTATTAGGTGGCATTGACTCTTAGGCCCCTTTCACACTGAGGCGGTTTGCAGGCGGTATTGCGCTAAAAATACCTCCTGCAAACCGCCCCTAAACAGCCTCCGCTGTTTGTTCAGTGTGAAAGCCCGAGGGCTTTCACACTGAAGCGGTGCGCTGGCAGGACTGTGAAAAAAGTCCTGCAAACCGCTTCTTTGGAGCGGTGAAGGAGCGGTGTATTCACTGCTCCTAAACCGCTCCTGCCCGTTGAAATCAATGGGACAGCGCGGCAATACCGCGGCTATAGCCGCGCTGTACAAGTGATTTTAACCCTTTTTCGGCCGCCAGCGGGGGTTAAAACCGCACCGCTAGCGGCCGAATACAGCTACAAGAACGACAGTACAGCAGCGCTAAAAATAGCGCTGTTGTACCGCCGACGCCCCCACCGCCCCAGTGTGAAAGGGGCCTTATGGTTTGTTTCGACCTTTAGTAAACCTGCAGTTTTGATTCCATACGTCCAAAGACCTGGTTTCCCACTTTTGGGTGGATTGAAGCCAGAGTTTTGCCATGGTCTTGGTGCCTGGCAAGAAGATATCATGCTACCCCCAACAAAGTGGCAGGTAGAGAAGCTTCTTAGCCAGTCTATCGTTTTATGAATTAATATATAGCATTTCTGCATACTGTTCCCCCTACTGGATTTTGTTCTTGGAATATAAGTCAAGCAGATCTTTTTGCAAAGTGTGTGAAATTATTAGTGTTTTTTTTTTTTTTTTTCACTTTCTTTGATATCAAAGTTTATGCAAAATACTCTCATCTACAGGCACCAGCAAGCGAAGAAGAAAAGAGGAAATGACAGGAAAAAATGTAAAGAAAGCACAGCACGAGCTGGATCACAATGGTCTGGTCCCATTACCAGTTAAAGTCTGCTTCACTTGTAGTAGGTATGTAAAAATTAGCGGTGCACCAAAATTAAAATTTCGGTACCGAAGATTAAGGATGCACTTGGCCGAAACCGAAATTTAAGGTTTTTTTTTTCTAAAAAATAAATACATTTTTTTATAAAGCATTGTATTATATTCAACTTTTTTTAATATCGTGAATTTATTGTTGCCCATTATGGGCACCTTTTTTGAAGCGGTGTTAAAAATCCTGCTTGCTGCATTTTTGGTGCATATTTGGCAAACCGCACCAAAAACCCATCTCCCCATTGAAAACGCAGCAAGAACGCATCAAAAATGCACACTAGCAGTTTTATGCATTTTTTGGAGTTGCGTAACTTATGAAAAACACCCTAAGCATCACTAGTAAAAAAAAAAAAAAACATGGCTCTGTTGTGTTGATGCTAGTTTCTTTATTCTTCTGTGTATACATTATTAAAGGTTCAGCCCACCTAAAAGGGGTATTTTATATTTAATGTTGACACCAGTAGGCTGAATACCGTATTTATCGGCGTATAACATGCACCTTAATTTTAGTAGGGAGGTTTCAGGAATAAACTTAAATTAGCTTTGAAGCAAAGTAAGGGTCAGTGCCAATCAGCGCAGCCTTACCAGTGCATGGAGATTAGAGCTGCTGGATTACAGAGCGGGAATCTCCCACTTACTCGGCTGCCGCTGTTATACGGAGTCCTGCCTTCTGGATTAGCTCCTATGATAGATGTTGCATGTCCCGGGAATTGGACCAGTCTGTCATAGGAGCCGTTCCAGGAGCCTGGACTTGGTATAACAGCGGCCGCTGAGTAATCGGGAGAGCCCCGCTCTGTGTAATCTGGTGGTGCTCGCCCCCCTTCCCCTCCGAGGCAGCCCAATGGAAAATATAGTCGCATAACACACGCACGTTTTTTTAACTCTGTTTTCAGGGGGAAAAGTGCGTGTTCTATGCCGATTTAAATACAGTAATTCACTAGTTTAGTGATCTTATAAGCACTTTAGCAGTTATCTTCCTGGCAAAATTTCCTCTACCCTCTAGTAGTGGCTGTAACAGTTGGGTAGCTCTAGTAGGTCATATAGCTTTCAATTTTAGTTCAGGTTTTGCAGTAGCAATGTTTTGGCATATTGCAAATAGATGCAAAAGGTTTTATATAGGACACTTCAAAAACCAATATTGTCAATACGTTTGAAGGTGTCCTGGAAGATTGCATGTGTATACACTTGCATGCGACTCTATTATTTCTTTTATAGGAGCTGTCGTGTGGCGCCCTTGATCCAGTGTGATTACTGCCCTCTCTTGTTTCATATGGACTGCTTGGACCCCCCTCTCACTGCCATGCCAACCGGTCGCTGGCTGTGTCCCAATCACATCGAACATGTTGTTGTAAGTAGCCTACTCCTTAGTTGTATCACTAGGGTTTTTTCATTGTTGTAACAATGATTTTCTGATTTTGCGCTTTTCTGAACATATGGATTTTTAAAACTAAATCCTACATAATTGAATACTTGGGGTAAAATAGAACATGGAGTACATTTTTTCTTAATGAAGAGTATCTAAATATATATTATAATACAGAAATATGTAGGTGCAGTTACCTCTTACTGATGTTGCTTTGTACTTCTGTAGCTGAATCAGAAGAGCATGACTTTGAGTAACCGGTGCCAGGTGTTTGACCGATTCCAGGATGGTGTTTCACAGCATGCAGTAAAAGTGGACTTTCTGAGCCGTATCCATAAATTACATCCCCCAAACCGCCGGCTTTTGCCTTCGATCAGGAAAAACACAGTCAAGGTATGTAGACTAGCATTGGAGTGCTAATTTCAAATAGAAACGTTTCTGGAAAGAATTTGCAAATCAGTGTTTTGGTTGTTGGATCAAACTGTAAAATGAACCTTCAGCACTCGCTCTATTATTATTATTTTATTTTTTTATTTTTTATTTTTGTATTTTTCTCGGAGACTATAGACATGTCTTTTAATATGATGAGGGCTCCTTCCTCCCTCTTGCTCTGACTGTATACTGCTCTTTAATACCTTAGGTACCAGAAGCTATCAAGGCACAGTATCAGGCACCTCCAGAGCTAATACCTCCGGCTGGCATACGTGACGGGGAGCTAATCTGTAATGGTGTACCCGATGAGTCCCAGAAGCACCTCCTGCACTCTGAGCACTTAGCTAACCAAGCAGAGCAACAAGAGGTTTGTATTTGGTATCATGGCTTTTTTTCAACAATCATTGTCTTGATCATTCTTCATGAAACATTGCTAAAATGAAGACCAAAACATCATAGAGATTTTTTTTTTTTTCTTATGCTCTCCTTACATGCATCAAAGCTTATGCTGCTCACATTTTTGCTGATTCCTGCTGATTCAGATGAAATTTGACCTGTGGCCTTTTCGGCACCCCTCAGCTGGGCAAATGAAAATGAGCCAAACAGAAAAATCTCGGCCTAACTGTAACTGCAGCCAGTCAGGTGTAGTCACTGTTCAGGTATTCTGACAGCCATGGAAGCTGCTGTTATCAGAATACAGTGCCTAACATGGGAGGTTTTTCCATCCATGCTGTTTAGCGTGGATTGGGGAATCTGTCAGCATGTGGGGCTGGATTAGAGAAATCCTAATGTGTATGGCTTGAGTTCCTTAGTTTTGTTGAACTCTTTGAGGGCCTTTTTAATACCTGTTTTTGCAGCTCTCGTGTTTGTAGTCCCAGAGCTTTGGCATTCTTTTACTTTTCCTCACTGGACATGCTGCTGCCTCTGTGTTGGCAAATACTCTGATTCTGTTAATGTTTAAGGTAGCATTCCAGTCAAACCCTAACTATACCTAAACCTGCTCCCTCCCCCATTCTAAGCCTAGCCTAACTATCCTGTAAAGGAAAGATGTCTATACTTGCCTAATTTGAGGGCGGTCCGGTCACAGGATCTCTCCAGTGTCCGGCTTCAGAGAAGAGGAGAGATCGCCAACAATGGCTGCAGAGCCTGGGCGATGTCACCTACAGTGGATATAAAAAGTCTGCACCCCCTGTTAAAATCTTTCTGTGATGTAAAAAAATGAGACCAAGATAAATCCTTTCAGAACTTTTCCCACCTTTAATGTGACCTATAAACTTTACAACTCAGTTGAACAACAAACCAAAATCTTTAAGGTGGAGGGAAGTAAAAATAAAAAAATAAAATTAATATGGTTGCATAAGTGTGCACACCCGTAAACTAATACTTTTTGTTGAAGCACCTTTTGATTTTATTACAGCACTCAGTCTTTTGGAGTCTATCAGCATGGCACATCTTCACTTGGCAATATTTACCCACTCTTCTTTGCAAAAACACTCCAAATCTGTCAGATTGCAAGGGCATCTCCTGTGCATAGCCCTCTTCAGATCACCCCATAGATTTTCAATCAGATTCGGGTCTATGCTCTGCCTGGGCCATTCCAAAACTTTAATCTTCTGGTGAAGCCATTCCTTGGTTTATATTTGGATGTATGCTTTGGGTCGTTGTCATGCTGAAAGATGATGTTCCTCTTCATGTTCAGTTTTCTAGCAGAAGCCTGAAGGTTTTGTGCCACTATTGACTGGTATTTGGAACTGTTCATAATTCCCTCTCTACCTTGACTAAGGCCCCTGTTCCAGCTGAAGAAAAACGGCCACAAAGCATGCTGCCACCACCATGCTTCACGGTGGGTACGGTGTTTTTGGTGATGTGCAGTGTTATGTTTAGCACAAAAACATCTTTTGGAATTATGGCCAAAAAGTTCAACTTTGGTTTCATCACACTATAACACATTTTCCCACATGCTTTTGGGAGACTTCAGATGTGTTTTTGCAGTACTTAACCAGGCTTGGATGCTTCTCTTTGTAAGAAAAGGCTTCTGTCTTGCCACTCTACTCCATAGCCCAGACATATTAAGAATACGGGAGATTGTCCCATGTACCACACAGCCAGTACTTGCCAGATATTTCTGCAGCTCCTTTAATGTTTCTGTAGGCCTCTTGGCAGCCTCCCTGACCTGTTTTTTTTCCGGTCTTTTCATCAATGTTGAAGGGACGTCCAGTTCTTGGAAATGTCACTAATGTGCCATATTTTCTCCACTTGATGACTGTCTTCACTGTGTTCCATAATATATCTAATGACTTGAAATTTCTTTTATACCCTTCTCCTAACTGATACCTTTTAACAATGAGATCCCTCTGATGCTTTGGAAGCTCTCTGTAGACCATGGCTTTTGCTGTAGGATGCGACTAAGAAAATGTCAGGAAAGACCTACTAGAACAGCTGAACTTTATATGGGGTTAATCAGAGGCACTTTAAAGTATGGCAGGTGTGTACTGACTCCTATTTAACATGAGTTTGAATGTGATTGCCTAATTTTGAACACAGCTACATCCCCAATTATAAGAGGGTGTGCACACTTATGCAACCACATTATTTTAGTTTATTCCCCCCTCCCCCTAAAAGATTTCAGTTTGTTTTTCAACTGAGTTGTACAGTTTGCAGATCACATTAAAGGTGGAAAAAGTTCTGAAATAATTTTGGCTCCTTTTTTTTTTTTTACATCACATAAATCTGACATGGGGTGTGTAGACTTTTTATAGCCACTGTATAGGCTTACTGTGGGGCATCCGTTGTCTGCTGTCCTTCTACACTGAAGCTGGCGCTTGGAAATGATCAGGTGACTGAAGTGTCCTCAGCATAGGTAAGTATAGACAGCTTACCTTTACAGAGTAGTTAGAATAGGCCTGAAATGGGTGGGAGTTAATTTAGGTATATTTAGAATTTGTCTGGAATGCTACTTTAATAAAGGCAGCATGTACTGTGAGCAGTAACATGAAAGGATTGCTTGGGTTTCTTTAGCCTTACAGGATTCCTATCGCTGTACTTGGCCTAGCCTGCTATTTTAGGTAAAGATTTTATCTTGGGGCGTTTTTATTGCTGCTTGAATTCTTATAAAATAAAGTTCAAATTTGTAATCGCTGTTTTTTTCCTTACCAATTTTAGCCATTTGACAATATGTCACAAGGGAAGTAGAACATCCCTAGCTACCTAATTTAAAATGATAGCTGACTTTCATGGTTATCTGACCCTGATCATGAGCACGACAGCCAGGTTGCTAGTATTTTCAGGATTAGATTTGCAATGGCAGTCTATGTATTTCAACTATGTCAGATTATTCTTGTTTTGATAGCAAACTACATATATTTCATTGTACATTTATTTTTTACTATAGTGTGACATCTTTTATGTTGCAGGTTTTCAGGTCAGGATAGGGTAAGCACAGGCTCATTTAAAAGGTTTTTAGGGGAGTAAGTCAGCAGTGCACCAGGAAAATCTTTCCTGGCCAATGCTTTATTTAGAAATGTTTCAGTTCTGATGAGCTTTTTACAGTTTTGGGAATATATTTAGCACCAGGAATCAGCAGGGCTTCAGGCTGGAACTGCCAGCTTTCAGTGACAGGTGGCATCTAACATATAAAGTGCAAAAGCTGACTAGATCATGTCCTGGGCTTTCGAGGCTTCATATTACTGTATGGTAGAGATGTATATTTCTCTTTAGTTCATCGACGGGCAACAGCGCCCCATTAATCTTGACTATAGGGTTATATCGCCCTCTAAAAGAGTAGGACTAGGCAGAACAAAAAATTTGGCTACGACCCTTGGGCCATCCACAGCTAGTATATAACCCCCTCCCTGTTATAGGCATTCAGTATTTTTTCTGTCTAGTCAGGACCTAGGCTCCCTGCTGGGATCTTTTGGTCCTAGCATTTTTTTTTTTTCTCCTTTTCCACTTTTTTCCTGGGAGATCTGCAATCAACTGCCGGGCTGGATAATCTAGATCCAGTGGTTCCCACAGTCTGGCCAGAAAGTGCGTGCAGACCGCAGCTACACGCTAGGTCGGTCGCGACATAGCCTCACTGGACGGAGGCTGGCCTGCGAATTAAACGTCCCACAAGGTCGCATGCGACCGGGCTCTGGTCGTGGTGCCCCCCCGGCCAGCCGCCCCCCACTTCAGTGGTGAGGGGTTCTGTCTGGAGCGACACCAACATCCATAGAGTGGTAAGTACAGTTGGACGGTCGGCCCTACCTGTCTGTTTTCCTTCTCCCATCCTAGATCCCTCCATTAAGCTGCCCCCCCCCCCCCCCCCCCCCTACTTTATTCATCTCGCCGGGGTGCAGTACCTTTGTCCCAGTACAGAGGGCACAGCAGTGCCATTTAACAGCGGGCTGTCCACTGCTGCCTGCTTCTTGGTGGGGGGAGGCCGTTTTTCCTTTGGGTTGATCTCCGTCCAGCAGCCATGGTTTTTGTGGTCTGTGACGTCACGGTAGCCATTTTGCATTCCTCTGGCATGATGCTGGAGGCAGGCGGTGCCTGGGCTCCGGGCCCTCCTCTAACTCCCCTCTCTGATATAGTGGACTGTATGGACACACATGATGAGCTGATGGTTCTGAACATACGGCTCTCCTCTGGCTTGGTAGTGGTGAGTCCTTGGAAGTCACTTTCTCCAGTAGCAAGGGTCTATTGTCCTCAGTGTGGGGGTCCATAGCGGTGCCATAACTTTTTTTTTTTTATTTTTTTTTTTTTTGTGGGGTCTCCCTTATCCTTATGGAACCTTAGGATCACATCTCCCCCACAGACCCCCTAATGGAGGTGTCTGGTCCCACGGAAGCCCCAGCTCCCCATTAATACACTGACGGCGGTCCTACAGTCCTTGGTATCCAGGGTGGAAGTGAAGTGTGGGCTAAGGCCTAGCAGGAAGCGTCCTCTGTTTTCTCCTGCTCAGTCGGACTCATCTGAGTCTGGCGCTGCCATTAAGATGGCCCGTCCAGTGGGACTTAATACCACGCTCCCTGATCTGTCCGATTGTGAGGATGACTCCTCCACGTTCGCAGCAGCGAATGATAAAGCACTGATGGACGCACTTGTTACTGCAGTGCGTGAGACTTTAAAAATGGAGGCTGTGGCTAGTGCGGCGACGGACGTGGCTGTCTCTTTTGGTACACACAAGATGCCTCATACAGCTAAGGTGTTTCCTTATCTTCCCTACTTTGACAAATTTGTCTATAAGGAGTGGGGGCAACCAAAGCAACCTTTTGTGGATCCCCAAACCTTTTGCAGTATGTTACCCTTTTGAGGAATCAATCCCTTTTATAAAGGTGGACTCTCCTGTTTCCAGATTAAATAAGCAAGCATGATCCCAGTAGAGGATTCCCCGTCCTTTAAAGACCCAGCTGATAGGAAAGCATAGTCTGTGGCACGCAGCAGGTTTACTATGGCAGGTTTGGCATTGCGACCTCGGCCCTGGTGTCTCAGACCCTAACTGAGTGGGCCAAGCTTTTGTGCCAGGGTCTGGGGAATGAGCAGGTTTCTTCTGCTTATGTTGGTCTGGCAGGCCAGTTGGTCCAGGGGCTGCAGTTTATATGTGATGCATCTTTGGATGCGGCTCCTGTGCTGTCCAAGCTCTCTATTTCAGTGGTAGTGATTAGGCATGTGCTGTGGCTTAAGAATTGGTCTGAAGACCAAGCCTCCAAGAAGCTCTCATTGATCTGCCCCTCAAGGTGATTGCCTGTTTGGGGCTACTTTGTATTACATTAAGGGTCTCATGGGGGAGGAAGTGTACCTTCCTGCCACAGTCTAGCAAAGGGAAGAAGCCTCGTCACAAACGTAGGCCCTCCTTAGCCCATAAAATTATTTTGTGCTCCCGGGACTGCAGATAAGGGAAATGGATCTTTCAAGTCTTCCCCGGGAGGTTCCAAGCAACCTTGGTCTGGTAAGCCTAGAGCTGGCTTCTCTGGACCCGCAGAAAAGACCTTCAGCATGAAGATCTGTCCTCGCCCATAACTGGGGCGGGTGGGGGCGACATCTTCGCTGGGTTCCGGCCTCTTGGACCTCCTTCGTGATTGTCAAGGGGATCCACAAAATAATCCTTTTTGGGGGTATCAAAGAAGAGGGGCATCTGTTTCGGGGTTTTTAGGCCCAGAGTCAACGTGTACGGATATAATTCCTGCAAAGGTTCTGGTGATGTCCGAACTACCCACAGTCATATCCCCCCCCCCCCCCCCCCCCCCACCCCCCCCCCCCCCACCCCCCCCGTCCAGGAAATTGTTTCACCTGGGTCTGACTCTGGATTTGATGTTGACCAGGGTGGTCTTTCTGGTAAAACTTTGGGCACCATAGGCTGTGTTCGCCAGCTGCTGTCACACAGTCTTCTCTCCCGACCTGCATACAGGTTCTGGGCCTGGTGGTGTTCACTTTCAAGGCAGTTTCGTTTGCACAGGCCTGTACACGGCTCCTGTTCAACAGGAAGATACCGAGGTTCGTGGCAAGGTCATGGGTTCCTCTGGTAGACACCGCAGTTGTCCTAGTGCCACTGTGGAGCCAATACCTTTCTCTTCTCGCCGTGGGATTTAAATTTGGTGCTCTCGGTCCTCCAGAAACCTCCATTTGGGAATATTCGGGAGATTCCATTGTCTACGTTGTCCCAGAAGGTGACATTCTTGGTAGCTATTGCATCGGCCCGTAGGGTGTTTGGGTAGGCGGCATTATCCTGTTGAGTACTCCCTATTTGGTGGTTCTTTGTCCCTGTCCATCGTTCCTACCTAAAGTTATCTCTGGCTTCCATTTGAATGAAGCCATTCAAATGTGTCCCATGCTGGTTCATCCCAAGGAATTTTTGTCTGGCAGCCACGGAGTCCCATCAGAGGTCACTCGCTTTTTGTGGTTACGCAAGGACCAAGGAAAGGGCTGGCCGCTTCTTTGGCTACCATCTCCAGATGGATCAGACAGACGGTGACTCAGACCTATACTATAAAAGGTCTGGTTCCTCCTAGAGCTGCACGATTCTGGCCAAAATGAGAATCAGGATTTTTTTGCTTAGAATAAAGATCACGATTCTCGCTGCGTAACATCTTTCACATTATACAAAAAAATAAAAAATTGGGCTAACTTTACTGTTTAGTTTTTTTATTCATTAAAGTGTATTTTTCCTTTAAAAAAAATTGCGTTTGAAAGACCACTGCGCAAATACAGTGTGACATAAAATATTGCAACAACCGCCATTTTATTCTCTAGGGTCTCTGCTAAAAATATATATATATATATATATATATATATATATATATATATATATATATATATATATATATATATATATATATATATATATATATATATATATATATATATATATATATATATATAAAATGTTTGAGGGTTCTAAGTAATCTTCTAGCAAAAAATACTGATTTTTAACTTGTAAGCAACCAGTGTCAGAAAAAGGTTTAGTCCTTTTTAAGTGGTTAAACTGACCAAATTTACAGACCGAAGTTCTTCCCTTTTGAGCTAAAAAAAAGTGTTACAATGTTTCTCTATTTCCACCTACAATGTTGTGATAAACTTGGCAGACTGCCTGTGTTTTTTTTTTGTTTTTTTTTGACAGCTGTCAGAGAACTCTGCACTGAATCATGAAAATGCTGTTTTAAGATTGTGAGTCTCCGAATCTCCGTTCTTTAACAATAATTCGTGCAGCTCTAGGTTTTCCTTTCCCTGTCATGGTGCATTCTACTCGGGCGCTACGTCTTGGGATTTCCATCGTCAAGTGTCAATATCTCAAGTTTGCAAGGCGGCCACCTGGTCGTCGATGCATACTTTCACCAAATTCTACAAAGTAGATATTTTGGCATCTGCTGATCCTTCTTTTGGCCGCAAGGTTTTATAGGATGCTGTTTAGGGGTGTGTTTTTTTTTTTTTTGTTTTGTTTTTTTTCTTCTCTAAAGTTTTTATTTCCGGTAGGGATCCTGTGTCCTGGTTGAGCTCCTGTGACACCTGTGTTAGGGCTCTTGTGTTATTTTTCCCACCCCTCATTTTTTTCTTTTGGCACTGCTTTTGGACGTCTCTAGAGTCAAGATTAATGGAGTGTTGGGTCCGTCAAACTAAAGCGAAAATAGGATTTTTGTACTCGCCGTGAAATCCATTTCTGAGTTAATTGAAGGACCCAGCACCCACACCTTTAACCCCTTCCTGCCGACCGTACGCACATCTGCGTACTCGGCTTTCCGGGGTTATACCGGGATGATGCCCGCAGCTGCAGGCATCATCCCGGTACCGTTGTTTAGAGCCGGCGATCGGCTATCCGAGTATAACAACCGATGCGGCTAAAAGCCACTCGGCTGTTATACCAGAGGAGGGGACGCCTCCCGACGCTCTTACCGGGCCTCCCGTGCGATCGGGAAGCCCGGTGTCCAATCGGCCGCCTTCGGCGGCTGGGGGCGGGCTGGAACGAAGCTGTGGGCGGCTTCGTTCCAGCCTTCTCAATGTAAGCCGTTTACTCGGCTGCCAATGGCGCCGGTTTTAAAAAAATATACAGTGTTCAGAATCGCCGTTTTCGGCTATCTGAATACTGTGAAGTGCAAAGGAGGGATCGGGGGTCTTTTAGACCTCCGATCCCTCCATAAAGAGTACCTGTCACCACCTTTTACTGTCACAAGGAATGTTTACATTCCTTGTGACAGCAATAAAATAAAAATTTTTTTTTTTTTTTTTAAACACAATTTACAAGTATAAAATAAATGAATAAACGGTGTTCAAATCACACATGTGAGATATCGCCACGATCATCAGAGCGAGAGCAATAATTCTAGCCCTAGACCTCCTCTAACTCAAACCTGGTAACCGTAAAAAAAATTTAAAGCGTCGCCTATGGAAATTCATAGGTACCGTAGTTTGTCGCCATTCCATGAGTGCGTGCAATTATAAAGGGTGACATGTTTGGTATCTATTTACTCTGCGTAACATCATCTTTCACATAATACAAAAAAAATGGGGTAACTTTACTGTTTGGATTTTTTAAAATTCATGAAAGTGTCCCTTTTCCAAAAATTTGCGTTTAAAACACTGCTACACAAATACCGTGTGATATAAAATATTCCAACAATCTCCATTTTATTCTCTAGATTCTCTGCTAAAAAAATATATATAATGTTTGGGAACTCTAATTTTCTAGCAAAAAATACGGATTTTAACTTTTAAACACCACATTTCAAAAATAGGCTTACTCATGAAAGGGTTAAAGAATTTTGGCACTTCTAATACTGCTTGCTACTAAACTGAATGCCTATAGCAGACAGGGGGTTATATACCAGCTGAGAACGGCCCGTGGGCATAGCCAAGTTTTTTCTTTTCTGCCTAGTCCTACTCATGCAGAGGGCGATATAACCCTATAGTCAAGAATAATGGAGCGCTGTGTCGGAGAAATGGATTTTACGGTGAGTACAAAAATCCTAATATCTCTCAAATATTCCCTCCCAAAATAAATCACCAGGTAGCGGCAATGATGTCAGATAATCTGGATGACATTTGTGTGTTTTGCTTGCTTTAGTATCCCTGCTATGTTGCGGTAAGGTTGCACTAATGTGATATTTTAATCAGCAGACTTTATTATGTTTTGTGGTAAATACTGTATATAGGGGTGTGCAAATTGCGTTCCGCTGGTATAACTTAAAGGAAAGTGATTTTTTTTTCCTGTTCCCATAATAAAAAAAGGCAACAAAATATGTATTAAAATGTACTACCAAATGAAAGCCCCGTCTGTCCCAAACAGAATGATGTATAGGTTTGGTAACTTGGAAATACTCTTGTACTTGAGATTTAGGGGGAAAAGTCCTGGGGACTCAAAGTGGTTAAGCTCAGCCATACTGAAATTATCACATACATTGTTTAACGTGCATTGTCGCTTCTTTTTCTGTATGTGGATGATGGCACTGTAACTATAAAAAAATCGAAGTACCTTTTTGCTTAATCGATATACAGCTGTCACATGACCCAGCTCTTTCCCAGCCTGTCTGCAGAGAAATATAAGCAGGAGGAGCTTCTGGTCCTCTGCTACTGGTCACATGTTCAATAAAAAAAAGCCTTTGGAGTACAGAGTAAAAATAACTATTAACCTATTTTTTAAATTGTCAAATATATACTTGAAATCAAATCTTTATAATTTTTGGCAATGGCATGGTGTGGCGGATTTCTGACACTAACGGGCTGTCATGCCCCTCCAGCCTGCGTCTTAGAATAAGAGGGATCTGCATGTAGTATCCCATTCCCCAATGTGTTTAGCAGGCTAGTGGGCACGGAGGAAGAGGGCTGTCATTTACCACTATGAATACTCCCACGTGTGTGACTCTATAGTATGAGAAAATGCTCAGTATACAAATTGGACAGGAAGAATCACTGAACTACCACAGCGCCATGGCAGTTCATTGAGAACTACAAGCTGACAGCCACAAAGGCTGTTGGTACTTGTAATTCATTCGCAGAACCTTTTTTTTTTTTTTTTTTTTTTTTTTTTTTTTGTGTGTGAGCCAGGTAGAACGGGGAACTTGTCCCTGCTCTCAGAGGACTTGTATCGCCAAGCCACAGGAAGAAAAAAAGCGAGAAAAAAAAAATCCTATAAGTCATTGTATAAAATGTGTTTTCAGCCCAATGTTTTTCTTTGCTGATAATGGCCAAGTATGGATAAAATTAAAGCCTGTGTTTAGAAAAATGTGGAGACTGCCATTGCCTGACCTAAAAATGTTAATGTCTTTGCTGCCTTGGCTTCATTACTTTGAGTGGCTGTACTTGGGAACTAACTTCATTTTTCTAAGCACCAGCTCCTTTATTGTACAGTTGAGAAGCCACTAAGTCCAGTGTAGGAAACAGAACACATGCATTCATTTTCTACAGTGGACAATAAAGGTGCCAGCTGTAATGTTTGGGCTTGTTGGCTACCTGGCTTTTGGTGTTTTTCTGCCATGGTTATTGTTACAGCTAAGAGCCACACGTTGTCTCATCCTCCATTAGCCATATGTTTGTGATTCCTAAATAAATGGTGGGAGATTTATTCGTGGTTTTTAATTCAAATGTTTTGGGTTTTGTTTTGAATCTTTAGTGGCTCCGAAGTGTGGTTGCACTTCAGTGCAGCATATTGAAATACTTGTCTGCAAAGCAGATGACATCCTGGGGGCCAGATGACATTGATTCGTTGGATATCAAACCACTTATTGCACCTGATGGTTCCGTTTCCAACTCTCACCAGCACGATGATGGAAAACCCCAGTGTCCTTCATCTTTAGAACTGTGTCCTAGCAGTCAGGCTACAGCTTTGCAGGAAGACTGTGCTTTTGTAGGAAAATTGTGCTCCTCCACCAGCTGTGGCGCCTCCAATGGACCTTCTACATCAGAATCTAAAACTAATGGGCCACATACTTTCAGTGTTAGCCCAAGCCCCACTGAACAATTGACTGAGCACCAAAGGCTAACTGGAACTAGTGCTACTATTTCTGTACTTCCCCAGCGACCAACACGGCCTAGATCAGGAACTCCGCCCACAGCAACTGTACTCCCCAACCACGTTATGAAGACAGAGAGCACAACAGGGTCCACAATTTGTGCTCAAAGACTTCCTGTACCTGCTATCACACCTCCAAATTCCTGTTCCAGTCCAGAGCTATCAAGCACTTTGTCACGAAAACATACCCAAATGCAACCTGGACCTCTGCTCAGTCAGCATGACTCTAGACCCATGGGGTCACCGCTTTCTGGCACAAGGGCACTTACTCCTCCACAGGCGGTCAGTGTTGATCTCACATCTGCAGCTCCTGGTGCCTCCAGACTTTGTGCAGCAGCTCCAACTGCAGGTATGTTACAGTATGCTCTGACACTCTGTTGTAAGTGGCCATTAGGCCCCATTCACATTTGTTCGACTTGTCATGCAACTTTGGTCCCCAAAATTACATGACAAGTCGCACCCAATGAGTACCGTTCATATCTGTTGGACTTTAAATTAGTTTATGCAATGCTTTGGTCCAACTTTCATGCGACCTGAGAGCCATAAATTTCAATGTAAAAACTCAAAAGTTGCATGAAAGTTGCACCTGTATGATATACATGTGACTTGTGTGCGAAAAGAATGGTGGCAGTGAAGAATAAATGTAGAAAACTGTGTGAGGTGTCCCGTCCCGTCCCGTCCCCCCCCCCCCCCCCCCCCATCCATACCAGGACCCTGGGTTCATTATGCTGTTTATTTTTTTGTTTTTTTTTATTGCCAGCATTCAGGGGTAGGCGACCTTGGCCCTCCAGCTGTGGTGAAACTACAAGTCCCATGAGAGATTGCAAGACCCTAACAAATAGAGGCATCATGGAATTTGTAGTTTCACCACAGCTGGAGTGCCGAGGTTGCCTACCCCTGGTTTTGGGGATCTCATAGTCGAGGCTTTCTCAATGTTATCATTCTACAGTAAAATGGGGGTTAATGGCTTCACGCTCATGACTGATCTGCTGTGTAAAACTCTCCCAATGGAGACCCGCCCTTCTCAGCCCCTCCTTCTCCTTTCACAGGAGCCTCTCCCCCCATTCACAAAAGTTATCAAAGAACTTCTCAATCAAGGAGGCGGCTCAAAGTAAGTGGTTATTGGTTGAACTAGATGGACTTGTGTTTTTTTTTTTCTTTTTTTTTTTCAACCAGACTATGTAAGGTAGGAGAAGACGGGTCCTCATTATTAGTGCTTTTTTCACAGCACCTAAACACAGAGCCCGAAGCTATTAACCCCCTTCGTGCCATTAGATCATCCACAGGAAGCCATGATGATTTCTACAGGATTCAACAGAGCCTGCACGACGTGAGAGGCTTCATTACAGGCAAATTGCCTCACTTAAAAGCACATACATACATGATTTATTTTGCCTTCAGGGATTAAAGTGGTTGTAAACCTCAGACATGAAATATGAGCAAAGCATATCCCTCTATAGTGTGTACTTGTCTCAGTCTAAAGCACCAACAGCCCTTTCACACTGCCAGCGCCCGGTGCTGCCCATTGACTTCAATGGGTAGGGGCGCTTGTAAGAGTGGTGTTTAGAAGCTGCTTGCCGGATTTCCCTTTTTTCTTTTTTTTTTTTTCACCGTCCTGCCAGCACAGCGCCTGGGATTGAAGGGGAGGCTTTTTTCAGGTGCTTTACAGGCGCTATTTTTAGCGCTAAAACGCCTCCAGTGTGAAAGGGGTCTAAGTGTAATTTCTGTCTGCTGCCTGTTCCACTGTTATTTGTATGAGTCACTTCTGACAAGTTTCGCTCACACCAAGAGAAAACAAGGTGACAGAGGCGGTATCTCCAGCACACAGTCAATGACCGCCTTAGCTCTGTTCCTGTGCGTTGTGTAAAGGGGTGTGTGTGTCCCTTTCCTCCAATCAGCTCTCTGAGCTCTGCCTTGTGTAATTTCAGCTTTTTGCCCCGTTTTCTGACAGCTCAGACAAAGTTAATAAAGTCTGGTCTTTGAACGAATGTAAACAGATGTAGAGGAGAGAGGACTGCAGATAAACAGGTGCAAACTTATGTAGGAGTGTTTTGTTTAATTTCTGTGTACTGCCTGATGCCAGTCACTTCACTGGGTTTATGCAAGGCTTTACAACCACTTTAATCAAAAACAGAACTGTTTATGCTGTGTTTGGCTCATGGGGATAGACCGTGTATTTCAGGCAAGGTCAAAAGGGATTTTCAGAACTTGTTAATGTTCTTGGCCTGGAAAAAAAAAGAAACTAATGCAAACTCTACTTGTAAGGACTGGTAAGCTGCAATATATATTTTGTTTTAATACACTTTAAAGCAAAACTCTGTTTGCCTAGAGAAATGTATGTGTTGCCATCCCTCCCCACAGGAGGGAGAGTGGCAGTTCAGACATAAGGCAGGGTTCACACCTGTGAATTTCAGGTCTGTTTTCACACTGAATTTCCAAAGCAGCTGTTTAGCGGTTCAACTTCGATTTCAGGTATGATTCAAATGGGAATTTTAGGAGCGGACGGCCACCAGCGTCTTTGACAATAGCCGCTTGTTAAGGAGCGGGCCAGGAAGCTGGCTGCCCCGTCCTTAACAACCAATCACTCAACATCTGTCAGTGGGTGCCCCCATACTCCACATGGGGGGTGGTGGGATCTGGGGGCTCCCTTGTTAAAGGGGGGGGCCTCCAGATTCTGATAAGCCTCCTCCGCTGACAGCAGCAACCACCGCCCAGGGTTGTGGGGAAGAGGCCCTTGTCCACATCAGCCCCTGGGGACAAGGTGATTTAGGGGCTGGAAATTATTGACCTAGTATGGTTCGGGGGGGGGGGGGGGGGGGGGGGGGGGGCGCTCATTCGTTGTCGGGGGGGGGGGGGCCTCCTTGCCAGGCTGCATGCTTGGATAATGGCCTGGTATAGCTTTTGGGGGCTGGGTGCCCTACACTCTCCCCCCCCCCCCTCAATTTGTGTTCAAAACTGACGTGGGATTCAGAAGTGTTCCTATACAAGGCAATGAGCCTGGAATTAGCATCTGAACTGCAGTGCTCAGAAAATACAGGCCTTTTATTTTTTTATTTTTTTATCCGCATTGCCACTGCACCATAGATATCTGAACCGCCTCCATAGAAAGTCGGTTTGGTTCACGTGTCATGTGAATCAGATGCTGTTCAAAATGCATCCAATTTGTATATTTGTGAACCAAGCCTAATTCTGAATGTGGTTTAAAGGGAACTTTTTTTGCATGGCTGAGGCTATCCTCCAGTCCAGTCAGAACAGCTGGAATTCAGTCAATGGGAGCCTCTGCTGTGACACTGGTTATCCAGTAGGGGTGCTGAAATTAATCGTTGCATCGATGCATCGCGATTCAGGTGTCTCCGATGCGGCATTGATGCGTAAGGACCGGAAAATCGATGTTCGGTGACGTCATTACTAGCCCCGCCCCTCCCGGGAAAGCGCTCCGAGCGGATTTTTAAAAAGACTTTATTTTAATTAATGTTATATTACAATAGATGCTGTGCCCCCGCTGTATGTGCTTTTTTAAAAAAAATGTCGCTTTATACCGAATTTCGCCGTAGTATTACGATCATGTGACGCCCGTCCCGCCCCTCTCCACTCTGCTCTTCCCTCTCCGCTCTCCTCTTCCGTCTCCTGAGTCCTGACGTCAGCGGGGATTTCTCAGTCCCGCCCGCATCTCTTCTGATACGATAACTATAGTCAGCGGGCGGGACTGAGAATTCCCCGCTGACATCAGGACTCAGGAGACACGAGAGAGGAGAGCGGAGAGGGGCGGGACGGGACGGGACGAGCCGGGAGTCACATGATCGTACTACTATGGAGAAATTCAGTATGAGGTGACATTGGTTTTTTAAAAGCACATACAGCGGGGGCACAGCATCTATTGTAATATAACATTAATTAAAATAAAGTAATTGTGGGGGGTTAGTGATGGCTGCATTGTTTGGGCATAGATGGCTGAGTTTGACAGGCACAAGTGGCTGCGTTTGGGCACAGGTGGCTGCGTTTGACGGGCACAGGTGGCTGCGTTTGACGGGCACAGGTGGCTGCGTTTGACGGGGGAGGTTCAGTATTTTTCAGTTTGTTTTCGCTCATCGTAATCGTGATGCATCGTGATATCGAATCGAATCGTTGACCAGATAATCGAATCGAATCGTGAGACCAGTGAAGATGCGCACCCCTATTATCCAGACAAGTTCCTAATAAATAAAGCCATGCCTGGAATGATATATTGCTCACACAGGCCATGGGCCTATGTGGAATTGCACCCCAAAATACATTCAGCTACTTCTCCTGAGTACGGAGATACCACATGTGTGGGACTTTTTGGGAGCCTAGCCGCGTACGGGACCCCGAAAACCAATCACCGCCTTCAGGATTTCTAAGGGTGTAAATTTTTGATTTCACTCTTCACTGCCTATCACAGTTTCGGAGGCCATGGAATGCCCAGGTGGCACAACCCCCCCCCCCCCCCCAAATGACCCCATTTTGGAAAGTAGACACCCCAAGCTATTTGCTGAGAGGCATATTGAGTCCATGGAATATTTTATATTTTGACACAAGTTGCGGGAAAGTGACACTTTTTTTTTTTTTTTTTTTTGCACAAAGTTGTCACTAAATGATATATTGCTCACACAGGCCATGGGCCTATGTGGAATTGCACCCCAAAATACATTTAGAGGCATGGTGAGTATTTTGCAGCTCTCATTTGTTTTTGAAAATGAAGAAAGACAGGAAAAAACTTTTTTTTTTTTTTCTTTTTTCAAATTTCAAAACTTTGTGACAAAAAGTGAGGTCTGCAAAATACTCACTATACCTCTCAGCAAATAGCTTGGGGTGTCTACTTTCCAAAATGGGGTCATTTGGGGGGGGTTTGTGCCACCTGGGCATTCCATGGCCTCCGAAACTGTGATAGGCAGTGAAGAGTGAAATCAAAAATTTACGCCCTTAGAAAGCCTGAAGGCGGTGCTTGGTTTTCGGGGTCCCGTACGCGGCTAGGCTCCCAAAAAGTCTCACACATGTGGTATCCCCGTACTCAGGAGAAGCAGCAGAATGTATTTTGGGGTGTAATTTCACATATTCCCATGGCATGTTTGAGCAATATATCATTAAGTGACAACTTTGTGCAAAAAAAAAAAAAAAAAAATTTGTCTCTTTCCCGCAACTTGTGTCGCAATATAAAATATTCCATGGACTCGACATGCCTCTCAGCAAATAGCTTGGGGTGTCTACTTTCCAAAATGGGGTCATTTGGGGGGGTTTTGAACTGTCCTGGCATTTTATGCACAACATTTAGAAGCTTATGTCACACATTACCCACTCTTCTAACCACTTGAAGACAAAGCCCTTTCTGACACTTATTGTTTACATGAAAAAGTTATTTTTTTTTGCAAGAAAATTACTTTGAACCCCCAAACATTATATATTTTTTTTAAAGCAAATGCCCTACAGATTAAAATGGTGGGTGTTTAATTTTTTTTCCACACAGTATTTGCGCAGCGATTTTTCAAACGCATTTTTGGGGGAAAAAACACACTTTTTTAAATTTTAATGCACTAAAACACACTATATTGCCCAAATGTTTGATGAAATAAAAAAGATGATCTTAGGCCGAGTACATGGATACCAAACATGACATGCTTTACAATTGCACACAAACGTGCAGTGGCAACAAAATAAATACATTTTTAAAAGCCTTTAAAAGCCTTTACAGGTTACCACTTTAGATTTGCAGAGGAGGTCTACTGCAAAAATTACTGCCCTCGATCTGACCTTCGCGGTGATACCTCACATGCATGGTGCAATTGCTGTTTACGTTTGACGACAGACCGCCGCTTGCGATCTCCTTAGCGCAAGAGCAGGGGGGCGACAGGGGTGCTTTTTTTTTTTTTTCTTTATTATTTTTTTGCTTTTTTATCTTATTTTTAAACTGTTCCTTTCATTTTTTTTTTTTTTTTTTTTTAAATCATTTTTATTGTTATCTCGGGGAATGTAAATATCCCCTATGATAGCAATAGGTAGTGACAGGTACTCTTTTTTTGAAAAAATTGGGGTCTATTAGACCCTAGATCTCTCCTCTGCCCTCAAAGCATCTGACCACACCAAGATCGGTGTGATAAAATGCTTCCCCAATTTCCCAATGGCGCTATTTACATCCGGCGAAATCTAAGTCATAAAATGCTCGTAGCTTCCGGTTTCTTAGGCCATAGAGATGTTTGGAGCCACTCTTGTCTCTGATCAGCTCTATGGTCAGCTGGCTGAATCACCGGCTGCATTCTCAGGTTCCCTGTTGAGACAGGAGAGCCAGAGAAAAACACGGAAGACGGTGGGGGGGGGGGGCATTCCCTCCCACGGCTTGTAAAGGCAGTCTAGAGGCTAATTAGCCGCTAGTATTGCTTTTACATGAAAGCCGACCGCTGGCTGAAAAGAATGATACCAAGATGATACCTAAACCTGCAGGCATCATTCTGGTATAACCACTCAAAGTCGTGAATGGCGTACCTGAAGACAAAAAAATGGTTAACAATGGTTAACAATAAAGCACAGTAAACAGTAAAGTATAAATAATTACATACCTGAAAAACAAACATGATAAAACATAATAACAATAAAACATTGCAGAATAGAATACAGTAAAAAAAAGAGCAGAACAATAGAGAGAGAGAATAGAGAGAGAGAACAATAAAACGACAACTATTTTTTTTTTTATTTTATATATATATATTTTTTTTTTTTTTTTTTTTACACTTTTTTTGTAACTAACTTTTATAACTGTAACCGGTTCCAGGTTCGGGTCTCTCAAAATGCGATGGCATCTTGGGAGACCCTGTGAAAGTGTGCCTAGTCTGTGCAATGCTGTACCCTACGCTAATACTCAACTAGTGAATGGTAGCGTTCAAAACATTCACCAATGCAAAGACCAGGATTGTCAGGACAGGAGGGACAATAATAGCGGGTGTCACGCCTATATCCGCGCTTGCTGCAGACACGACATCTTTTTGGGGGGGTTCGTTGGGTAGGGGTACTCGGGAGGACATAAAAATGCCTCTCATGCAGCCCTCTGCATTTGGTTGGGGATGTGAATGGGGGAAGTACAGGCGCTGCAGAAGCGGTGTGTTCCCAATTAGGATTGGCGAATGCAGCAGGAAGGGCACTATGGGCACGACGGGCCTGTGTTTGTCTTTTTGGTGGCAGCGGGACACTACTTGTGCTTGCCACCTCACCAGCTTGAACTGCACTTATGGGACTCGCCACGTCACCAAGTGTTACTGCAGCGCTGGTTTGACTACGACCGGGGTGTACTAAGCCGCTGGTGCTTGCCAGTTCAATAAAAAGCTTCCAAAAAAACTGTTAGCGATCGCAGGGATCAGGCCTGACTCTGCGAACGCTGCAGTTATGCGTTTAGTGTTTTGTAAGTGACAGTGATCGATCGATACTGCACTTGGGTGGGCTGGGCTGGGCCGGGCGGAGGGGCAAAACGCAGGTGCTAGCAGGTATCTGGGCTGATCCCGCTAACACTGCGTTTTTGGGAACCCTAAACTGCTGGGGACGCTAGTATAGATCTGATCGGACCAGATATTGATCCGTTCAGATACTATACCACTAAGGGAGCTGTACGGTGCGTGCGTGGGTGTTAGCGGTACTGGCGCTAACCTGACGCTGCCTGGGGCTGGTGCTTGCCAGTTCACCAAAATGCTACCAAAAAAACTGTTAGCGATCACAGGGATCAGGCCTGACTCTGCGAACACTGCAGTTATGCGTTTAGTGCCTTGTAAGTGACAGTGATCGATCGATACTGCACTTGGGTGGGCTGGGCCGGGCGGAGGGGCACAACGCAGGTGCTAGCGGGTATCTGGGCTGATCCCGCTAACACTGCGTTTTTGGGAACCCTAAACTGCTGGGGACGCTAGTATAGATCTGATCGGACCAGATATTGATCCGTTCAGATACTATACCACTAAGGGAGCTGTACGGTGCGTGCGTGGGTGTTAGCGGTACTGGCGCTAACCTGACGCTGCCTGGGGCTGGTGCTTGCCAGCTCACCAAAATGCTACCAAAAAAACTGTTAGCGATCGCAGGGATCAGGCCTGACTCTGCGAACGCTGCAGTTATGCGTTTAGTGTTTTGTAAGTGACAGTGATCGATCGATACTGCACTTGGGCTGGGCCGGGCGGAGGGACAAAACGCAGGTGCTAGCAGGTATCTGGGCTGATCCCGCTAACACTGCGTTTGTGGGAACCCTAAACTGCTGGGGACGCTAGTATAGATCTGATCGGATCAGATATTGATCCGATCAGATACTATACCACTAAGGGAGGCGTATGCTGCGTGCGTGGGTGTTAGCGTTACTGGCGCTAATCTGACGCTGCCTGGGGCGACGCATATCACCGCCGGGCGACCGGGGGGCTAAACCTTTATTCGGTAATAAACGGCGGATGCCCTGACACTATAAAAAATAAACGAACTAACCAGCGTCACCCGTAACGGTTATACAGTGATCAGTGGTGAAAGGGTTAACTAGGGGGCAATCAAGGGGTTAAAACATTTATTGGGTAGTATATGGGGGTCCCTGTCGCTATAAAACGCTGACGGCGAACCTCAATATTTACCTCACTAACTAGCGTCACCAGCGACACTAATACAGCGATCAGAAAAATGATCGCTTAGTGACACTGGTGACAGGGGGTGATCAAGGGGTTAAAACTTTATTAGGGGGGGTTAGGGGGGTATCCTAGACCTACAGGGGGGTAATACTCACTGTCCCAACACTGTAACTGTCACAAACTGACACCATGCAGTAATCAGAAAAAAAAAAAAAAAAAACTGCTGGTGTCAGTTTGTGACAGGGAGGGGGGGGGGGGGGGATCGGGGTGTTTTGTGTGCCAGGCATGTTCTACTGTGTTGTGTAGTGTTGGTGCACTCACATACCTGTCTTCTCTCCTCGGCGCTGCAACGGAATGCCGAGGAGAGATGACATAATTTCCTTTGCTGCTGTTTAGCATACAGCAGCAAAGGAAGTGATCTGATTGGCCGGCGGCGATCGCGAGGGGGGGGGCCACGAACGGATGGCCTCCCCCTCATCTCCGATCGCCGGAGGACAAAACGGGACCGCCTCGCGGGAGGCAAATCACGTACATGTACGTGATTTTGCCTGCCCGTGCCGCCTTGCCGACTTACATCGGCGTGAGGCGGTCCTTAAGTGGTTAAGGAGATTTGCCTTATTTGTCCTGTTTATAGTTCTCATTGAAAGTAAAAAAAAAAAATCTCAAATTATGAGTTGACACTGAACAACTAAGAGGAGAAATTTTTCTTTGAGGCACTGGCAACACAGGGTTTCCCTCACTTGTGTATTTTTGAGCAAAAGCTAAAAAACAAACCTATGCAGTACATCTCTGCAATTCATGCACATTTTCCCATGTTTTGTCTCTTAAAAACAAATGCAACAAGTGAAGAAAAATGACTGTGAATCTGACAATTTGGGTGTGCTCCTAAGAGACCATCCTGTTTGGGATTTCATAAGAAGTAAAGTGCACAGTAATTTAGGAGTTCACTGGATTTCTTACAGTTAAATGTACCTGCTGCATTTTGGAGGAATAAAACCAAAAAATGTGAAGGTGGACTTCCTACTGGGGATACAGAAAGAACAGACAGAAGCTTTAAAAGTTCTCTACGCTTCAAAAAATTATTGTATTTATCGGCGTATAACACGCACAGGTGTATAACACGCACATTAATTTTAAGAGGGAAGTTTCAGGAAAAAAATTAAAATGTAATAAGGATTTAATATTTAAGCAACATAAGGGTCAGTGCCCATCTGCAGCCTTACCATTGCCATCAATGCAGCCTGATTAATGCCCATCTGCAGCCTCACCGTTGTCGTCAGTGCAGCTGCCTCACCGTTGTCGTCAGTGCAGCTGCCTCACCGTTGTCGTCAGTGCAGCTGCCTCACCGTTGCCGTCAGTGCAGCTGCCTCACCGTTGCCGTCAGTGCAGCTGCCTCACCGTTGCCGTCAGTGCAGCTGCCTCACCGTTGCCGTCAGTGCAGCTGCCTCACCGTTGCCGTCAGTGCAGCTGCCTCACCGTTGCCGTCAGTGCAGCTGCCTCACCGTTGCCGTCAGTGCAGCTGCCTCACCGTTGCCGTCAGTGCAGCTGCCTCACCGTTGCCGTCAGTGCAGCTGCCTCACCGTTGCCGTCAGTGCAGCTGCCTCACCGTTGCCGTCAGTGCAGCTGCCTCACCGTTGCCGTCAGTGCAGCTGCCTCACCGTTGCCGTCAGTGCAGCTGCCTCACCGTTGCCGTCAGTGCAGCAGCCTCCTATTACAGAGGCCGCCAAGTAGGCAGGAGATTCTCACAATATTTAATCTGATGGCGCTCGTCCCGCCCACTCCCTGTCCCGTCCGAGGCAGCTAAAATTGAAGTATTGGCATATAACACGCACACCATATTTGCACCCAATTTTCATGGTGAAAAAGTGAGTGTTATACGCCAATAAATACAGTATATTATTGCAATCTGTTTTTTCTTTGAAATTCCTACACACCTTCCAGTTGACCACGCAGGAAGTAAGATGCAATTTCCCAATGTGGATACTTTTTTTTTTTTTATTCATATATTATTTATTACAGGTACCCATATAGCGCCATCATTTTATGCAGCTCTTTACATGCATATTGTACATTCACATCAGTCCCTGCCTTCAAGGAGCTTACAATCTAAGGTCTACAACTCACATTCATACTTACACATACTAACTAGGGCCAATTTTAAACAGGAGCCAAGTACTACAAGCACGTCTTTTGAGTGTGGGAGGAAACCAGAGTACCTGAAGGAAACTCATGCTGGAACAGGGAAAACATGCAAACTCCAGACAGGGAGTGTGGTGGTTGGGATTCAAACGGGCAGCCTTAGTCCTGCTAGGCAGATTTTCTAACCACTTGGATACAAGTGGCAATAAGTACCTGACAGGTTTTTTACCCTTCTGCATGGCTATCATTCTACTTAAATGAAGTAATGTGCAGAAACTGGTTGGAGAATGACCTATGTAAACTCATCATCACCAGTACAATTAGATTTAATTCAAGTATAACTAAAGGCAAAACTTTTTTTTTTTTTTTTTTTTAGTTTTGGATAGAATGGAGAAGGATTAAAACACTTGTCATGTTGTTGTTGCCGCCCAAGTCCCCATTAAGGAGAATTATCCTCGGTATTTGTCCTGTTTATCATTCATCATTGAAAGTAAAAGAAAATCACAGATTTTGGGTTGTCCCCAGAAAAGTAATACATGGGAAATCTTTCAATAACACTAGTTCTGGTGACCTGGTGGTTCCCAAGGCATTCCCCTAATTTGCTAGGATTCCCTCTCCCTTCCTGTTTTGGATATGTGACAGGAAATGAGGGTAAATCTCCTCAATGGGACAAAGATGGCAAAAAATAAATAAACTAACGGGGTTATAACCCTCCCTCCCTTAATCTATCTGAAATTAAAGAAATTTTTGCTTTTAGTTATGCTTTATTACATAAAACAATATGCTTCTGTACACAGGCAAATTTAGAATCTTAGACTGGTGCTGAGCCCTTAAAATATATTAGCTCTTTATAAATGTGCTCATTACTATGAGAGTTTTTTTGTCCTTTCAGGTTTTCCAGTCCTAACATTTGTCATTGCTTGCAAACAAATGTTTTGGCATCAACATATTTTTTTTTCTTTAGCAATGAATATTATGTTGCATCAATTGCTGTGATATAGAAAGATAAAAATGATAGACCCTTTGCTGTGAAGCTGTTTGTCACTAGCCCCTAGTGAATCCCCCAATGGAATATACAGAGATTGTCCAGCTCCCAGGAAATTCCTTTGCAGTCACTTGGATAAAGAGTTGGGTTATATGTTGGTGACCTAAAGAGATCTAACTTTCCCCACTCTATCCAAAAGGTCAGCTAATAATTTAAGGTGGTTCTAACTTAAAAAAACAAATCTGCAGTGTATTGCAGCCAATCTATTGATGTGGTGGTTGCATTTATTTTAGCTCCCCCCCCCCTTACTTTACCTGGTGATCCTGCTAGTAACACATCTGTTTTAGGCTGCTGCTCACTCACCACTATATCTTTGGAGTTGCAATATTACCCTAGACGGCTTGCTTGAGTTTGGACTGCAAAATCCTCATCTTGGTTACATAACTGGGTGTATTTTAATCGTACAGGACATAGGCAAAGTATTCATAGACCCGGAGTCTAGTTTATAGGCTTGTACCTTCAGGTGATTGGGCACTGGCAAAGCTTTTGAGGACACACCTCCTATAACTATTCCCCATTTCATGATTGCTTTTTTGCTGGTGTCCTAAAGTGATAGACTCTTCTTTTGCAGATTAATCACTTAGCTTAATTCGTTTTTTATTTTATATTCTAATGCCAAAAATAGAATCGTGTATTTGGATCAATAAAAAGCTTGGTAAAACCTTGGAACTTTTACCCAAGACCCCATGCTGTAGGGATGGTGGTGGCAAAAGTTTTTTCTCCCCCACAGTATCCTATACAGGATTCTATTCAAACCTACTCATGGTACTAAAGACCAGTGGGGGTATTCTTGCTATTATGGACTGAAAATCCTTCAATAAATACCTTCAAATGCCAAAATTTTCACATGGAATCTGCACGGTCGGTAATTGCCTCTCTGAGATGAAGTAAATACCTGGCACCTGTAGACATCTAAGATTCCATTCTACACATTCCTATTTATCCATCCATCTCTTTTGCCCTTTTTTCACTTTGCAGTGGCAGTTGTTTCCAGTTTGGCGCACTGCCATTCAACCTGTCCTCTGCTCCCAGAATATTCACAAAGGTCCTAGCAACTCTTCTTGCATTCTCAGGGCATCCAGGTCACAGGTTATCTGGCAACCACCTCCTGAAAGGCTGATCTGCCTTCCAGCTGGGCGAGCTTCCTAAAATCTATTCTCATGGCTTCACTTCAACTGGGAACACTTGGATAAAAATGCAACAAAAATGCATTCAGGACAGATGTTCAGAGGCATTTGAAATGCCAAATGCCTGTAACAGCTTGTAAACATGGTAACTCGCGTTTAGCCGCGTTTCGTTTACAGGCGTTTTTAATGGAGATAGATTTTTGACTATTTGGTTAAAAATGCTTCTAAACACGGCAAAACTGACATTATTGTGCTCCAGGAAGATAGCTGGATGCTCTGGTTTCAGCTCCTTCAAGTACAGAGTCAATGCTATGCCTTCCTCTGCCCAGTTGGAGAAGCCTTTATTATGTGAACTCGTTCACCTAATACAAAGGCTTCTGTGAATGGGCAGAAGAGGGGAGGAACAAACGCAGCAGCTGTGTGCTTTGCTCCTGAGTCCTGTGTCTTCTCCGGAGTGCCATAAAAACCTGTCAGATGTAAATAGTCGCAGTTCAGGAGGTAGCATGTACCTTGTTGTTGGACTTAACTCATATGCCTGCACATTTATGAAAGTGGCCATATTCCTGGAATTCAGCTTTAAAACGAACTGGGAGAGTATATGCCTCTGAGACTAAACGGTATGTTTAAGTAAGCCTTCCATAATACCTCTGACCAGTAGCATACCTCGCTCTCCTGATGGAGGCACATCCCTTTGGCTAATGTGAAGGCTGTGGAGGTTTTGCCAAAGCTGAAGTGAAGTCCAGGGCTTTTGGGTAATCTGTTAGCATACAGTAGATATAAAAAGTCTAGACACCCCTGTCAAAACGTCAGGTTTCTGTGATGTAAAGACATGAGACTAAGATGAATCATTTCAGAACTTTTCCCACCTTTTTAATGTGACTTATAAACTGTACAACTCAGTTGAACAACAAGCTGAAATCTTTTAGGTGGAGGGAAGTAAAAATAAACTAAAATATGGTTGCATAAGTGTGCACACCCTTAAACTAATACTTTGTTGAAGCACATTTTTGATTTTATTACAGCACTCAGTCTTTTTAGGTATGAGTCAGCAAGGCACATCTTGACTTGGCAATATTTGCCCACTCTTCTTTGCAAAAACACTCCAAATCTGTCAGATTGAGAGGGTATCTCCTGTGCACAGCCCTCTTCAGATCACCCCACAGATTTTCAATGAGGTTCAGGTCTGGGCTCTGACTGGGCCATTCCAAAACTTTAATCTTCTGGTGAAGCCGTTCATTTGGATGTATGCTTTGGGTCTTTGTCACGCTGAAAGATGAAGTTCCTGTTCGTGTTCAGCTTTCTAACAGAAGCCTGAAGGTTTTGTGCCTATTGGCAACCTCCCTGACCAGTTTTCTTCTTGTCTTTTCATCAATTTTGGAGGGATGACCAGTTCTTGGTAATGTCACTGTAGTGCCATATTTTCTCCACTTGATGATGACTGCCTTCACTGTGTTCCATTGTATATCTAATGCCTTAGAAATTCTTTTGTACCCTTCTCCTGACTGATACCTTTTAACAATGAGATCCCTCTGATGCTTTGGAAGCTCTCTGCGGACCATGGATTTTGTTATAGGATGCGACTAAGAAAATGTCAGAAAAGACTTAGAAGCTGAACTTTTATCTGGGGTTAATCAGAGGCACTTCAAATGATGGCAGGTGTGTACTGACTCCTATTTAATATGAGTTGAATGTGATTGCTTAATTCTGAACACCGCTACATCCCCAGTTTATAAGAGGGTGTGCACACTCATGCAATCACATTATTTTACTTTATTTTCACAGATTTCAGTTTATTTTCAAATGAGTTGTACATTTTATAGGTCACATTAAAGGTGGAAAAAGTTCTGAAATGATTTTTGTCATATAATTTTTTTTTTTTACATCACAGAAACCTGACCTTTTAACAGGGGTGTGTACACTTTTTATATCCACTGTATATAATTATGCCTTATATTGGTATAAATACACAGCAAAGACTGTTTTTCCTAAAGAGACTGCAGGGAAAATTGTGTTTGGAGAGGCTAAGTTTAAGCCCATCGCTTTTAAACTCCTTTCTTGTGCTATAGTTGCATATCTTACTTACAATATAACCTTCCGATCTCGCAATGTTATCTTACAGATGGAAAAGTTCGACCTAGTACATTAATGCTTGATGGCGCTTCAACCAGTCTTTCATCCTGCACAATAAACCCTTCATCTATGGTAGAACTGACAAACTCTTTAAGAACACTGATGGATGGGAATGGAGGTAGGTAACGTCATGTCCTGTAATGATTTATTGGACAGTTTTTGTTTTTTTTTTCCCCTGATAATGCCAAGAATGTCCTTATGCAGGCACCTCTTGTGTAGTCATAACGCTATGTCCCATCTCCCAGTTGTGTGCTGCCTGATATGACGGGAGTTGCTTTGGGAGAGGGGCCCGTGAAACCCAGAATCCCTTGGAGAGGTTGAGAAAACCTTGTTCCAGCTCCCCATGCACCTCCTATGTCTAAGTCACCCTGTGTCTATTAGGGGCACAGGGTGACTGAGAAAATGGACAGCTATTTAATGGACACTGAGAATGTGGTTTGGATTACTTAAAGCAGAGTTCCTCCCACATTTTTAACTTTTTCACCATTGAGCAGTAAAGAGTGCATTCATTGCAATTTGGCATATCATTATTTTTTTTTTTTTTTTTAAACGCTCACGGCTGTATTTCTTCATAGTATTCCTACTTCCTCGGCCACGCGTGTCCTTTCCGGATTTGCAATGTCTCCTGGGATATGTGTCCTCAATGCCAGGAGACAACAGGCATCGCCGGTGTTAAGCCGCTACCCATCAGAATATGCAACCAAAGTGATGTCGCGGCCATCTTGGTACACCCGCACTCATCCGCAGTAAGCCTAGGGTTAGAAGTCGGCAAGCGGATACCTTTATACACCAACCGGAGTCTTGCTTTTCAGTTATTTTTAACAGTAAACTCAGCTTATATAGTGAAATACAGTATATATAAGCTGAATTTACTGTTAAAAATAACTGTGAAAAGCAAGACTTTTGGTGGGTGTATAAAGATGTCCACTTGCCGACTTCTAACTCTAGACCTACTGTGGACAAGTGCGGGTGTACTGAGATGGACGCGACGCAACGTCACTTCGGTTGCATATTCTGATGGGTAGTAGATTTCTGGGTAGTAGATTTCCTGACAGGACTCTGGGTCGAAGCATCGAGAGATCAAGAGGTGCATGCTGGGCATACAGCATTACCATGTCCCCGAAGAGACTGCTAGTGGGCTTCACATGCCCACAGTAGAGATGGAAGCGCTCTGCAGAGCAAAAGTAAACCATAAGCAATTAAAAAAAACTGGAATTGATTGGCGATATGTTAAATGACATGGATTTAATGTTTTAGTGTAAAAGAACGGATTACAAAAAAAAATTCTGGGTGGAACTCCGCTTTAAAATGGAACAGTAATATTTATCAGCAATATCCCTCAAATCTATGATGCATTAATTCCACTGTATCAGAATGATGGAACATTGTAAGAGTTTTGTAGACTGTTGCCATGCCGTTTGCAATCCCCTGATTAATCAGAGCATAGATTGGATGTGGATTCCATGGTCTGCAGTGTAGGAGACAGACCGTCTGCTAATTTTGGGACCTTCTGCTATTGTGCGAAGGTGTCCTGTGTTTATATTTGTGTGTTGTGTCTTCTGAGCTAAAAGACTGCAAGGCTGACCTGAAAGGTCATACCTCTGAGTCACCTAGGCTGGGTAAATAACTAGTTAATTAGCTCATGTTCATTTATGTTTCTGCTTACAGTTGTATTGTTGGGATAATATGATCAGGAGGGGGGAACCTCCTTCTGAGTTGTATATAAGACTATTCTTGTTCTAATAAACAATTCCATGGTTCCTACAAGCTAGTGTTGTATATTTTGGCTGGAATATCTGAAGGTCCAAATTGGAGGAAGCTGTGTGCTGATGGAAGCACCCAAGTGGAGTGCGACGGGGATCCGTTACACCTACCTACCTACTTGTCATCATGCAGACTTTAGATAGAGGTGCTTGTAGAATTTTTTTATTTGAAAGGATTTCAAACTACCGTGGGTGCTGATGAGGCGGCACTGGTGGGCGCTGATGTGGAGGCACTGATTGCTGGCACTGTTATGCACTAATAGCTGGCATTGATTGCTGGCACTGTTATGCACTGGCAAGTGGCACTGGTTGGCACAGATGAGGCGGCTTCGCCTCTTCCTCTTCGGGACCGATGTCCCTTGACCAGAAGCCGGTGATCGGCTTTATTTTCTTCTGTTTACATCACATGATCAGCTGTCATTGGCTGACAGCTGATCATGTGGTAAGGGTCTGGGATCGACCCCTTACTCCGATCACCCGAGTTGTGGCCTTTTTTTCTTTTTTTTAACTAGTAATGCCGGTGATCAGCGATTTTTAGCTGGACTGCGACATTGCAGCGGACAGTTCGGACACGACATATTTTTTGGGACCAGTGACATTTATACAGCGATCAGTGCTATAAAAATGCACTAATTACTGTATAAATGACACTGGCAGGGAAGGTGGTTAACACAAGGGGCGATCAAAGGGTTAAATGTGCCCTAGGGAGGTGCTTTCTAGCTGTGGGGGGGAGTGGACTGACTGGGAGTACAGAGTGATCACTGTTCCTAATCGCTAGGAACAGACTATCACACTGTACCCCTGTCAGAACGGGGTTCTGCTTTGTTTACATTGGCAGAGCCCCATTCTGCCTCTGAAGCGATTGTGGGTGGCCAGAAGATATCGCGGTTGCCGGCCACGCGCATCGGCGCGGGCCTGCTGTATCTATTGCATGAAGAGCTGTACCAGTATAACTGCAGCGGTTGGTCGGCAAGTGGTTAATGAAGGGAATGCTATAAGCATTACTAACCTAACCCCATAGTATTTTAGAAATTAAATTATTATTCTTATTATACAGGATTTATATAGCGCCAACAGTTTGCGCAGCGCTTTACAACATGGGGGCAGACAGTACACATACAAATGAATACAGAGGGATCAGAGGGCCCTGCTCGTTGGAGCTTACAATCTAGAAGGGCAGGGTCAAGTGGAACAAAAGGTATTAACTGTGGGGGATAAGCTGATGCAGAAAATGAAAATACAGTTGTTGGGTGTGGGTAGGGTAGGCTTCTCTGAAGAGAAGGGTTTTCAGGTATCGTATAAAAGCTAATAGAGTAGGAGATAATGGGACAGATTGAGGTAAGGCATTCCATTGGATTGGAGAGGCTCTGGAAAAGTCCTATAGGCGAGCATGGGAGGAGGTGACGAGGGAGCTAGAGAGCCAAGAGGTCTTGAGAGGAATGAAGAGAACGAGTAGGTTGGTATTTAGAGACTAGGCTAGTGATGTAGCTGGGGGCTAAGTTGTGGATGGCTTTGTAAGTAGTTAGTATTTTGAATTTAATTAGTTGGGTGAGCAAAAGCCAGTGGAGCAATTGACAGAGGAATAGCAGATACAGAGCAATTGGTAAGGCGGATGAGTCTGGCAGCAGCATTCATGATGGATTGAAGGGGTGATAGACTATGTAAAGGTAATCCAGTGAGAAGGGAGTTGCAGTAGTCGAGGCGAGAGATGACCAGGGAATAAATTAGGAGCTTTGTTGTGTCATTGGTTAGAAAGGGGCGTATTTTGGAGATGTTGAGGCGGCAAGATTTGGACAGTGATTGGACATGGGGCTTAAGGGAGTTTAGAGTCCAGGACTACACCTGGAACCTTGGCATGCGGGGATGGGCTTATAGTTGTTGCCTGCGATTTTGACAGAGATCAGGGGAAGGGGCACATAAAGGAGAATTAAAAGTTTGGTTTTGGGTAGATGAGTTTGAGGAAGTGGTGTTTCATCCAGACTGATATATCTGATAGTAAATTAGTGATACATGAGGAGACTGAGGGAGTGAGCTGAGGGGTAGAGAAATAGATTTTGGTGTCATCAGCATAGAGGTGGCATGGGAGGCTGTCAGCTAACCCAGGGAAGAGGTGTAAATTGAAAATTGGAGAGGTCCAAGAACTGAACCTTGGGGGACCCCAACAAAGAAGGGAAGAGAGGAGGAAGAAGTAGAGTTGTAAGAAACGCTAAAGGTGCGGTTGGATAAGGTAGGAAGAGAACCAGCGAAGAGTACACTCACGGAGACTAAAGGAGTTGAGTTTTTTGAGGAGCAGGGGGTGGTCAATCGTATCAAAGGCAGCAGAGGTCCAGGAGTAGACGTACAGAATAGTGTCCCTTGGTTTTGGCCGTTAGTAGATCGTTTGTTTTAGGAGAGCAGTTTCTGTGGAGTGTTGAGGATGAAATCCAGACTGAAGCGGATCAAGAAGGCCATTATCAGCTAAGTGGACGCTCAGTCGGTTGTAGACCAGGCGTTCAAGGCGTTTGGATAACAAGGGGAGCAAGGAGATGGGGCGTAGGTTCTTAGGATTTGATGGGTCCAGTGAGGGCTGTTTAAGTATGAGGCTGACAAGTGCCTGTTTTAGAGGTGGGGAAGATGCCAGAAGAGGGGGAGAGATTGAAGATGTGGGTTAGAGAGTGTAGAATAGAGCCAAAGGGTGAACGTAGCATTTGCGAGGGAATAGGATCCAGAGGGCAGGTGGTAAGATGGATATTGGCAAGTAGTTAAGCAACCTCTTCTATAGTGGTGGGGTTGAAAGAGGGAAGTAATGATTGTACCTGTGGGCATGAAGTGTAAAGCGTGAAGGGTATCTGAACAGTAGAGATCTCCTTGCGAATTGTATCAATCTTCTCTTTCAGTGATTGGCGATCTCCTGGGCAGTGAGTGAGTTGGTAAGTGGAGGACGAAGTAGAGAGTTGAAGGTAGAGAAGAGTTGACGTGGACAGGATAAGTTGCTAATGAGAGTGATAAAATAGGTCTGCTTGGCAGTAGGGAGGCTGGCATTGTATTTTTGAAGGGCAGATTTATATTTGTTGAAATCTTTCTGAGACTCAGTCTTACACCACAGGCGCTCATGAGCACGACTATTTTTTTCTGACTTTTAGTATCATCTGTTTGCCAAGGTTGAAGGGGATCGGGGTCTGCTTTGTGTGTAGTGAGGGGGGTCTGTGAGGCTAAAAGTGAAGTGTTGTAGACAGAAGTGGCTAGGTTGGTGCAAGATAGGGGTGACATTTTGTCATAGGTCGTCCGTAGCAGAGAAGAGAAGGGTTGAGATGACGTAGGTTTCTGCAGGTAACTTTTAGGAGGTTGGAGGGAGAGGAGGTGGAGGAGAGGGAGAGCGTGAAACTACTAAAGTAGTGATCAGCGAGAGGGAATGGATAGTTGGAGAGGTGCATAGATGAGAGAAAACGAGGTCAAGGGTATTGCCTTCAGAGTGAGTAGGAGCATGTATCCACTGCTTCAGGTCAAAGGAGGAGGTTAGACTGAGAAGTTTGGAAGTGGCAGGAGTGTTAGTATTAATAGAGATATTGAAGTAACCCAGAATGATGGTGGGGATTTCAGAATAAAGGAAATAGTGTAGCCAGGCAGAGAAGTCATCAAGAAAGGTTAATACAGGTCCAGGGGGCCTGTAGATCACAGCTATCCTTAGAAAAACTGGAGAGAAAAGAATGAATGCAATGTGCTTTGAAAGAGGAGAGCGACAGAGAGGGAGGTGGGTGAAGGTAGTGCGGGCTGTGATTCAGCCAGTCTTGCTCAGTAGAAGTTCCCCCTTATTCCCTTAGTTCCTCATATACCCCAGTCACAGAACCACGTCTCGGTTAGCTGGTAACTGTGAGCATGTGTAATCGTTACAGATTAAATGTCATTCACTTAAAGTAGAAGTCCAGGCTAATACCATCTTAGCTGAAAGCTGCTGTCATCCCCATTCTAGGTCCTATACTAACTATCCTGTAAAGCCTGGTACACACAATGAGAATATTGGAAGGAATGATTGTCAGTTTTGTGTGTGTTTAAAAAAAAAAAAAAAAAAATCGTACGATCTGGTATCGTAAGAGAAAAATGTTCTGTCTACATAGATCTATTTGAAAGCGGTATTTTTTTGTACGATTTTCAGATTGTGTGTATGGGCCTTAAAGGAAAGATGTCACATGATCTCCCAGGGGCCGGCTTCAGGGGACAAGAGAGAATAGTGACAATGGCTGCAGTGACATCACCCATAGATTTACTATGGGGCATCTGTTAGCTGTCCCTTTTGCCGAAGCTAGTCATGTGACTTAGACCATAGCGCCCATAGATTAGGTAAGTATACACATCTTTCCTGTACAACACTGGTCATCAACCCTGTCCTCAGGGCCCACTAAAAGGCCAGTTTTGCAAGATAACAAAATACATCACAGGTGATATCATTTGCTGCTCAGTGATTGCAGTATTCTAGTCTGCATCTCCCCAAGGTAATACTTAAAACCTGGCCTGTTAGTGGGCCCTGAGGACAGGGTTGATGACCACTGCTGTACAAGATAGTATAGGGCTTAGAACGGGGGTGAGGGCTGGTTTAAGCTTGGCTAGTATGAGTCCAGACTTCTACTTTTAAGGTTTACATCAATTTGAATCTGTCTTGAATGGCAGTTTGTTTATAATATTGGCAATTTTAGCCAGTCCTACAGATTATCACAATAGAATAGATTTTCGTTTTTTCTATCTTTAGGTCATTTAAGCTGGCATTTGGATTCCGTTTAATTTTCATGTTCAGATAACTCTGTGTTAATTTTCTGTTGCACTCACAAGTTGCTTGTTAACATTGCAGAGATCCAGATAAATATGTTGGATGAGAAGTTGGTAAAGTTTTTAGCCATGCAAAGAATCCAGGAGATTTTTGCATCAAAAGACCATCCTATATCAAGTGCCAGCCGACTGCAGCCACCTCCTTCCAGTGGACATCAAACTGAAGGTGGGTATGGTGTATTTCAATTGGTGTGATTTTACTGATATCAAGGAGTTTGTTGCGACCTAAACCTATTTGTAGACCTTCTAATGTGTTATGGTATCAGTCAGTGTATTCAATAGGCTACTAAACATTATGAAAGTTAAGTCAGTTTGAGCAGATCTGCATTGCCAGAGGAGCAGTAAATCATAATCGCTGTGCTGTACAGTGAAGCAGAAATATAGACTGCTTAATGAAAGCAAATTTACACCACCCACTATAACTCATCAAAGCGTGGACCTCACTAGACCTCTGAAGGTATGCTGTGATATCTGGCAGCAAGCAGTTAGTAGCAGGTCCTGGAGGTTGTGAGGGCCTCCATGGATCAGAGTTGATTTTCCCAGCACATCCCACAGATGCTTGATTGGATTGACATCTGAAGAATTTGGAGGCCAAGTCAACACCTCAACCTTCTTGTTTCCTCAAGCCATTCTTGAATTCATGAGACCAGGCCACCATGTTTCAATGGTCCAGTTCTGATGCACATACGCACATTGTAGGCAGGTTTGGACACAGGTCAGCATATGCACCCTGACTGGTCTGCGGCTGTGCAGCCCCATATGCATCAAACTGTGATGCACTGTGTTCTGACACCTTTCTATGGGAACCAGTGTTAACTTTTACAGCTACTTGAGCTACAGTAGCTCTTCTATTGGATCAGACTATACAGGCCAGCCTTCACTCCCCACGTGCATCCGTGAGCCTTGGCTGCCCATGACCCTGTCACCAGTTTGCCAGTTTTCCTTCCTTGGACCTCCTTGGAAGGTCCTGACCACTGCAGACTAGGAACATCCTACAAGAGCTACAACAGTTCTGGAGTTGCTCTGACCCAGTTGTCTAGCCATTACAATTTAGCCCTTGTGAAGGTTAGTCAAATCTTTACCTTTTGTCCATTTGTTCATTTTTTCAGCTTTCAACACACTAACTTCAGGGACACTGTTCACTTGCAGTCTCATATAGCCCACCCACTTTCAGATGCCATTGTAACAAGATAAACAATATTATTCACTTTACTTGTCAGTGGTCATAATATTATGGCTAATTGATTTAGCTACCTCCTATATACCTAGATATTTGCATTCACAATCACTCTATCACTGTTAAGGACTAAATATTATTTTAAATGTACATAATCATAACATGTAACGCTTTTTACATTTTTCAAATCTACTCGTCTGTGGGTCAACAGAATATGCTAAATGTACATACTGTGAGTTGAAAAAGTATTCACACCCCTTGAAATTTTCCACATTTTGTCATGTTACAACCAAATATGTAATGTGTTTTATTGGGATTTTATGTGATGGACCAACACAAAGTGGCACATAAGTGTGAAGTGGAAGGAAAATGATAAATGATTTTAAATATTTTCTTACAAATATCTGAAAAGTGTGGTGTGCATTTGTATTCAGCCCCCTTTACTCTGATACTCTAATCTAGTGGAACCAATTGTCTTCAGAAGTCACTTAATTAGCAAAGCGTCCATCTGTGTGTAATTATCTCATTTATAAATACAGCTGTTCTGTTCTGTTAGAGAACCTTAGTGAACAAACAGCATCAGGGGGGCCGAGGAACACACACACCAGACAGGTCAGGGATAACGTTTTGGAGAAGTTTACAGCGGGGTTAGTTTATTAAAAAAAATCTACCAAGCTTTGAACAACTCAAGGAGCACTGTTCAAGCCATCCAAAAATGGAAAGCGTATGGCACAACTGCAAACCTACCAAGACATGGTTGTTCACCTAAACTGACAGGCTGGGCAGGGAGAGCAATAATCAGAGAAGCAGCCAAGAGGCCCATAGTAACGCTAGAGGAGCTGCAGAGATCCACAGCTCAGGTGGGAGAATCTGTACACAGGACAACTAAAAGTTGTGCATTCCACAAATCTGGCCTTTATGGAAGAGTGGCAAGAAGAAAGCCATAAGTCGTGTTTGCAGTTTGCGAAAAGCCATGTTGGGGGACACAACAAACGAGGAAGAAGGTGCTCTGGTCAGAGGAAACCAAAATTGAACTTTTTGGCCTAAAAACAAAACGCTGTGTGTGGTGGAAAACTAACACGGACTACAGTTTAACTTCTATAGTTGGGAAGATACTGGAGAGTTTAATAAAAGATCACAGATGAGTTCTTGCTGGAAAAAAATATTTTAAGCAACAGACAGCATGGGTTCATGAAAGACAGAAGTTGTCAAACATCTTAATTTCTTTTTATGAAGAATTAAGTGAAACTTTAAACAAAGGGGTGGCTGTAGACGTGATATACTTGGAATTTGCAAAAGTGTTCGATACAGTTCCCCACATACGGCTAATGTGTAAGTAAGGTAAAGTCTACAGGCTTGGAAATAGTTTGTAAATGGATAGAAAACGGACTAAAAGACCGAATTCAGAGTGTAGTGATTAGATTCATTCTCTGACTGGTCTTAGGTTATCAGTGGTGTACCCCATGGTTCAGTGTTGGGACCCTTACTTTTTAATATATTTATAGATGATATAGGGTCTGGGATTAAAAGTACCATTTCAGTCTTTGCAGATGACCCCAAACCATGCAGTGGAATAACGTCTTTACAGGATGTCTCCAACTTACAAGCCAACCTCAATGCTCTGTTTTAATGGACGACTATGTGGCAGATGAGGTTTAATGTAGATAAATGTAAAGTTATATACTGGGGGGGAGGGGAGATAATATACATACATCATACATACTAGAGGGGAGTACAACTGGGGGGGATCCATAGTGAAGGATCTGGGGGTTTTGGTAGATCATAAGCTCAATAATGGCATGCAATGCCAAGCTTTGGTTTCCAAAGTGAGCAAAATCCTTTCTCGTATTGAGAGGTATGGACTCCAGAGAGAGATAATTTTAGCCCTGTACAAATCATTAGTAAGACCTCATCTGGAATATGCAGTTCAGTTTTGGGCACCAGCTCAATTCACAAAAAGGATACCAGGAAACTGGAGGCAGTGCAGAGAAGGGCAACCAAACTGATGAGAGCCATGGAGGAACTCCATTATGAGGATAGATTAGAGGAACTGAATTTATTCTCTTAAGAGGAGATTGGGGGGGGGATGTATGATCAACGTGCACAAATATATGTGGTCCATATAGTGTACTTGGTGTTTTTATTATAATTATTCACGATTTATATAGCGCCAACAGTTTACGCAGCGCTTTCAATGTAGAGGGGGGGGACAGCACAATTTACAGTACAGTTCAACAGAGAAGGGACAGGAGGGCCCTGCTTGTAGAGCTTACATTCTAAAGGTAGGGGGTGGTGGTACAAAAGGTAATAGATGCAGGGAATGATTTGATGGGGGGGGTGGCTCAGGGACAGTTAGGTGGGTGTGGGATAGGCTTCCCTGGTGTGGTGTTGAGTTATTCACTTTACAGTCAACACATAGGACAAGGGGGCACTCTTTACACCTAGAGGAAAAGATTAAATCTCCAAATATGGAAAGGTTTCTTCACAGTGAGGTGTGAAAATGTGCAATAGACTCCCTCCAGAGGTGGTTCTGGCCAGCTCAGTAAATTGCTTTAACCGCTTGCCGACCAGGCACGACGATATACGTCGGCACAATGGCATGGCTGCGCAAATGGGCGTACAGGTACGTCCCCTTTAAGAAGCGGCATTGTGGGAGCGCTCGCCCGCTGCATGCTCTGCCTATGTAAATAAGGCATTTCCCCGTTCTGCCTAGTGACATGACAGAGATCTACTGCTCCCTGTCACCGGGAGCAGTGATCGCTGTCATGTCCTAGGTAGCCCATCCCCCCCAAGTTAAAATCACTCCCTAGGACACACTTAACCCCTTGATCGCCCCTAGTGTTTAACCCCTTCCCTGCCAGTGTCATTTACACAGTAATCAGTGCATTTTTATAGCACTGAACGCTGTATAAATGACAGTGGTCCCAAAATAGTGTCCAATGTGTCTGCCATAATGTCGCAATCACGATAAAAATCGCAGATCGCCGCAATTACTAATTGAAAAAAATGAATTAAAAAAATGCCATAAATCTATCCCCTATTTTTGTAGACGCTATAACTTTTGCCCAAACCAATCAATATACACTTATTGCGATTTTTTTTTTTTTTTTTTTTTTTTTTTACCAAAAATATGTAGAAGAATACATATCGACCTAAACTGAGGAAAAAATGTTTTATTTTTATATATTTTTTGGGGATATTTATTATAGCAAAAAGTAAAAAATAATGCGCTTTTTTTTTTTTTTTTTTTTTTTTCAAAATTGTCGCTTTTTTTGTTTATAGTGCAAAAAATAAAAACTGCAGAGGTGATCGAATACCACCAAAAGAAAGCTCTGTTGGGAAAAAAAGGACGTCAATTTTGTTTGGGTGCAATGTCAGTTAAATCGACACAGTGCCGTATTGCGAAAAGTGCTTTGGTCAGGAAGGGGGTAAATTCTTCGGGGCTGAAGTGGTTAAAGGCCTGGATTATTTCCTAAATGTACATAATATAATTGGGTACTAACATTTATAGGTAAAGTTGATCCAGGGAAAATACAATCGCCTCTCGGGGGATCAGGAAGGAATTTTTTCCCCTGCAGTGGCAAGTTGGATCATGCTTTGCTGGGGTTTTTCGTCTTCCTCCTTTTTTATTCTTTTTTTTTTTTTTACAACCTAACTATATAACGTCACCCTGAGCACACCATCCCCACCATGAAACATGGTGTGGCAGCATTATGCTGTGGAGATTATTTTCTTCAGCAGGGACAGGGAAAGTTGGTCAGACTTGATGGGAAGATGGATGGAGCCAAATACAGGGTAATCTTAGAAGAAAACCTGCAGAAGACTTGAAACTGAGGAGGTTCACCTTCCAGCAGGATAACAACCCTAAACATACAGCTGTAGCTACAATGGAATGGTTTAGATCAAAGCATATTCATATGTTAGAATGGCCCAGTCAAATGCCAGACCTAATTGACCAATTGAGAATCTGTGGCAAGACTTGAAAATTCCTGTTCAGACGCTCTCCATCCTATCTGACAGAGCTTGTGCTATTTTGCAAAGAATGGGCAAAAATGTCACTCTAGATGTGCAAAACTGGTAGAGACATCCCCAAAAAGACTTCCAGATGTAATTGCAGTGAAAGGTGGTTCTACAAAGTATTGACTCGGGGGGGGGGGCTGAATACAAATGCACCCCACGTTTTTCACGTATTTGTAAAAAATGTTGAAAACAATTTATAATTTTCCTTCCACTTCACAATTATGTGCCACTTTGTGTTGGTCTATCGCATAAAATATCAATAAAATACTTTTACGTTTTTGGTTGTAACATGACAAATGGGGTATGAATACTTTTTCAAGGCAATGTAAATGGTTTACTTCCTGCCCTTCACTGTTAATGATTGGTCTGCTCTGTTCTTTATATCTGACAGGCTGTATTGTATATCTGGCTTATATCTGACAGGCTGTTTATCACTAATAAACTCCTGCACTTGTTTCAAGCAGTCATTCTTGGTATCTTAACATGACTAGTTGTGTCCTTAACTTATCCAGTGACATAGAGCACCACCTCTCTTTTAAGGAAAAATTGCCTAAATGGGTTAAAGCTGTTGTATTGAGTTTTGACAGATTAGTAGTAGGTTAAAATTTCTTACTGCCTGAGTACACTACAAAGTGACAGACTCTGCTATACCTAGAATGTAGTGGTCAACATACAATAACCTGTGTATAACCGTTCAGTATACTGTGTAGACACTAGAGTAGCAGTATCCTGTGTGTATGCTTGTCCACCCGAGAGAGTTCCCCATGATATCATTAAAAAGGGGTCCAAAAGTGAGGATGGTTGACTGTTGTATCTAAGGTGCCTATAGACATTGCCAGGCAATTGGCTATGCAGACATAAGCCTTATGACTTTGAGTGTGCAGCCATGTGAGGGCGCTGTAAATGTAATTTTGTCCTCTGCCTTGGCTAGATGAGGCAATGTCATCTTGTCTGTCGATGGCTTTATTTTGGCTGTAAGCATAACAAGGGAACTTAAAGCTGGGCATGAACAGTTTGAATCTCGGCCAGTTCAGCATGGACCGGCTGAGATTTGGGCAGGCTGATTTGTACCCATCAATCCAGCTTCAGTACAACCAGCATGTTGGATTTTTCATGATTGTGTTGATAAGGGAATCAAGAGAATTTATTTATTTATTTTTGCATTCAATCTATGGCTGGCTTAAATGGGAAGTACATTTTTTGCCAAAAAAGAATGCACGTTTTTGCAAGTTAAAGTGCATTTATTTTTTGTTGCAGGGGCCTGTAAAGCATTGTACCAGCGATCAGCAGATTGCTAATGCCTTGCAGGTCTCCTGCATATCTTTCAGTGTATCTGCTACCTTGTAGGAGGAAACCTATTGTATTTGGACAGGAAGCATGAATGAACTGCCATGGCCCTCCACAGTGCTGCGGTGGTTCATTGAGAACTACAAGCCGACAGCCGCTAAGGATTCAAATTGGAGCACTGTGAATGAGTGGTGCGGGCGGAGCCCTGCAACGCTACGTTTTTTAAAATGTTGACACTGGTGAGGAGAAGATCTCCCCCCCACTAGCTGTCAGAGCGGGGGCCAGTGCTTTCGTTACACCCCGATTTATGGCTGTAACATGTTATAAAAGGTGAACTTATTCTTACAGTTTAGCTTTTAGACTAAATGCATTAGCATTTGAAAGTGTTTGAATCTTTATGATATCAAATCTTTATGACAAATCCATGTGTTTCATAGAGGTGGTGTTTATATGATAGCTAAGCCCAACCCCAGCCAAAAGCTTTATCAAATTTAAAAAAAATAGTGGGGAAGTGTTAGAAATGTCAGGTTTTTATTGCTGTGTCCCAGTTGTTGGGGTGATTTCCCCTAGCTTTGTTTTCTACTGATCCTAATGGTTTTTACCTGAGCAGTAAGCGGTGTTAATTTTGGCAGCACATTTCGATTTAGTTTTAGTCTTGGTCTTAGGACTAAAATGGCATTTTAGTGTTAGTCCCATTTTAGTCTTCTGCAATTGTTTGTCGTATTTAGTCAACTAAATCTCCAGGACATTTCAGTCGTCTAAAATCTAATGGGTGTAATTAAATTGTAATGCATTAGTTATAATTTCTCTACAATTTCCAAACTCATTATATACTGCTGGAGTGAAAAATCTCATATGTTATTATTTAAGTTATTGAGGTATGACCATGCACTACAGACCAGCGTTAATTTTGAGGTCAAATTTCAATGCAGTTTTTGTCTTAGTCTTTTGACTAAAATGCCATTTTAGTTTGTCATATTTTAGTCATCTCAATTGTTTTAGTTTAAGTCTTATTTTAGTTGACTAAAATAGAATTCATTTAGTCGACTAACATTAACACTGGTAGTAAGTGAGGGAGACTCTTCCCAGTGAGAACAATTTTTAAAGTGAGCGAGCAATTAAAACCTGGATTTTTATGTTATTTTTATATTTTTTAACTCTCCCCCTGCTCAACAAAAATGCTAAAAAAAACCAGCTGGATTTGGGTTTATTCCTACTGAATTATCCCTGGAAAAATCTAATATAACCAATGTTTACGTCTTTAAATACATTGCTGTGTGTAGCATATGATAGAATTTTCTTTTCCCTTTCTAGCTTACCAGTGAAACTTGCATTAGGCTGTATAAGCATTGTACAGTTGCTTATGTCCTGTTGTTTGCATCCATACAGCTCGGAAAAGAGACGTTCAGGCCAGAGCAGTCTTTTACCCCTT